>NC_080691.1:81453730-82053730 GCF_030445035.2 Dasypus novemcinctus | reverse complement strand
ACATTGCATGAAGCCACACCTTCTCCAGGCTGGGGCAGGTTGGCTTGCCATATTTTGGGAAGGGGGCTACTGGCATCGAGTGGGCAGGGCCCAAGGTTCTGGGCCCCCTCCAGTGCCCACAGCAGCCCCAATGTCAAGGACGTGGGAAACCCGGAAACTGTGACTTAACGTGGTAACGTGCCTGACCTATTTCAGAATGCGCGGCGGCAGACAGGACGCATTCATTCAGCAGCTGTTCCGCGAGTGCCTCTGGCCAGCCAGGCCTTCGTGGCCCCGGCAGGGAAGAGACGAACCTCTCCGAGTTTCTCCTCTAGGAGGGCAAGGCGGGGCAGGTGATAAAGAAATGCCTCACACTGGCAGTATGTCCGAGGCCCAGCCGTGCTGTGAAGAGGACAAAGCGGACTCAGGCATGGGAGTAAACATTTTCCACGAATGGGGTGGTTGGAGAAAGCCTTTCTCGGTAGGGGACGTGGGCGGAGAGACCCGAGGTCGCAGAGGGGTGGAGCCCAGCGTCGGCCTGCGGGGAGGGGGAGAGCCTGGCCAAGGAACCGCCCGTGCAAAGGCCCTGAGGCAGGACATGCCTGCGTGTGGGAGGAACAACGAGGAGGCCTGCGTGGCTGGAACGGAGGGAACTAGGGGAGTGGGAGGAGGGGACCGGGCAGGACGTGTGGGGCCGGGTGGGCCGCGGGGAGGGTGTGGGCTTCCGCTCCAAGCGAGGTGGGAGCCTTGAGGGGCTGTGGGCAGAAGGAGGGGCGGGCTCTGACTCAGGTGCTCACTGGCGCCCTCTGGCGGCCACAGGAGGAACAGACCGTGCGCCCCTCCCTCCCCCCTGTAGAGGGGGCACCTGGGCGCTGGGACTGGCGCTCAGGAGTGTCCATTTCGGCCACGGGCGAGCTGGCAGGAGTCTGAACTAAAGCTGGCAAAGAGCGGGCCGGTGGCTTTTAGGTTTGCTGTAAGAAAGTAGGGGGGCAGATGTAGCTCGGGGGTTGAGCACCTGCCTCCCACGTCCCGGGTTCGATCCCTGGGACCTCTGAAAATAAAAAAATATAAAAATAAAAAGTTAAAAAAGCTCAATGTGCTGCCCGAGGGCAGAATTGCAAACAAACCTTTCTTCTCCATCCCCTTCACCTCCCCCCACCCCGCTTCCGGTCCTGCCCCCCCCGCAGTCGATGTCCACGCGGCCGGCCACTGGATCTCTGTGGACACAAATCCTATCTTACCCCTGAAGGAAAGAAACCCTTCCGTGGCTTAACTTTGCCACTGAGCTGAAATTCAAACTCCTTGGCTGGCAAACCACTATGTTGGCCCACGATTATGTGGGATCCCACCACCGTTTGCTATTATTTTATTTTATTTTTTTGACTGGTCCATGGGATCCTAAAATCTCGGGAAAACAAAGGGATTTCGGTAGGCAGGAGTGAAAGGGGCAGTCAAGGGCCCGAAAATCTCCAAGTAAAAACTGTCGACTTGAGGATTTTCAGCTCCCCTTGAAGCTGCCCCCTTTGGAGGCGAAAGAATCCTAAGGATGCAGAAGAGAGTAAGGGCCTCTGTGAAAGACCCTCCTCTACTGCTTGCCTGATAACAGAACCCTTGTTCTGAAGCTGGGCAGATGGCCTTCTGGGATAATGACTACATTTCCCAGCCTCCCTTGCAGTGAGATGTGGGCGTGTGGCCAGTCCTGGCCAATGGGATGTGAGAGGACGTTAGGGGCACAACTGACAGGAAGTAGTCTTTAAGGGGGTACTTCTTTCCTCTCTACCTGTCCTCCTTTTTTCTCAGTGGACTGTAGGCATGATGGCAGGAGCTCCAGCAGCCACCTTTGACTGTGAGGTGGATGTCACGTTTAGACCAGGATGGTGACAAGAGCAAAGGAAACTGGGACTTTGGGAAAAAAGCATGGAACTGTCTTCTTCTTTGGTCTCTTTTCCATGAAGAAGAAATATATTTTGGGCTTGTTGAAGCCACTTTGATTTTTGACGGCACCTGCCATCAAATGAATCCTAACTTGTTTGGTTACAAGAATAAATAACATTTAAAAAAAAAGAATACATAACACTAGCTAACATTTTTTGAGGGCTCTGTGGTAGGCACGGCTCTAAGGGCTGAAGAGATACGCTTCCAGCGAATGGTCGATTGGGAGAGGCGATTGCCATGGGACCTGAGCGTCCCCGCGTGTTCTCCCGGGGTGTGCCGAGGACGCCAGGCTCCGAACCCTCTTTCCCTGGGCCCTTTCTAAGGATCATGTTTGTAGAAAGCAAGCAGGAGGGGCGAGTTGACACCTCTCTCGGAGAGCAGGCTTGCATCCCGCCTGCTAAAGAAGCGGTGCAGTCTCCCAGCTCGGTTCCTCAGTTGCCATGCAAGCCTGCTGGGCTGACAACATCCACCTGCGTCCTTTGCGGTGACTCGGGGGACACGGGGGGACAACACGATACTCATGCTGCCTGCTGCAGCGTGAGTCGTAGCGCCCTTTGTTTCTGACCCAGGAGTCTTGTGTCTTCTGCCAGCCTCCGTGAAAAAGTAACAGGCTGGGAAGGGGATGTGGCTCAACGGACGGAGCATCCGCCTACCATACGGGAGGTCCGGGGCACCCAACTGCTTGAGCCACACCTGCTCCGTCTTGTGATTGTTTTGACTGGAAGGTAATAGAAATGATACTACGTGACTTCGAAGTCACAAAGGGCATGTGGCTCCTGATTTGTCCACTAGAATGTCCACACTTGGATTCCTGAGGCCACCACGTGGTGAGGAAGCTCAAGCCACCTTGAGACTTCGTTAAACAGGCCCAGCTGAGCCGTGTCTGGACTCCTGACCCACAGAAAACTCGAGATAATAAATGTGTATTGTTCTAACCTGCTAAATTTGTGTGATTTGTTACACAGCAACAGCTAACTGATACACATACCCCAAAATAAAGGAGCACGTGTAATGACTCCTCATATGTCAATCACTCGGGTTCAACAACAGTTAGGACGCCACGTGCTTATCCTCATTCCTCTTGTCTCATCCTGGCTTTATCTTCAAATTCTCAGGAATTTCGCCAAAATATTCTTTTACTGTTTTGCTTGGTTTTCCCAACTAGGAGCCAACAGGCTCTGCGTGTTGAGTTTTGTTCTATTTCTCAAGTCTCTCTGTTTGAGCATTCCTTCCTCCCTCACTTTTATTTTCCAAGCCATGACCTCATTAAAGAAAGCAGGTCAGTTGCGCTGGAAAACGTTGCACGTACTTGCGTTTGTCTATAAGCTTCTGTGTTGGTTTGGAGCTATGTACCTGTGGCTGTTTGATATTGTCGATGAATTCCAAAAAGAAACATTGACTGTGTTTGTAAACTGGTCTGTTTCTCTGGGCGTGGCGCCCTTCCATGGTATTAAGTTCAGGTTTCACTTTTACTTGATTAAATTAAGATGAGGGCTTCCGTTCGCCCCCTTCAGTAGGACGTTGAGTCCCTGCCCCCTTGGGGGCGGACACTCACACAGAAGATGACACCGCCCAAGAGACAGTTGGGGTTTTGATGCTGGAGCCCCGGGGAGAGAGCCGAGCCATTCGCCTGACAGTCCACAGCTGGCCTTGTGGAGGGAGCAGAGCAGCTGAGCCTGGAGAGAAACGAGCCCCGGGAGAGAGACGAGCCTTTCCCCAGCCCACAGCTGAGATGGGAGGGGCTGGGACCATGGAGCCTTAAAGGAAGAGGAAGGCTGAACCCTCGCACACGTCGCCCGCCATCTTGCGTCAACACGTGGCAACAGACTTTGGTGACGGCACTAATTCACTTTTTATGGCCTCGTGACTGTCAGCTCCTACCCCAAATAAATACTCTTTATAAAAGCCAACCGAGTTCTGGTTGGCTAATACAGTACCCCTTTAGCTAATAAAGCACCCCAGAAAGACATGCTGGTAAACTTAACCCATCCCTGTGGGTGTGCACCCATTGTAAGTAGGACCTTTGGATGAGGTGGCGTCAGGTACGGTGTGATCCAGCTCACTCAGGATGGGTCTTATCCTCTTATCCTGCTTGCTCTTAACCAGGATGAAATTCAGACAGACCGAAAGCCACCGGAAGCAAGAAGCTCAAAGTCAACGGAATCTGGAAAAGAAAAGAGCGGCCAGGAGAGGCCGCCATGTGCATCGCCATGTGACAGAGGAGCCCAGGACCACCAGCAGCCGGTCCCCAGTGCCACCGTCTTCAGAAGGAAACCGTCGCCTTGACGGTGCCTTGACTTGGGCTTCTGCTGGCCTCAGAGCTGGGAGGCAATAAATTTCCATGTTTTTTTAAAAGATTTATTTTTATGGATTTCTCCCCACTGCCTTGTTGTTTTTCACTTGCTGTGTCTGTTCATCTTCCTTGTTTCTTTAGGAGGCCCCGGGAACCTCTGCTCCCTGCTTTGTTGGGTCTCTCATTAAGTTTTTTCTTCTTGTGTCACTTTGTTGCGCCTGCCTGTCACACCAGCTCACTGTCTTCCGTAGGAGGCAAGAGGATTCGAATCAGAGACCTTCCATGTGGTAGGCGGGAGCCCAGTCGCCTGAGCCACATCTGCTTCCCTCCATAGTTTTTTTTTTTTTAACTTTTTCATTATTTTTGTTTTTCTTATTTTTAGAATGTTTTGTTTTTTTCCTTTATTCTTTCATAGTTTTTATTTCTTCATTTTTCACTTTCACTTTGGTTTTTAATTTTTTAAATAATTTTTATTTCTACTTTTCCAAATTTCCACGATTTAAGCCAATCCATCGGACAATCTTGGCTTTAGCAAAGAGCAAACAGAAACGGCTTCCTTGGGACATCCTTTAGCTTGACGTTCTAGCTCTGGTAACTGGTCTCACCAGCTAGTGCTGGAGTCAGGGTGGAATTCAGGTTCAAAGTGGGCGCCGAGAGGCCCTCCCAGGTGTGCGCTTTGCTTCCATTCCTCTGGATCAGGAGATGCACAAGGCTGCTAATCCCATGTGAGGGATGTGGCACAGATCACAAGGTCCGGTGGCAGTGGCCACTCCCCCCCGGCCACCCCCCCTGCCTTTGGTTGGTTTCCACCCCTGATCCTCTCTGCAGCGACAAGGCGTCCTCCAGGCGTGGCAGAACGCTCACTTGCTAATGCCGTCATTCCTTCTACTTTACCAGCTGGAATTCTTGCTGGAAGGAGGAACTGTCCCTCATCCGGTGGGGCTACTCGAATCCACCGAAATTCACTTTGGACACCAAAGCCTGAACAAATGTTTAATTCTCCCCCCCCTTTTAGGGGGTACCGGGGATTGAACCCAGAACCTCATACATGGGAGGCAGGTGCTCAATTACTGAGCTTATACCTGCTCCCCAATGAGAGTTGTTGTTTTTTCATTTTTTGCTTGTTTTGTTTTTGGAGATACCAGAGATCGAACCTGGGACCTCGTGCATGGGATCAAGAGCTCCACGACTTAAGCTACATCTGCTCCTTCTTTCTCTTTATTTTATTTCTCGTATTCTCATATGCAGGAAGCCGGCACTCCACCACCGAGTCACATCGGCTCCCCTGAATTGGCTTTTTCTTTCATTCGCTTGTTGCTTGTTTTTGTTTTTAGGAGGCACCGGGAACTGAACCAGGGACCTCCTGTGTGGGAGGCAGGTGCTCAACCACCTGAGCGACGTCTGTTTCCCCCTCTTCCCCTTTAAAAGTCTGTTTTGACGGGTAGATATTACCTCCAAAGATGACTCAGGAATGCTTTAGTCTTGTTTTTGTTTTCTTCAGGTTTTTTCCTCTCTTCTTTCTGCTTTTATGAAGAACCATTATGAAATCACAGGATTTTGTACATGCACATCAATTACAGGAATTTCATTACTCTTTTTCATTGTGGTAAAATACACATAACTTATAATCTAATATTTTGACCACTTCACGTGTACAGCTCAGAGGCACGAAGCACGTGCGCAACGTTGTGTTACCACTACCAGTATTTCAAGAACTTTTTCATCGCCCCAAAGAGAAACTCTGTGCCTATTAAGCAACAGCTCCCCATTTCCCTTCCCCCAGTTCCTGGTAAGCTCCACTCCACTTTCTGTCCCTGTGAATTTGTCTAGCCTAAATTCCTCATATAATTGTTGTGGGAAACTGGCTTACCTGTTCCTTATTGTAAATGTTACATCTGTTTATTGTAGATGTTGCAGTTGGTCCCTCTTATTGTAGATGATGTTGCAGTTCTGAAAGTAAACAGCTGCTTGGTAGTTTCCAAGAAATACAGGTAGAAACTGGGGTCGAGGCTCTCAGTTCCAGAAGCTGTGAGTTCCCTGCTCCCATCTTTATCTCCTCTCTCGTGTCTCTCTCTCTGTCCCTTTATTTCTTAAAGTTCTGCATTGCCTTCCTTTCAAGCCAACCTATTGTGAGCTGATCTCAGCCTGTAATGTCTGTCATTTTGTGTCTGGGTTATTTCTCTTAGCATGTTTTCAAGACTTATCCGTGTCGTAGCTTGTACAGAACTTCATTCCTTTTTTATGGCTGAATAATATTCTATTGTCTGCATGGGCCCCATTTTGTTCTCCAAGCATCTGTTGGGGGACACTTGGGTGCCCCCCACCTCTGGGCTGAATAATGCCGCTATAAACATGAGTATATCAGGGAAGCAGATGTGGTTCAAGCAATTGGGCTCCCGTCTACCACATGGAAAGTCCAGAGTTCGATTCCTGGGGCCTGTTGGTGAAGGCAAGCTGGCCCACACAGAGAGCTGGTACAGCAAGATGACACAACAAAGAGACACAGAGGAGAGACGATAAGAGATGCAGCAGACCAGGGAGCTGAGGTGGCGCAAGAGATTGAGCACATCCCTCCCACTCCAGAAGGTCCCAGGATGGGTTCCCAGTGCCGCCTAAAGAGAAGACGAGCAGATACAAAGGAACACACCACGACTCGACACAGAGCACAAAAACAATGAGGGGAGGGGGGTAGAAATAAGTAAATGAATCTGTTTTAAAAAACGAGTGCATCGTGAGTCTTGGAAAGCGGCTTTTTTCCACATAAACCATGACAGCCTCCATTATTTCATTGCATCTTTGTTGCTGCCAGTTGTAAGACACAGCACTATTCTCATGACTTCATGCATTCAGAAGAAAGAACATAAATTGCCAACTAACTTCCAACACATGACTGGTTTTCAAGAACCTCCTCAGTTTGGGGTTGTTAAAATTGGAGACACATGCACCCTGGAGTTTTTTTGAAAATTGTGTTCCATAACAACCTAGATGACCTAGATGCACGTGGGAAGCAGGTGCTCAACCACTGAGCTACCTCCGCTCCCCTCTTGTTGTTCTTTTAAAAAAGTTTTTATGTTGAAAGAAAGCTTCAGGGGAAGCCATTAAGGTAGAACAAAGAGAGCCTATGTCCCTCCCGCAGTCCCCTCAGTGGCGCCATCTCACATATAACTACCACGCAATAGAGTATCGGTCAGCCTAGCAGGCACTGACGCGAAATACGAGAACGCTGGGGGCTTTTATAAAGGGTCTGTACTTGGGGTAGAAGCTCACCGCCCCAAGGCCCTAGAGAGTCCAACTCATGGTACCACCCAACGCCACTGGCCCCATGTTGGAACAAGATGGCGGGCGAAGTCTGTGTGGGCTCGGCCTGCTCCTTCCTCCTGAGGTCCCGTGGTCCCAGCTCCTTCCAGGCTCAGCCGTAGGCTAGCGTTAGGCTCATCTCTCTCCCCAGGCCTCCTTTCTTTCCAGGCGCAGCTGCTCATGTCTCTTCACAAGGTCAACTGTAGACCATCAGTCTCATCTCTCTTCCCGGGGCCTCTGGCATGTCTAACGAGCCGGCTCTCCTCCTCTGCCGTGTCTTTTTCTGTGTGAGCGTCCATCCACCCGGGACGGGCACTCAACGCCCTACGGACATGGCTGAATCAAAGCCCTAATCTGTATTTATTTGAGTAAAAGTGAAACCTCTAGATTTTTTAAAATATATTTTTTTAAGATTTTTAAAAAAATTTCTCTCCCCCTGTCCCGCCATTGTCTGCTCTCTTGTGTGCATTTGCTGTGTGTTCTTCTGTGTCCACTTGCACCCTCAGCGGCACTTGGAAACTGCATCTCTTTTGTCTCTTTTCTGTTGTGTCATCTCACTGCATCAGCTCTCCGTGTGTGCGGCACCACTCCTGGGCAGGCTGCGCTTTCCTTCGCGCTGGGCAGCTCTCCTTATGGGATGCACTCCTTGCGCATGGGGCTCCCCTACGCGGGGGACACCCCTGCGTGGCAGGGCACTCCTTGCGTGCATCAGCACTGCGCATGGGCCAGCTCCACACGGGTCAAGGAGGCCCGGGGTTTGAACCGTGGACCTCCCATGTGATAGGTGGACGCCCTAACCACTGGGCCACATCCGCTTCCCCTCTGAATTTAATACAATCAAAGGGCATCACGCCCAGAGGAAAAGAGCAGTTTACAAACATAATCAATATTTCTTTTTGGAATTCATCGATAATATCAAACTGCCACAAATAGCAAACCCAGACCCGGATGCAATGCGGTATACAGTTCTACGCCATTTTCTCATAGGAGTAGATTCATGTAGTCCCCACCAAAATCGAGACACGAGACTGGGCCGTCATCACGAACACCTGCCTGGAGATGCCCCTTCACAGGCACACTGCCTCCCCTCCCCCAAGTCCATCCCCACCCCCTGCGAACCACGAATCAGTTCGCCATCTCTACAATTCTGTCATTTCAAGACTTTTGTATCTATGGGATCCCACAGTTTGTGACTCTGACAGTGTGAAGCTGGATGGATCCCAGAAAAGCATGTTCCTAAAGTTAATCCATTCCTGTGGGCGTGGACCCAGGGTAAGTAGGAGCTTTTGGTGAGTAGGATCTTAAATTGTGACCCACCTCATTTGGGGCAGGTCTTTTTTTTTTAAGATCTATTCATTTCTCACCACCCCCTCACCACACACTCACTGTGTCTGTTCGTTGTGTGCTCATCTACCTTTTAGAAGGAACAGGGACCCAGACCTGGGACCTCCCATGTGAGATGGAGGTGCCTAATTCCTTGAGCCACCTCTGCTCCTTGCTTTGTTGTGTCTCTCATTATGTTTTCCTCCTCATGTCTCTCGTGGCATCATCTAGGTGCATCAGCTTGCCACACCTGTCACATCATCTCAATGTCTTGCTCATCTTCTTCAGGAAGCCCCGGGATACCCCCATGTGGTAGGTGGGAGCTCAATTGCTTGAGCCACACCCGCTTCCCTGCGGTGGGTCTTAATCCTTTTCCTGGAGTCCTTTATAAGAGAGGGAAATTCAGGTGAAGGAAAGAGAAAGCCACGGAAGCAAGAAGCTGGAAGCAACAAAACCAAGAGGAGAAGGGAGAGCCCAGCAGACGCCACCACGTGCCTTGCCATGCGGCAGTCATCCAGGGTCGGTGGCCGCCCAGCTCCATGCAGAAGGCGCTGTCCTGATGATGCCTTCATCTGAACATTTTCAGGGCCCCAGAAGTGGACACTCGTCAGCTAATAAATCCCCAGCATAAATGCCAAGCCATTTCTGGCATATTGCTTTTTGGCAGCCTAGCAGACTACGACAGTGACATTTGGGAAAAAAGCCTCGTGGTAACATATATACGACATCGCCCATTTTAATCCTTTTCGAGGGTGCAATTCAGTGGTGTTAATTACATTCACCGAGATGTGCTCCCAGCACCACCACCCAGGCCCACACTTCTCCAGCGCCGCGCGTGGAAACTGAGAGGTCTTTCGAGGCGGGCTTTTTCTTCCACTCAGCCCAGCATAAAGCCCTCGAGATGTGTCTTAGTCAGCCAGAGGGGCGCGGATACGAAATACCAAAATCGGTTGCTTTTATCAAGGGTATTTATCTGGGGTAGGAGCTTACAGTGACCAGGCCATAAGCATAAGTTACTTCCCTCACCAAAGTCCTTGGAGCAAGACGGCTGCCGACGTCTGCCAGGGCTCAGGCTTCCCGGGCTCCTCTCTCCCCAGGTCCCACTTCTCTCTGGGCTCAGCTCCTCTGTTTCCTCCACAAGGTCAGCTGTAGACTATCAGGCGAATGGCTCTGTCTCTCTCCCTGGGGTTTCTGCTGTGTCTAAGGAGCCTCTCATCTCTATTCCTCTGTGTTCTCCTGGCTCAGGTCCTCTCTTCCTGGGTCTGGCTTCTGTCTCCTCTGTGAGATTACTTCCCTTAAGCTCTCGCTTAAGTCTTCAGCATCAAACTCCAACATCAAAAAAACCCTCCACTCTGTCCTTTGCCATGCCTTTTATCTGTGAGTCCTCACCCACCAAGGGGTGGGGACTTAATGACCTAGTGACGTGGCCCAATCAAAGCCCTCATCATAACTTACTCATGCCCAGGTACAAACCAGATTGCAAACATAATCCAATATTTATTTTTAGAGTTCACAATCATATCAAACTGCTACAAGATGATTTTGTTCGTTGAATATTAGTGCCATAATAATAATATTGGGGAAGCAGATGTGGCTCCAGCATTTGGGCACCCGCCTACCACATGGGTGGTCCTGGGTTCAGTTGCCAACGCCTCCTAGAGAAGATGAGCAAGATGGTAAGCTGGCCTGATGAGCTGATGCAACAAGATGACACAACAAGGAGACACAAAGAAGTAACACAAAGAGAGACACAACAAGGCAGGGAGTGGAGCTGGCTCAAACGAGCACCTCTCTCCCACATGGGAGGTCATGGGTTCGGGACATAAAGAGAAGATGAGCAGACACAGAGAGCACAGCGAATGGACACAGAGAGCAAACAGCAAGCACCAACAATGAGGAGGGGGTGGAGAAATAAATAGATAAATCTTTAGAAGTAATAATAATATTTAACAAATTTGGGAATTTTTTTAGATGCCAGGCACTGGGCTAATTGCTTTATGGCCCTATAATCACACTACAAAGTATGCACTGTTTGTGGTAGCCAGCCTCCAAAATGGCACTCAGTGATTCTCGCTGTAGGTTCTCGTCCAAGAGTGGCCCTTCTGGGAAGCAGACTTGGCCCAGTGGTTAGGGCGTCCGTCTACCACACGGGAGGTCCATGGTTCAAACCCCAGGCCTCCTTGACCCACGTGGAGCTGGCCCAAGTGCAGTGCTGATGCGCGCAAGGAGTGCCCTGCCACGCAGGGGTGTCCCCCGCGTAGGGGAGCCCCACGTGCAAGGAGTGCGCCCCGTAAGGAGAGCCGCCCAGCGTGAAAGAAAGTGCAGCCTGCCCAGGCATGGTTCCGCCCACACGGAGAGCTGACACAACAAGATAACACAGAAAAAGAAGCACAGATTCCCGTGCCGCTCACAACAACAGAAGTGGACAAAGAAGAACACGCAGCAAATGGACACAGAGAACAGACAACTGGGGGTGAAGGCAGGGGAGAGAAATAATTAAATAAATAAATCTTTAAAAAAAAAGAAAGAGTGGCCCTTCTCACACAGAATAGGGCTGATGGGTAAAATCAATAGGATATTGTGAAAATGTCAAGCAGCACTCTGGAGAGGCCCATATGGTGAGAAAACCGAGGCCTCCTGAGAACTGCTGAGTAATTGAATCCCCTTGGAAACAGATTTCCTAATCCCACTTCTGTCTGACATCCTGTCTATAACCCCATGAGCAACACGAAGCTTGAACCACCCAGCTGAGCTACCCTCAACCTCCTTCCCTACAGAATCTGGGTGAGACAGGAAATGCTGATCGTTGTTTTAAGTTTTGGGGTCATTTGTTATGCAGCCATAGATAACTGATACAGGCATGCCTCAGAGATGTCCGGAATTCGGTTCCAGATCACTGCAACAAAGTGAGCCACACTAATTTTTCGGTTTCCCAGAGCATATAAAAGTTACGTTTGCACTATATGGTAGTCTACTAAGTGTCCAATAGCATGATGTTTTAAAAAACAGTGTACATACCTGTGGCAGTTTGATGTTATTTATGAGTTCTATAAAAGATATTGATTATGTTTGTAAGCTGGTCTGTTCCTCTGGGCATGATACACTTTGACTGATTTAAATTCAAGGAGGTGAACTTGGCCCAGCGGATAGGGCATCTGTGTACCACATGGGAGGTCCGCGGTTCAAACCCCAGGCCTCCTTGGCCCGTGGGGAGCTGGCCCATGCACAGTGCTGATGAGCGCAAGGAGTGCCGTGCCATTCAAAGGCTTGGGAAGCAGATGTGGCTCAAGCGATTGGGCTCCCACCTATCACATGGGAGGTCCCAGGTTTGGTTCCTGGTGCCTCCTAGAGAAAACGAGCAAGACAGTGAGCTGACATGATAGGCAGGCTCAGCAAGCTGATTAAACCAGGTGATGCAACAAGAGACACAAGGAGGAAACCATAATGAAAGATACAACAAAGGAGGGAGTGGAGATAGTGCAAGCAATTAGGTGCCTCCCTTCCACATTAGAGGTCCTGGATTCATTCCCAGTGCCTCCTAAAAAAAAAAAAAAGAAGGTGACCAGCACACAACAAACAGAGCGAATGCAAACAAGGGGGTGGGGAGAAATAAGTAAATAAAATAAATCTTAAAAAAAATAAATTCAAAGGCTTTATGTTACTTGATTAAATGAAGATTAGGACTTTGATTTGACCATGTCACTAGGGTATGCAGGGTTGAGTTCGCACCCCCTTGGGGGGCTATATAAATGGATACTCAGTCAAGAACACAGTAGATACACAGAGAAGATACACAGAGGAATAGACACAGCTCCATAGACTCGGCAGAGGCCCCAGGAAGAGAGAGGAGCCATTTACCTGATAGTTTAAAGCTGACCTTGTGAAAGGAACAGAGCAGCTGAGCGTGGAAAGAAATGAGCCTCAGGAAGAGAGATGAACCCTATGCCAGCCTACAGGTGATGCTGGAAGAAGCCGAGACCACAGAGCCTTAGGAGGAAGAGGAAGCCTGAACCCTTGCAGACGTCGCCCGCCGTCTTGCTTCAACACGTGGCAACAGAGTTTGGTGAAGAAGCAGCCTTGAGTTGGACTCTTTAGGGCCTTGTAACTATAAGCTGCTGCCCCAAATAAATACCCTTTATAAAAACCAACAGGTTTCTGGTACTTTGCATCAGCACCCCTTTTGGCTAATGCAATACCTTAATTAAAATGTGACCCAGAAACACAACATTGAGTACATGCTGTTGGAAAAATGGCACCCATACGCTTGCTCGGTGCAGGGCTGCCGCAAACCTTCAAGTTGTAAAAAAAACAAAACAAAATGCGCAGTATCTGCAAAGTGCAATAAAGCGAGGCACAATAAAATGAGGAATGCCTGTACGCTGTTACTGTTTCTCTTTTATGCCTCTGAGAATAACCTGCCCAGGGTCACACAGCACACAGGTCCTGGAGTTTGAACTCAAGGAAACCAGCCCCAAAGCCTTGAGAGTCCACGTGTATACAGGAACCTCCTTATCAAACCAATCCCCCATGATTGAGCACTTAGGTTATTTCCAGATGGTCATCATTGTAAACCAGGCTGCAATGAATACTCGTGCGTACTCTTTTATGCGCTTGTTCTCCTAGGTCTTGGAAGTGACTTAAACACACCAGGCCTTAGTTTTTCTCAACTGTAAGTTGGAACTGATAATGGCAACTATGGCATGGGGTTGACGTGAGGACGACACGATAATGTAATTCCCGTGCTTAGAACAGAGCCTGGTATTCAGCATAATGACGTAGTTCTCCATTCATCAAAGGTCAACGGGCTGCCTTTTTTTCCAAAGGACAATCGCCCCAGATCACTGTCACCTTGCCTTCTTTAAATATTCTCAGCTTGCCTTTCTCCACTCTTTTTTTAAATTTTATTTTTATTCATTTCTCTCCCTCCCGCCTCCAAGTTGTCTGCTCTGTGTTCATTTGCTGTGTGTTCTTCTGTGTCCGCTTACGTTCTTGCCAGCGGCACCGGGAATCTGTATCTCGTATTGTTGCGTCATCTTGCTGAGTCAGCTCTCTGTGTGGGCGGCGCCACTCCTGGGCAGGCTGTGCTTTTTTCGCGTCTCTCCTTACGGGGCGCACATCTTGTGCGTGGGGCTCCCCTACGCGGGGACACCCCTGTGTGGCAGGGCCCTCCTCGCACACATCAGCACTGTGCGTGGGCCAGCTCCACACGGGTCAGGAGGCCCGGGGTTTGAACCGCGGACCTTCCATGTGGTAGACGGACGCCCTAACCACTGGGCCAAGTCCACCACCAATGTTGGAGTTTTGATGTTGGAGTTTTGATGTTGGAGTTTTGATGTTGGAGTTTGATGCTAAAGCTGGAACCCTGGGAAGAGAGGAAGCCTAAACCCAGAGAGGAGAAGACCCTGGAAGGGAGGAACCCAGGAAGCCGGAGCCCTCACAGACGTTGGCGGCCATCTTGCTCCAACACGTGGAAATAGATTTTGGTGAGGGAAGTAACTGATGCTTTATGGCCTGGTATCTGTAAGCTCCTACCCCAAATAAATACCCTTTAGAAAAACCAGCCGATTTCTAGTATTTTGCATCAGAACCCCTTTGGCTGATACAGCTGTGATGAACATTTATGTACAATGTGTCTGTTGATCTTCTACTTCCTTTTCTTCTTTTTTTTTAAGATTTATTTATTTATTCCTCCCCACCTAGTTGTCTGTTCTCTGTGTCCACTCTCCATGTGTTCTTCTGTGTCTGCTTGTCTTCTCTTTAGGTGGCACCAGGAACCGACCCTGGGACCTTTCGGAGTGGGGGAGAGGCACTCATTCTCTTGTGCCACCTCGGCTCCCTGGTCTGCTGCATCTCTTATTGTCTCTCCTCTGTGTCTCTTTGTTGCGTCATCTTGCTGTGCCAGCTCTCCACTTGGGCCAGCTTACCTTCACCAGGAGGCCCTGGGAATCATACCCTAGACCTCCCATATGGTAGATGGGAGCCCAGTCACTTGAGTCACATCTGTGTCCCTGTTTCCTATTCTTTTGGGCACATACCAAGATAATTTTTAATTTCCCCTCACATAGTCGGATTTTTCGCTCTTTATTTTTACTGTGTCTACCTGGGAAATCCTTACCCAGACGTCCAGGCCCAAACTCCAGGGCTGAATCTCCAGCTACCTGCGTGACATCTGCTTTGGGATTCCTAAGCCACCTCTTGAACTCAACACGACACAGCTGGACCCCTGGTCATCTCCCGGCCCCCCACCTGCTCTAGCCACGTGTTTCAAGAAGGCATCCGGGAAAAGTCTAGAAAAGCAGGGACCCTTAACGGGGAGCTCAGACGGAACCAAGAACCCCTGCTCCCAGAGCGTCAATTCAGCGGCTGCTTTGAGCCCCTTTTCTGCACTGGACCTTGTGTTGGGAGGCTTGAGGGAGAAAGAGGGAAAACGTGCCATGCTGAGTAAACAAGGGAGGGCACAACTGGACATGTTTACAGAAATCCTGACAAGTGTCGGGGCCCCACCATAGAGGGCCGTGACGTTGGGGTAGGAGTTTAACCCATATCTTAAGGATGGTGGGGAGCAAAATATTGACCCCTAGAAAGAAATTGGGACCAAAGCAAGGTGAAAGGAATGATGGGAAGGGAGAGTGCTCTATATTTCTGAGAAAATGCTCTGGGCGTGGGGTGGCAAGAGGGACTGACAGGCTGATTCCTGAACTCCTAGTTAGACACGGCTTACCTCTAACATCCTTAGGGAATGAACATTCTCTCTCTTCGAACCAGAAAAATGATCAAGAATACATTACGATACTGGGCTCTCTATATAGTGGCATATGGAAATATGCACATACACAGTGTATTCAAGTGACCTACTCTGTATATTTAAATGACCTACAGTGTGTTTACAATTGCTCTCTATTTTAAGGTGCTCTAACACCAGCCTTAACATTTCACAGGTATTCTTTTTTTTTTTTTAAGATTTATTTATTTCTCTCTCTCCCCTCCCCCACCCCCCTGCCCTGGTTGTCTGTGTCTATTTGCTGCCTGTTCTTCTTTGTTCACTTCTGTTGTTGTCAGCGGCACAGGAATCTGTTTCCTTTGTTGCTTCATCTTGCTGTGTCAGCTCTCCGTGTGTGGGCAGGCTGCACTTTCTTTTGCGCTGAGCGGCTCTCCTTACGGGGCGCACTCCTTGCACGTGGGGCTCCCCTACGCGGGGGACACCCCTGCGTGGCACGGCACTCCTTGCGCGCATCAGCACTGCGCATGGCCAGCTCCACACGGGTCAAGGAGGCCCGGGGTTTGAACCAGGGATCTCCCATGTGGTAGACGGACGCCCTAACCACTGGGGCAAGTCCGCTTCCCATTCACAGGTATTCTTGACCAGGACAGAACTCATTTTATTTTCACGCAAAAAGAAAAGTCAAATATACCTCGATCCATCTCTCCCTCCCTGCCTCTTTCTTTCTTTCTCTCTCTCCCTTTCTTTCTTTCTATTTCTCTCTCCCTTTCTCTCCCTCCCTCCCTCCCTCTCTCTCTTCCCCCCTCCCTTCCTGCCTTTCTCTCTGTCATCATCTAGTATCTGTTTATCTAGCACGTAATAGATGTTTGTGAGTATGGTCTCGGGTTTGAAGGCTACTGTCTTAGTTTGCCACAGGGCTGCCAATGCAAAGAACTAGAAATGGGCCGGCTTTTGCAAGGGGGATATATTTAGGGTAAAAGCTTACAGCTCTGAGGCTGGGAAAT
Organism: Dasypus novemcinctus; assembly: GCF_030445035.2. Lineage (NCBI taxonomy): Eukaryota > Metazoa > Chordata > Mammalia > Cingulata > Dasypodidae > Dasypus > Dasypus novemcinctus. The sequence goes on along the minus strand of NC_080691.1, from coordinate 82,037,178 downwards.
GTCCAAATCAAGGCACCATGATTGGTGCTTTCTCATCCAAGTCAGCTTATCGTCTGGCCACGTGAGAAGCAAGACGCTGCTCTCCCCTCTGCAATCTGCCATCTCCCGGAGCTCGGCCATGGGCAAGCAGGCACACGGCTCGTCTCTCAGCCTTGAGCTGCTCCGTGGGCCCGGCCTCTCGGATGCTTGGTGTTCAAGCTTTGGCAATCCTGGGGTCTTCTCTCCCATGGCAGCATCAAAATGGCAGAGCACCCTTTTCCTGTACCCCTCTTTCTGTTGTGGGTCTCTTTATATCAGACCTGGCATGAGGGCAGAGACTCAACCTGAGTCATATCTCACTGACCTGGTCCCATCCAAAGGGTCTTACACCCACAGGAAAGGATTAGTTCAGAAACACAATCTTGGGAGCAAGCAGTTGAGCACCTGCCTCCCACATGGGAGGTCTTGGGATTGGTTGCCGGTGCCTCCTAAAAAAGACAAACAATGAGCAGACATTGAGCAGAAACAACGAGTAGATGAGAAAAAAATGAGCAGACATGAGCAAAAACAATGAGCAGACAACGGGCAAAAAAGGAAGAGCAGGGAGCAGAGGTGGCCCCAGCTGTTGGGCTCCCACCTCCCACATGGGAGGTCCCGGGTTCGGTTCCCGGTGCCTCCTAAAGGAAAAACAGACAACGAGCAAAAACAATAAGCAGACAATGAGTGCAAGCAACGAGCAAAACCGACGAGGGAGTCATCTTGGGGGGAGGGAGTCACAAATGAACCTCAAACTGTCACAGATATGGTTTAGATCTGATTACTACTCTCTTAAGCGCCAGCTGGAACATGGTCGTGTGAGGATTTTCCATAGCTTCCCTTCTTTGTTGTCCAGGCTACGGGCACAGATACCACACAATGGGTTGGCTTAAATGACAGTATTTACTGGCTTACGGTTTTGAGGGTAGGGGAAGTCCAAAACCTAGATATCAGCAACCTCGCCTTCTCTCTGAAGACTGCAGCATGTTTCGGTGCCGGCTGCTGGCGACCACTGGGCCCTAAGCTTTCCCACCACACGGCGTTGTCCTCCCTGTTCTCTTCCGGCTTCCCATTGACTTCCCGCTCGGCTCCCTCTTTGTTGCTTTCTCTCTCTGCCTGAAATCTCTTCCGCTTGTCAAGGACTCCAGTTCGTCCGAAGAAAGTTCCCCTCATTCCGTTGAGCTGCTGCTTAACTAAACATCTTCTACAGCTCCTACTCAGAATGCGTTCCCACCCACAGAAATGCAGATTAAGAATATGTGGGAGAAGTATATGTGGCTCAGGCGATTGGGCTCCTGCCTACCACACGTGAGGTCGCTGATTTGGATCCCGGTGCCTCCTGAAGAAGACAGCGAGCTGGTGCAATGGGCGGGCACAGTAAGCTGACACAACAAGATGACGCAACAAGAGACACAGGAGGAAAACATAATGAGAAAACAACAAGGCAGGGAATGGAGGTGGCTCAAGTGATTAGGCACCTCCCTCCCACATCAGAGGTCTTGGTTTGGCTCCCGGTGCCTCCTAAAGAAACAAGGAAGATGAACAGACAAACAGGTAAAAAACAACAAGGGGGTGGGGAGAAATAAATAAATCTAAAAAAAAGAATATGTGGGATAAGTCAATATAAGTACATAGCAGTGAACAAAGCACATATTTTACTTACTTTTCAAAAGTAATCTAGATTGTCTTTTCACAGCTCACTATCTGTGTCCTGTGTTTTAACATTGATTGTAGGTCAATGTAAGTACATAGTGGTGAGAAAGCATGTAATTTCCTTAGTTTTCAAAACTGATCAATATAGTGTTTTCATAGTAAAAAAAAAAAAAGAATATGTGAGAGCGGACATACCTCAAGTGGTTGAGCACCTGCTTCCCATGTACAAAGTCTTGGGTTCGATCCCTGGTACTTCCTAAAAAGAAACACATAAACATATGGAAAAAATAACTCTCATTGGGGAGTGGGTGTAGCTCAGTGGTTGAGCACCTGCTTTCCATTTACGAGTTCCTGGGTTCAATCCCCACGACCTCCTAAAAAAATATATATTTCTATTTGATTTACCTAATTCAAACCACCACACTCCCTTCCACTTTATTTTTCTTCCCAGCTCTCGTCACCATCTGAATTTGTCCTATATTCAGCTTTTTACCCTGAGAACTGTAGCCTCAGGCCAAGTCCAGCAGATACCTTCTTTAGTATAGCCCTTGAGCTAAGAATGATTTTTTACAATGTTTTTTCAAAGGTTAAAAAAAATCGCAAGAATAGTACTTCATTAAACATGAAAATTACACAAAATTTCAATGTCAGTGTCTATAAATAAAGTTATATCAGGGGAAACAGATTTGGCTCAACTGATAGAGCATCCATCTACCACATGGGAGCTCCAGGGTTCAAACCCAGGGCCTCCTGACCCGTGTGGAGCTGGCCCATGCGCAGCACTGATGTGCGCAAGGAGTGCCGTGCCACGCAGGGGTGTCCCCTGCATAGGGGAGCCCGACGTGCAAGGAGTGCACCCTGCAAGGAGAGCCACGCAACGAGAAAAAAGCGCAGCCTGCCCAGGAGAGCTGATTCAGCAAGATGACACAACCAAAAGAGTCACAGATTCCTGGTGCCACTGATAAGAATGCAAGCAGACACAGAAGAACACACAGCGAATGGACACAGAGAGCAGACAACGGGACGGGGGGAGGGGGAGGGGGAGGAGGAGAGAGAAATAAAAAATAGAAAAGAACATAATTTTAAAAATAAAGTTTTATCGGCACACAGCCAGGCTTGTTTGTCTCACAGTGTCGTGCCTGCTTCCCAGCTCTGACCACAGCACTGAGGCTGTACATGCAGAGTCTAAAATATTTAATCTGCCAACTCCAGACCCAGTAAGGCGTGGCATGTAGCAGGTGCTCAAGAAGCGGAGGGATATTCCTGAATACTGATGGAAGGGCCCGACACTGGGGCCTGAGGAGATTGGAGACGGAGTAAAACTGGCTCTGCCACCATCAGCTTTGTGTCTCTGAGCCTTGATGTCAACATCAGAAAATGGGGCGAATGAGGAGCTGCAGTACACATCAGCGCTTGATCCGACAGTACTGGGAAGCAGAATAAGTATCGACACAGTGTTCCTTATCTAATTTTTCTCCCCTTGCGAATCAGTCTTATAGCTACAACCATTCACAATTCAGGGGCCATCTTGCTTCACCTCTTCTACCCCAAGCATTCCCCATTATTATTTTTTTAAAGATTTATTTCTTTACTCCCCCCACCCCATTGTTGGCGCTCACCATCTGCTCTCTGTCTGCTTGTCTTCTTTTAGGAGGCACTGGGAACTGAACCCGTGACTCCCCATTTGGGAGGGAGGAGCCCAGTCACTTAAACCACATTCACTCCCCGCTTGCTGTGTCTCACACTGTCTCCTTGTTGTGTCTCCCCGTTGTGTCATTTGCATCAGCTCACTGCGCCAGCCCAACGTGTCAGCTAACCGACTTGCCCATCTTCTTTAGGATGCACCAGGACCTGAACCCAGGACCTCCTGTGTGGGAGGCAGGTGCCCAACTGCTCGAGCCATATCCACTCCCCCCCATTATTTTATTTTATTTTATTTAAGATTTATTTTATTTACTTATTTCTCCCCACCCCCTTGTTGTTTGTACTTACTGTGTCTGTTCATCTTCCTTGTTTCTTTAGGAGGCACCAAGAACTGAACCCAGGACCTCCGATGTGAGAGGGAGGCACCTAATCACTTGAGCCACCTCCATTCCCTGCTTTGTTGTATCTCTAATTGTGGTGGGTTTTTTAAAAGATTTTTTTATTTTTCATTTGTTTCTCTCCCCCCCTGCCCCGCCCCAGTTGTCTGCTCTCTGTGTCCATTTGTTGTGTGTTCTTCTGTGACCACTTCTATCTTTATCAGCAGCACCGGGAATCTGTGTCTCCCCTTGTTGTGTCATCTTGTTGTGTCAGCTCTCCATGTGTGCAGTGCCATTCTTGGGCAGGCTGTACTTTCTTTTACGCTGGGCGCCTCTCCTTATGGGGTACACTCCTTGCGCGTGGGGCTCCCCTATGCAGGGGATACCCCTATGTGGCACAGCACGGCTTGCGCACATCAGCACTGCACATGGGCCAGCTCCACACGGGTCAAGGAGGCCCGGGGTTTGAACCGCGCACCTCCCATGTGGTAGGCGAACGCCCTAACCACTGGGCCAAGTCCGCTTCCCTGTAATAGGCCCGGGGTTTGAACCGCAGACTTCCAATATGGTAAGTGGATGCCCTATCCATTGGGCCAAGTCCTCTTCCCTCTCATTGTGTTTTTCTTCTTGTGTCTATTGTTATGTCATCTTGTTGTGTCAGCTTGCCACACCAGCTTGCTGTCTTGTTCATCCTCTTTATGAGGCACAGGGACCCTCCAATCTCTTCTTTGTTGTGTCTCTCATTATGTTTTTCTTCTTGTGTGTCTTGTTGCGCCAGTTAGCTGTCTTTGTAGGAGGCACCAGGAACCGAACCAGGGATCTCCCATACAGTAGGTGGGAGCTCAATTGCTTGAGCCACATCCACTTCCCTGTCCCCATTATTTTAAAAGAAATCCTATACCATTTCTTCTGTAAACATACCTGCATGTATTTTTCACAGGGACTCTTTTTAAAAATATAGCCACAATACCATTATCACGTACTAAAACATTCACATTAGGACAGTTATAAGAATCTACACACAGGATAAGATTTTGTAGAACTATACACCAAAAAAAAAAAAATACATGTAAAAACTACTGAAATCTAAATATGGCCTGTATCTGATTTAATTGTACCATAGCAATATAATTTCCTGGTTGTAGCAGTTTGATATGGTTCATGAATTCCAAAAATTGATATTGGATTATGTTTGTAAATTGGTCTGTACCTGGGTGTGATTAAGTTATGATTAGGGCTTTGATTGGGCCACGTCATTAAGGTGTTGAGTTCCTGCCCCTTGGTGGGTAGGGACTCACAGATAAAAGACATGGCAAAGTTTTGTTTTCTTTCTTTTTTAATTTTCAGAGTTGGAGTTTTGATGCTGGAGTTTTGAGCTGGAGCCTGGGAAGTAAGCACACAGAAGAGCAGAAGAGCTGAGCCCAGAGAGAATCAAGCCCTGGAGAGAGGGACAGAGCTGGTCGCTTGATAGTCTACAGCTGGCCTTGTGGAGAAAACAGCAGCTGAGGCTGGAGAGAAACAAGCCCTAGGAGGAGAGGAACCCGGGAAGCCTGAACCCTGGCAGACATCGGCTGTCATCTTGCTCCAACATGTGGATATGGACTTTGGTGAGGGAAGTAACCTATGCTTTATGGCCTGGTGACTGTAAGCTTCTACCCAATAAATACCCTTTATAAAAGCCAACAGATTTCTGATATTTTGCATCAGCAAGCCTTTGGCTAATACACTCGTTTTGACCACACACTATAGTTACGGAAAATATTGAAGAAAGCTGGGTGAAGGGTACATGGAAACTTTCTGTACTACGTTTCCCACTCGTGCAAATCTTAAGCTAGTTCTAAATTAGAGATGATAATTTAAAAACAAAAGAAAACTACAGAATGAGTAGGGCTGGAAATGAGGTAAGAGGTTCACTTCTGCAGTAGTGGAGCTGGGTTCTGTGTTTACTTAGATCACAGCTTGTTTGTTCATCACAGATTTGGAGGGGGATACTAATTTATTTATTTTTAAAAGAAAGGGTTTTTTGTTTTCCCAAAGATTTATTTTATTTATCCCTCTGCTTGTTGTTCGCGCTTGCTGTCTGCTCTCTGCGCATTTTGTCGTGTGCTCTCTACGTCTGCTCGTCTTCTCTTTAGGAGGCATTGGGACCCAAACCTGGAACCTCCCACGTGGGAGGGAGAAGCTCAATCACTTGCCGCACCTCCATTCCCAGTATTTATTTTTTAAAATTTTCTTCTTGACTACTGAGTTTTCTTGTGTGCCCCTCCATTTCGCACCTGTTTACTCCTGCCTGGGAATTAGAACTCATATCCCTGAAAAACACATTTTTCATTAGTTTTAGGATTACAGAGAAATCAGGCAGACTGTACAGCACTCCCACACATGCTCTCCCTTCCCTTAATTTTCTTATTATTAACATTTGGCATTAGTGGGTACCTTTGTTACAATTTATGAACCATTATTATGTAGTTCAACTACTAGCCATAGGGAAGATACTTTTTTGGTCCTTTCTCTTCCCGTTTTTGGCTGCGTGGGGCACTGGGGAGCCAAGGAGACCTCTTGAGCAGGGGAAATAGAGCTCAGTGCTAATTCAGGATCCTAAGATTTTTGGTGGGGGTGTGGGGTCGCTTGCAAAACGGCGCAGGACGCACGAGCTCCGGAGACTCGGGGAACGGGCACGCATTTCCCAGGCCTGGGCCACGGCGGGGCGGGGCGGGGGGGGGGACTGCCCCCACCTGCCGCCACAGGACCCGGATGTGCAGCGCGCGGGGCGCCCGGGTCCGCTGGGTCCGGCCTACGCCGCAGGGGAGCGGCCGTTCCCTACCTCCCTCCCGCCGCCGGGCGTCCGAGAGCGTACTTGGCGGCAGCCCCGCACATGGCCCGCAGGACCCGGCTGCACGATCGCCCCCGCCGCCGCCTCCCGCCTCTTTCTCCCCGCCGCGATCTGCGCGGGGCTCTTGCCCCTTTAAGAAAGCAGGCGTTGCCCGGGGGTGGGCGGGGTCGCCTCGAGCGCCGGGCGGGGGCGTCCGCGGGCGCGCCTGATTGGCCCGCGGCCCGGGCGGTGGCCGCGCGCGCTTGCGCAGAGCGCGGCAGCGCGCGCCCGGCCGGGAAGGCGGGCTCGCGGGCGCTGATTGGCCGCGCCGGCCGCCCCGCCCGCGAGTGGCGGGTGGTCACGTGACGCGACGGCTGGGGGCTCCCGGCGCGGGGGACGCTGGTGGCCAAGATGGCGGCGGAGCTGGTGGAGGCCAAAGTGAGTGAGCGGCGGCGGCGCCGCGCCGGGCGGGCGGGCGAGGGGCCGGGGGCGCGGCGCGGGCCGGGGGCCGAGGCCTGCGCCTTCCGCCCGGGGCCCTCGGCGCCGCCCGCCCGGGGCTCTGCGCGCCGCCCGGCGGCCCCGGGGCTCGGGGTGCGGGCGGGGGGCGGGGAGGCCGGGGGCGGAGCCCCGACACCTCGCCCCAGTCACCGCGCCGGGGGTCAGGCCCCCCCGGCCTGAGGCGGGGTCCCCGCCGCCGCCGACCTGGAGCGCCCGGAGCCCCGGACACGGAGGGCAGGGCCGCGCCTCCCGGCCCCGCGGCGGGGTCCCCCGGCCGGCGTGACGGCTCGGGGGTCCCGACCCCGCCTCCGTCCGTGCGGCTGTCGCTGCCCTTTGGGAAGTGTCTGCGCCCCTCCTTCCACGGCCCCAGGGCTTTCCTCCGCGGCCTCGCTGGAGTTTGCGACTCCCGGCTCGCAGGGTCCCCGGCTCCCGGCACTTGTCCCGCTACCCTCCTTTCAGGGGCAGTGCGCCCGGATTCCGGGCCGCCCCCCAGCACGGTGTGTGCGCCGGCGGCGTGCGCCCGGGGCCTGGTCTGGAGTCCCTCTTCAGCACCTGCGGTAGTCCAGGAGCCCCGCCCCCCTCCTGACAGCGTCCCTCTCCCCTGGAGGGTGGCCTGGGCCCACTCCTCTGCCCTGCGCTGGGGTCCGGGCCTTCTCGCTGCCCCCTTTTCGTTCCCGGGTTCTGAGCTCTGCCTTCCTCCTCTTGAGTTCCCCTTGGGACAGCAGCCAGGAGCCAGTGGCCTCGGCTTCTGGGGGCCGCGAAGCCCACACACAGGCAGGATCAGCTCCCACTTCTAAACCTCGGCTGCTTCCTCTCTAAGGCTGCTCCCCGGTGACCCTGCTTCCTAAGTCAGAGCTCCTTTCTGGCCCCGCAACCCTGGTTTTATGTTTCTTGATGCACCCCAGATCTGGCTTCTGAGCCCCCTCCCTTTCTGCCTCTCCTCCTCCATTGATTCTTGGAGGGTCCCCAACTGGCGGCCGAGTAGGCCTCTTTAGAAGCTCCTGCTCCTTCGCCCCCGTGCTCTCGAAGGGGCCCACAGACCTCCGTCCTCTCTCACAGTCCCTCTTGGGACTGAGCTCCCGGCATCCGCGTCCCAGGGATGAACTTTCTCTCAGCTGCCTCCCTGCCCCCCTCCCCCGGGTGTAGCCCCAAACTCCCTTGCCCCTGGCCAGGGTGGGTCTTCTCTTTAGAGGTCCACTCACGGCCATTGCTCCCAGGGAGGTAGGGGCCTGCCCCTCCCCCCTCGGGTCTCCCGCCCCCAGGTCCTGACCTGTAAATGCTTGCTTTCGTCTCCCGGTCCCTCCCGCCCTTCTCTCCCCTGCTTCTCTTCTTACATCTCCCTCCCCTGGGACCAGGCACGCTGCCCTCCAGGTTCGGTGATTATAGTGCGTCTACCTCCCCAGTACCCCCATACTCACTCCTGACTTCTCTAGGGTTTTGAGAAATTGCCAGCCTGCCCTGGAGGTGGAGGACTGGGCCCGGCCAGCCCGAGGCGGCAGCTCCCCACCGAAAGTCCCCTAGAACCCTGGGACTCAGTGTCCTCCCTGGGCGCCGAGCTGTGCCTGCGTCCCCACCCCCACGCCAGGCCGAGCTGGGGAGGGTCTGCGCGGCTTTCTTTATGCAGTGCAGGGCCTTGAAATGTGATCTCGTGAACTCTACTTGACCTGGTGGTGGCCGAGGGGAGCCCCCCCACCCCACTGAAACTAGGCGACCCTTCTGTCAAGTTCTGTAAACCGGGAGCCTCCATACCAGGGGCCCTGGAATGGCAGCACAGCTCGCCCTTCTAGGGAGCCTCTTTGCTACCGTCCTACAGTGCCTTATGTGGAATGGGAATGCCCGCTCCCCCCTTTCATCAGGCCCTTTGGGGTCCTTGAGACTCCTCCCCTCTTCCCCAGTTCCTCGCCTTTGGACCTGGAGATTTGCCGTTTGGGGTGCTGGTTCCAGGGGAGAACGTGGGAGCGCGTTGATTGACTTTGAACTCTGACAGCCTTAACCCACTGCAGGGCAGGCTGGGTGGAGGAGGTCCCCAAACTCCCCGCGCTAGCCTGTGGCATTTGGCATTTGGCATTTGGCACAGACCTTGGTTTTCCTGGAGAGAGGGGCCTTAGCTTTGCCCCCAACGGTCCTCAGAGCCCGTGCTGGGGAAGAGAGGAAGCCCAGCTGCCGGCGTTTCCCCGCGCAGCTTCCCGGCACGTCCAGAGCTGAGACTGTTCTGGAAGCTGCGCCAGGGTCCAGAGCTGTTTACAAACAGTTCCGACAGGCGGGTCAGGATGCAGCCACAGCAGGAAGTGCTCTCGAGCGCTTGGGGCTTCTTCCTGAACGTTCCTTCCCCCACACACCCATCCCCACCAGTGTCAAGGGCAGGCTGCGCGGTGGTGGCAGCTGCTGAGAAATTCGAGTCGTGAGCATATGGCAGCTTGAGGGGTGCACCCTGGGATGCGCGTGCAGGCGGCAGTTCCTGCTGTCCAGCCTGGCCGGAGGGGCTGGGCCTGGGCAGGGGCCCCCGGGCGCCAGCTGATGCCAGCAGATCTCTCGTGGGCAGAGCCCGAATGGCCGGGCCCACCTGCCTTGGGCCCCGTTCCGGGTGTTAAGCTTCCGATGACACTGCCTCTCCTCAGAGAGCTTGGGCCTCTTCCAGAAGAAACATCTTGTCCACAAGCCTTTTTTTCGCTCAAGGTAGGAAGGCAGGCCGAGGGGGGCAGAGGCGCTCTGTTTTCCGCGGCAGCCTGGCCTCCCCGAAGGCCGGTGGACCTCAGAGGTCCCCGAGCAGGGGGAGTGCCGGTGGCAGAGGGCCCCGCTGGGTCCCCCAGGCTGGTGGGTACTCACGGGAGGAAGGAACACACCCCTGGGCGCCTGACGGATGGGGGTTTGAGCGCCATCCGCCCCCCGCAGACTTGGGCCAGCCTCTCTGAGCCTCCATGGTTTCCTGCCTTGTGGGGACGGTCGCCGAGCTTGGCGACGTTGACAGGCCCTTCCTGACGCCTGACTCACTAGGACGCCGTGTCTCCGCGCTTCCCAGCGACACGGGGTGGGACGCGGTGGAAGGATAGCCCGGCGGTGGGAAAGCACCCCCTCCAGCGTTTCTGTCCTGAGCCTAGACAGCCTCCACCTTCAGCAGGATCCTGGCCTGGTAGAGGCCAAAGGGCTCGTCGCACATCCCCACTGGCAGGCAGCAGAGAGGCCTGACCGCTGGCCCAGGGGTGTCTGGCAGCCTGGAGCTGAGTCTGGATTCGAACCCAGAGCCCCCGACTCCCCGGGCCAGCACCAGACTCCACCCGCAACGCACCACACACGGCTCCTTGGCTCGCTTCCACCCAGCCAAGAAGCTGGCAACCCCAGAGCTTTCTGGTGACGCAGTGCCCATGTAACTGCCCCGCCAGTGGTGGCGCCACACAGCTGCAGCCGGCAGAGGTTTTCAGGTTGAGCTCGGGCCACGTCTTGGTTTCTTTGGGTGCCGTCCTGACGCCCCTTGCCAGCTTTCCACAGCCTCCTCTGTCGCTTGCCCTCTTTCCCTCCGTTCCGCCTGGAAGTTTCTCTTTCCCGCCACATCTCATTCATCGGAGGCCAGCCCCGGCCTCAGCCTGGGCGGCCCTGAAACCCTGCAGGCCGTGCCTCGCGGGCGTGTCCCTGGCACAGCTGACCAGGGCGCCCGCGTTCCTCTGGTTTCCCAGAGTCTCCTGGGGGGCAGGCCACGCTCTGGCAGCCCCCACATAAAACATGGGGGTCGGCCAGGCGCTTCCGTCTGGTTTGATTTTGTCTGAGGGACCCGGGCGGTGGACCCCGCCAAGCCCCATCCATCACTGCCGCAGCCCGGCAAGTGGCCCGGCCCTCTGCCCGCTGCCCAGAGGCTGCCCGCAGCTGGCGCTCCTTTGCCCTGGTGGCTTCCAGGGGACGTTCGTGGTTGTCACAGCTGGGGGTTGCTCTTGGTGCCCAGAGGCCGGACACCAGGGATGCAGCTCACCTCCTGCCGCGAGCAGGACAGTCCCCACCGCGGAGAACAGTCCGGTCCCCAGGGTCACTGGTGCCAGGGGGAGAGAGGCGCTCTGGACGTGTCGGCAGCGCCCGAGGGCGGTACAGGAGAGCGGCTCCCCCTCCGGCTTCGGAGGGGGCCTGGATTTGAATCTTGGTGCTGCCCTGCAAGCCGGCGTTTCCTCTTCTGTAACGTGGAGCTGACGCCAACCTCGCAGGGGTGTTTTAAGGACGAGAGGTGAAGCGTAGACTCACACCCAATGTGGTTCCGGGCAGTGGGTTGGTATTAAGCTAATCATGGCTGCCACTTTTTATTCCAAAGAGAAGGCTTTTTGTGGTTTGTTTTTTTGAGGTACCAGGGCCGGCGGATCGAGCCCGGGAACTCATACGGGGGAAGCTGGCACTCGGGCCCTGAGCCCCGTCAGCTCCCAGGGAAGGTGTTTTGGTGGCCAGGTTGAGCGCTTGCTCCTCCAAGGGCCCTACACAGCTCCCTCACCTGGTCCTCCGCACGTCCTGAGGGAGTACCGTGGTCCATGTAACTGACGAAGAGACTGAGGGTCAGAGCGGCCGCCCGTGTTTGCCAGTTAGGACACTGTCTTACGGGTAAAGCCAGATTCCCAGTTGCTGCCCGGGGATGCCTTCAGGCTTGACGTTGGGAAAAGAGGACCTAAAATAGAAGGCAGTGTGGTGGGAGTCGCTTTGCTGGGGTGGAGGAGGGGGAGGGCGGGGCGCGGGCAGCACCCTGGAATGGTGGACCCTCAGCCTGCGGTGGGCCTGGGCCCTGCCTGACCGCTGCCCGGCCCCCTGGAGGCGTCCTCCTCCTCCGGGGCTCCCCACCTGGAGCCATCACAAGCCTGGGGGGCTCCCCGAGGAACAGGTGTAGCCCCGAAAGCCTCGCCGCCAGTGCCCGGCCCGGGGGGTCCCGGGCGGCCGCCACACCCCCTGGGCCCCGCCCCCACTGCTCTCTCAGGCTGCGCGTGTCTGGTTGCCTCCCCCAGAACATGGTGATGAGTTTTCGAGTCTCCGACCTTCAGATGCTCCTGGGCTTCGTCGGGCGGAGTAAGAGCGGGCTGAAGCACGAACTCGTCACGCGGGCCCTGCAGCTGGTCCAGTTCGACTGCAGCCCCGAGCTCTTCAAGAAGATCAAGGAGCTGTACGAGACCCGCTACGCCAAGAAGAGCGCGGAGCCCGCGCTGCAGCCCCACCGGCCCCTGGAGCCGCTCGCCGTGCACACCGCCTACGGCCGGCCCGGCGCCGTGCCCAGGACTGCCCTCTCGGGCCCCAACATTGACTACCCCGTGCTGTACGGGAAGTGCCTGAACGGACTGGGCCGCCTGCCCCCCAAGGCCCTCAAGCCGGAAGTGCGCCTGGTGAAGCTGCCGTTCTTTAACATGCTGGACGAGCTGCTGAAGCCCACCGAGCTAGGTGAGTCGGCCGGCGCCCTGGCGGCGCCCTGGGCCTCCCCGCGCACCAGCCACCTCGGGGATGTTCTCTGGGAGGGGGGGGGAGATGACGGGGAGTTCACTGTCCTGGGAAGCCCGGGGCCCACCAGTGGTCTTCGTACTGGTTACCTACTGCCGTGTAACAAAGAGCCCCAAGAGTCAGCAACTTAAAGCAGCAGACATCCCTGCTCTCTCCGCGTCTGTGGGCCAGGAACCCGAGGCGGCTTAGCCGCGGGGGGTTCTTACTCGGGATCCCTCGTGACGTTACCCATCCAGACAGTGGCCAGGTCTTCTGCCCGCGAGGGGCTCGTGTGGCCGGCAGCGTCCCCAGGGCGCGTGGCCCGAGAGAGGAGAGTGCGGGAGAGCGCACAGGCATGGGCGGTGGTTGGAAGCGGGTTTTCCCCGGGAGGCGTCCCCCAGCAGGCAGGTTGGGGTGCTGCTGGCTGGGCCGCTCGTGCCGTGGGCTCCCGAAAGGTCGGGGACAGGCAGGGCCATGGTGGTTGCCTCAGGGACGCATGCTTCCCCTTTCCACCCGATTATCTGTTCCCACGTGTCCCAGGTGTCCCTCTGTGTGCTGGGACCGCGCGGGAGCAGGCAGCGTGGATGGGCCCCTCCACTGCTCCCCCGCAGCCTTGGTGACACGGGCTTCGGATCGAGCCTGGTCTCGACGCTGCCCCGAGCTCGGTGGGCAGGGCGCCGGGACCCTTCGTCGGCCCGCCCAGGCGCTCGGGTGTTGCCAGGCCCCGCGTGGTGTGGGCCGCTCTTCTTCCCCTGCCTTGCTCCTTCGTGCGTGATACATTTGAGCGTCCACCAGGCCAGCCGCCGCCCAGGCACCCACGGGAAGCAGGGCCTTGGGCCTCCGTCCTAGCCCCTCCGTTGGAGGCAGGTGGCCGCCCCCAGCCTGTGGCTGCCCGCTGCGGCCCCACTCACGTCTTCGGGTCCATCACCCCGGCTTTCCCAAGCGCCTGCTGCTCCCATACCCGGGGCTCAGGCGCCAGTTGGGACCCCTCAGCGCTGGATGGGGCAGCACGGGCCTGGGCCCTGGGCCACTGGGGATTCCGAGCCTTGTGCACTGCAGCCGCCTCAGGAGCCCCAGCCTGATGAGGATCCTGGCACCAGACCATGGGGACCCCTGCGGACCGCCCACAGGCTGCGTGGGTGGCGGGGGGCCATGGGGCCAGGGGAAGGAGGCAGGGCAGCCCGGCAGCCCTGGCCTGGGGCCGAGGTGGTGGCGTGGGCCGAGGTGGCGGCGTGGGGACCGGCCTTCCCCACCCAGGCCCCTCAGGAGCCCCGTCTCTCCGCAGCGCTCCCCAGCAGCTCTCGGGGCCGCAGGGAGCAGCCGGCTGGCGGCCCTGGAGGTGGCCCGGGTGCCACCAGGAAGCGGGGCGGGGCGCGGGGCAGGGCCGGGCCTCACCTTCTCCAGCCGGACCGACCGCGGGCTTCCTTCCTGCCTGGCGGTGCTCCTGCCCCACAATGCACCGCTCTCCCTAACCCCCGGGGGACCCGTCACCTGATCTCCGGGAGCCTGTGCCCATCTACACCAGCACGGGCTCTGCTGGCCCAGAACAAAGGTGGCGACCCCGCCTTGCTTCTCCAGCCCTTGGGCATGGGCGGGGGCTCTCACCAGGCCTGCCCCCTCCCGGACTCCCTCGGGGTCAGCCCTTAGGAGAGGGGCCCGGCCAGGGAGGCCACGGGCCACCAGGTCACAGCGGGGCTGCCCACGACCCACATAGGGCCCTGCCTGGGGCCGTTTCCCGGGACCTGGCTGTGACCCAGCGACCAGTGAGGCTCAAAGACTCCATTGGCTTCCCCAGAAGAGCCTGTGCCGGGGACAAGGGGCATAAATCACGTGGAGAGGCCTGCTGGGCGGCGGTGGACGGGCAGGAAAGCACCAGGGCTGTGGGGGCTACAGGGCCTGGGGGCGGCAGGGAGGGGCCCGAGGCCTGCCCGGGCCCCGTCTCCTGCCCCTGGCCATGGGCGCCTGCACCCTTGCAGGGGGCACCCCCCGAACCCTCCTCGGCCTGGGCAGCCCCTTGCGCTCCTGCTTGGGAGGCCCCCACGGCCCAGCCTCCGGCCTCGGCAGACTCGGGGAGCAGGGCGTGCAGGACACCCAGGCCTCCCGGGGCACGGCGGCCACTGTCAGCGCGGGAAGTCCCCATGGGCGGGGAGGGACGTGCGCGCCCTGGCTCCCTGCCTCTCCCCGGACATGGCCGGGTGCTCCTCAGCCAGCCCTCGGGGTGGGGGGTGCCCCACCAGCCAGCAGGCTCAGCAGCCCCGGGGTCCCCGGAGGCCCCCCGGCTGGTTGGTGCTGATGCTGGGCAAGAGCGGCTGCCTGGGCCCTCTGCGGGCCTCGTCCTCTGCCAGCACAGCCCAGCACCGGGCCGAGCGGCATGGCACCCACACGTGTGGTGCCTGCTGGGCGAGGCGTGCCCCCAGGCGGCTGTCTGGCACAGGGCACCTTTGGGAAGGCTTCCTGGAGGTGGTGACATTCCCGTCCAGACTTGGGGGTGGGCAGCCGTGAGCCAGGTAAAGAGGAGGGGCCAGGCCGGGGGGCCAGACCTGGCAGCAGAGGGGCCCATCCACTGCCTGGAAGGAGCACCCCGGGCAGGTGCCGCAGCCTGGCATTCCCGCAGAGGCCGGGACCACGGACCGCCCCTCAGGACCGCGGCGTCCTTGTAGCGGGTCCTTTTACCCCTCGACGGTCAGCAGGAAAGGGGGCGCAGTGCGGTGGGCCTGCCGTCGCCCCCGCGGCCCCCGTCCCCCACATTGCCACCTCCGAGCTCCAGAGCAAGGCAGCAGCAACAGGGAGTGCCCCATGCTGAGGAGGTGGGGCGGACCCCCAGGGCCTGCCAGGGGCCCACGGGAGGTGGGGTCCAGGGAGCACCTCCGGCTCTAGGAGTCGGTCCCCCGCCTTCTCCACCAGCCTTTTGGCCCCCCACCTGCTCCCTCGGGTCCCCCCGCCACCTGCTCCCCGCCTCGCTCCAGCACAGGGGACTTGTAAGGAGAAGCCGGCTGGCTGTGTGCGCTGCTGCCCCCCCACCCAGTTCCCCTGCCCTGGCCTCCCCTCCTCCGTCCGCTCCCGCCCCGCAGGCCTACCTCAGGGCCTTTGCGTGGGCTGCCCCGGGCCCTGTGCTCTGCCCCGGCTCTCCTGCTGGCCCCGGCTGCCGGCCTCGCTCCCAGGCCCTCCCGCCGAGGGCCCTCCCTCCCCGCCGCCCACTTGGGGGGCCTCGCCCTCCTTACTGTTCACCACCTCTCGCCCTCCCGGCCTGCCCCAGGTGCTGTTTGTTAGCTTGTGCGTCGTCTTACTTGGCCCCCGTGCCGAGGGCCAGCGGGTTGGGGGCCCCAGGAAGGGGCGCAGGGGCCTGGGGAGGCCGGCGGGGTGAGGGAGCAACCTCCCGTGAGCCCTTCCTTGGCGGGAGCTTCATCCCTGAAAGAAAGAAGAGCCGTGGCCCCGGGGCGGGGCTCAGGTCGCCCAAGGGCCTCGCCCTGAGCGCAGGCCGGGGCTGGACCCAGGGCAGCCCGGGTCCCCAGTGGTGCAGAGCGCGGCTGGCAGAGCGGAGCGGGCGCGCTGGGGCCTCCTGGGGGGTCGCGGCCAGGCGGTGGGAGCGAGGGCGAGCCCGGGGTGGGGCCAGCCTGGAAAGGGACCCCCTCCCTCCCCGTCTTGTGATGGGCATCTTGGTGGCTGTCACGGGCTGGCCCTTGGCCCGAGGGGCAGACGCCGCCAGCAGGTGGGCTTCGGGTCTGTGGGATGGGTCTGCTCCCTGGTCTGCTGCTTCGCCTCCTTTTTGTTGTTTTTATTTAAACTTCCGTTAACCATGAGGAGATGTAAAAGTGGACGGCAGGGGCGCTGCCTGAGCCAACCCCCCGCCATCCGGGTCCCCTCCCAGCGCCGCCTCTCGGCCTGTGCTGTGGCATGACGCCGGCCCACATCCTGGCTGCCCCATGAGCAGCAGCCGGGGGCGTCCCACGGCACCCTGGAGGCCCCCGGGGGGGCAGGGGCCGCTCCCTTCAGCACAGGGGGCAGGGGGCCCTGGGGGGGGCTCCCCACTGACTAGGGGTGCCCCTCACCCCAGCATGGCCGCCCTGCCTCGGAGGAGCCCCGCCGCAGCGCTGCGTCTCTCCACCCGTCCATCCGTAGAGGATCCGCCTCGGGAACGCAGGAGCGCAGGCTGGCCGTGTCGTGCGCCCAGCACCCTTCATCCTGCCGCTCCCCCTCCCCAAGAGCCCGGTGACAGTTCACGGGCTGGGGGTGTCGGGGGGGCGCTTGAGAGCAGCCGTCGAGGGAAACGCCCTGTCCTGTTCGGGTCTTCTCATCCCGAGCAGGCCTTTTCGGGCCTCTCCCCGCGGCTAGAGCCACCCTAGATGGACGTCTTGGTTCCCACCACACCCCAGCGCGGATCTCGCCACCAGCATAGGGCTCTCGTGTGCCAGGCGGCGCGCAGGGCAGCGGCTCCGCGCAGGGCAGTGGCTGCGCCTTCTGCAGCAGACGTGCCTGGATATCGGGAAGCGGCGTCAGCTCGTAGGAGATAAGGTTTTGGGGGGAAATCCGGCAGGGGAACGTTCAGGGGCTTCGCTCCAGGGGCATGCGTGCAAAGGTTTCAAGGACGCCGGGCAGCTCCTCAGGTGGAATGTTCCAGAACTGGGCCTGCCGCGCAGAGGCCCCGAGGTGGGGTGTGCTTGGCTGGTGAGAAACATGGAGGCCGGGCGGCCGCCGTGGTCCCAGCTCCTCAGGGTCAGCGTGACCCGGGGGCCCCTAGAGTTGTGGGGAGAGCAGGGGGCGGGGGCCGGCTGGGAGCCCAGGGAAGGACACGGCGCCCGGAGGCGCCCTGTGCGAGTCGACGGCAGGGTCGCCGCGGTGGCGCGAGGTGTTCAGGGCATGCCGGGCTGAGCGGGTGAGGAGACGGGTGAGGAGATGGGCGTCTTGGCTTTCTGGGGGAGCAGAAGCTCAGGGTGCCCCCCTAGGTGGAGCCCTTCCGGGGGAGGGGCCCAGGACCCTGTTCTCCGGCCCCGGGCTCGGCCCGTTTCCGAGCGCTGTCTCGGCCACAGGCAGGTGGCTGGCGGGGTGGCCCCAGAGCGCCCGTTGGGGGTTTGCCCCCACCCCGCCTCCGTGGCTGGCTCAGGTGTCTGCTCCGCAATGCCTCCCTGCCCAGCCCAGGTGAGCGCTCCCCGGGCTCCGTGGGCAGGCCTCGGCGTGTCCCCCTTCCCCAGCCAGGCTCCTTCCCCCAGGGCTCCGGCCGGGGACCAGCAGGCTCTCAGCAAACAGGCCGATTTTTGCGGTCCCGACACTGAGCGCATCGCAGGGCCAGGCCTTCCCTGCAGCGCCCGGCGAGTGCGTCCTGGACGTGGGCCGCTGGGGCCCAAGGGCCTGGCGCCTCCGGCTGCCTCGGTAAACCCTGTTGTCCTATGCGCACCACGTGCCCCGGGTCCACCAGTGGCTGCCCTCACGCTGCCGGGGCAGAGCAAGTGCCCGCGAGACGTGCGACTTCCGCCCTGCGCCTGTGGAGGAAAAGGCAGCCGGCTTCTGCGCCCGAGCACCGCAGGACGGAGCAGGGCGCCTTCCTCCCTGGCGGCGGTGGCCGCGCCTCGCAGTGTGCGCACAGGGCGGAGCAGGGCGCCTCCTTCCAGACTCGCTTCTTGGGGGCCTGCGGAAGCCAGTACCTGTGTACGCGACCTTGCCCCCTTCCTGTCCCTCAGTCGCAGCGTCACACGCACGCTGCCCGGCACCTGCTCTTCCGCTCCACGGACACACCAGGGGCTGCTCCTGGGGTCTGGAGAAGCTCCCCGGTCTTCATGATCCGCCGTCGTGCTTGCGTGACACTCCCTCGTGTGGCTGCCGGCCTGCTGGGAGCGCCCGAGGCCGGCCCGCCAGTGCGGGCTGATAGATCCATCGCAGCGGTGCGTGCGGCGTGTCCGCGCCTCCACTGCCGTGTGCCGTACCCGTGGGGTGCGCGCAGGGTGTACGCGCCTGCGGGTGAGTGGGCATGCGCCTGTGTCGCTGTGCGCCGTACTCCTGTGGTGCAAGCATGTCCACACCCGTGCCGCCCGGCGCCTGTGTGACAGTCTGGAGTGGCAGGTCCTCGCGTAGGCGCTGCTGCTCTTCAGGTTGTCCCTTCGTAAACTTGGTCGGTCGTTGCTAGATGCTCACCGCCGAGGTTTCCACTCCTACCAGCCACACCCACACCCGTTTTTATCCAATTTTTATTTTTTATTTTTTTATCCCCCCCGTGGCTTTTTTTTCCCTTACTGTCTGCTCTCTGTGTCCATTCGCTGTGCGTTCTTCTGTGTTTTTGCTTGCCTCCCTTTTTGTTGCATCACCTTGCTGAGTTGCTCTCCACGTGCTTGCGAGCTGGTGGCACTCCGCGCACACAGGCGAGCCTGCCTTCACCCGGTGGCCACGGGACGTGAGCGCAGGGCCTCCCACGTGGTAGACGGAGCCCAGCGGATGGAGCCGCAGCCGCTCCCCTTTATCCAGCTTTTTGATCTTCCCTTCCCCCAATCACATGGTTTCTCAGTGTGGTTTAAAAAAATTTTAAATTGCAGTATAAATTATACACAGTGAAACATGCCCTTTTTAGATGTATGCTTTGAGTTTCAACAGGCGAATGTGCTCCCATACGCCACACCCCACCCAAATAACACTTCCCCCACTTACAGCCCCCAGTGCCCCTTCCCCGTCAGACCCCGTCTCCCCCACCATCCCATTGTTCAGACCTGGACGTGGGTGGTCACTGTTCCGGTTTCTGTAGCATGGATCCATTTTGCGTGCTCAGGAACTGGACGTGGGCGCCCACTGTTCCGGTTCCCATAGTGTGGATTTGTTTTGCCTGATTGTGAACTGGACGTGAACTGGACATGGAGGCACACGCGACACGTCCTCGCTGGTGTCTGGCTCCTCTCACCCACAGTGTTTCTGAGCTTCGTCGGTGAGCTTGAGCTTGTCAGAAGTTGTGTATTACTGCCTGAGCGTGCCTCTGCTTGTTCCTTCTTTCTTCTATTGATGGCCATTTGGGTTCATCAGTAAATTGGCCGTAGGTGTTCTCCTGCATGTCTTTTTGCAGGTGTGTTTCCGTCTGTCTTGGCTAAATGCTTAGGAGTGAAACCGTCGAGTTGTAGGGTAGATGCGTGTTTAATCTGCTAAGAAACTGCTGGACGGTTTAAAGTGGTTGCAACACCAGCTTATCCTCCCACCAGCAGCGCCTGAGAGCTCTGTTGCTCCGAGTCTTTGCTATCGCTTGGAGTTGTCGGTCTTTTCATTCCACCCGTCCTAGCGGCTGTGTGGAAGCTTCAAACCGGCCTCACGTTCCTGGGACAAACCCCACCTGGCCACGCTATGCGTAGCTGGATTTGACCTGCTCACTCTTCGTTGAGGGTTTTTAAACCTGTGTTTTTCTCTGGGATTCTCTAGGGAAGCCAGACGGCAAGAGGTACCTGTAAATATTACGAGGTTTGATTGAATTGCCCCAGCGGCCGTGGGGACGCCCGGGGGCAGGCTGCCGGCCGGGGGCTCTGACAGCGGTCCTCGGTGCTTCCCCGGGAGACGCCGGCTGTCTGAAGCAGATGGGGATGCTCTCCCTGTCTCTGCCCTCAGTCCTCAGTTTAAGTCCAGCTCCGGTAAAAAGACTGGAACATGGAACACACCTGGCTCCCAAACTAATCAAAAACCTTTCACCAAAGCTACCTAATCGGCAGCGACCTAATCGAGAGGTGCCTGTACAGCAGGGTTCCACACACAGGAGTGGTTCTCTGGGGTCCACGAAAGACTCAAACTGGAACATATGTTTATAGGGGATATTCATCTGTAATTTTATTTTCTTGACGCCTTTGTCAGGGTTTAGAATCAGGGATACGTGGGCCTTCTATAAATGAGAAGTTCTCTCTCTCCCTTATTTTCTAAAAGTCTGTAAAGCTTATGTGGTTTCTTCCTTAAATGTTTGATGGTTCACCAGCCTAGACCTGAAATTTTCTTTGTGGGAAAGTTTTAGTTATTTCAACAGGTGTAGAATGGTTCAACTTTTGTTTCATTTGGCACCAGTTTCAGTAATTTGCATCCTTGGCAGAATTTGTCCGTTGCGTGGAAGTTGTTGGTTTATCAGCATCAAGTTGTCACCTACCGTCACAGTCAAAGCCTCTAGGGTCTGTAGTGTTGTCTCGTTTCCGGTATTGGTAATTTGTGTGGGGTTTTTCTTGGCGGCCTTTTTTATTATTTAGCGTTGCTAGGTGCTCATCAGAGAACAAACTTGAGGCTGTGTTGATTTTTCTTTGTTGTGTCTTTTATAGATTTCCTTTTTTGTCTCTGTTACTTCCTTCTTTTCAATAACCCTGGTTTTAATTTGCTCTTTTCCTTCCAGTTTTTTTTTCTGGAGGAAGCGCACACCATTTGTTTTAAAGTTTTCCTTCTATCTTATAAGCACTTACAGCCGTCACTTCCCCTTCCACCGTGCTAGCTGCCTCCCACCAGCTTTGGTATGTGCTATTTTACTGTTGAGCTGAAGGCAGTTTCTCGCTGCCCTTGTGACTCTCAGCCCCGTTGTAATTGTGTGCAAAGAGATCGACCCCCTGGTAGAGCTTTCCCCCTGCCCCTGCGCCCTTCCCCATGGCCCCCCCAGACCCGCCCGCTCTTGGGGGCCCACAGCTGGGGGCGAAGCCCTCCCTGGTGGCTCTTGTTATTTTCCACTTGCGGCTGCGTTCCTGCTCCACTTCCTCCTCTCCCCGGGGGTCTGGGTGTGCCCCGGCCCAGCCGTCCTGCAGTGCCCCGGCACTTCTGGAAGCAGGACCCCGAGCCCTCTCCGGGGTCTTGGGCCAGGACGGCAGTCGTCAGGGGCGTTTACCCACTCCCTGGAGCAGGCCCAGGCGGGAAGTGGCCGGAGGGCACGGGGCAGAACGGCGCCCTCCTCCCGCCCGCCACGTCCCGCCTTCCTGGGACAGCGAGGTGCAGGTGAGGGAAGCGAGGACCCGGCCCCAGGGCGGCGCCCCGCGGCCCGCACTGCTCTGCGCTGGGCAGGGCTCGGCTCCCGGCTCCCCGCGGCCTGCGGAGGGGCCGGCCAGGGCTGTGGCCGCGACCCGCCCGCCCGCGGGGCCAGGCCGCCGCCGACCCGCGCCCACCTTCAGTTCCACAGAACAGCGAGAAGCTGCAGGAGAGCCCGTGCATCTTCGCGCTGACGCCGCGGCAGGTGGAGCTGATCCGGAACTCCAGGTAGGCCCTGGCCTGGCGCGGCCCCACTGCTGGGCGCGGCCCCACTGCTGGGCGCAGCCCCGGAGGGTGCCCGGGAGGCGGGGCTGGGCCTCGTGTGCATGCCGGTCCCCAAACCCGCCTGGCGCTGCGGCGGGGACTGCCGCGCCCTGGAGCGGGGACTGCCGCGGCACCGTCGGCACCAGGGCCGGTCGTGGTGGGGGCGTCCCGTGCGCCGCGGGTGTGCGGCACCCCCTGGCCTCCGCCCGCTGAGCACCGGCCACACGTCAGCCCCGGGTCGGTCATGACAGCCGCCGTGTCCCCTGGTGTCCCTCCACACGCCCCAGGACAGAACCTTCCGGGCAGCAGCTGCGGCCCAGGCCGAGTCTCCTTACACGAGTGGTGCCCGCACCGCCATCCCCGCCCCGGGCAGGTCAGCAGGCGCCGTGCCCTAAGCCCTCGGCCTTCGCCCCCGCAGGCCCCACGGTATTCCCCGGAGCCTTCCAGAAGGGGCACCTGGCGCGTGGGCGGGGCGTCAGCAGAGCGACCCCGGCGGGTGGCAGCCCTGCTGCAAGCCCAGCTTTCCTGGTCCTGGGAGCCGGGGTGACCCAGCTACGCCTGCTCCAGGCACAGAGCCCGTGGCAGCGGCTGTGGGGGGCCACGGCGGCCCGAGAGCCTTCCGGCCGCCCGAGCCCCTCCCGCCAGCTCCCCGGCCGCAAACCCCTCCTCGAACGAGCCGCGTCACGCCAGGGCTACAGAACGCCGAGGGGGTGGCCGGGCCCGCGGCTGGGGCTTTCCTTCCCTTCAGCCCCCCGTCCACCTGCTTGCCTCCCGTCCATCCGTCTCCTTGTGCCTGTCCACTCAGCGGTCCGTACAGCCTCCACGTGGTCCTGCATCTTCCTTCTCCTGTCAGAAGCTGAGGTTGTAGCCACTCAGCGCGGGCCTCGCCCCTTTAGAAACGCAGTGCCGCGCCCTGGCAGGCCCGGGGCCGTGCGGTCAGCCCCTGCATGCGGTTTGGGACTTCCCGGCCCCCAGAGGTGAAGCCCCTTGGCAGTCACCCCCAGCCCGGGCTGCCGCCCGGCGCCTCCCATCTCCAAGCCGGCCTCCCCCCCGGGGCTCCCATCAGCGGGATCAGGCGATGCGGGTCCCTGGGCGTCAGCTTCTCTCACAGCATGCCAGTTCCCAAAGCTCGCCCACGTCGCAGCGTGGAGCGGTGCGTCCCCCCTCAGCACGCCGGTGGGTGGCGCCTGGTGCAGCCAGCCGAGCGCGGGTGGACGTCTGGGGGTCCCCACCTTGGTGCGGTTACGGACCAGGCCGCGGCGACCACGCTGCGCGGGCTGCTGCGGATGCACCACTGTCCTGGGGTCCGCTTCCTGCCGGGGCTGGTGGCCGGCGCCTCCCGCTCTCCTGCTGCCGAGGGCTGGCCAGCTGCCGGGCATCTGCGCCCCAAGCTTCCTTCACCACGCCCGCCCCGGGAGTGCGTCACGGCTCTCGGGCAGGTGCCTGCTTTCTCTTCGCTCTCTGCTCCTGTGGCTGCTTCACCCGGTTTCCAAGGAGGCAGCCCTTCCCAGGGCCCACGGGTGCCCCCGTCTCACCCAGGCGCCCACAAAACTCCCGGGGCCTCGGTTTCTCCGGCTGGGGGCACACCTTGTCCGGCCAAGGCCCCCCCTTTGGCCCTGGCCTTTGCCGCCACCCCCGGGGAACATGAGACGCAGGAGGTGCCACCTCAGGCCTGCGCCCCGTGGCGGAAGCCAGCAGTGCTGTCCGTTCTGTGGAGCCAAACGCGGAGCTGGCGGGGCTTTCGCGTCCTGCACAGGCGGCCTGGGCCGCTGCCCGGCCTTGCTGCTGGCGCTGCTGGGAATCTGGTGGCCCCTTCAGCCTCTGTGGCCAAGGGAGGTTGCGGGTCGTGCCTGGGCTCACTGGGAGAGGGGCCAAGGGCCCCTGGGCACAGCGGTCCATGTGGCTGCCAGGATCCTGCCCTCTCACCGGCCACCTCTCGTTGCCGTCCGCAGGGAGCTCCAGCCTGGAGTTAAAGCCGTGCAGGTCGTCCTCAGGTAAGCCCGGGTGTGCTGGGGCCCCGAGGGCAGCCTGGGGACCATGGAGCTCTGCATCCCCCCCACACCCGCCCGGGCCTTCCCCATGCCCCGACCGGGCGCAGGCCCCTGGCGCCGCCCACGGCCTCGCTGTCGTTGCAGGATCTGTTACTCGGACGCCAGCTGCCCCCAGGAGGACCAGTACCCGCCCAACATCGCCGTGAAGGTCAACCACAGCTACTGCTCGGTGCCGGTGAGCCGCCCGTCCTGGCGCGGGGGCGCGGGGCGCGGGGGCACGCTCCCCTGCCGCGGCGCCTGACGGCCGGGTCTGCCCCAGGGCTACTACCCCTCGAACAAGCCCGGAGTGGAGCCCAAGAGGCCCTGCCGCCCCGTCAACCTCACCCACCTCATGTACCTGTCCTCGGCCACCAACCGCATCACCGTCACCTGGGGCAACTACGGCAAGGTGAGCGGCCGGCGCCCGCGGCTCCCGCCCTCCCTGCGCCCGGCTGGCCTGACGCCCCCTCTGCCCCCAGAGCTACTCGGTGGCCCTGTACCTGGTGCGGCAGCTGACGTCCTCGGAGCTGCTGCAGCGGTTGAAAACCATCGGCGTCAAGCACCCCGAGCTGTGCAAGGCGCTGGGTGAGTGCGCGCGGGGGCGGGGCTCCGGGGGCTGGCAGGGACCCCCGGGGCTGGTGGGAGCCCCGGCCCCTGGCCGGCCCGGAGGCGGGGGCTTGGCATGGGCAGGGGCCTCCCGCGGGGCCGAGCCCCCCCAGGACAGCACCACCGGGGCTGCGGGGCTCCAGGTGGGCCAGGGCCCCGAGGCAGGGGCGCGCCTGGGCGGCACAGGGAGGCCAGCGGCCGGCAGAGGGGCAGGGGCGAGGGTGGGGCGCAGAGCCGAGGGCCGTGGGGAGCCCGAAGACGCCCCCGCGGCCTCCCTGGGGCTCAGCCAGTCTCCCTCGAGCGCAGACGATGCTCCGTGGGTTCCACTCTCCCCACGGGACCGCGGCAGGTGGGGCCGTGGCCGGCCTGCGCCGCGAGGCCAGGCGGCTCGAGCCCCGTCGGCGGGGGCCCTGGTGGCCTCCGCGCCCAGGTCAGCTGAGGGGTGCGGGGCGCTGTGGGCCGCTCTCCCCTGCTGCCTCGCGGGGGCTCTGCGCCCACGGAGCCTCTGCCTCTGTGCCACACTTCCCGCCCCCGCCCCTCACCGCTGCGCAGGGCCTGGTCCTGCCCGGAGGCGGGTCCCCGTGCCCGGATAAACGACCTGGCTGCACAGCACGTTCGTAGGGTCTGTCTACATAGCCGGTCCACACAGCGCAGTCCACATGGCCCGCTCCACGTCTCTGTTCACACAGCGGGTTCACGTGTTCTTATCTAAACGGTCTGTCTACACAGCCCGTCCACACAGTTTTGTCCACGTGCCCTGTCTTAAGTGGCCTGTCCACACGGCCGGTCCATACAGCTTGTTCCCCGTGACCCGCCCTTGGCCCAGCCCGGGCAGCCTGGCCCCGAGCCCCGCAGCTGCCTGGAGGCCTGGCCCGACCCCCTGGGGAGGAGGGAGCCGGCACGGGCAGCCCAGGTGGCTGGGGCTGCCTCCTCCGTCAGGGTGGGATTCCCCCGACACCGTGGGTGGGCCGGGGTCCCCGGGCAGGGAAGCCCAGCGTGCGCAGTCGTCTAGGACAGGCCTCGGCAGGCAGCGCATGGCCTCCAAGCCCCCTCCCGGGTGGAACTGGGCCCTGTCGCGGGTCCTCCTAGGCCCCCTCCCCAGTTACCGCGTCCCTGCAGGCAGCCTCCAACGCCCTGCCCGGACTCTTGGGGTCTCCTGCAACCAGATGTTCCCCAGGACCCTCGGCTCCCTCCCGCACGCCGGCCGCGGCGCTTGTCAGGCTGGTTGGCGGCTCCACGTGGAGAGAGTATCAGGAGACCCGGGACCCCGGAGAAGTGGCCTCGGCGCGGTCTTCCCTCCGCCACAGGGGCCGCACTCGGCTGAGCGAGCAGGCCCTGCGCAGTGGGCTCTTGCGCCCCGGCTCCTGCTGGTGAAGCGGGCGGTGCAGCCCGGCGGTGGCCCTGGGCTGCCCCAGCCTTCCCAGAAGGCTCTGTGGGCGGCGGTGAGCCTGGTGGCTGCAGCCCGGTCCCCGGAAGGCCTCGGTTCCGCCAGGCCTTTCAGAGGTGGCCCTCGGAGCCTGGGACCCCGGGGTGGCGGCCACCACACCGGCATCGCTGCTGGGGCCCCCGCGCTGACGCCCCACCCTCCCCTGCAGTCCAGGAGAAGCTGCGCCTGGATCCCGACAGCGAGATCGCCACCACCGGCGTGCGCGTCTCCCTCATCTGCCCCGTAAGTCGGGCGCCTTCCCCCCCATCCAGCCGGGGGGCCGCTCCCAGCCGCTCTCGGGGGCGGGCTGGGCCGGGCTGGTCCCTGCGCCCCGGTGCTGTGGCCAGGCGGGGGGCAGGGCTGAGGCACCCCGGTCACGCCCCCGCCTGCCCCCAGCTGGTGAAGATGCGGCTGTCGGTGCCCTGCCGGGCGGAGACCTGCGCCCACCTGCAGTGCTTCGACGCCGTCTTCTACCTCCAGATGAACGAGAAGAAGCCCACCTGGATGTGCCCCGTGTGCGACAAGCCGGCCTCCTACGACCAGCTCATCATCGACGGGTGAGCCCGCCCCGGGTGCCAGCTGCTTGCGCCTGCGGCCCTGCCGTGGAGTGCAGCACAGGGGCCAGGGCGGAGGGGCGCGGGGCGGCTCCGGGTCCCAGCGGCCCCCCACCCTGTCAGGTGCGGCCACGAGAACTGCAGCCCGAGCCACCCGAGGACACGTGGCCATGGCCACGCCCTCACGTACCAGTGGGAAGGGCAGCCATTGCCCAGCGCTCTGCGCACGGCTGCCAGGCACTCGTGGCCAGCCCAGCCTGCACCCCGGGACGCGGGAGCCGCCTTCTCCCCAGAGCGGGGATGCGTTGAGGTGTTGGGTTTCTAGAAACCGACCCTGTCGCTCTCCACCGGCGGCACCCAACAGGCCCCCATGGAGCCACCGGCAACCCGGCGCCCCCTGGGGGCCGTTGGTGACGCAGCTGGAGCGTCCCCACAAGGGGGTCCCGCGAGCTCACGCTTCTGCACAGGGCTCACGTCCAGGGGAGGTCGCCGAGGCTCTGAGCGCCCCCCCGCCCGGGTCTCCGCCCCCCCCCCCCGGGAGGGCTGAGCCCTGCCCCCAGCGTGGGGCCGGGTCGGGCGAGGAGCCCCTGGGCCAGCACGTGGCCGGGCCTGAATGGCCGCTCTGTCCCCGCCTGGCAGCTGTGCGGCCGCCCTCCCCCACCAGCCCAGGCCAGCCCGGGGGCAGGGGCCGGGGCCAGGCGGGCTGCGCCCAGACGGGTGGGGCAGCGGGGGGCCTTTCCAGACGAGGGGTCCTTGGGCAGGGGCCTGGCCCCCCCAATCCCTGCCCCTTTGCTCCTGCCTGGAGCTGGGTGGCCTGGGTTCCCCAGAGCCTGTGTTCGAGGGGGTGCAGGGCTGCACCCATTGTGCCAGGCACCATTTGGGTGGGGTCTTGAAGAGTGGATAGGAGTTTTCCAGAGGAGGTAGCGTGTTGCAGGCAGTGGAGCTGGGCTCATGCCTGGGGGCAGGGCCTGTGGGCTGGGGATGGAGGGGAGGCCGGTGGGGGCACCAGGCACACAGGGATTGTGACGGGGTGGAAACCCCGGAGCCCGTGCCCCTTGCCATCCAGCTCACCCCAGGACCCGTCACAGCCCCAGCACTCAGCACCCGGTGGGGAGGGCACCTGGTGGCTCCCTTGGGCACAGTGAGCACCGCACCCGCCGCCGCCATGGAGGGGAAACTGAGGCAGGTTGGGGCAAGTTGCCCGTGGCCCTGTGGCAGGGAGCCCTCTGGCCACCCCCGGTCACTGGGGGCAGCTGTGAAGCCGGCTGCAGGGCCTCTGCACGGCGGTGCTGGGTTGAGCAGGCTGCCAGGGCCTGGTACGCAGCTGGCCCTGCGTGTGACGGGTGCCCAGTGGGCACGAGGCGGCCTTGACACCCCAGGGCTGGGTTGTGGCCACTCCGCTTCCCAGCCTCACGGTCCGTCTGCTGGGCGGGCGGCACCCTGAGGTCCCCTCATGCCGACAGTGTCCCCATGGGGCTCGGTTTGCTCGTGTGCAAAATGGGACAGAGAACCCGGGCAGGAGGAGAGGCCAGGCGGCCGGGGCGCGAAGGGCCGGGCATCGTGACAGTCCCTCCGCCTCGGCCGCCTGGAGACCCCACGTCTGCAGCGCGTGCCGCGCTCAGTGCAGGGCGGAGCACCTGGGGGCCGGGTGCGGGGACAAGGGGTCGTGGGGATGCAGGGCGCGGCTGCAGGCAGTTTTGCTGAGAGCCTGGAAGCGGCTGGCGTGCTGCCTCGGGGTCGAGGCGCTCAGGGGCCTGGCAGGGGCGTGGGCGGGGCCGCGGGCGGGGGCGCGGGGCGCCGCCTCAGTCCCTGCCCGCCCGCAGGCTGCTCTCCAAGATCCTGAGTGAGTGCGAGGACGCTGACGAGATCGAGTTCCTGGCCGACGGCTCGTGGTGCCCGGTGCGCGCCGAGAAGGAGCGGAGCTGCAGCCCGCAATGCCCCGTCCTCGTCCTCGGTGAGCGGCCAGTGCTGTCCCCCGGCGGCGGCCTCCCCCGTCCAGGCTGCACTGCGGCTTGGCGTTTCCACTGACGCGCCACCACGCGGGGGGGCGGGCAGGCTGGCCGGACCTCGTGGGGCCGGGGCGCCCGCTGTGTGCTGGGCCCCGGGCGGGGACGGGGGCGCAGGGCGCCCTCCCCGCCCCAGCAGTGTCCTGAGGGCCCGCGTGTGCCGCCCGCAGGCACCCCGGACGCCAACGGGCTCCTCGCCACCCCCAACGTCAACGGCGGCGGCGGCGCGGGCAGCGGCCCTGGCGGCGGGGCCGGCGCGGGCAGCAGCGCGGAGAACGGGAAGCCGGGCGCGGACGTGGTGGACCTGACGCTGGACAGCTCGTCGTCCTCGGAGGAGGACGAGGACGAGGAGGACGAGGACGAGGACGAGGACGGGCCCCGGCCAAAGCGCCGCTGCCCCTTCCAGAAGGGCCTGGTGTCGGCCTGCTGACGCGCCGCCCGCACGCGCGGCCTCCTGGTGCTGGCGGAGGGCGCAGGCGGCCCAGGGCGCGGGGAGGAGTGCTTTCTCTTTTCTTTTCACTGTCATTGGTTTTGTTTTTCCACCCCTGCCCCCGGCCCCCGGCACCTGTACCTCTGGACTCTCCCATCGGGGGGGATTAAAGAGTAAAAAATGACGAAAACAAAAAAAAAGCTTAAAAAAAAAAAAGGAAAAACGGAACACCCACAAAAACACAAAAAAATCAAACTCTCACCGATGAGGCGAGCCAACCACGGAGCCGCCCCGCAGCGCCCCGGCCAAAGACTGCGCTGACCCCGGCCGGGCGGGCAGGGCCCGGGCAGCTGCGCCCGCCCCGCTTCCGACGACATTCCAGCTGGTGCCCGGGGACCCGGGGCGGGCGGCGGCCCCCAGATGACGGCCGCGTCGCCCGTCCGTCCCGTAGCTTTCCTCTCTGCAGCTGCGTCCTCGCCCGGAGCCCGCCGCGCATGCCGAGCCGAGCCGGGAGCTGTTCTAGCCAAGAAGCCATGGGGGGGTTGGGGGGGGAAGGGGGCGGCGGGGGCTGGGGGCTGGGGGGGCGCAGCCACAGATGCGTTGTATTTTTCGAAAGTGCAATAACTTGGTATCCTGCGGGCCTGGCGGGCGCGGGGCGGGTCTCAGTTTTCTTAGCCAGCTACCTCGGTAACTCCAATTCAGGTTAACTTCCCCGCGGAGCGGGGCGTGCACCCCTGGCCCCCCGCGTGGCCCCCCGCGCCGCCGCCTCCACCCGGGTGGGCTCGCCCTCGTCCTCCTCGCCCTTGGACTCTCGGGCGGGCACCGGTCTTCCGGCAGGACCCCGCAGGGTCCCCCCGGCTCGCAGGCACCGCACCAGCCCTGCGCCCCCCGGGACGCCCTCGCCTCAGGCTGGCAGCCGCGGGAGGGCCCCCGCTTCCAGGGCCTGCAGCCGGGCGCCCGGCCCCCCCGCCCCCGGGGCCCCGGGGCCCCTGTGCCCGCCCTGCCGTCGCGCTTCTGCTCTTCTCTGGCCCCGGGATCGTTTCTCTTTATGTCCACAGACCTCTCCTTGTCAGGAAGCAATACCGTGTCAGGTTTCGAGAAGAACGGGAGACGGGACCTGGCCGAGGGCAAGGGCAGCTCCCTGTACGAAAGCGCTTGAGCAGCTCAGCCCCCTGCGACCGCCGGGGCCATGGTTTTCTAATATTTGTATTCTAATTTAATTGTTTTTAAAAAATGAGAATAAAAACAGTCGAGGCAAAGCCACCGTGGCGCCCCGCTCTTCTGTCCGCGCCCGTCTTGGTCCTGAAGCGTGTGGGGGCACGCCCCGGCAGCGTGACCCATGGCGTCCGTTCTGTAGAGGAGAGGAGGGAAGGAGAGAAACAGAACCCCCAGCCCGTGCGTCTCGTCCCTTTCACCCCGTGAGGCTCGGGACCCAACAGGCGAGGCGTCTTGTCAAAGGGGAAAGACTGGGCCTGCGGCTGCGCGGGGTCACCCAGCAGAGCCTCCCGGCTGCCCCGCCTGCCTGGAGCTGCCCACCCGCGCCCTGGGGGGCTCCGGCGACCCTGGGCACCGGGGCCAGCCAGGCCAAGTCATTGTCACGGTGGAAAGTGGCGCAGCCCTGGAACAGCCCAGCAGTTCGTGGAGCGGTCAAGACCCCCGGCCTGCCGCCCCCCTCCTGAGGCTCCCCAGAGAAGTGGCACGTGCCCGCCAGCGGAAGGACGGAGAAAGCGTGACCAGTCCCCGTGGGAAAGGAAGGCCGTCCCAGCCACACGGCGCCCGCGGGCCTGCACGGCGCTGCGGGAAGAGCCGGGCACGCAGGCCACCTGCGGCAGGACCCCGATGATCTGAAACGTCCGACATTGGCAGGTCCACCAGGCGGGACGGGGGTCGGTGGTCTCCAGGGGCGGCAGGAAGGGGCCCAGGGGACGGCAGCCGGTGGGCACAGGCTGTCCCTGGGGGAGGTGGGAATGTTCCGGAATCGACAGTGGCCGTGCCAGGCCCAGCACAGGCCACGGCAGCTGGACCTGCTGCCCTGCCGGTGTCTGGGTGCAGGGCCCCTGCCCCCCCGTGAAGCGGGTTCTGGATGCTGTGCAGCCTCTGCTGGCCTCCGTGGCGTTGACGGGACCGCCTGTGAGACATGCGGGAGACCCTGGTCCCGACCCCGCGTGGGACCCCCTGCGCCGTGATGGCCACGGGGCGGGCACCAACCCCGAGGCTGCCACCAACAGCCCAATGCTCAGAAAGGGAAGCCGAGGCTCCCGTGGACCAGGCCGCTGCAGGCCGTGGGGGGGCCGGCAGCGGGGCCCGGGAGCTGTGTCTGGTCAGGGCCCAGATGGGAAGAGGGCCTGGGGTTTTGGGGACCTCAGCCCAGGGTTGGGGGGGGGCTCTGCAGCCTGTGGCGTCCCTCCCCAGAGTGGGGGGTGTGGCCCTGCTCGGGGTTCGGGACCTGGCGGGGCACAGCCCCTCAGGGGCCTCGGGGGGGCCCAGCAGAGAGCTGGGGCGCCCAGGGCCGAGGGGCACCCCCGCGCCCCCACCCCCGCGCCCAGTGCCTGGATGTGCTGGAAGCCGGGGCCTGGCCCGGTCAACCTGCCAGGCCAGTTTGTCCCCCGCCCCTTCCTGGTGCCACTGGTCGCACCTGGCGCCCTCGCCCCTGCCCCCCCCGCATGGCAGAGGGGCCCCGGGGGGCGGGCAGGAAGGGCAGGAGCTGGGTTTGGGGTGTTCTCACTGGCACCCAAGGCTGGGCCACCCTGGGCCCCAAGCCGCAAGGGACCAGGCAGCCCCTAATCCTGGATTCCAATTCGGGGATGGAGGGGACCCCCACTCCCCCCCCAGCCCTCCCCCCTGCCCCCCAGCCAAACACAAAGAACATCAAAATCAGGCAACTGAGGCGGCCGCGGTCGTAACAGGCTGCGTTTAGTGGTTTTTTATGTACAAGAAATAAAAGGATTTTTTTTTCTGGTTTTTCATCATCTTTGATCTTTTTGTTTCTGTTTTATTACTTTTAAAGCTTCCCCCCCCACCCCCAAAAAGTGCATTTTTTATCAACTCATTTTTTTTTTTTAATCTCCCACACTTTTTTTTTTATAAAGACTTTCAAATACAGTCCATGGAATGTCTCCTCTGTGCCATGTGCCCCCCCGGGCACCATCCCCGTCCCCCCAAAACCCAAGGCACCTCGTGTCCAGCCCCGGCCGCGGAACGGGGTCTCCCAGCCCCTCCATCTCCTGCCACCGCCCCCCCATGTAAATCTAGATTTAGTGCGAGCTAGTCTGTAACTGAGGTGGGGGCTCCAGACCCATCCTCTGCAGCCGCCACCCCCCCCAAAGGCCGCTTCCTCAGCTTAAATAACTTTTTAAAATAAAACTGCAAATATAAATATCTTTCTTTCTCAAAAAATAGGACTTTTCTCTTTTTATAGTTTTTTTTTTGGTTTTTTCCTTTTTTTTTTTTCTCCTTTTTTTCTTGTTTTTTGTGGGTTTTTGTTTTTTTTTGTCCTTTCAGCTCTCCACCTCGGCCTCCGATTTACAATCCCAGCTGCCTGGTGTACTTCATTCTTGGGGGGCCCCCCTGCACCTGCCTCTGGCCAGGGTGCCAGAGATGGGGGGAGGCCGAAGAGTGCAAAACTCCCGCCCCGGCCGCCCTCCTCTGGGGAAGGCCCTGGAAGGGCTGGGCCCCTTCTGTTCCCCCCAGGAAGCCAGCAGGGGGAACCCCGTGACCCCAAATGGTGGGCGGCCTCGGGCATCGCCCGCGCGAGCCTACCTGGACCCAGGCGCGGCCCAGCAGGCTACATTCACTGGTTTACATTTTTTTTTGCCTTTTTTTTTTTTTAACACCGCCCCCCTCTCCAATCTCAAAAGGCAGCAGGGGTTGGGGGGGGAGTGTGGCGGTGGCCAGGCGAGGACAAGCAGCATCTACCAAGCAAGGGTGTCACTCGTCACTGTCTCCTGAGCCCCTCGGGGTCCCCTGCCCCAGAGACCACCCTCCGGCCAAAGCCTGGGGCCTGGAGCTCCTTCACACACGCTCGCACCCGACCACACGGCTTCACCACGCTGGTGGAAATAACAATTTCGCTTTGTTTTTTTTCTTTTTCTTTTTTTTTTTTTTGTACCAGGCAGTTAAAAAAAAAAAAACAAAATAAAAAACAAAACCACGAGAAAAAAAAAACCCCAAACAACCAAACAAAAAAAGCCTTTGCTGTGTCCTTTCTGAGACGCCCCCTCCTCTAATTATTTGTTTCCTGAAAAGCGAGAATTCAGCAGTATCTTTGGCAACACTTCATCACGACCTTAATTTAAAGAATAAAAATAAAATTGATCCATGTCTATATACAGTATGTGACCGCGTGGGGGGGTCGCCGGGGGGCTTGGGGGGGGCGGGGGTCCCGGCTCTGGGCCCATGCAGACGCTGCGGCCCCCCGGGACGCGGGCAGCGGGGGGGGGGGGGGGGGGAGGTTAAGGCAAGACGGGGTGGGCGAGGCTGGCGGAAGCTGCGCTCGGAGCGGGGGGGGCAGTTTAGTGCAATTCCCGAGGTCTGTGTTAGGAAGTGGGGCCCGGCAGGCCTCGCCACCCCGAGGCGGCTCCCGTCCCCCCCCCACTGGCCAGGACGACACCTGTGATTTTTCAATTGGTTTTATTGCGAGGGGGGACCTTGGGGATGGGTGCTTGAGTGGGGGCCCCGGCCGGGGGGCTCCCCAAATAGGCCCAGGGGGCCCAGGCCAGCCCGCGGCCACTGGCCCTGCCCCCCGGACGGCCCAAGAGAAGCCTGAGCGGGGGCAGACACCCTAGAGAGAGGGATGGCAGGTGCCTTCTTGCAAAGCTTCCCTTTAAGAACGTGAGAGAGGACAGGAAAAAGAGAAGACAAGACGATGCGTTTGTCACGCAGGGCGCCAGGGAGACGGACCAGGGGCGGGGGGGGGGGGCGCGGAGACCCCCAGCCCCAGGGGACTTTGCATATGCGGGGGAGGGGTGACGCGGGGGGGGGGGGGGTCCCCAGCCTCGCGGCAATGTCGTCGCCCCGACCCCGGGTCCCAGTCCGTGGCCTGAGGCCCGGCCAGTGCCGGGCCCTTTTGGGAGCCGGAGGTTGGAGGGGGAGGCAGGTCCCAGCCCCCGAGTTACAGTCAGTGCCTTGTGAGTAAAATGAGGGGTGCCCAGGCAGGGGAGGGGGGTGCGGCCCCCTCCGCGGCCCGCCTCCACATCCCAGATGGCGGCCCCCGGGGGCCGCGGGGTAGGGCGGCCATGCTGGAGGGCGGTCCTGAGGGGGGGGGCCGCGGGGAGGCCGGGGCGGCGGGCGCGGCCGGGGGGGGGGGGCCACTCCGGCTACTGGTGGCCAGGCCAGCCCTCTGGGGCCCGTCCCTGAGCTGGGGCCTACGTCAAGGAGGGCGGCTCCCCCCCGACAAAGTGGCCACTGTCGCAGCCAGTGGGACACCCCCACCGCGAGGGGCGAGCCGCCGAGAGAGAACAGAAAGGGGGGGGGAGGACACGGTACAATCACAGGAACCCCCCCCCCAGTCCGGCCTTGCAACCCCTCGGAAGACTCTCCAGGTCCTTCCGGAAGCCTAACCTGGCCTGGCCCCCCCGCCGTGGGGGAACAGAAGTGGATTCTTTACGGTAGTGGCGGGTTTTTTTTTTTTATTATTTTGTACAAAAATAAATCGACTTTTAGGAATTTCTTTTGCTCTCTCTCTCTCGCTCGCTCTCTCTCGCTCTTTTTTTTTTTTTTTTGTCTTTTCAACTTTTCATAGAAGTTGGTTGCGACTTGTAAACATGTTTTTAAATTAAGAATCAAGATAAAGCGTAGTACCCGTTCTGCTACAAAGTGCCAAGACATCAAATGTGGTTGGTTGTTTTTTTTTTGTCTTTTTTTTGTTTGTTTGTTTCCTTTCAGTTTTGTAAAATCTGGGTTTTATTGCTTTTTGTGACACTGGAACTTTGGACCCTCTTCTCCCCCTCCGTGTGGCCCCTCCCTGGCTGAGACCCTGGGTCCCCCCTGCCTCGGCTCGTGGCTGCACTTCCCCCAAGCTGCTACCTGCTCCTCTGAGGAAAAGTATATTTTTTTATATATATATATCTATATATATCTATATATAAATTTTGTTTTTTTTTAAGGAGGAAAAAAAGGGAAAAAAAAAAAATATCTAAAAAGTGCTTTAAAAAAATTGGGAGAGGGCTGGGAGGGAGGGTCAAAAGAAAACATTCTGAATCTCCAAACAGCTCATGGGAAGGTGGGCGGCCTGGGCCGGGGGACGCAGGCGGCAGGAGCCCCCACCGCCCCGCCGGCCCAGGGGGCCACCCCCCTTCGACAGCCCCCCACCCCTCCACTGCCACCTCCCTGGTCTTAGCCCCTCTCTCTGGAAATAAATAGATTTGTGTCTCAGGAGGGGAAGCCACAGGCGGGAACGGAAGGCGGGAGCGAGTGGGGGGGGGAGACCCCCCGTAAGTGCCCTGAGGATGGAGGGTGGGGGGGCATGGGGGGCCTGGGACCATTTTTTAACGTCCGCTCACAGCGGACCGAGAGCATTTAGGGTCTTGGCCGAAAGACTCATAGAAACCAGCGAGACGAGGAAAATGAAAGCCCCCCCTGCCGCCTGGCCCCCCAGCTCCCCCCACCCGCCCCAGCCCCGGGCCTCCGGATCCTGGCGTCCTGCCCCCAGCCCCGGCCCGACACCCCGCGACGGGGTGGGGGGCGGGCGAGGCCGGGGGCCGGGGCGGGCGAGGGTCCCTGCGGGGGGCGGAGAACATCGTAAGGGAGAGAACAAAAAAGAAAAACCCTAAGAACCGGAACTACCCTAGGTCCTAGCGGCGCCCTATATATATATATCCGCATATATATATAGAGATAGAGATATCTGGATATAGATAGGTTTCTGTGTGAGTGTCGGGGGTGGTGGGTGATTCTCTCCCTCGGGTTTCGGGGTGCTCCTTTCGCTCTTTTTTGGTTTCTAGGCGAGTCCGGGCGTGCAGTTACCGTCTGGGGCCGCGCCGCCCGCGCCGCCCGCTACATCCAGGGCGCCCTGGCCCTCGGGCCCCGGCTCGTCCTCCTCCTCGTCCTTAAAGTGCTTCTCCTGGCCGCCGGGGGCGCCGGGCGGCGCGGGGGCCGCCGGCGCGGGGTCGGGCCCGCCGCCCCCGCCCCGGGCGCGGGGCTTGCGGCCGCGGCGCGAGGGCACCCCGTTGCAGCCGTCCTTCTTGAGGTGCCTGTGCAGGTGGTCGGAGCGCACGAAAGTCTTGCAGCAGCTGTCGCACTGGTAGGGGCGCAGGCCCGTGTGCACGCGCATGTGGTTCTTCAGGTCGTAGTTGTGCGCGAAGGCCGCGCCGC
The DNA here is from genome assembly GCF_030445035.2 of Dasypus novemcinctus. Taxonomy (NCBI): domain Eukaryota; kingdom Metazoa; phylum Chordata; class Mammalia; order Cingulata; family Dasypodidae; genus Dasypus; species Dasypus novemcinctus. Next base: position 82,001,176 of record NC_080691.1, on the reverse strand, counting down.
ACTGCTGGCACCGGTACGGCTTCTCCCCCGTGTGCTTCCGCATGTGCACTTTGAGCTTGTCCTGCCTGCGGGGTGGGGGGGGAGGCGGGGAGCGTCAGGGGGGCGGCCGGGGGCCCCCCACCCCGGGCGCGCACGGGCGCCCGCCGCCGTCGCGCCAAGCCCTCCGGAACGGCGGCCCCGGCCGGCCTCGGCTTCCCACGGGCGCCCCGGCCCCAGCACGCTCACACGGGGACGGGAGGCGGCCGCCCCGAGGGCGTGGTCGGGACCCCGGCAGGAACTGGACCGCCGGCTGCCCGTGATGGCGCTCTTGACCTTGGAAAGCACCCAAAAGGGGGTGACGTAGGGGAAGGGCTGACGCTCAAGCAGCGGGGGGTGCCCAGGCTGCCCTCAAAGGGTGAGGAAACGGGAAGATGGGCGGGCGGGTGGACGGACAATGGACAGGCGGACATGTGGATAGATGGACAGATGGACAGAGAGATGCACAGGTGGATGGCTAGATGGATGGGTGAACAGACGGACAGATGGACACATGGATACAGATAAATGGACAGATGGACGGGTGGATCGACAGATGGATACGGGGGGATGGATGGGTAGATGGACAAATGTATGGATGTGTGTATAAACAGACAGACACATACACAGGACAGATGGCAAGATGGACAGATGTATGTACATATGGATCAAGCAGATGGTTGGATGGGTGGGTGGGTGAGTAGATGGAAAGATAAGATACAGATGGATAAATGGACAGATGGACAGATGGATGTAGGTATGTAGGTATGGATGGACAGGTGGATGATGGACAGACAGATGGACGGATGGATGGATAGAAGGATGGATGGGTGGGTGAGCAGATGGATAGATACAGAAGGATAAATGGATAGATGAACAGATGTATGTTTGTAGGTATGGATGGACAGGTGGATGGACGGGCGGACGGACAGATGGCTTGATGGATAGATGGATAGACGGATGGGTGGGTGGAAGGACAGAACACAGCACATGGTAGCAGAATGTGAGAAGCTGGGGCGCTGGGGCCTGGAAGGGAGGCGCACTGGCGTTCTCGGCATGGGTTTTGGCTTATTTTGGCAACTGCCCTCTAAGTTTGAAGTTACTTCAAAATAGAAATTCAAAAAAAAAAACAAAAACCCAAGCCCACATCAAAGACCAGATGGCACGATTAAAAAAAACAGAGGAGGAGGTGGGGGCCGGTCCTCGGACACGGCACGCCGTGTGGCCCCGGGCAGCACGGCGCGGCCCCTTCCGTCCTTGTTCCGGCAGGACGGCGGAAACGGCTCTCGATCTATTACTGAGCGCCTGCTGAATACCGGGCCCTCCCTGCAGAGCTGGCCATCGCCGGGGCGTGGGGGCGGAAAGGGTGACCAAGAGTCCCCGTTTGCCAGGGACCTTCCCGGTCTGTGCCCTTGAAAGTCCCGTGTCCCGGGAGGCCCCACCCCGTGACCCCATCCTCTCCAACTCTCGCCTGGGCCACACTGGCCTCCTGGCTGCCACCGCACACACCAAGCACCGGCTACCGCAGGGCCTTGGCACGTGCTGCCCCCTGCCTGGAACCACTTTTTCTCCCGAACTGTCACAGTCATGGTATTGGCTCAAACGTCACCTCCTCAGTAAGGACCCCCCCCAGGCCTTGGTCCTCAACCACCTGACTCTCCCATAGGTAAAAGCGCTTCCTTGTTTCTCATCGGTGCCCCCACACCTGACCACGAACCCCGAGACGGTGGGAACTGGGCATGAATCGGCCAACGGCTGCCCCAGTGCCCGGGAAGCCGCCCAGAGCTGCCATGCCCGCCAGGGAGGACCGGGAGCCGGCTGGCTCCCCGGGGCCCGGCGGGGACCCTCACTGCCCACTCGCCGTTTCCTGAGCCCTGCCGAGGCGGCCGGTCCGAACGGGGATGCGCCACGGGCCATGAACGTCAGCTCGCTAACAAGTCTACCTACTGATCGCGCGGTGAAACGGTCCTAGTTTGGATCTATGGAGGAGACACATGACTGAAATGAATCTCACCAGATTCTTTTCTTTTTAGTATGGCCAGCAGATTTAAAATCATATGATGGCCTTTTCATTTTAGGAGGTACTGGGGATTGAACCTGGGACCTTGTACGTGGGAGGCAGGTACTCAACCACTGAGCGACATCCACTCCCCCACCTAATGATTTTATTCCCTAGATATTTTGGCTGCAAAGCCCTGGAATACCTGCCTGGAGCCCATCAGCCCGGGGCCGGGGCCTGGGTCTTCTGACGGGCTACCTGCTGCTGCCTCTTGTGTCCCACATCCACACTGGGGCTCTGCTAAACTGAAAGCATCTTCACAAGTAGCTCCTGTTCATCCTCCAAAGCCCCACTTCAAATGCTCCTCTGCCTCCAGAAAGCCTTTCCCAAACCCTGGACCAAGCCTGGCTCCCGCTCTGGGCTCTTTCAATTCTAGGACCCTCCCTCGGGAACAGCAGCGACCCTACTCGCTCCTCCTCTTCCGTGGCTCCCTGTGTCACCCTCAGGCTCGAGGCAAAGCTGCTGGGCCTGACAAGAGAGGCCCTTCACAAGCAGACCCCCGCCCCACTCTCTGGCCCTGGCATGAACTCACGGGCCCCCTTGGACCGCCTCCAGGCCTCGCCGCACCACCCCCGCAGCTCCCGCTCAGCTCGCGGGGGTTCCGAGAGGGGAAGCGCCTGGCTCAGAGCTGCACAGCGGGCCGGGGGCAGTACCACGGCGGGATGGGGGCGGAGGCAGCCCCAGTTCCGTCACCGCAAGCCTCAGCCGGGTAATTATAGCCCCAGCCGCCACCGGCCTGGCTTACTCAACGCCGCGGTGTGACTCAGACGGGGGCCCCCGGGCCCGGGGGAAAGGGGCTGGGGGCTGGGGCCCTGGGTGGGGGCGTCGAGGGGCTGAGGCCGGGCCAAGTGCTCGGCTGTGCCTCGGTTTCTCCCCCTGCCAAACAGGACCGTCCAAGGGGTGGGGCTGGGGGCCGGCTCCCTCTCTTGCCTCAGTCTCCCCTGTGCCCCTTTGCTCAGGCCAATTCCTCTCTCTCCAGACCCTGGTTCTTGGGCCTGGGCCAACAGCCCTGGATGCTACCCCTTGGGGACCCAGACACCCCCGAGAGCCCTGGGGCCCCACCTCATCACGGGGCCGGCCTGCCAGGTAGACCGCCTTCCTCCTAGCCGGCACCCTTTGCTCCTGCCCGGCCCCCCTCGAGTCCAGGGGTGCTGGGGGGGGCCAGCCCCAGTTCCTGTGTCCACGGGGCGGGGCCGGGAAGCGGGGACAATGGCCTCTTTCTTTGGCCCAGGCGGGTGTGGCTGGGGGAACCCCAGGGCGGGTGGGGGGCGGGGGGCATGCTGAGTCACCCGGCCTGGCGGGGCCCCTGCATGCCACCCCCCGCCCCCACGGGTCCGGCCTGCTCTGGGTCCACTCGGCCGAGCCAGCCCCCTCCAGATTCTTAACACTGCATTTCAGACCTCCCCCCTTCCCTCCCTGGCCTGGCCCCGCTGCTCCTGTCCCGGGACCTACCGGCCTCGCTGGCCTTGGAGTCCTGTGCCCCTTTCCTTCTCCCTCCTCTGGCCTCGTGGCCCCCCAAACCACACTGGCCGCAGGGCCTTTGCGCTGGCTGTGCCCTCCACGGGGAACGGCCTTCCCGGCATCGCCTGCCTCGCCTCCTTCAGGCCTCAACTCAAACATCACCACCTCCTATCGCAGCCACCGCACCACCCCAACTCCGTTCCCTGCGGCTTTCCTTCTAGCACTTTCTTCCAGCCAGTACCATAAATTCTAGGCCTTTATTTAGACCCCCTCCCTGGAAACGTCAGCCCATGAAGGCAGGTTTCTCGGTCTGTCTTTTCACTGTGTCCCTAAAACAGGCCCTGGTACGCAGCAGGTACTCAATCAGTGCTGGCAGAATGAAGCAAATGATCCTGGTCTGATTCTCGCAGGTTCCTGGGAGACTCCAAACTGTCCCAGCAGCCAGAACTCTCAAGGAGGCAGCAAAGACGGGGAGGCACCCCATTCCAGAGCAAAAACTGGGTGGCCCTGTCCCCCTCCCCCCCGATGCTGCGGGCAGGTTTCCCGTCCTTGGGGTCATCTGGCTTTGTGCCCCTGCTCTCCCCTGGGGGAATGGTAGCTCTGAGGCAGGGGCTGGGCCGCTTGGTCCCCCACGTCCCAGAAGGGTGTCCCACAACGGGGGAGCGACACCGAACCAGGTTAGTGTCTGTTTTTATCCAGGATGAAGTGCAGGAGTGAGGCAGGTTGGGGAGGGGGTCCAGGAGCAGGAGGTTTGGGCAAAGGGCGCTGGATGTCCCCTTTCAAACTGAGGCCCTGCCGCTATGGCACTGCCCTTCCCTCCCCTGGCCCCGCCCCCTCCTGGCCCTACCCCACAGCCCCACCCATAGCACCTGGCTTTGCCCCAACAGGCCCTTCCTCCGCTGGTCCCATCCCTTCCAGCCTCGCTCCACTCCACGACGGCCCTGCCCTCTCCTGGCCCCGCCCACCACAGCCCTTCCTTCTCCTGGCCCCGCCCACAGGTCTGGCCCCACCCCACGACGGCCCCACCCTCCTAGCCCTACCCACAGGTCTGGCCCCACCCATGTAGCCCTGCCCTCTCCCGGCCAAGCACAATCTGGCCCCGCCCCCACAGTGGCACCGCCCAATCTGGCCCCACCCCACCCTCTCCTGGCTCCGCCCAAAGATCTGACCCCACCCCACAGTGGCCCCACCCTCTCCTGGCCCCACCCACAGGTCTGGCCCCATACCACAATGGCTCCGCCCTCCCCTGGCCCCACCCCTGCGGCAGCCCCCCGCGGCCCGCGCCTCACCTGGTGAAGCGGACCTTGCAGATGTTGCACTCGTAGGGCTTCTCGCCCGTGTGCGTGCGGATGTGCCGCGGCAGCTTGCCGGCGCCCTGGATGACCTTCTCGCAGATGGGGCACTTCTGGAAGGCCTTGGCGCGGATCTTCTTCTCCACCTTCTGCGACCAGGCCGGGTAGACCTCGCCGTCGTGGCCGCTGCTGAAGTACTTCAGGTAGTAGTCCATGACGCCCTTGTCCTCCGCCCGCGACTCATCGTCGCTGTCCCCCGCCGCCGCGCCCGCCCGGCCCACTGACGACATCATCTGCTGCAGCAGCGTGCTGGCCGCCAGCCCGTCCACCTCGGGCCCGTCCCCATCCCCGTCCTCGGCCGCGCCCGACAGGAAGCCAGGCGAGTCGCCCGGCTCCGGGGCTACCTCGGGCAGCGACGCCGCCTCCTCCTCCCCAGCCCGGCCGAAGTGGCCGTTCTGCGTGGCGGCCGGCGGCGGCCCGGGTGGCGGGAAGAGGCCCCCGGTCGCCGGGTCCTCGGCACGCTCGGGCCACAGCCCCGGGTTGCTGTCGCCCTCGTCCCCGTCCCCCGCGGGGGGCCGCTCGCCTGGGGGACCCGGCCCGTAGAAGTCCAAGCCGTTGCAGTCGCCGGCCGCCACGGCGGCCACGGCAGCCGCCACGGCCTCCTTGGTGGCGTCCAGGTCGTCATCGGAGGCGCCAAAGGGCCACGGGTAGGCGGCGGCGGCGGCGGCGGCGGCGGCAGGGGGCAGGCTGTTGATGGGGTTACTCTGGAAGAACTCGAGGTACTCTTTGGCCCGCAGGAGGTTGCGCTGGTCGATCTGGTCCACAAGGTCCAGCTGCCCGGCGGCGGCCCCGGCGTCAGCTGCCAGGATCTGGCGGTCCAGCAGGTCGGCGCAGACATGGCTGACAGCGGGGATCTCGAGCAGGCGGGCGGCGCTGAGGATGTCACCCACGTTGGCCGTGCTGACGGTCAGTGTGGCCGTGTAGGCGAAGTCCATGAGGGCGGTGAGCGCCTCGGCGCTGACGAAGTCGATCTCGTACACGTTCTGCTGGTCGACGACGGCGCCCGATGTGAACAGCTTCTTGAAGTACTGGCTGCAGGCGGCCAGCACCGAGCGGTGCGTGGGGAACTCGCGGCCCTCCGCCAGGATCACCACATCGCACAGCAGCCCCTGCGTCCGCTGCTCGTTGAGCCCGCTCAGGATGTCGCTGCTGTGGTCCGGGAACGGGATCCCGATGGGGCCGTCCACTCCGCCGGCCATCTTCCGCGCCGAGACCTGCCAGGGTGCGAGGGAAGGGGGCGGCTGTCAGCGGCGCGGGCCGAGGCCCCTCTGAGGGTCGCATCCCGCCCCCCACCGCCCCGCGGGCTGCTATCACCGACGGGTGACCGTGCTGCCCTCCTCCCTCCACAAGGGGGCGCCCCTCGAAGGCGGGATTTGAGCCGCCCCGGAAGCACACAGTAGGTGCTCGATAAACGCATCCCACCACAGGTCGTTTTGGGGCGTCTTGAGCGCGGCCTTGCCGGCACCTTCTCCAGGCGTCCGCGGCAATAGCGTTTGCAAAGCGCCCACTGCGTGCTGACCGCCTTAGGCATGTCCCCCCACTGAGGGCACCACGAATGTCACGGCCTGCCTCGCAGAGGGGAGAAACTGAGGTTCAGGGAGACGAGGGTCCCTGGCGAGGCCACGGGTGCACCCAGCAGCCTCGACCCTGGTCTGCCCGACCCCAGAGCTGGCTGCGACCGAGGGGCCACCCATGCCCTTCCTACCCCTTGGCTCCTGGGGCGGGGGTCAGTGTGGCGACCCCACAGGGTGGCCCCCACCCGCCCCTCGGAGCCCCCAGGACGCAGCGCGCCACTGGCCGTGGGCGCCTCAGGGAAGCAGGCCACCAGCCCCTGCCGCAGTCGACGCCCCCCAGGAGGGGTGGGGGACTGGGGCCTTGGGTGCCAGCGGGGGCCACCGCCCCAGGGCTCCCCGTCCTCAGTTTCCCCATCTGTCGAACAGGCAGAGGCTTCAGGAGGAGCCAGGCACTAGGGGGACTGGGTCTGCCCGCCCGGCCCCCCCCCCGTGACTCACCCGCCCACTCGGACTTGTGCAACCCTCTGGCTCGCGTCCCCACCCCACCGCCCTCCCCGTGGAGCCCCCATGGCCCCGACCCCTGGACACCCTCCCTGGGGAGGACCCGAGAGCTCGGGGGGGCACCCACAACACCCCCCCAGCACCCCGTTCCCCAGCCCCGGGGGCTAACCCGGATCCCTCAGGCTTCGAGGCCCTGCGGGCACGGGGGTGGCTGTGCCCGCCACGGGCCCGGGGCTGGGGGCGCAGGAGCGGGCGGGCACCGAGGCTTCTGGGCGGCCTGCCCGGGCACTACACTTCCCAGGGTGCCTCGGGGCCCCCCCGCCCGCCTCCCGCCCGTCCTCCTTCCCGCGGCCTCGGCCCAGGCACCAGCTGCTCAGCACCCCCTCCGCGCCGCCAGCCCGCAGCCGGGGAGGGGGGGTGGCTCAGATGTGGCTGCTGGGTGGGGGGGGCAGGGGCGCCCCCCCCGGGCGTGGGCTCCGGAAGCCTTGGAGGTGCCCCTCGGGCGGCTCCCACCCTCTGCCGCCATCTGCCGCCTGGCCCCGCGGGCGTGGGGGCACAGGGCGAGACGAGCACGCAGCAACCCCCCACCGGCACAGCAGGGAGGCGACCTCTGACCCCAGTCACCCACACCCCAAGATGGCGGCTCAGCCCCCGCCAGGTGCCCCGGGTGAGCAGGTCCCCCAGGGCCTCGGCCCCCAGGAAGGGCTGCGGGTGCCCGCCCGGCGCCTCGGGACCCAGGGGACTCGGCGCCCCCACGCCGCCCCCTTCCTGCTGGACCCCCATCTCTCCCGGCCACGGGCCCTCTTTTAGGTGGTGAAGAAATGGGGGCTGGTCGGGGGGCCACTTGCCAGGAGCCCTCCCCCCAGCTGGGGGGGGCCAAGGAAGGGCCAAAGGGCCCATGGTATGGGGCGACCCTGGGGTCTCTGCCCCCCTGGGGTCTCCACCTCCCTCCCTGCAAAGGGCAAGGACCAGGGAGGCCCCAGCCAAGGGAGGAAGACCCCGCGCCAGCCTCGGGACCCCATTTTACAGGAGAGGAAACCAAGGCCCAGAAAGGGCTGCATCCTGGCCAAGGACACACAGCAGGGCTGGCGCAGCCTCCCTGCCGTGCGCGCCCTGGCCAGGCCACCTGCCACCTGCCACCTGCCTGCCACGCCCTGGCCGCTGTCCCCGCCCAGAGGAGGCCGCAAACCCGCAAGACCAGAGAGGGAGGCCGAGGGGCCCGGGGCGGGGGGGGGGGGGGGGGGGGGGCCAGCCCAGCCCGGGCAGAGGCACGAGCTGAGCGCCTGCTGCATACCCGGGTAGCCCCTGACCAGGCCAGGCTCCTCGCACACAGTAGGTGCACCCTCCCGGGCGGCAGCTGGGGCACAGCGTCCTGGCCCTCAGGAAGGCCCGCCCCCAACGCCAGGGTCCCCGGGGAGCCGGCCGGGCCCACCCCCACCCCGGGCCTCGCGGCTCCACCCCCACGTCGCCCAGTGGGGTTTCCGGGAGCGCGGGTGCTGACTCGGCGGAGGGGCAGGCCCCGGCAGGCCCCTCCTGGGCCGGGGGTGGGGCACCCGCCTCCCCTCCGCCTGTCCCAGGCCCCCGCGCCCGGCCCGGCCCGCCCCGCGGCGGCACACAGTAGGAGCGCAGAGAGCCCGGGATGAGCCAAAGTGCAGGGAACTGGGCCCGAGACAGCCCACGCCCAGCCCCACCCGCCGGGCCGACCGGCACACCCAGCGCTGGGGCTCTGAGTGCCTGCCAGTCCCACCTCCAGTCTAACCTAAGGTCACATGCTGTAGCTCCTTTCAAAGGCAACAGGACCCGGGCCTGCCTGCGGTCTGACCCTGTCCCTGGAATGTTCGGGAACGAGGCCGGGCCTCTTTCCTGGTGGGGCTGGAGTGGGCAGCCACCCGGGCGCCCCTCGTTTCCTCTCATTGCAGACCTGGGCTGTGCAGAGGCTTAGGCAGGAGGCTGAAGGTCACACAGCAAGGGAGCGTTCGGCTGGCGCGCCCGCCCCCGTCCCCGGCCGGGCCATGCTCTGGCCGCTCCTCGGCGGTGGGGCGGAGGGGGGGGGGGGCGGCGCTGGGAGAGGGCGGGGCCCCCAGTGCGGCAGGTGCCCCCCAGGCGGGCTGCGAGGAGGAAGCAGGCCTCGACACTCGGGGGCCCTGGGAACAGCGGCCGCGGCGGCTGGGGGCTCGGCGCAGAGGGCAGCGGGGAGGAAGGGGCGTCCCCAAGGTCGCTGGGCCGCCGCCCGCCCGCACCCCGGGAGGAAGGGGCAGCTGGTGGGCCGCCACCCCTGAGGGCCTGTCACCCTGCCAGCCCCTGCCCACACCCCTGCCGTGAGAAAGGATGAGGGAAGAGGAGGAGGGAGGACTGTGAGGCCTGCTGCGTGCCAGGCAGGGCTCGGGTTCGAATCCCGGCCCCAGTGCTTTGGAGCTGTAGCCTTGGGCCACACACAGTGCTTCTCTGCGCCTCAGTTTCCTCAGAGCGAACAGTGGGAAGGGGGCTCAGCTGGAGCCGGGAGCGCCGCAAGCCCTGCCTGCGCCCTGCTGCGCACCTACTGCCTGCTGTGTGCAGGCGCCATGCCCCAGGGGCACAAAACGGCTGCTCGGCCCAGCTCTCAGGACCGCATTTTTGCGAGTTTTTCCAGGAATCCTCTCTCCCACCGCCCCCCGGGGCAAGGAAGTGGGGGAAGGGGGCCCAGGGAGATAGCTGGGGGGGTGGGCTGGAGGGAAAGACCAGGTCCAGAGAGGGTGGGCGGGCAGCCCAAGGTCACACAGCCAGCCGGGCGGGCAGGTGTGGGCCCCGGCCCCGGCCCCCGCCCAACAGGCTGTGTTGCAAGGTCCGTCCCGACGGGTTACCCCACCCTGACCTGGTGCCAATCCCCGCCTGGCCCAGTCCCCGGGCCCGGGTTTACTGGGGCAGGGACGTGGCGTCCTGGGCAGGGGCTCGGGGCCGCAGGGGCACAGGGTGGCTGCCAGCTGCGTCCCGCACGCCGGGCTTCCCCGCACCCCAAGGATCCCAGCACCCTGGGCCTCCCCACACCCCGAGGGTCCCAGCACCCCGAGGATCCCCACACCCCGAGGGTCCCAGCACACCGAGGCTTCGGGCCTCCCCACACCCCGAGGCTCCCCGCACCCCAGGTTTCCCAGCACCCCGAGGCTCCCCGCATCCCGGGCCTCCCCGCACCCCGAGGCTCCCCGCATCCCGGCCTCCCCGCACCCCGGGCCTCCCCGCACCCCGAGGCTCCCCGCACCCCGGGCCTCCCCACACCCCAAGGCTCCCCGCACCCCGAGGCTCCCCGCACCCCGAGGCTCCCCACACCCCGAGGCTCCCCCGCACCCCGGGCCTCCCCGCCACACCACAGGCCCTCAGCCATTTTACGTGTCCATTTATCGCCCCGGGCGGGGAGGGGCTTCCTGCCCAGGCCTTAAAGGGCCAGAACCAGGAAGGGCCGCAGGCCTGGTGGGAAGTGCGTGCAGGGCCAAGGGGGGGGGGGCGGTGGGAGGGGAGGCCGGCGCCAGCTCCCATCTGATCCCCAGCTCCCGGGTGGGGCCAGGGCCCACCTTCTCCCCGGGCTCAGGGTCCAGCCACGCCCAGCCCCAAGAAGCCGGCCCACGACAATGCCCGCGGCGGGAATGAGCTGCCTGTCGCAGGGGTAGGCAAGGCCGGGCTGGGATTCCGCGGGGCTGCGTCGCCCCGGGCTCAGGCTGCACCTGCTTCCGCGCGGGGCCCACCGGAGGGGCCCGGGGGAGCTGGGAGAGCCCCTGCCCCGTTCCCCCCGGCCCGCGGCCCACCTGGCGGCACCTGCACCCCTGTGGCCCGGGCGGCCTCTGGTGAAGGTGGCAGCCCAGGCAGGAGGCGGGTGGGGGGGACAGGGGGGTGGGACTGGGCCTTCCCTTCCCGTCAAACCAGAATCGCGTGGGCGGGGACTGCGCGCGCGAGCCTCCACGGCCCGCTGGGGGGGACAGATGGACAGGCTGGCCCTCTGGCCGGCCTCCCCGCAGGTGCCAGGTTCTCCACAGGGCACCTTGGCGCTCTGAGGGCAGAGCCTGGGCCCCGAGGGCGGGGGGGTGGCTCCTCCACGGCCTGGTGAGGGGGTCCCCGGTGTGGTCGGTGGAAGGCAGAGGGGCATGTCGTGCACGTTAAACCCATCATGCCTCGCGGCCCTGGAATCACCGTCCCACTTGACACATGGGCAAAAGGGGCTCAGAGAGGGGTGGCAACTCGCCTGGGGTCACACAGCACAGGCAGGCCTGGAGAAGAGCCTGACGGGCTCGGAGGCCCACTTTCCCCATGACGCAGCTTAGAAGGCCCACTGCCCCCTGCCACTGCCAGCCCCCAGGTGCCAGTGGGAACTGCCCCCCCCCACCGCCCTGGGGGACCGTGGCGGAGCTGAGGCCCACTCGCTCGTGCCCCTTCGGAACCGCTTCCCGAAAGCTCAGAGGGCCAGCGAGGGCCCCGCTGTGCCCGAGCTCAGGACTGGGGTCCAGCCAACCTTGGGGAGCTTGGGGGTGGGGGCCCCGGGTGGACCTCCCAGATGACACGTGGGGGCCGAGGGCCATCTTCCCGGTGTGGGGACGGGCCAGCTGCTTGGGCTGAGGGGAAGGGACCGTCACGGGTGGCCCATAGCGGGGGCCGGGACTGGGGCACCCGCGCCCCCACCCAAGCCTGTCAGTCTGGTCCCCGCTGCCCAGGGCTGTTGCAGGGCGGTTTATGATCTCCTGGGTGCCTGGAGCTCAGGGTGACAGGTGGGGGGGGTGGGGGGTGCCGCAGCCCACGCTGCCACCCCTGCCTGGCGCCCAGACGCAATCCCGGCAGGGTCCTGAGCTGACCCGGGGTGGAGCGGGGGGGAGGAGGGGAGTGCCAGGGAATGCGGGTGGGCACCGCAGGCCCACCTTCCCGAGGCAGAAGCCCACTGTCCAAGGTCACGGAGGGGCTGTAAACCCGAGCCCTGCCCCTTTCCCAGCACCAAGGCGCGGGACTGTGGCTAGGAGGGGGCGGGGAAGGGCTCCGCAGCTCCTGAGAGCCAGGCTGGGCAGGCAAGAAGCCCAGGGGGCCGGCGCTGTGTGACCTTGGGGGCCCTGCCGACCCTCTCTGAGCCCCGGGGGCAGAGTGGCTCTAGCTGTCAGGGAGGGCGCCACGGGCAGGTGCTGGCGGCGCGGGCCGGGCCGCTGACCTCCCAGCCCCTCTCGCGGACAGGTGGGCAAGCGCCCCTCGGCCCGCGACACGGGGAGGACTTTGGACAGGTCCTGGGCTGGGAGGCAGGGCCACAGAGGTCAGGCTCAGCCCCGGCCAGGTGACCTTGGATGGCGCACGACTTCCTTCTGGGCCTCAGTCTCCCCAACCCTGCTCGGCACCTGCTCTACCGCCCCACCCTCCCCGCCCCCACCCACGCCTCCTGGCTCCCTCCTGGGCCTCGGTTTCCCTCTCTAGCCATGGGGACCGGACCCCCTGCCCGGCTCCACTGGGCCTCGAGGAAAAGAAAGTCAGAGCACCAGGGGCTGGCAAGTCCCCGGGGAACACGCCCACACCGGGCCCCAGGCTGCGGGCCTCAGTTTCCCCACACAGGGCAATCGGCTCCCCGCAGGGCCCTCCTCGAGAGGTGCGTGGCTCCCGGCCCAGCCAGGGTGCTGAGTGGCTGCCCTGCAGCCAATCGGAGCTGAATAATAAATGCCCCCCCAAAGTGACCCACGAATTAAAATTTCAGTGTCCCCGTTGGCTCCTCTTTCCTTCCCCAGGCAGGCGACTCCCACAGCTGGTTGTATCCGCACTCACTCGGCTCCCGCCCCCCCCCTCTCCCCCAGGCTTGTCTCCACAGAGATGGCTGGCGGTAAACAGAGCCCCGAGCCCGGCGGGCTGGAGGGGCCCCGCGAGGGGTGGCCCTGGGGGACATGACCCCTTGCTCAGGGCCCTGGGGCCAAGGCCCCCACCCCAGCGGCAAGGCCGGGGGTGGGGGGGGCGCCCCGCGCGGCCCAAGACCTCTCCCCCAGCAGCTCTGCCAATAGGAAGTGCTCGCCGGTGGCGGGCAGGCCCCCCCCAGTGGGGGGTGCGGCACTCTCAGGGTGCCGCCCTGGCCCCGCTGGGGAGGGGTACTGACATGAAATCCCGGACGCCCTCTCCTGCGCCGGGAGGCAGCTGGCAGGGAGGGGGGTGCAGCCACTCGGGGCCTCCCGTGGGTGAGCCAGGTGGGCATCGCGGTGGGGGCATCGACACCTCTCTCACTTCCGCCGGCTGCTGTGAGGGGGGGGACTTGCCTGTCCCCCACACCCTGCCGCGCCACCAGCTCCCGGCTCGATACCCCCAAAACAGATCGCGGGCGCCCACCGAGGGCCCCGGGCTGGACAGCACCCCGCCGCCGCGGCTCCCCGGGGCTCCCCGCTCCGGCGCCTCCCAGGAACCCGCAGAGGTCCCCGAGCCCTCTCGGGGTGCACCCGAGCGCCCCTGCTCGACGCGGCCCTCCCCCCCCCCCCCCCCCCGCCTGCTCGCCAGGCCCGGGGCCCACCAAGCGCTCCCCCTCCGCTGCCCCGGCCCGGGGCTCGCACGTGGTGGTGGCGTCAAGGGGAAGGGAGCGCGGAGGGGGGGGGTCCGGGCCAGAGGAGAAGGGGTCACGCGCTCCGGGGACGCGGGCGGGGGCCGCGCGCGGGCCGGGGCCTGGGGGCCCGCCTGGGGCCCCCCACCCGGGGCTGAGTCAGGCCCGGGGCGGGGGCAGGAAGCGGCCCCCTCCCCCGGCCCCCGCGCGGCCGCCCCCCGCCCCCCCCCGGCGCGCCGCCCGCGCGGGGGGCTCCTACCTCCTTCCCGGGGCAGCGGCGAGGGGGCCCCGGCGGCGGCGGTGGCGGCGGCTGCGGCTCGGCTGGCTCGCTCCGAGGGGCCGGGAGGCGGCAGTGAGCCTGGCCCCGCGCCACCCCCCGCCGCCGGCGGCCAATCCCCACCCGGGCTGGGGGGAGGGCGATGCAAATTACCCCGGATCTGGGTCCGCCCGCCCGCCTCCCCCACGCCCGGGCCCGGCCTGCGCTAGGCCGCGCATCCCCGGACTCGCGTGCGCCGCGCGACCGCCGGGGCCGCCGCCCTCCCCGGGGAGCGCCCCCCCCCCCCACCGCCGGGGCGGGGGGCCGAGGGCCGGGAGGGGGGGGCTGGGGACGGTTACACAACCAGGCGGGGAGGGGCCCCGGGGCGGGGAGGGGGCCGGGCCGCGGGCCGCGCAGCCGGAAGCCGGGGACCGCCACCGGCCCCCGGCGAGGGGCGCCCGGCTCCGGGTCCCGCCCCCGCGCACGCCGGACCCGCCCCCGCGCCGCGCGCCCGGCCCGCGTCCATTGGCCCGGTGGCCCGCCGCTCCCCGCGCCGCCCCGCCCCTGCGCGGCGCACCCTGGGACTTGGAGTCCCGGGCACGCGCGGCTCGCCGGGAGCCAGCGGACGGCGGGACTACAATGCCCAGAAGGCCCCGCGGCGCCGCCCGCCCACCCGGCCGCCCCGCCCCTTCCCCCTCCCGGGTAGAGCCCCCCTCCCTGTTTTTTCAGCCCCCTCCCCCCCCATCCCCCCGTGGAGCGCAATCCCGGCCAACTCCAACGTCTGCACGCAGCCCCACTAGGCCCCCCGAGGGGCGAGCGCGCCCCCCGCGCCCGGCTGCAAACTTAGCACGCGACGCGCCCCTCCGGGTCCCCCCACGCCGGCTCCCCCCACCCTCACTGCAGCCCCGCTTCCCCTCCCCCGCTGCCCGCGCGCCCCGAAAAGCCATGCACCCGGGTCGGGGGGGGGGGGGGAGAACTGGCGCCCGAGCCCCTGCACTTCGCCCCCAGTGCCCCCCCACGTTCCCGGGCGGCGCCCCCTCCCCGTGCTCGGGACCCGGGGCGCCCCCGGCCTCCGGGCAGCTGCCAGCAGCCCCCTCCCCTCCAACTGGGGGGGGGGCGTCCCCGGCTCCCTCCGCTGCCCGAGCGGGCCGGGGTGGGCGCCCCCCGGCCCGTCCCCGCCCTGCTGCTGCTCCCCGGGCGCTCGACTTACCTCGCGGGGCCGGAGCCGGGGCCCGGACTCGGGACTGGGCTGGTGGGCGCTCGCTCGGGGGTCGGCGGCGCTCGCGCTTCCCCCCCTCGCCCGCGCTCGCTCGCTCCGGCGGCGGCGTCACTGCCCCTACAGTAACTACTGTACAGCCAAAGCCCCGTATGATGCTCGCGACTCCCTTCCTGGTTGCTCCGAGGGCAAGAGGGGTCCTCCCTAGTCTTAAAGGTGCCGCAGCCGCCCGCTCCCCCCCCACGCCCAGCCCGCCCCCCCCCCAGCCCGGCCTCGGAGGCTGGAACAGGCTCGGCAGGTCCCCTCTTGCCACGTCTCTGCCCTCCCGTGGGGCTTCGCCCGCTGCGCCGGGGAGACCGGGCTGTTGTGAGGTTTTGTCAAGTTTGGGGGGGGGGGTCCCGCCCGCCCCCGGCGCGCCCCCCCCCTCCTCTGACCTCTCCGCCCCGCGCCGCGGCGCCGTGCCAGCTTGCCAGCTTATCTGGCCCCAGAGCTCCGCGGGGCGCGGGGGGGCGCGGGCCCCCCGGGGTGGAGGGGGGGGGTGGGGGCCTCCAGATAAACAGGCCCCCAGCCTCTGCGGAGGGCGGGGTGCGGGGGAGGGAGCGCGGGCTGCGCCCCCGACGCCTGGGGCGTGGCAGGATGGCAGCGGGGGCGGGGAGGGCTGCGAGGACGCGCGCGGGCGTGGGTCGCGGCGGCCCCGGCTGCTGGGGTGGGGAGCCGGGGGGGGGGAGTTTGGGGGGGGGGGAGAGCCCCCGGCCCCGGGGCGCCCTCTGGGCGACGGCCGCGCTGCCCTCGTCCCTCAGCGCGCCTGCCAACCTGTGCTCCCGCGGTTATATAAAGCGGTCGCCTCCACCCTCCGGGGGCGTCGCAGGGGAAGGGGCTGGCGAGGGGC
Organism: Dasypus novemcinctus; assembly: GCF_030445035.2. Classification (NCBI taxonomy): domain Eukaryota; kingdom Metazoa; phylum Chordata; class Mammalia; order Cingulata; family Dasypodidae; genus Dasypus; species Dasypus novemcinctus. The sequence continues at coordinate 81,985,402 of NC_080691.1, read as the reverse complement.
GGGCAGGGCGCTTGTTTTCCCCCCCTCCCCCGGCTCGCCCAGGTCCCCCACCCAGCGGCGGGGCGCGACTCGGGGACCCGGCTCCGGACGCCGGGGTCCCGCGGGCCGCCGCCGCCAGGGGTGTGCGTGGCCGCGGAGGGGCGGCGGTGGGGAGTGGGGCAGGCGCTGGCTCGGCGCAAGTTTCTTCCCTGGCCATTTTCTCCCACTTCCTCCCCGGTCGTGGGAGAGGTCCGGCGGGGGACGGGGGAGGGGACGAGCGACCAGAACAGCCTGAACCAGCGCGCCCCGGCCGCCCCGCTGCACACAGTAGGCGGCCAGGGCCGGCTTGGCGAGCCCCGGAGGGAGGGGGGGGCTCCGGGCCTCAGTTTCCCCTTCCTCGGTCCCTGAGACGGACAGGGCGGGCTCCGGCTTGGGCGGCCGCTGAGCGCCCCGAGCTCTGTCCCGGGTCCTGTTTACGCCCGGCCAACGTCCCTTTATCCCCTTGTCCCCGGTGTTATTATGGTTTTTGTTGGGGTTGGAGTTACCTTGCTACCTTAGGGCCCCCCGGGGTGGAACCCCCCCCCCCCCCCCCCCGCCCCAGGGCCTGTCCTCTGACTTCAAAGCCTTCCTTTTGTCTCTGTCCTTTATTGCTTCCCGGGCTCAGCATTATTAAAGCACCTTTCAGGTCCCAAACGGGGCGAATTGGCTTTTTGTGACAATCCTTGGGCTGCAAGGGGGAACTGGGGAGGCCCCCAGAGGGGAAGTGGCAGGCTGGCCCCGGGACTTGCAGCCTGAAACCGCGCGGGGTGGGTGGGAAGGGACAGGGGTGGGGCCGTCGCAGACTTTGCTCTAACGACCCTGCTGGGTTCGCGGCCCTTCTTCCTTAAACCACCCGCCACCCGCCTCGGGAACCCCAGGCCGCGCAGAAGCGGGGCTCCGGCCGCTGGATCTGTGCGGTCGCCGCGGCTCACAGCCTTAACCCCCGAGGGTCTGGCTGCCACGGGGAGCCGCCGGTGTCCCCATCACTGGCCCGGCCGGGGCAGCGGGGTGCCTCCGTCTCCCCTCCTGCGCCACCCAGCCTCAGAGGCGCTGGCGGGAAAGGGTTCCTGGGGGATTAATCCAACCCTCGCCGCACCTTCAGAAGCAGCGGTGAGGATTCCCAGCTGGCATTTTGGGGAAACTGAGGCCCGGAGGGGCCAGTGAGCAAGGGCGTCAAGCCCAGCACTCACTCCCCTGGCTCTGGGCCCTGCCAGGGAGGGTGGGTGTGGGTAAAAGGTCCTTCCGGAAATTCCGGGAAGGCAGACCCCTGCCCCGTGCCGCCGCTGTCCCTGCAGTGAAAACATAATGAGTGGCGAACAGTTTTGTCCTGCTCCCCCTGCCCCGTTCCTCGGTGCCTCCCCTCTCCCCGCCTTCCCGGTGCGAGCAGAGATGAAATCCCCATTTCCAGAGATGTTTGTCTAAAGGGTTCTTTGAATCCATCAGGCCCAGCTCCCTCTTAGCCATAAAAAAAAAAAATTGATCAACAGTGGGCACTTGTCTCAAAGGTTCGTTCCAGGGTGCTAATACCAGCCCTCGTTTTCTGCACTCGCCTTTGGTGTGTTACCTTAGTTCACAATGTAACAGGAGCTATCCTCCTCGGTTTAGAGGTGAGGGGACAGAGACCCAGAGAGGGCAAGGACCTTGCCAAAGACACACAGCAAGGGAGTGGAGAAACTGGGATTCAGGGTGGGCCAGCTAGACTCTGCTGCCAAGTCATAGAATAATTTAAACAGTGTTGCTTCTGGGCTGGGGAAAAATAGGAGAGCTGGGGAATTGCCTCTACTGCTGAGTCTATGACCCTTTGGATCTTTTAAAAATTTTGTATGGGGAGTGGATGTAGCTCAGTGGTTGAGCGCCTGCTTCCCATGTATGAAGCCCTAGGTTCAATCCCTGGTAACTTAAAAAAAAAATTTCACGTTGCATATAAATCTATATTTTAAAAGTACTTTTTAAAGATGGTTAATTTTTCCATTATGAAGGACACCATCAAGAATGTAAAAGAGCCACTTGCATCTAGGAGAAAATATTTGCACATACATATCCAGGAAGGGACTTGGATCCAGAATATTAAGTGAGCTCTTACAACTCAACAATAAAAGCACAAATAACCCAATTAAAAAATGGGACAAGGGCTGAAATAGAAATGCCTTTCTCTCTCTCTATGTATGTATGTATCTACAAAGGGCCAATAAGCACATGCAAAGATGCTCAACATCATTAGTCAGTAGGGAAATGGAAATTAAAACTAGAATGAGATACTTCAACCACACAATCAAAAAGACAGACAATTACAAGTGTGGGCAAGGATGGTGAAGACGCAGCCCTCATCCTCTGCTCGTGGGCAGAGAAGACGGTGCAACTTCTGTGGAAAACAGTCCGGCAGTTTCTCCAGTGGTTACACATGGAATTACCACGCGAGCCAGCAGTTCCACTCCGAGGTATATTCCCAAAAGGAATGAAAACCAGTGCCCCCCAAAATTTTGCAGATGCATGTTCCTGAGAGTGTGATTCCTAATGCCCCCAAAGCGGCAATACCCACATTTCCATCAGCTGGTGGATGGAGACGTGAAATGTGGTAGTGCCCTGAGATGGGATAGTGTTAGGCCGTTAAAAAAAGAAAAAAAAAAGGAAGGAAGTTCTCAACCTGGAAAACCTGATGCTCGGCGAAAGAAGCCAAATCCAGAAGGCCGCGGCCTGTCTGCTTCCATTCATGGAGACTCAGAAATCAGATCTGGGCTAGTGGGGCCTGGGGGTGGAACGGCGGAAGGGCCAGGAGTTCTGTTGCGGGTGATGAAGATATTCCGGAATTAGCGAGGATGGTGGCAGAACTGTGAATGCACTAAAACCCATGGACCAGGGAGGCAGACGTGGCTCAACAGATAGGGCGCCTGCCTACCACATGGGAGGTCCAGGGTTCAAACCCCGGGCCTCCTGACCCGTGTGGAGCTGGCCCATGTGCAGTGCTGATGCGCGCAAGGAGTGCCCTGCCACGCAGGGGTGTCCCTCACATAGGGGAGCCCCACGCACGAGGAGCGCAGCCCACAGGGAGAGCCACCCAGAGCGAAAAAAGCGCAGCCCGCCGAGGATTGGCGCCGCCCACATGGAGAACTGGCGCAGCAAGACGATGCAACAAAAAGAAACGCAGGTTCCCAGTGCCGCCGAGAATGCAAGCAGGAGAACACACAGCGAACGGACGGAGAGAGCAGACAACGGGCAGCGCGGCAGGGATAAAATAAATAAATTTAAAAAAAATAAAATTATTTTAAAAACCCACTGAACACCTAAAAGGGTGAATTTTTATGGCCCGGGTCTCAGGTCCCGATAAAAAATGAAAATATGTAAAATATGGAAACATCACCACTTTGGACCTGCCAGCTTCCAAAACCCTCACGTCTTCATCTGCTCATTCAGTCTGAGCTGAGAGACTGTCACCCCGCTGCTGCAGAAAGCTCCCATGGGTGCTGGCCCTCAAAGGTGGGGCTCGACCCGACTCCGCGTTGGGCGTCCGTCCTGGCACACACGCGCACGCGTGGCCCCGCCGTGTCCTGCTCGGCAGAACCAGCTTGACATTCCTGCATCGAGCTCTCTCCATCCTGGGGGGCTGGCGGGGAAAGAGCCTCCCAGAACCCTGCAAGCTGTGGGCAGCAGCCTCGGGCGCCCCCAATTTCTCCAGACGGAGTTCCTGGGTAGAGTGACCGCCCCAGCCCCCAGCCCCCCGCAGCCCACGGGGGTGGCTGGCTGCGCCCCTGCCGTGCAGCTGGCGTTTCCCAAAAACCATGCTTTCGTCCTAAGCCCGCACCCTCCCCACCCAGGCTGCTTCCCCTTTCCGTGCCTCAGTCTACCCATGGGGTTAGGGGTTGAGTGTCTTCGGGTTTTTCAGCTGGGATCAACTGTCCTCAGCCGCCACCCAGGAGAGGGCCTTGCCCGGTCGCCTCTGGAGCTAGAGCTGCTGGGCCGACGTGTTAAGAGAATTCACACGCAGGCCTTGGGACTCAAGAGCCGGTGTTCCTGGAGGAATTCCTGGGAGAGCCAAAGGGTTTCAGTGTGGGAAAAGGATGGGGGAAGGCAGAATCTAGCAGCCAGGGGTCCCTGAGCTGGTTGTGGACTCTGACAATTCTAGAACATTCTGTTCAGCCAACCGTCCGTCTGCCTGGAAGGCCACAGGGCCGGCCCACTCCTTTCTGGCAGTCGGGCCTGCAGGAGCGCAGGTACAGGAGTCTGGTTTCAGCAAAAACGGGCGGGGCGCGACCCGCGGGTCCAGTCCCTACCCTTCCAGCCCCATCCCGGTGGGGGGAGAAAGGTAAAGGCAGCGGCCCCAGAACGCACTCAGTGCAGTGGAGGAAAGAAACCCCTGGAATGCGACCAACAGTGACCCAGGCCTGGGGACTTTTTTTTTTTAATGAATGAGGAAACCGATAAGATGTTACCAGTGATTCAAAGGGAAATGCACAGCCCTATTCATTAGGCAACCCTGGGGCGACTCTACAAAGAGAAACAAAGCAGGGAGAGGCGAATTGCCTTCCACTGGATCCGATTCATTTCCATTTCTGGGGACAAGGACGGTTGCCATTATTATCGGTTTTCTACAACGTGGCAGCGTAGTAAAAGAGCTGAAAGACAGCAAAAAGAAATGGGGGCCCCATGGAATCAGACAGCCCAGAGAGAGGGCGTTGTTTGTTTGTTTATTTATTTATTTATTTAAGATTTATTTTTTTATTTATTTCTCTCCCCTTCCCAGAGGCGGTGGCTTTTGAGAAGAGATCCGAAAGAGCAGGTCCTGCGACCCGCGGGAAGCGTGGCCAGGGCTCTGGGCTTTACGTAAGGTGTGCTGGGTTCCGCCGGAAAAAAGCGAGGGAGAAGCAGAAAGATCACGTATGCTCTGATTCCATCGACCTGAATTGGCCAGAACAGGCTGATTCATAGGGTCAAATTAGATTAGGGCTTGCGGAGGGAGGAGAAAAACATTTTGAGGCGACGAAAATGTTCTAAAATTAGAGAGTGGTGATGGCGGCTCGACTTGTGAATAGACTAAAAGCCACGGAATTGTATGCTTTAAAAGGATGAGTGTTCCTTTTTATTTTAAAGATTTACAACTCTCCCCTCCCCCCGTTGTCTGCTCTCTGTGTCCACTTGCCGTGTGTTCTTCTGTGTCCTTCTTTGTCCACTTGCATTCTTGGCGGTACTGGGAATCTGTGTCTCTCTTTGTTGCGTCATCTTGCTGTGTCAGCTCTCCGTGTGTGCCGCGCCACTCCTGGGCCGGCTGTGCTCTTTTCATGCAGGGCAGCTCTCCTCGCGGGGCACACACCTTGCCTGTGGGGCTCCCCTACGCGGGGACACCCCTGCGTGGCACGGCATTCTTCGTGCATATCAGCACTGCGCATGGGCCAGCTCATCACTCGGGTCAGGAGGCCCTGGGTTTGAACCGTGGACCTCCCATGTGGTGGGCGGGCACCTGTCAGTTGAGCCACATCCGCTTCCCTGAATAGTCCTTTTTTTTTCAGATTTATTATTTCTTTCTTTCTCCCCACCCCCTTGTTGTTTTTCACTTGCTGTGTCTGTTCGATTTCTTTGTTTCTTTAGGAGGCACCGGAAACTGAACCCTGGACCTCTGATGTGGGAGGGAGACACCTAATCGCTTAAGCCACTTCCATTCCCTGCTTTGCTGTGTCTCTCATTATGTTTTTCTTCTTGTGTCTCTTGTTGTGTCAGCTTGCCATGCCTGCCCGTTGTGCCAGTGTGCTGCCTTCTTTAGGAGGCACCGGGAACCGGACCATAGACCTCCTATGTTGTAGGTGGGAGCCCAGTCACCTGAGCCACATCCGCTTCCCTGAATATTCTTTTTAAAATTTTTTAAATTGTTCAGACTTTCAGACAGTTGCTCCTCAATGCAAAACCTGGGGAGCAGGTAGAGCTCAGTGGTTGAGCACCTGTTTCCTATATACAAGGCCCTGGTGCCTCCTAAAAGAATAAAAATAATAAAATACAATAAAACAAAATAAAATAATAAAATATAAAATAAAATACTGGTACATTCACAGAGAACGTGAATGTACTCTCTACTGTGATACCCGGATCTACCAGTTTTTAACATTTTGCCATGTCATTCCATCTTTTTATCTATCCATCTATCATTTTGTTTGTTTCTTCCTCTCCCCCACCCCCGCCCCCACCCCCGCCCCCACCCTGCTCTTTTTGCTGTCCTTGTGCCTTCGCTATGGAATCTTCTGTATCCATTTCTCTTTTTGTCTTCTCTTCTCATTTTCTCTCCTCTAGGATTCACCAGGATTTGATCCTGGGGACCTCTGATGGGGAGAGAGGTTCCCTGTCAGCTGCGCCACCTCAGCTCCTGGTCTCGGCTGCGCTTTGCCATGACTCTCCCCTTATCTCCCTTTTGTTGCGTCATCATCTTGCTGTGTGACTCACTTGCACGGGCACTGGCTCACCACGCGGGCACTCGCTTGCTGTGTGGGCACTCGGCTCACCACACAGGCACACTTTCTCTTCTTTCTCACCAGGAAGCCCCAGGGATCGAATTCGAGTCCTCCCATATGGTATGATAGGTGGAGGCCCTATCACTTGAGCTACATCCGCTTCCCATCTATCCTTTCTAAGAGTGAATATTCTTGCATGTGTGTTCTATCTCGATTTTTTTTTTTACATCAACATCTCGATCAATCGCTTGTATGTTGCTATGTTTGAGAAAAGTCCAGTGACTTTGAGGATCAGGGATGCCTAATAGACTTTGTTTGTTTTTATTTTTTTATTTTGTTGCCTAATATTCTTTTTTTTTTTTACTGCCCCCCCTTGCAGCTTGCTTGCTGTCTGCTCTCTGTGTCCATTCACTGCGTGCTCCTCTGTGTTTTTGCTTGTCTCCTTTCTGTTGCGTCACCTTGCTGAGTCGGCTCTCCGCGGCGTCTGCGGGCTGGGCTGCTCTGCAGCGTGTGGGCGAGCCTGCCTTCACCAGGAGGCCCCGGGACAGGAACCCAAGGCCTCCCATACGGTAGGTGGGAGCCCAGCTGATTGAGCCACAGCCGCTTCCCCCCTAATAGTCTTTTTAAAGTTGGGTGCTGAGGTTTTAAGTAAGGTAGTTATCCCTAAAAACCTGCCTTATGTGGGTGCTGCTTTGAGGAAAGCATGCAGAAGGGGCATGTTCTGGGCTGGTGAGAAGGCATCAGATACCAGAAGCAAGGACAAAGTTTAGGAACAGGGAAGCAGATGTGGCTTGAGCAGTTGGGCGCCTGCCTACCACACGGGAGGTCCCGGGTTTGGCTCCCAGCGCCTCCTAAAGAAGACAAGCAAGACAGTGAACTGACGTAATGGGTTGGTGTGGTGAGCTGACACAACTAGACGATGCAATGAAGAGACATAACAAGCGGGGCACAGAGGTGGCTCAAGCAATTGGGCGCCTCCCTCCCAGATGGGAGGTCCCGGGTTCGGTTCCCGGTGACTCTTTTAAAAAAAAACATGACGGGCACACCACGGACACAGAGAACAGACAGGGAGCACACACAGTGGTGGAGGGAAGAACTAAATAAAAATAAATCTTTTTTAAAACAAGTTTAGGAACAGGCAGCGGGTGCCTTGAAGTATTCAGAGCCACCATGGCAGGTGCTGGGCCTGCTGTACCTGGGAGACATGCTGGTTTTCTCACACCCACAGCCAAGCCGTCACCGGAGCCTGGGGGGCTTCATCAAACTTCTAAGGGAAAGGGTGTTCCTGGGAGGTGGGTGGCCCAGGGATCCAGGGGAAGGGGCTCTGGAGAGGGCAGGGGGCTGCCCCTGGACAGCTTTGCAGGCGTCACGGGATGTCACACCGCATTGGTAGCCAGAGGCCACGTCCCCACGGACCGGACAGAGGTGTTTGGGCAGGGAGCCGAGCGCCAGCTTCCCGCCACCCTGCTCGCCTGGTCGAGCCCCCACCCACCCTTCTCCTCTTTGTAGCCTGAGCTGGCTGGGGGCCAGCAGCAGGGGGCTCGGGCTCAGTCTCCCGAGAGCCCTGTGGGCTGTAGATGCCTGCTGCCAGGCTGGACTTGAACCTGGTCACCAGGGGCTCCGGCAGGGCGGGCGGGCGGACGTGGGGGCCGAGCGGCCCCTTGCTCGATGGTGCTGGTGGTGGCTTATAGGACACAAAATGACATGGCAGGGAGAGGTTGGGCGCCTGCTTCCCAAGTACGAGGTCCCAGGTTCAATCCCCAACGCTGCCTAAAAAATAAGAAAAATGTTAAAAGGACCTGATAATATTAATATCTCAATTTTTTTAAAGTAAAGAAGAAGAAAAAAGAAAGAAATCGACATGGAAGAGATATGAGGCAGGCAAAGCCCAATCTGATTCCAAAATTTAAGATGCTGTGTGGTGCCCAATAAGTGTGATTGTTTAAGAATAAAAGGAAAATATATTTTTCTTTCAAAACAGAAAAAAAACTTAAAAAATAGAACATTCCCAAAAAGTGTGATAGAATGATATGAATGTGGTTTAAGCAGATGAAAGCTGAGATCTCTTTATGTTAGAAAGAAAGAGAAGGAAGGAAGAAAGAAGGGAGGGAGGGAGGGAGGAGAGAGAGAAAAAAAAATAGAGAAAGGAAGGAGGAGGGAGGGAGGGAGGGAGGGAGGGAGGGAGGAAGGAAGGAAGGAAGGAAGGAGAGAAAGAGAAAGAGAAAGAGAAAGAGAAAGAGAAAGAGAAAGAGAAAGAGAAAGAGAAAGAGAAAGAGAAAGAGAAAGAAGAAGGCAGGGAGGGGGGAAGGAGGGAGGGCCGCTCGGAGTCCCTGCCCAGGCTTTCCTTGGCTCTCCAGGCTCGGTGGGAGAGTGGACTCAACATCTTTGTCTAGCAACACCACATTCTGGGCTTCCTCAAAGATGGCTTCTGTCATTTTATTTTGTTCCCTTGCATGGGCTCCCCTTCCTCTCTCTTTGGGGTGCTCCCTGGGTGAGCACAGATGGAGATAAGGGGGTGGGGGATGGAAGAACCGGCAGCCTCAGCCCTCATTTAGGGGTCAGGTGGACAAGACGGGGGGGAGGGGGAAAAGCAGGGGCTCACCACAGAGGCTCAGTTCCAGTGGGGGCACCATGGAGTTCTCCAGGGTTGAGGGGGACAGGTTGGGTGGGAGTCAAGCACTGATTAGACACTCATGAGCCCATGGAGACAAGGAGACAGAGCTGATGAGGGAAGAGTGTCAGGGGAGGGGGCCCGCTTGGAGCTACAGGGGTCTTGCCACACTTCCCAGCTCTAAGACGGAGGGGCATCTGAGGGCTGAGTCTGGGGGATCCCAACACGGAAGTCCTGACAAGGACTCCCAGCAGGGTGGGAGGGAGATGACGCCCCCACTGGGTTTCCTACGTTCTCCTAACTGTCGAGACCCATTTGTGTGGTCTTCAAGGTGCTTATAACTTTTTTAAAAAGGTTTATTTTATTTCTTTCTTTCTCCCCAACCCCTCGTTTTTCACTTGCCTATCTGTTCATCTTCCTTGTTTCTTTAGGAGGCACTGGGAACTGAACCCGGGATCTCTGATGCAGGAGGGAGGTACCTAATCGCTTAAGCCACCTCTGCTCCCTGCTTTGTTGTGTCTCTCATTCTGTTTTTCCTCCCCACACCTCCTGTTGCATCCTCTTGTTGCGTCAGCTCACTGTCTTCTTTTGGAGGTACTGGGAACCTCTGCTCCCCACCTTCTCGTTGTGTCTCTCATTATGTTTTTTCTTCTTGTGTCTCTTGTTGTGTCAGCTCGCCATGCCTGACAATTGCACCAGGTCACTGTCTTCTTTAGGAAGCACCAGGATCTGAACCAGCAACCTCCCATGTGGTAGGCAGGAGCCCAGTCGCCTGAGCCACATCCGCTTCCCCACTTATAACTTCTGACATGATTTTGTTCCCCTTCTCTCTCCTCGCTCCAGAGCGCCAGTTCCTTGGAAAAGACGAATGGCCCAAGGCTAAGAAGGCTGTCCCATACCCTAGCACCCAACAAAGATTTGTTTAAAGAATGAGTATTTGTCTCTAAACAATCAGGCATGAAAAAAGTCACACCAGTCAGATCTCCATTTGCTTTTCTGGGCAGGATTTCTGGACAGAGTAACAGGGAATGAGAGTTGGAGGGTGTTTTAGTTTGTCCAAGGGCTGCCGATGCAAAGTACCAGACATGTGTTGGCTTTTGCAATGGGAATTTATTTGGGGGTAAAAGCTCACAGCTTCAAGGAAGTGAAAAGTCCAACTCAAGGCACCGTAAGAGGTGCTTTCTCACCCAAGTCAGTTGCCACGTGGTGAAGCAAGATGGCGGGCGATCTCTGCAGAGGTCTCTCTTTCCCTTCCAGAATCTCCCGTCTTTTGGAGCTCAGCTTTGAGCAATCAGGCAGAGGGCTCGACCCTTTCAGGGCCTCTTATATCAGTTTCGCTGTTCTGCACTCTTTCCAAGTTCAGCTGTGAGCTCTCAGGCCCATAGCAGGGTTGGTCTCCTCTTGAGCTGCTCCCTGGGCCAGCCTTCCGGGAGCCTCGTGCTTAAGCAATCTCCCCTCTCTCTCTCATGTTGCAATATCTAATGTGCTCCCTTTTTCCTCAGTCAGTCCATGTGAGTCTGTTTATATCGGACCCAGCAAGAGGGCAGGGACACAACCTGAGTCACGCCACACAGACATAGCCCAGTCAAAAGCCCCAAAGCTGAATTGATCTTATCAAGTGATCTAATCAAAGGCAACTCAGCTGAACTCAATGCAATCAAAGGGTATCGCCCCTGGAGGGGAGATTCATTTACAAACATCATTTTTCTCTTTGTGGGATTCATAAAATAATCTCAAACTGCCATGGAGGGTGTCTGAACTTCAGCCAAGTTTGTGGACTGGATGGCGTGGGTAAGCTTCGAAGAGAAATTCCTCAGGGATGTCGATAAGCAAAATAGATTGTGGTGGGAGCAGATGTAGCTCAAGTGGTTGAGCCCCTGCTTCCCAGGTGCGAGGTCCTGGGTTCAAACCCCGGTACCTCCAAAGGAAAAAAAATAGATAGTGGTCGAAATGGAATGTTCCTAGACCTGCCTGAAGTAAGTATTACATTTGTATGTATATTGTTTAAGTGTGCAGGTATGTATGTACTTGTAAATGTGTGTGCTCATGTACACACACATGCACCTGCATGCTGTATACATGCATACAGGATCTATACAGCTATTTTGGGGGAAGAGGATTTGGCTCAACAGATAGAGCGTCCGCCTACCATGTGGGAGGTCCAGGGTTCAAACCCCGGGCCTCCTGACCCGTGTGGAGCTGGCCCACACGCAGGGCTGATGCGCACAAGGAGTGCCGTGCCATGCAGGGGTGTCCCCTGCGTAGGGGAGCCCCACGTGCAAGGAGTGCACCCCTGCAAGGAGAGCCACCCTGCGCAAAAAAAGTGCAGCCTGCCCAGGAGTGGTGCCGCACACACAGAGAGGTGACACAACAAGATGATGCAATAAAAAGAGACATAGATTCCCGGCACCACTGACAAGAATGCAGGTGGACACAGAAGAACACACAGCGAATGAACACAGAGAGCAGATAACTGGGGGAGGGGGAGAGAAATAAATAAAAATCTTCAAAAAATATATATGTATAGCTATTTTGGGGATTGAATCTTGCCCCTCACAGAAGACAAATTCAAGTCTTTCTTCTGCACATACCTGGGAGTAGAACCCATCTGTAAGCAGCACCTTTGACGAAGTTAGTATTTCATCAAGGGGCGGGCTCCTTTGTGAACAGGGTCTCCGAAGATGCTGATTAGATGAGGCGGAGTTGAATCAGGGTGGGCCGTGGTCCAGAAGCCTGGAGGCCTTAGAAGCAGAGGAAATTCAGACACAGCCGGTCAGGGGAAGCCCAGAAGTGAGACGACACCAGAGAGTGAGGCTGACGGCCACGTGACAGGGGCAGAGCAGCAAGCCTGGGAACCCCAAGGACTATGGCTTGCCAGGGCCAGCACCCCACAGACTCCGGGAGAAAGCACGGCCTGCCACGACCTTTCTATTAAACTTCCAGCCTCCAAAACCACGAGGCGATAAATTCCCATTGTGTAAGCTGACCAGGGTGTGGTATTTGTCATAGCAGCTCTGGCAAACTGAGACTGACTATCTATCTATCTATCTATCTATCTATCTATCTATCTATCTATCTATCTATCTATCTATCTATCTATCTATATCATCTATGTATCTATCTACCTACTTATCTATCTCTATCATCTATCTACCTAATCTATCTCTATCATCTATTTATCTATCTCTGTCATCTATCATCTCTATCCTCTATCTATATGATCTATCTATCTCTGTCTTCTGTCTCGATCATCTATCTATCGCTATCATCTATTTATCTGTCATCTATCTTTCTATCCCTCCATCCCCCTAGCCATCTATCTGATTGGTGACTTGATTGAAGGTGTTGAATGCTAGCCGACTTATCAGCTCAGCTCTGTGGGGTGGAGAGGCCTGGGGAGGATGGACGTATATTCAGATGTCAGACTTGGATTCGAGATGAACCAAAACAAACACGCAACTAGCTTACCGGGACAGCTGTCCTCTTCCGTTCATACTCTCACAAGTCCATAAAAAGGTGGAGGCAGCCCGAGCGCCCAGCAGCGCGTGGACGGAGGGGAAATGTGGTCCATCCTGCCGCTGGGATGCTATCGGGACGTAAAAAGGAAGTGCCATGCTGGCCCGTGCCACGGCGTTGGTGAGACTTCAAGGCACCATGGTGACAGAAACCTCACACGAAGGACAGGTATTCTATGCTTTCTCTTAGATGAAGTTCTTGGAATGAGCAAATTCATAGAGCTGGAAAGGGGGAGAGTAGTTACCAGGGGTCGCGGGATGGGTGGATGGGGAGATATTGCCCGATGAGTGTGAGTTTGGGTTTAAGATGATGAAAAATCTGGAAATAGACTGTGGTGAAAGTTCCAGTCTTATCAATGTGCTTCACGTCAAAGACTTGTCTGCTTAAAATGGCTAAAATGGCCTTTAGGTTTTCTATGTTTTACCAGCACTAAAAATTTGAAAAAAGACATTTTTTTAGGAGGTACCAGGGATGGAATCCAGGACCTTGTACGTGGGAAGCAGGCGCTCAACCGCTGAGCTACTGAAAAATGAATGTTTTTAAAAAGTCAATTGACCAGGAAGGGAGGAACTGAGAATGATTGCTTCATGGGTGGTGGGTTTGAAAAATTGGGGTGATGAAAATGTTTCAGCACTAGATAGATGTGGTGGTGGCACAACAAGGAGGATGTTCTCAGTACCCCTGATTGTACATTGTGAAATAGTTCGTTTTATGTGATGTGAATCTCACCACAAATTTAAAAAAAAAAAGTCTATCAGTTAAATGCAAGGTGGGATCCTGGACTGACTCCTGAAACAGAAAAAAAAGACATTTGTGGAAAAACTGGAGAGATCTCAACAGAGCCTGGGGTTTTCTGAGTGTGCATCGGTCTCTGAGCCATGGCAATGTGCCGTGGCCGCGTAGCGCGTCAGCGTCAGGGGAGGCTGGGTGAAGGGCCGCGGTGTTTTTGCAGCCTTTCTGTAAATCTCAAATTATTCCAAAATAGGACCTTTTTTTTTAAAAGTCACAAACTGAAGTTATGGGGGTAAGCAAATTTGCCTTTTGTTAAAACTCATTGAACTGTGTACGTAAGATCTGTGCACCGGACTGCATACATCCTATCCCTGAACTGAAATAAAACGCAAAACACCTGCCCTCCAGAAAAAAAACAAAACAAAAGTCAAATGACCAAATAGTTATTGGTCCCTAAAAAGATGCAAAGCCTTGGACCCAGAGATCCCGTATCTAGAAATTTATCCAAAAGCAATAATTAAAGATGTTGCTCCAGGAAAGATTTAGCTACAAGGGTATCTTACCTGGTATTGCTAATTAAAGCAAAATTTTGGAAAACACCCCAGATGGCCTGATTTGGGTAAATAAACGATCTTGTAGCTAGAGTCACATATTGAAATGAGGAGATGTTTCAGTATATTAATAAAAAAAGTAGGTTACAAACCAGTACATAAAAAAAAAAAATCTCCATTATTATTTTTTCAAGCAGATCAATTTTATTGATACATATTAATAAAGCATACAATTCTTCCAAAGGGTACAGCCAATGGTATTTGATATAATCACGTAGTTGTGCATTCATCACTTCGCTCATTATGAGAGCATTTTCATTATTTCAGTAATAGTAATAGGAGTGGGGGTGTGGGGAGTGGAGTCTAGGGAAACCTTTTCTATTTTTTAATGTAACATTTTGTGTGATCTATGCATCTTTAAAAATAATAATAATAAAATGGAAAAAAATCATAAACAGACAAACAAGAAGATTCTTCACTCCATCTCACTATGCTTCCCCCACTGTACAGAGCTGCTATTTCTGGCTACTCTTGAACAATTATTTATTAAGTAGTTTACTACCATCTATCCAAAGCGAATAATCAATGGCTTTTAGTATAATCACAATGTTGTGCATCCATCACCACAAAAAAATTTAGAGCAATTTCATTAGTCCAAAAAGAAAGCCTCCTAGAAGCTACGGTGGTATCCCTAAGTGATGTGATAAGGATGATTCTTTTTTCTTTGCTTCTCTGAACAGCTGCAATTTTCTTGAATGAATGTATCTTGCGTTTCTAGTAAGAAAAAAAAAGGCGATTGCATTAGGTAGGAAAGAGAGGCGCTTGTGAAAGTTTTATATGATTCTTCTCTGGCAGCTGTAACAAGTGACCACAAACTGGGTGGCTGGAAATAACACCCATTTATTGTCGTTCAAGAGGTCGGAAGTCCGAAATGGGTCTTTCAGACTGAAAGGAAGGCGTTGGCAGGGCAGTATTCCTTCTGCAGGCTCCAGAGGAAAATCCATTTCCTGGCCTTTTCCAGTTTCTAAAAGCCGCCCGCATTCCTGGCCTCGGGCCCCTCCCTCCTGCTTTGAATTTTAGCACCTTCCCATCCTGTCTGCCTCTTCTCAGGACCCTTAGGAGTAGGTGAGGCCCATCCCGGTAACCCAGGATAATCGCCTCAACTCCAGATCCCTGCAGGGTGGGTTTTGCCCTGTAAATTCCCATAGCCAGAGGTTCCAGGGATCGCGATAGGAACGGCTTTGGCAGGCCACCGTTCTGTCTACCGCAGGTCCGAATGGCCAAACCGGGCGATGAAGAGAGCACAGGGGGCTTCCGGGAAGGCTGACGTTGTTTCAGGCCATATTACGAGAGGTCTACTGCCCAGGTCAAGGGAGGTGATGGTCTGACCAAAGGATCCCGGGGATGAGATCGGGTTGGCAAAAGGGGACAAGGCGCCTCATCCTGGGAGGAAAGACGGAAAGCCCGACAGGCGGGCCACCCACGCGCAAGAGGGAATTGGTGCCGGAGGCTTCTGTGGGCGGCATGTCAGACCTGGTCTTGTTCCCATCTGAGCCCCCACCCTGCAATGGGCACAGTCGACGCCCGCTGCGCTGAACCCCCAGGGAGGCAGATTGGGGCACAGTCGGAGAACCTTCTGGAAGCCCCGGGAGAGGCCCTTTCTCCGACTCCTGAGGAGGCTGCTGCCCCCTTAATCCACTCCAAAGCTCAGTTTCCCCATCTGTTCAGAGGGCCCTTCCGGCCGCAAGCTCCCTGCTCGCCAGCCCGTCCCTAGCTCGCCCGGACGTCCAGGCTGGGGCACTGGCTCCAGGAGCCCCCAGACTTTGGGTCTTTCGGGTCCTGACTTCGGACAAGGGGTCTCGTCTGCGGCCGGTTCTGCCGTGGGAGCACCAGGCGAGGCTTGCGGACGCGCTCAGCCTCACGCCTCGGGCGGGGAGGGGGTGGGCGCCCCCGGCAGCTCGGGGTTCGAGCCCAGGGACGTGGCTCCACATCCCACAACCCCAAAGAGCGGCAAGGCCAAGGTCGAAAAGTCCCGACTCGAGTCTAACTGCAAGTCTGCTTGCTGCAGACCACGCCCCGGGGCTCCTCCCCTCGCCGAGCTCGGTGGAGGGGACAGCCCCTGCCCTGCGGTCCCCGGCCCACCCAGTATTTGAGCCACCCCCCCAGCAAGCCCTCCTGTGTCCCCCCCCCACCCCACCGCCCAAGGCAGCCCGTCCCCCCACCCCGGTGGGGGGGGACTCTTGGCTTTCCCCTGGGGGTAACCCAGGGAGCCCCACGTGGCCGGGGCCCCCCGGAGGGAGCCGGGAACGTGGCGGCCGCCCCGGGCCGGGCTTGCTGTGAACCCCGCGGAGGCGGGCGCGGCCCCTCCCTGCGCCACGTGGGCGCCTGGGAGCCCGGCCCGGGGCCTCGCGCCCCGCAGGCTTGGCGGCCCGGCCGCGGCTTCGGTTTCACTTCGGAGTCACCGCTGGTTTCGCTTTCGGGGGCCAGAGAGAAGAAAGAGGCGCTGCGGGAGGGAGGGGGAGAGGGGTGGAGGGCGGGAGGGTGCGGGGGTGGCGTGGGGGGGGCGTGCGCCTCCCTTTCCCCACCTCCTTCTGGCCTGGGGCTCCTTGGAGCCAAGGTCAAGGAGTCAAGGTCAAGGTCGACCTCAATGACCTTGGGCCAGGCCAGCGGCCGCCTGCTGGGGCTGGGTGTCCCCGCCCTGGCATAAAGGGGAGGGGTGCTAAGAGTCACAGCCACCCCACGGGGCGCTGGGAGGGGGGCCTCACAGCCCCGCCCCCGCCCAGGGCAGGTGTCCCGGGTGTGGGCGGGGGCGGGGCAGCCTCTGAGAGAACGAGGGGCCCCCGGGCCCAGAGGCCACCCGGCAGGGAGCCCGAGGGCGCCTGAGACGCGTGTCCCCGAGGCCCCGCCCCTGCCCCGGCCGGGAGGCCAGCTGCTCTGCTCTCCGGGGGTCCATGTCCCCACCGGTCAGGTGGGCCTGGCCGGGTCCCCCGAGACCCTCTGGGCTCCGTCCTTCCCACCCGGCCTGGCGCCCTGCGTCCTCCAGGGTCCGCTTCCTGCTAAGACTGGCTGGAAGCCGCTGGCCGGCAGGGACGGGGACACACTGGCCAGGGGTCTCGTGGGTGCCTGCTGAGGCACCCGGGGACACGTCAGAGAGGATGAGGGTGTCCCGTGTCGGGTGCTCATAGTATGTCTCTGCTGAGGTAGGCAGTAGCCCGCGTAAAGGTGTGGGAAGGTGGGCTTTAAAAAAAAATAGCTTTTCTCCCACCCCACGGCTCCCTCGTCTGTTTTGCTTGTGGTTTTTGCTCTTTGTCTGCTCGTTGTTTGTGCTCGTTGTCTGCTCGTTGTTTGTGCTGCTGTCTGCTCATGGTCTTCTTGAGAGGCATCAGAAACCAAACCCAGGACCTCCCATGTGGGAGGCAGGTGCTCAGCTGCTTGAGCCACATCCACTTCCCCATTGGGCTTTTTTTTTTTTAAACAAAAACACTTTATTGAGATATAATTCATCCACCCCGCAATTCACCCATTAAGCGTATACGACTCCACAGTTTGTGGTGCATTTACACAGCCGTGCAGCCCTCACCACCATCTATTTTATTTTTCTTTCTATTTTTAAATTCATTTTTCTTCTCTTTTTACAGCACCATCAATTTTAGAACGTTCTCATCGCCCGCAAGAGAGGCCCGGCGCCCGTCCTCGGGACCTCCCGCCCCGCCCCACAAGCCCCGCTCTGCTGCCGTCTGGAGGGGCGCGGGTTCCCGCAGCGCGCGGCGCCTGGCTTCGCTCCCGCCGCGTCGCGTCTCCACGGTCCACCCGCGCGCGGCCCAGAACCGCTTCCTCTTCGGGGCTGTATGGTACTCCCCGCCGGCGCGGGCCCTCCTTCGCGGGGGACTCGGGCGGCTCCTGCTCTGGGGGCGGCGAGGGCGAGGCCGTTTCAAGGGAGCCAAAGCCCCTGCGCGGGGGCTTCCCATTTCCCTGGAGAGCCCGCGGCGGCCGTGCTGGGGCCGAGAAGAGGCCCCTGCGCCCACCCTGGGTTGCCCGGTCTTGACCCCGGGACTTCCCAGCGGGTCTTGGGGAGGCTGCGGAACCCTGGGCGCTGACGCTTGCGTTTGGAGAGGGGGCTGCTGGGCCCCAGAGACCAGCCGGGGGTCGGGGGCTGTAGCACCAGCCCCTGGGAGGCGCAGAGCTGGGATGGAGGACGGAGGAGGGAGGGAGGAGGGAGGGGAGGAGGGAGATCAGCCTCGGAGGGAGGGAGGGAGAGGAGGGGAGGGGAGGGGAGGAGGGGACCAGCCTTGAAAGGAGGGGGAAGGAGAGGCGGGGGGGGGGGTCTGTGCCGCCCTCGTCCCGTCGGGGTCTCCCCTTGCGGGGGGGGGGGGGGGGGGGCGGACAGGCCCCCGCCCCTCGCCCTCGCGCGGGAGGAGCACCCCGGGCAGGTGGGAGGAGGGGGAGGCCTGCGGGATCCCAGTCCTTCGCCCCGAAGCCCCTTCCTCCGCTTCGATGGGGGGTGAAGGCCCTCCCCCCCCACGGCGGGCAGAACAGCGCCCCCCGCGCTCCTTGTGCTCCCGCC
The DNA here is from genome assembly GCF_030445035.2 of Dasypus novemcinctus. Lineage (NCBI taxonomy): Eukaryota > Metazoa > Chordata > Mammalia > Cingulata > Dasypodidae > Dasypus > Dasypus novemcinctus. Next base: position 81,966,979 of record NC_080691.1, on the reverse strand, counting down.
CCGCCTCCGGCTCCTCTCACCCCTGCGCTCAGGCCTCCTGCAGCCACCGAGCCGCGAACCCAGGGGCCAGGGACGTGGGAGGGGGGCTCCCGCGGACCCCCGGCTATCTGCCCCTGCCCCCGCCGCCCACCCCCGCCGCAGGGACCCCTGCGCCTCCTCCGAGGACCCCACGGGGCGCCCTGCCCGCTCGTCCCCTGCGCATCCTCTGGGGAGCCCCGGCGAGCCGAGCCCCTGGCCCGTTCCTCAGCCGGGCCGCTTGTCTCCCCACGGTGGGGTGCCCGGGCCCGTGGCAGACCAGGGTGGGGGCCCTTCTCCCCTCCGCCCGTCTCCCTCACCTTCTCGGCCACGTCCTGGGGCCCCGGGGCGTTCGTCTAAGGAGGTCCCACCTGCTTTTCCCTCCCGCAGCTCGCGCCTCTGGTGTCCTTACCTAAGGCGTCCGTGGCCAAATCCAAGTCCTGGGGGGACGGAAAGTTAGACGAGAAACGGTGACGAGGCTTACGGTGGGGGCCCGGGGCCCCCCAAGGAGGGAGGTTTACCCTGAGCCCTTCCAGGGCAGGGAACAGCAGGTGCGGAGGCAAAGAGGCAGAAAAGGGAAAGGATTGCTGCAGCGGGGGGGCTGCTGGCGCTTTTCCTCTGATTGGACCCCAGGCTTGAAGCCCCTCCCATCCTAAAAACATGCCCCCTCCTCTCCACCCCAGTTCCCCCCAGGAGAGGCAGAAGAACCCAGCCAGCCTGCGTGTTGATCCCGGCTCCACTGTGTGACCTGGGGCAGGCTGCTTAACCTCTCTGTGCGTCAGTGTTTCTACCTGGGAAATGGGAATAATAAGAGTTGCTCCCTCCAGGGGTGGTAGTGGCGGGGGAATTACTCGGGTGCATGTCTGTATAAAGCACAGAGGAGGCGACACCACTCCGCACTAGCTACTGCACCAGTCTAAGCTCTCTCCTGCTCTCCACTCTTGGGGACTCCTCTCCGGCTTCCTCCCCCCTTCTGGCTTCAAGCCAACTTGGAGACCTCCCTGGGGGTCTCAGCGAGCCATGCCCCCCTACAGTGAGCTCTCCACCCCCACCTCCACGTCCCCCCTGCACTTCCGACCACTCCTCCCCACCTCCACTTGGCCTGCCCCCACACTGCCGCTCCCGGGGGGGCCCCGTCTACCCCCTCCTCGAGCACCCCCATCCCTCATGCCCGGCACCACCCTGTGGGCTGCGTCTGCAGGGCCCATCTGCTGTAAGGGTGATGCCTGCTGAGCGAGTGAGTGGCACCCCCGCGTCCCCACAGGGAGGGAGGGTGGGTGCCAGGGCAGGAAGATGGTGCCGGCCCCCGCCCCTGACCTTGAGGGTCAGCGAGATGCCAGCCAGCAGGCGGGCGGCCGCCACACGCAGTGACCAGACCACAGGAGGGGGACGGGGCTCGGAGGAGACGGGGGGGGGCGGCCGCCCGGGGGAGCCAGGTGGGATGACCGGCACGTGCGAAGGCCCAGAGGCCTCCACGGGGCGGGCGGGGGCCGGAGCACCAGGGCGGGGGCCGGAGCAGGGGTCCCCCAGGCCCCAAGGCTTATCCTGGCACTGGTGGGTGCGCAGCGAGGCCTGGATTCCCATGGAAAGGTTTGTGGGACACAAGGCTCCGGTCACCTGGGTGTTTAGCATTTCAGCTGGTTCTTGGAGCTGCAGCATCTGGTTATTTTGTCGGTTTGTTCGTTTCATGAAAACACACTTAGAACATAAACTTGACCACGGTAACTTTTTACTTTTTTTTTTTTAGGAGGTACCGGGGATTGAACCTGGGACCTTGTACATGGGAAGCAGGCGCTCAACCACTGAGCTACACCCACTCCCCAAAGAACACCTAACATCAACGTTTTTTAAAAATTTCATTTCATTTATGTATTTCCCCCTCCCTCCTGCCCTGCTGTTTTTGCTGTCTGTGTTCATTCGTTGTGTGATATTCTGTATGTTTCTCTTTTTGTCTTCTCTTCTCGTCTTTCTCCCCTAGGATTCACTGGGATTTGATCCTGGAGACCCCTGATGGGGAGAGAGGCTCCCTGTCAGCTGTGCCACCTCAGTTCCTGGTCTCTGCTGTGCTTCACCTTGACTCTCCCCTTCGTCTCTCTTGTGTTGCGACATCATCTTGCTGTGTGGCTCACTGGCGTGGGCACTGGCTCACCACACAGGCGCATTTTCTTTTTTTCTTTTTTACCAGGAGGCCCCTGGGATCGAACCCAGGCCCTCCCATATGGTAGGCGGAGGCCCTATCACTTGAGCCACATCCGCTTCCCACGTTAACGTTTTTGAGTGTACAATTCAGTGGCAGGAATTACACTCGCAATGTTGTGCTGCTGCCACCACCAGCCATGACCCAGCTTTTCTGTCTCACCCCCAAATGGAAAGTCTGTACCCATTAGGCCATAGCTCCCCTTTGCCTGGTGACCTACGATCTACTCTCTGTCTCGAAGGATCTGCCTGTTCCGGAGAGTTCATAGAAGTGGAGTCACGTGCCACGTGGCTTCTTGCACTGAGCATCAGGTTTTCTTTTTCTTTTATTCCCCTGAGATGGCTCCCTCATCTATTTGCTTGTTGTCTCCTTGTTGTTGTTGTTTTTCCTACTTGTTGTTGGCTCGTTGTCTATTTTTTTTTCTTTAGGAGGCACCGGGAACTGAACCTGGGATCTCCTGTGTGAGAGGTGGGTGCTCAACTGCTTGATCCACATCTGCTCCTGAGCATCAGGCTTTCAGGGTTCATCCATGTTGTGCGTGTATTTCAGCGTCGCTCTTTCTCATGGCTGAAAATCATTCCATGGGACAATGCACCGCATTTTGTTTCCCTGTTCATCCGCCGGTGGTCATTTGGGTTGTTACTGCTTTGGGGTGATTGTGAATACCATTTTTGTGAGTAATGAGTCCAAGTTTTTGCATGGACGTGTGCGTTCCCCGCTCTCGGGTACTTTTCCAGGAGCGGAATTGCTGCATCCTAAGGTAATCCACGTCTAACTCTTTCAGCACCGATAGCTTCCTTTTATAGAATTCAGTGGGCATCTGGAATGGTGGTGAAGATTTCTGTGGGCGTCTGATGCTTCGGCCACCCTGAGAAGCAGGTTTCTGGCCTGGTCCCATCTTACAGCCGAGGAACGTGAGGCTCAGAGGGGACGTCACTTACCTGAGTGTCGGACACTTACGCTCGAAAATGGCAATGCCGGGATTCGAACGCAGGGGCTGGGGATCCTCCCGGGCAGGGGCCACAGACTTTGTAGCCCAGAACCCACGGAAGGGCCCGGCTCCCGGGAAGACGGGTGTGATTGCTAGGTCTCCGTCCCCTTGGAGCCAGGTAAGTCCTGCAGCTCCTTGGTGGCCCCTGCCGTGTCTCTGGCCGTCTCTGTCCTCATGGCTGGAGCCGCCCTTCTGGAAGTCCGTCCCGCTCGTGACGCACCATCTCCCCCTGGCCCCCGGCCCCAGCCCGAAGTCCTGTTTCCTCAACGACACAGTCTAAGCCTTCACGCTGCGTCCAGCTGACGTGGCTGCCCGCCGGCGGCCACTGGGTTGAAATGGACGTTTGCCTTCCACGTTCTTCCGTCCCAGCTGGTGGCCGGCCAATGTCCCGGGCCCCCAGGACGCAAAGGGTTAATGCCAGGCGCAGCGGGGGCCTCGCTGACCCCTACTGAGCCGAGGCCCCTTCAGGCTCCCCTTGTGTGCTGGCTGGTGTTAAGTAGCCCCCTCCCCTCCCGCCAGGCAGAGCTTCTCCGAGGAAGCCCGCGATGCAGTGTGCCCCGCGGTGCAGTGTCCCCCGCGATGCAGTGTGCCCCGCGGTGCAGTGTCCCCCGCGGTGGGGTGTGCCCCGCGGTGCAGTGTCCCCCGCGGTGCGGTGTCCCCCGCGGTGCGGTGTCCCCCGCGGTGGGGTGTGCCCCGCGGTGCGGTGTCCCCCGCGGTGGGGTGTGCCCCGCGGTGCGGTGTCCCCCGCGATGCGGTGTGCCCCGCGGTGCAGTGTCCCCCGCGATGCAGTGTGCCCCGCGGTGCAGTGTCCCCCGCGGTGGGGTGTGCCCCGCGGTGCGGTGTCCCCCGCGGTGCGGTGTCCCCCGCGATGCAGTGTGCCCCGCGGTGCGGTGTCCCCCACGGTGCGGTGTCCCCCGCGGTGGGGTGTGCCCCGCGATGCAGTGTGCCCCGCGGTGCAGTGTCCCCCGCGATGCGGTGTGCCCCGCGGTGCAGTGTCCCCCGCGGTGGGGTGTGCCCCGCGGTGGTGACCTCTCTGGCGCCCGAGCTCCTCGCGCGCTCCCTCCTTCAAACGTGGCTGCGGGTGGGACCCCCGTCCTCAGGGCTCTGCTGGCCCCTTGGGGTCGTTGTAGCTCTCTCCTCACATTTTCCCCCCTTAAAATGTTTTATTTTGAAAAACAAAACCGTTGCGAAGATAATACAAAACCCATACGGAGCTCTCCACCCCCCCCACCTCAGATCTACAGGTCCACCAACTTTTAACATTCTGCCACATTTGCTTTATCATTCTACCTGCCTACCCATCATCCATCCCCCCATCATCCATCGATCCACCATCTATTATCATCCATTCATCCATTTATCTATCACTCTTCTATCTATCCACCATCTATTATCATCCATCCATCCATCCATCCACCTATCCATATTATCTATATCATCTATAATCTGTCTTCATCATCTATTCATCTTCCACCTATTTCCTATCCATAATCTATCCGCCCATCAATCATCTATCAGTCCATCCAAACATTTGTCTGTCATCCATCCATCCATCCATCCTTTATCCATCTTCATCCATCCATCATCTTTCATCATCATAATCTGTCATCTATCCATCTATTCATTATCATCTCTCCATCTGTCTCCCACCCATCATCTACCTACTTACCAATCATCTGTTCATCCATCCATCCACCTATTTTCTGAACATTCGAGACTAGGTTGTATACACGTCATGCTCCTTGAATACTTAACACTTCCACGTACATTTCCTAAGAACAAGGATATTCCCTTTTGAATCTACCTAAAGTGCAGTTGTCAAGTTCAAGAACTTTAATATTGATGGAAAGCTTACAATTTTTTCACGTCCCAATAATATCTTTTTTTTAAAGGTTTATTTATTTATTCCCACCCTCATTGTTTGCACTGCTCTCTGCTCTCTGTCCATTCGCTGTCCACTCTCTGTGTCTGCTTGTCTTCTCTTTAGGAGGCACTGGGAACTGAACCCGGGGCCTCCCATGTGGTAGGCGGGAGCTCAATCGCTTGAGCCACATCTGCTCCTGGTAATGTCCTTCGGGGTCTTTTCTCCTCCGTTATGAAATCCCCTCCAGGGTCATGTGTTGCGTTTGCTCACCTGTCTCTTTGGTGCTCTGCTTTTGTTTTCTTTCATTGTGGAGACGTAAACACAACCCAGGCTTTCCCAGATCGGCCCCCGCCCAGCACACCAGCCTGTGGGACCCGCCCCGTCCCCGATGTCAGGTGTCCCTGCCACCCTCCACCGCCAGAACTTTCTCGCCTTCTCTGCTCACCTTGGGCCCCTCTGCTTGGGCAGCTGTGGCTTCCCACAAGACGAGGTGGTGGGCACATCCTTTAGCTTTCAGGATCCCCCGCCAGGGTGCTGCATTAGAGCCCCAAACCTTTGTGGGGTGTGTAGGGCGACCCCAGTTGGGAGACAGCGCAGGGCCCTGGGAGCTGCCGGGCGGAGCTCACGGGCTCTTTGGGGTCTGCCCTGGGGACAAGTAAATAGATGGTCACGGGGGCAGTGGGGGGTGCCTCAAGTAGCTGGGTCACCCCCCAGCGAGCCCGGGTGGCAGTTCAAGAGCAAGGCCGGCTTTGGGCTCAGGTGGTGTCCTCCCTCCCTCCGTGACAATGCGGTTGTCACAGTGACTGCAGACCAGGTGGCTCAAGCTCGGCCCCGTTGCTAAGGGGTGGGGTCTCCGGGTCCCAGGCACCCGTGCCGCCCACCGGGCTCGCAGGCAGAAGTGGGGAGCAGCATGCAGGCCGATTCCCCGAGGGCCCCTCCTTCCCCCCTTGGCAGACGGGACCCCGCTTTCTGGGAAACCCTGTTGCAACTTCCTCTGAGCTCGGTTCACCCAGATACCACCCCCAGGGCCCCCGGGGCTTCCTGCCACCCGGCCTGGGGCTGAGCCCGCTGCCCTGCGCCCGGGCCCCCGACACCCTCCAGCCCCGGCCGCTCCCACCAGGGCACGGGGAGCCGCCTCGTCCCCGCTCGATCGCGTCTGCCAGAGCTGCCGGCTTTGGGCAGGTGACGGCGGGGGACGGGGCAGCGGGGGCCCGGGGTCTCGTCTCCACGACAACCCGGGTGCTCAAGTTCCAGGGAGGGGTTTGGGTGAAATCGGGCTCCTCCCACCCTGGCACTTGCGACACCCCAGATGCCTCCAGACGTCACAAGTGTCCCCGAGAGGAAGTGGGGGTGCGGTGGGCACGTGGAAGCTGGGCGGGACCAGGGGGGTGGGGGCTCGGGCCTGCTCTGCCCCCCGCATGGCCACTCGGCTCTCGAAATGCGGCCGGTCCAAGGTGTGTGCAAAAAAGCCAGCGGATTCCAGAAGCTTCTACAGAAACATGAAGGCACCAGGAGGCCACACTTAATGGTTCTGTTTATACTGATAACGGGATAAGTGGTGAGATTTTGGCCACACCTGGGTTTCAGTAAAATAAATTATGTTAACCTCATCTTTTCCATTTTGCGTTTTTTGGGGGGGACAACAATGCTACTATAACCTTTTTTTAATAGATTTATTTATTTCTCTCCCCTCCCTCCCCATTGTCGGCTCTCTGCGTCCATTCATTGTGTGTTCTTCTGTGTCCACCTGTATTCTTGGCAACACCGGGAATCTGTGTCTTTTCTTGTTGCGTCATCTTGCTCTGTCAGCTCTCCGTGCGTGCGGTCCACTCCTGGGCGGGCTGTGCTTTTCTCGTGTGGTGGTGGCGCTTACGGGGTGCACTCCTTGCGCGTGGGGCTCCCCTACGCGGGGGACACCCCTGCGTGGCACGGCACTCCTTGCGCGCATCAGCACTGCACATGGGCCAGCTCCACACGGGTCAAGGAGGCCCGGGGTTTGAACCGGGGACCTCCCATGGGGCAGGCGGACGCCCTATCTCAGGCCATTCCGCTTCCCTGTTACTAGAACATTTAAACGGCGTCACAGCGTCACGACGACGGAAACCACCGGCCGGCACGCTCTGTGGGCATTTTTCTTTGAACTCGCACCGCCCTAGACCTTCTGAGAAGGGAGCGCGCCCATCCCGAGCCCCGCCGGGCTGCACCCGAGGCGCCCGGGCGTAATGAATCGCATCTTTAGGCAAATCCGACCCCGGCCTTGCACGGCCGCCGCCTCCCGGGGTTGAGGGGAGCCCGAGACGTCTTCATCACGCTGGTGCGCTTCGGGCGGGCCGCACGGCTGTCCCCTGCCTCCACGGCCAGGTGCACGGGACGGCGGGCTCGGGCCGGGCGCGGACAGCATCAGACGAACACCTGCCGCGCTCCGTCTCGGCCTCGTGCGTCAGCGCGCAGAACCCAGGGGCCAGGACGCGCCCTGGGGGGCCGAGAGCCCCCGCGCCTGCCGAGCAAAGGGCTATTTACCATGAAAACACTGAGTTTCAAAAAAAAAGGGAGGCACCAACGAAAAGCTCGCTACTTTGTTCTTCCACATCCAGTACTGAAAAAAAAGGGGGAAAAAAAAAAGGCCAAGAAAACACAAATGAACACAAAAAGCCCCAGGGCGTGACATTCTAAAGCTTCCGGCTCCCAGTTCCCGGGTTCTTCCTCCTGGTCTGGACGGGGGCTCAAGGGGGCGGGGCCGGCTCCCAGCCCTGGGGCGCCCGCTGCCGTCACAGCGTCCACGGGGGAAACTCGGGTGAGGACGGTGACAAGCCTGAGCACGCCTGCGCAGAGCGCTCCATCCCTAAGGCGCCGCGGGGACGCAGGGGGGCGCTGGGGCGTGCAGAGCCCCCGGCCCTGCCGAGCCTCCCCGCGGAGAAGCCGCACAGCCCGCGCCTCCCGCAGGGGCGATGCGGAGGGAGACACGCGGGCTGCGCCTGGCACGGCCGAGCCCCCGTGCGCCCTGGCCGCCAGAGGCCGGGACCCGAGCCAGGGCCGACTTGGGCGCACCTGCCGGGGCGCCCCCCTCGCTTCCCGGCTCGACTGCCGCAAAGCGCGGGCCCCTGAGTGCTCATGTTTGGGGATGTTTTCAGGGAGCGAGAGGCGAGGAGGGCGGCCGTCCTCCCCACTGGCCCCGTCGTGTCCACTCCCCTGGGACCTCCCTGGCTGTGGTGTCCCCTCAGGAGGCAGGGCCTGCGCAGCGGGAGCTGGCCTGCGCCCCGAGCTTCCCCCGACAGGCCCGACGATGCAACCTGTGACTATCACAAGAGGCCAGCGCCCTTGGACAAGGAGGACGTGGAAGCACCCTGGCCAATTTTTACCTCCGAGGGGACACCTTCAAAACTTTGATCATTTTTCAAAAAGTCGTGTGCAATGCTGGGCCTCAAGTATCAAGAGGCAGGAACCTGGAAAGCAGGTCGAAGGAGCCGCCAACCTGTCTCCTCTTTGGCGTCTCCAGAAAAAAAAAAACATGGAAGACAACGAAGGTCTCTCCAAGAAAGGTTAAAGGACAATCAGGTGGTTCCCAAAGGACCACAAGCCGCCTTCTGTGGCTCCCTCTCCACAAACCCAGGGGCAGCTCCTCGATCGCCGCAGGTCCTGGGCCCAAGAGGACCCTCCGCCTGCAGGGCGCCCGCAGATGAGCTGGTGTCACGCTGTCAGGAAGTGTGCGGGGGCGTCTTCAGAGAAGAGGGGAAGCCTCAGCCCTGCCCTCCCCCGCAGCCTGGATCCTCCTTCGTCCAAGACGGCACCACCGAGTCGGCACCACCGAGTTGCTTTGGGCCTGGGGTCTCCCTCGGCGGAAGCCCACCCCAGGCCAAGTGCGGGTCTCGGCAGGGACCCCCCACCCTTCACTCCAGGAAGAGCCCTGCCGGCCGATGCCCCCTTCAGAGCGGCCGAGAGTCGACGGCGGCGGGAGGAGGCGCCGCGCCCGGGCGGCCCCCTGGACTGGCCCCGTGAGTGGGTGACGGGGAGCGCTCCCGCCACCTCTGTCACTGCCCCAGCGCTTATCGGGGCATCTTGGGCTGCCAGCCACACCCACGCCTGGAAACCCCGCGCTTCCTTTCCGTCGCACCAGCAGCCCAGCGGGTGCCACCCGGAGGGCGGGGCGGCCGAGGAGGGGCTGAGGCGGCCAGGGAGGGGAGGCAGGGGACAGGCTGTCACGGCCGAGGGGGGCTCCGGGCCCTTCTCGACAAGGGAAGGCGCCGCCAGTGCCCAGGGTCTCCCAGGGCCCTACCCCTCGGGCGGGGGCTGCGCCGGCCCCCCACGCCGTCCTCCCCCTCCCGCTGCCCGGTGGGCACCGGGCCGAGCCCAGAGCCGTCCCCGCCGAGGGCTTGGCAACCCAGGGCCAGTCCCGGGGCACCCCCCTGCCCGCCCTGAGACAAACGGAGCTGAGACCAGTGGGCACGGGTCGCTTTTTCTTCCCGTTTTTTTTTTTTAAACCTAAATGAGCAGTTTCCAAAGCAGCGCCCCCTCTCCAGACACCAGGGCGGCCCCGCGGGGCGCAGGGCGAGGGCTCACACGGCCACGCGCGTGGGGGTGCCGGGCTGGTCCAGCCGCAGCGTCCTGCACAGCCAGCCCGCGAAGTCCACGTCCTCCCCCTCGGAGCGCCTGATGAAGGCGTGGCTCTGCAAGGAGACCGGCGTCAGCTGCCCGCCCCGCCCGGGGACATGGCCCAGGCCTCGGGGCTTGCCCGGCGCCCCAGGGTGCCGCCCTCTCCTCCGGCCTGGGCCCCGTGCCCTCCGCAGAGCTGACAGCCCAGGGCTCGTCAGGGCCTGCGGCCGCCCCCCTGGGCTCCGGCCCCTCGAGGCCGGGGGCACCCCCAGCTCCCGTCCCCGCTGCGTGACCACCCAAACGTCCCCGGGGCCCCCGGGGCCAGGTGGCCACTCGCGGCCTGGCTCGGGGGCCCCTGGCTGGGGCGGGCTGGGTGAGGGCCCTTCGGGGCTCCCTGGGGGGGCCGAGCCTCTGCCACGAGCCAGCCAGGGCCACAAGCCCCCGAGCTGCCGCTCAGGTGGGCACGTCCTGCGCGTCAAGGTTGTCCCCCCGTGCGGGGCCGAGCGCCCTTGACGGGACTTCCGTAGGCCAGGCTGGCGGGAGGGCGGCACCCAGAGCCCCCAAGCAGGGACCGCTTTTCAAAGGCAAGCTGCCATGTCCACGAAAAGGCCAAATAACCAGGGACACGAGTCCTCTTCGCGAGGCAGGAAGAGGGAGCGTTAGAAGGTCCCACGCGTGGCTCCGTGGGGGGGGCACGGGGATGGGTGGGCTCCTGTTCCGTGGCTGGTGTCTGTCTGTAGCCCGGGGGCCTGCCACGGGCGCCGGCGAGGGGAAACCTCGTGCGCAGCGGCCCCGGCCCCGGCCCTCCACAGCAGGACTCTCAGCTTTTTTGTTCCACGGACCCCCAGGCCCCTCAAGGGAAAACACGGACCCCTCCCTGAGGCCGCGCTGCACTGCGTATGAGGTAATGAACCCCTCACCCTGCGCGGTCGTGGCGAGCAGCGCCTTTGCTTCTCAGGTCACCCCCACGGGGCCCGGGTGAGAACCCCTGCTCCGCTCAGGCCACGGCCAACTCGGTTACAGGCGGGGACGAGGACAAACGGGCAGCCCTGCACCAGTGGGGGGCCAAGGGCCCGCGGCCTTGCTGAGGTGGGGGACCTGCGGCCGCCTGGTGGTGGACGGGAAGCACCTTCTGGGGAGCGGGGCCGGCTTGTGCAAAGGCCCTGGGGCGGAGAGCAGCACGGCGCCGCTGGAGGGACAGCGGCCCTGGGGTGAGGAAGGGTGCGGCTCGGCTGGTGAAAACGCCACCTTCCAACAACCAGGCGGGCTCGTTTCCTCACGTTTTGATGCTGGGCGGCTCGCTGTCTTGGGCAGCACGCGCTTGGTCTTAGGGGTGCAGGGCTAACGGGGCGTCCTCAGGTCCGAGAGGAGGCAGCCCGGGGCGCTGACGAGGGGCTGACTAGGGCCCTGGGGCCCGGGGCGGGAGGGACCACGTCCTCAAAGTGCCCTTCTTCGAGGGCCAGAGTGGGCCTCGGTCCCGTGCGGCCCGTGCCCGTCCCACGCTGCGGGGCAGGCGAGGCCGGGAGCAGCCGGGTCTGGGGGACGCGGGGACCGGCCCTCCTGGGGCGAATGGGAGGGGGCGCTCCAGCCTGGGCCCACCCCACAGCCGGAGGAAAGGAGTCGGGGGAGAAGCCCTTGAGGCCGAGGAGCTCGGGCCCCCCAGCCCCCGTGCCTGCGGCCACGCCCCCCACCCGGGCCCTGCCCGCCGCTCACCATCAGCATCTTCAGGTCGGCTCGCTCCGCGGGGTTCTTGATCAGGCTGCGGTCGGCGCCGCGGGGGGAGAGGGCGAGACAGAGGGGCGGTCAGCCGCGGCCGGGGCGGCCGTGCTCGCGGGCGGCTCAGGAACGAGGCCCCGTTGGGGCCGGGGCCCCACCTCTGCCCTTTGGCTGCAAGGGCGGGGCGCCCCGCGGAAGGGCCTAGAAGCAGGGGGCGCGGGAAGCCCCACCCGCCCTTCTCCGTCCGCGTCCCGGGAACGGCCACGGCTCAATTTCTTGTGAAAGCCCCATGTTTGGGAGCCCGAGAGTCAAAGTGGAACTTTTTCCCTCCAGAAAAGCAGAACCGCGGAGAGGCGGCTGCTCGGGAGCGCAGGAGTGCGTGGTATTTCTCTGAAACGCCGGGGAAGCGTCTCACACGCCCCGAGAAAGTAGAATGTGTCCTTTAAAAGGGGATCGAGGCCGTGCAAGCGCTCAAGGGCAGGGGGGCCCACGGGCACGCCCAGTGGCCCCTGCCGGCCTCTGCCCACAGCACCCGCTCCCCGGACCCTGCGGGCTGGCGGGTGTCAAGCAGGGGGGCGGGGACACCAGGGACTCCACCGACAGCGGCCCAGCGGGAGCCACGGCCGGGACTGGGGTGACGGGAGGCGCCCCAAACCCCGCCGCCTGAGCAAGAGCCCTGCGGGGCGGCTCAGCCTTGCGGGCAGGCTCCAGCCGGGCCCGCCCCCCGCCCCGAGCTTCCCGAGCGCCCCTTACCATTTATTTACAAACTCCTGGAAGTCCTGGGTGAAGACCCCGCTGGGCAGCTTGGGCGGAGGCTGTGGAGAACGGGAGGGGGTCAGGGCCGCGGGGGACGCCAGGGCCGCAGGGGACGCCAGGGCCGCGGGGGACGCCAGGGCCGCGGGGGGTCAGGGCCACGGGGGGTCAGGGCCGCGGGGGACGCCAGGGCCGCAGGGCGCCAGGGCCGCGGGGGACGCCAGGGCCGCGGGGGACGCCAGGGCCGCGGGGGGTCAGGGCCGCGGGGGATCAGGGCCGCGGGGGGTCAGGGCCGCGGGGGCGCCAGGGCACAGGGGTACCACTGGCCTGCCGGTGCCTTGCTGCGCGCAGAGGGCGTCCCTCTGTCTGCCTGCCCTGCCGCCGGAGGCCCACCCAGCAGGCCCCAGGGCTGTTCTACTAGAATGTTCCTCCAAAAGCTCTCGCCTGGGTACCACGGGGGGTTACGGAGGCAACAAGCAACTCTGGCTTACGGACAGGACAGGACAGGACGTCGCAGCCCCCAGGCACTGGAGCCAGGCCGGCTCAGGTGGGGGCGGGGGGGGGCGGCGCTTCCCTGTGCTACGGAAGAGCCTGGAAAGGCCAGTGGCCAGCCCGGGAGCGGCACAGAGCGGCGCCACAGCATGCCGGTGCCCGCAGCCCTGGCCCTCGTGGGATCTCGCTGCCCGTGGGGGGACGACTGTGGAAGGGGCAGCTGCAGGGTCCGAGAATGTTCTGGAGGAAGCCCCAGAAGCCTCGGCTTTCTCTGCCCTCCACCTCCCACTCGGGCTGTCGCTTTCCCGCACGGACGTGTGTGCTGGGCCCGGGCGGCCCTGCCTGGGGCAGGGGTGGAGCTGTGCCAGCAGAGCCCCCCACCCGGCCTGTATCCCCGGCCCCGGCCCCCAGGTCCGCTGCTGGCCTGGGGCCACGTCCGCTGCAGGGGGCACGAGCGGGGGCTCGAGCGGGGGCTCGGGGCCCGGCTCCTCTGCTCTGCTGGCGTAGGCCCGCCTGGCCGTGTCCCCGTCCTCACTGTCTGCCTCCCTGGACACGCCCCGCAGGACGTGGGGGACCAAGCAAGGCGTGGCGGCCTGCTCCCGGAGTCCCCCGGCCCCGCGCCGGCCGGCTCCCTCCCCAGGGCTGGGCGACACCTGCCCTCTCTGCCGAGGAAGTGGGGAGTACGGGCGAGCGTATCAATACCGATTCCGAGATGCCCGGACGGAAAGGGACAGCGCACCCCGGGGCTCCGGGGACAGGCGCGCGAACCTCTCGGCTCGGAGGGAGGGGGCGGCAGCGGAGACCCTGGGCTCGGTTTCATCAAAACAATAAACTCTTCCCCTCGGGAGCGGTGGGAAGAAAGAGGATGACGGCTTTACACCCGGTCACCTCCCGGTGGCAGGTCGGTACGATTTACAAACCCCCAAAAAGAACAGCGCGTGCGCAGGCTGGCCCGCCCCGGGGGGACGCCACCTTAGGTGCGTTCGACTCCGAGGCTGCGCGTTTACGTGATTAAACCAACCCAGGGCTTCGGGTTCGACCCTCAGGAGGGCGAGGCTCAGCCCGAGTCCCCGCCCCCTCGGCGGGCTGAGACAAACGGACACTCAAGCAGACGGATGGAAGAGGACAGAACTTGGTCGTTCGGCCCTGCTGGGTGACAGAGAGGAGGCGGCTGGGCCCGCGAGGCCGGGCAGATGCCCGCCGTCGTGCGCCAACACGCGGCCGCTGGCTCTGGGGACGCGGCGGCCCTGAGCTGGCCTCTTCGGGGCCTCGTGCCTGGAGGCTTCTACCCGGAAAAAACCCCCTCTAAAAGCCCCCAGTCTCCGGGGGCTTCGCGCCGGCGCCCCCCCGGCTCACACACTCCACGGACAGAAGGGCCTAGACTCCCTGACCCCGGCCCAGCCGAGCCGGCGACCCCCCGTTCCCGGGCCGTGCCCCCCGGGGCGAGTGAGCGCAGCCGGCGAGGCCGGGCACCCACCTCGTTCACGATGTAGTCCAGCAGCTCGAAGATGGCCATGGCGGGCCTGCTGTCCACCCCGTGCCCTGCGGGGAGGAAGGACGGGCTGAGTGGGCGAATCGCCGGGGCCGAGGCCCCGCAGGGTGTCTCCCCCGGCCCTTGCCCAGGGTGGATGCGCACTCGGACGCAGGAGAAGGGCACCCCCGGCCTGGCTCATCTCCCAGGGAAACTTGCGTCTCTCCTGAGCCTCTGGGGGCGGATTACAAAATAGAAATTTAAAAAAAGAAGGAAAAGGAAGAAGCCGGGAGGCACACATGAATGCCTTCCGGGACGTCCCGCGTGTGGCCCCGTGTCGAGGACGAGGAGGGTGTGACCTTGTGGGGAGCCGCAGGCCAGGCCCCCGACACACCCGGGACGGCCGAGGCCTGGGGTGCCGACACCCACCCTGGGTCCGGCTGGGCGGCTGCCCGACCTGCAGTGGGCACGAGGACGGGGGCGGGAGGGGCCTGGCGCTCCCCGATAACCTTCCCTCCGGGCAGGGGGTGCAGGGCCCAATGGGGGCCAGGCTGGGGGACGAAATCCTCAGGCGAAACCCTGACACCCACTGCTGCCTGGACACAGCCCCCAAAACACAGGGAAAGCGCCACGGAGGCCACGGCCCGACGCCCCGAGCGTCCAGCTGGCCAACAGAGACACAATACGTGGCCTGTGCGCACGCTGGGACGGTCCTCGGCCGTGAAGGGGAACGGACCCTGAAAGCACGCTGCTGTCTGAGAGTGGCCCAGTGCAGGAGGCTGCCCCCACAAGATGCCACTTACACGGAACGTTCAGGAAAGGCGGCTCCGCAGAGGCAGGGAGTAGATTCGTGGTTGCTGAGGGCTCAGGGGGAGAGAGATGGGGAGCTTCTGCTAAGGGGATCGGGGTTTCTTTTGGGGGTGGTGAGAACATTCTGGAATTGGATAGTGGTGGGGGCTACATGACTCGGTGAATATGGGAAAAACCACGAACTTACACCATCATCGGTCACCCGCCTGGTGTATGAATTCCTCAATAAAGCTGGTGAACGACGGAAGCGACCACCCCAGCCGACCCCGTGGTCCCTGGGCTGTGACCATGGCCCTGGCGGAAGCTTCTGGTAGTTTCCTGAAGCGGCCCTGACCCTCCTCGCCAGGCCATTGTCCCGAGGTGGGCAGAGCGTTCCCACGGGACGGGGCCCCCGCCTCCCGAGGCAGCTGCCAGGGCCCAGCTGTCCCCGGCCCCCGGACTTTCCCTTCTCTCCAGACGCCGCTTCTGCTTTGGGGCTGAACCAGCCCCCCGAGAACACTCCAGTCCCAGCGGGTGGAGGCTCTCCTGCACTGCGAGGCGCCTCGGAAGAGAACCTTCCGTGTGGAGCCCGAGCTGCGGGGAGGTGCCCTCCGGCTTTTCTGGGTGCCTGAACATTCCCGTGACTCCGGGCTCTGCCCGACCAGCAGAGGCCGGCCGAGGAATTCATTTCCGGATCCTTCCAGCTGGCAACAACAGGTGCAGCTGCCCAGCACGACAGGTTCAGGGCGCTGCTTCCAGCTCTGCCCCCAGAGGCCGCGGCCCGGGCGGAGGGCGGCTGAGCCCCGCACGCCCTGCCGGGGGCCAGGTGCCGCTGCGGAGGGGTGGCAGCTGCCACCGCCCTGGGGCACAGCCCTCCCCGGGGGGACTCCCCGCCTGTCCCACCGCAAGCCCCAGCCCGGGCCGTACCGCTGATGGGGCGTCCGGGGGGCCGTGGCCGCGGCGAGACGCTGGGGGGCTCTCCTTCGGCGCCGTCGACCAGGGGCCGCCCGAAGATGGCCTCGAGCTCCTTGGCGTCGGGCGGGGGGATGGGGTACCTCCCGATGGACAGCTCCACCAGCGACAGGCCCATGCTCCAGATGTCCGACTGCACCGAGTAGTGGGTGCCCTGGAGCCGCTCCGGCTGCCGGGCGAGACAGAGACGCCATGCCAGGGGGGCGCCGGGCGCCTCCCAGCCCCCAGCCCCCCGCAGGCCCTGGCCGCCCCTCCTGCCATGGCCCCAAATCAAAGCTGCAGGGGGAAGGAGGCTCCGGGCCCTCCCTGCCGCCCCGCCCGGGGGCTCCAGGCCACAGAGGCTCCGAGCGGCTGCTAATGGCAGCTGCCCCACGGGCCCCGGCGCTCGGTGCTTTCTGGAAAGGGTCTGGGCTGCGCGGGGCGAAGCACTGCCTCCCCGGCCCTGGCTGCCCGCAGGCTGGCTTCCTAAGAGCCTGCTCGGATACCCAAGGGCGGCTCAGCAGGGCCTGGGGCCCCAGCCGTTTTGTGAAAATTCACCCGGAAAATGAGGGTCAATTTCTTGGGCTGGAAATGAACGAACCGATGATCCAACTAGGTGGAGCGTTTTCTTTTCTTTCTAAGCTCCTTGTATCGAAGTAATTTCAAATGTGGAATCTCGGGACGGTTGCAAAATCAGTATGACATCCCGCACCCGTCTCCCCCAGCTGCTGAGATCCAGCTCCAAGCGTTTTGCTCCATTTGCTGAAGCGTTCTGTTTACCTATCTACCTATGCTGGAGCCTGTCAATCCATCCATCCATCCAACCATCTATTTTTTGTTTTTGTTCAGGAGGTACCAGGACCTCATACGTGGGAAACTGGCACTCAACCGTTGAGCCACATTGTTTTTTTTAAATTTTGCTTGTTTTTTTCAGGAGGCACCAAAAACCGAACCTGGGACCTTCCATGTGGGAGGCGGGTGCTCAACCGCTCACGCCACCTCTGCTCCTGCTATCTGTCTCACCATCCACCCCACCACCCGGCTTGTCTATTTTCTGAGCGTTGGAGAGTGGGATGTAGCAGCGTGCCCCTTGAACACGTGATGCCCCCATGTGTTTCCTGAGGAGGAGGAGGTTCGCTTCTGCCACCCCTGAGGCAGCCACCAAGTTCAAGAGCTTGAACGGGCTCAGCGGGGTCTTGACGACCAGCAGAGGGGACCCAAGCAGCCAGCCGTGCCGGGAGAAGATGAGGAGGACCAGGACGGGACGGAGAGGAGAGAGCGGGCAGAGGGAGGAAATACACGGCGGCGAGCGCGGGTTCTTCCGGAACCTCCGTGGGGGCGGCGGAGGGAGGGCGTCTCCGCGCGGCCCCAGCGGCCCCGGCCCCCCGTGGCGCGCCCCCCGCCCCGGCCCCCCGCGCCACTTACGGACATGTAGGAGCGGGTTCCCACGAAGGAGTTGGCCATGGAGTCGATGAGCTGCCCGCTCACGCCGAAGTCGCACAGCTTGATCTCGCCTCTGGAATTGACCAGGATGTTAGAAGGCTTCACGTCTGGGGAGAGAGCAGGCCACGGATGACGGCCTCGCCGCCCGCGCCGCGCCCCGCCCCCGGCTCCCGGGCCGCCCGCCCCCTACCTCGGTGCATGATCTGGTGCTTCTCCCGGAGGTACGCCAAGCCCCGGAGGACCTGCGGGGGCCACAGTGTGAGCGGCCCGCGGCGCGCTGGGCGACATCGGGGCGAAGCAGTGGCCGCGACGGCCACACCCCCGGCCGTCCTGCGAGCCCGCTGCTCTCGCCCCAGCCCGCCTGCGAGGCACGCACTGCAACAGCCTCCGTTCTCAAAAGGAGGGAAACTGAGGCACGCGGATGCCAAGATGGCGGCCCTGGTCAGGTGCGGGAGGGGTCGGCCAGGCTCCGCGTCCCCGCCCCTCACTGCGGGCAGCACTGCCTCCCCCTCCCCAGCCTGGGGGTCGCCGTTGAGCCCTTGGGCTCGGGGGGCCACTTCCAAGTCACGCCCCCAGCGGCAGGTGCGCGGCACGCAACAGGACGACCGCGCCGCCGTTTGCTCCCGACGCCCCGTGGGCCTGGCTGAGGCGGGAGCGGCAGCCACCAAGGGTCCGGAGCAACGCCCAGCGCTGTGCCCGCTGCTGGGCCGGAGAGCGGGCGCACACAGCCACGGGGCCCCCTGTCCAGGGAGCCGGGCGGAGTCCCCCAGCCCCTCGCCCACCCGGTCTTCACGCTAGGTGGCCCTCGGGGACCCGGGGCATGGCTCGGCGCCCGCCCTGAGCTGGCAGAGCCCGTGGCCCCTCCCCACGCGGGCCCTCCCCACGCGGCCCCTCCCCACACGGCCCGAGCTGCTCCCCGAGCCCAGGCGGCGCGGGCACACTTACCGCGATGCTGACCTTGCCCAGGATCTCCTCGGGGATCCTCTTGGCTTCCTTCAGCACCTGGTCCAGGGAGCCTCCGTCCTGGGGTCCCACAGGAGAGAGGCGGCCTGAGGGGTCGGGGCGCAGGGCTGGGACGGGGGGGGGGGGGGGGTCCAGGTTCCGTTTCCTGAGGAAACGGAGGGCGACCGCAGCCTCAGGGTCGCGGGCGAGGCGGGGGCGGGGGAGGAAGCAATCCCGCGATGTCGTGCCCGCCCCGCGTGGCTTCCTGCCACGGGAGCCCGTCCTGCTGCCGGGCGTGACTCAGCATTCCGGAAACTGCCCTGCGGAGGGCGCTGTCCTCGCCCGGCCCTCGGGGCGCCCCGGCAGCCGTGTGGGTGACGGGGAAGGTGCTGGGTTCAGGGTTGGGGTGGCCACAAACGCGCCCGAGCTGGGGTCGGGGTGGCCACGCGGGGCCTTCTGCTCCCAGCAGGGATCACGGGGCGTCCGGCTGCTTTGAGACCCATCACGAGCTCCACACCTGCCCAAGGGACGGTCCCCTCGTCCCCCCAAGGTGACATGGACAGGGCTGTCGTGCCCAAGGAGCCGAAGACCAGGCCGGAGCGGCGCTCCCACAGGAATCGAGCGCTGCCTCTGGCCCTTTGCACGGACACCTGGCCGTGGAGCCACCGTGCACAGGCCTGGCACGTCGCCCCCCAGCCGTGGCCCCAATCACTGGACAAACGAGGAGACCGGCCGTAACCCCCAGCCCTGCGCAAGGCCACGGCCCCGGAGAGCCGGCAGCCCCAGAGGGGCGCCCTCAGCGGGGGGCCCGGGAACAGGAGGGAGTGACGCGGCTGCCCCGGGGCTCTTCAGCCTCCTCCGGGGCGGGCACCGAGAGACCTGGGCGGCCCCAGGGGCGGGATCTCCCCTCAGGCAGGCGGGAGCGAGGAGGGGGCCCCTGGATGGAGTTTTGAGGGAGCCCGTGGGGGCCGGGGCACCTTCCCAGCAGGCTCCGCTTCAGGAAAGCAAGGACCTCCCCCCGCTCCCCTCGTTTTTTAAGTCGGTCGCCCTTCAAAGGGGTTTCCAAAGAACGCGTTTACGACTCGAGGCCCCGCGCTGCGTCGGCTCTGCTCACCCGCTCCGCCTGGGCCACGTGGACACGGGCCTGCAGGCAGCCTCCGGCGCTGGCTGACCAAGGCCGCTCGTGGGGAGCCTTGGCGCGGGGCCGTCCTGTGCCCTGGGGGGCGCTGCGCTGCGCCCAGGGCCTTCAACCCCCCGTCAGGGCCATCCGAGGTGCCTCCGGGCCCTAAGGGCCTGCCGGGGCCACAGGAAGCAGGGCCGAGCGGGGTTAGTGCGTCACGGAGGCAGGACGGGGCGCAGGACGCCCGGCAGCTGGGTCGCTCGGACCCCACGCCGCGCCCTTCGGTGGGACCGCGCGCGCCGAGTGCCTTCCCTAACGGCCCTTCAACTGCGTCTCTATCACGTGGCACGCACGTGAACATGCTTTACTTGCTGAATAAACTCAGAGGCAGATCAACAGCCCTCAGACGCCCCAGGGACTCCGCCTTCCTTCCCAGAGAAGCGGCTTATGCGCTTCCAGGTCCTTCCACACCCGGCCACACACACCGCCCTGCACGGGGAAATGGCGGACTTCTGGAAAACGTGTGAATGGCAACCTACTAGGTACATTTCTTGCAACTTCCCTTTTTTCCCCACCTAAGAGCGTATTTTGGGGAGCCGGTGTGGCTTAGCGGTGGAGCGCTGGATCCCCACATACGAAGGTCCCGGGTTCAATCCCCGGCCCCGGGACCTCAAGAGAAAAAAAACTAGAAAAAGTGTCAATCTGGGGATTTTGCCGTCAGTACTTGCATTCTCTTTCCCTTTCCCGCTGCTGAGTGGCCCTGTACCATCCTCAGCCGCCCCCTCGGGGACAGACACTGGAGTGCTGGCTCCTCGCCCCCACCCCGGCCACCACGCCAAGCTGCGCCCCGACGGGCCCTGGCAGGCCGGCACGCGGATGCGCAAAGGGTGAGAGGCCCGGCAGGAGCCTGCTGGGAAAACCCAGTGGCGCGCGGGTGAATCGGGGGAGCCCCGGTGAAGAGCGGCAGGGGACAAGGGTTGGGGTGCCGCTTTCACTCTCGCTGCTTGACAGCCACTGCGCTCGCGGTCTCCTCTCCCAGGATGCGCCCACCGGTGAGGATCTTCGCCCGCACTTGAATGCCCACGGCCTCCCAGAGCTCTCGATTACAGACCCTATCGGAAGAAAACACGCGGGGGGCGTGTGCGGTCCCTGGGTACGCGCGTTTTTATCTGGGCGCGACAAACGTGGTCTACGGTGCTCGCTGGTAAAACCGGACTGGAACGTGAAAACGGGCGTTTTTAACAGAGGCACATGATCAATCCGGACAGGAGTTCCGGCAGTTTCTCCCAGCGGCCCGGTCTGTGCCCTGTTGCAGTGCCCACACCTGTGCAGGAGGCCGCCGCTTGAACGTTCCCCACGAGGTGCAAGCGGGCCGGCCGGCGCTGTGGGGACAGGCAGAGGCTCTGACAGGCAGGAGGGCGGGCCCGGGGTGCAGAGGTGACGGGGCAGCCACCTCAACCACGCGGCCCGCAGGGCACTTCTGCGTCCTCGCGCTCCCTTTGATTTCCGTCTGCGCGGCATCTGAGAGGTAGGCACGCAGATGCGACTTCCCCTTCCCGGGTGGGGACAAGGCCCTGACGGGGGGCTGGGGGGACGGACCCACACGCGGCCTCGCCCGGGACCTGGCAGCGGAGCGGGGGCCGGGTGGGAGGGCATGGGGGCTGTCCGCGGCCACCCCGGAGCGCTCCTGCCCGCGCTTGCTCAAATCCACACTTCCTGCCCGTTACACAACCAGCAGAGGTGACGGTGCGTTCTCGAGGCGTTAACTGAAGCCGCCGGGCATCCTGGTGTCGCAAGCCCCGGCGGCCTGAGCTCCGAGCCGCGCGGACAGCAGTCACCGCGCAGACGAGGGGTCGGCGGCCTTTCCTCTTGTGGCCTTTGGGCCCACCGCTTCTGCTTTCGTGACACCCGTCCCACCCACGGCTGAGCTTCCAGACCGGGGTTTCTTAATGAGGAGGCTCATCGGCCCCCGCCAGGGCGATCTGAGGGGGCGGACGCTGCGCCCCACCCTGGAGGGCCGGGCTGGAGACTCGGGTGCCCTGGAAGAGCGGCCCGGGCTGCGACTATCGCTTTAGAGTGTGGAGACAGCGCTAAAAACCCTCACCTGCGACAGACCCTTCACCGCAGCACCTCCCCATCTAGGCACTGAGCCCCCGTGCCAGGGCGTCCGGCACGGGAAACAAGCTCAGTGCCCACAGCGGGGGAGCGCTGGAAATGGCCGCGGAGGGACACGCACGCAACGGGGTATGCTGTGGCGGGGACAAGGCGGGGCCGGCAGGGCCCGCGCCGCGCAGGCGGAAAAGCCGAGTGTGGAAGACGGCGTCCAGGACAGGGGCACTGGTGTTTTAAACACAGAGGGAGCTGTGGGGGCTGCACGGTGTCGCTCCCCCCGCCTCCCACAAAAAGATGTGCTTGAGCCTCCCCCTGGCCCCGGGAACACTCGCATCCGGACACAGGGTCTTTGAGGACGTGATTACTGGAGACGAGGCCCCACTGCGTCGGTGGCGCCGATCCCGTGGCTAGAGCTGAGCGGGGGTGTCTGAGCCGACACGGGAAGACGGAGGGGCAGAGGCCGGCGGGACGCGCCGCGAGCATCCCGTGGGCGCTGCCGGCCGCCAGGGGCCCCGGCATCCTCGTGCCTGACTTCTGGCTCCCAGAACCCGCGGGAAGGGCGTTCTGTCCCCGCGCCCCCCGCCTGCCCGGGCCCGCCTGCCGCTCACCATGTGCTCCATGCAGATGCTGATCTCGCCGTCGCTGTAGAAGGCGCCGTAGAAGCCCACGATGTAGGGCGAGTTGCACTCGTGCAGGACCTGCAGCTCGCGGATGATCTGGTTGCGGATGGCTGGCTTGATCTCCAGGTGGATCAGCTGCGGGGGAGGGCAAGGCCACGCCGCTGAGGCTGACACTGGGGAGGGGGCGGCTCGGCCTCGGCGCCCGCAGCATCCCCGTCCCCGGGAGTTCACCCGAGAGAGACGCGACCCCGCGCCCACCTGAGGCCTCGGAGGGGGACGTTCACGGCACAATTTGCTAGCGGCTGAAAGGTGGAAACCACCGCGTGCCGATGGGCAGAGGGACACCGTGCTCCGTCTGCACAGCAGCGTCACCCGCTGTGAAAAGGCGCGAAGCTCCGACGCCCGCCACGGCCCCAATGGATCTTGAAGACGCCAGGGTTGGGGAGAGAAGCCAGACCCAGGAGGCCCCACCTGGCCTGACTCCCCGAGGCGTGACACGCCGGGAACAGGCAAATCCAGAGACCGAAGGGGAGGGGCTGCCCAGGGCTTGGGGGTCACAGCTCCCGGATGAGGGGTTTCTTTTGGGGCGATGAAATGTTCTAGAATTGGCAGTGGTGAAGGCGCAGGACTCTGATTACACTAAAAACCACGTCTCGTCGCTCTCCAAGAGTAAATTCCAGGGCTCGACAAAGCCGCCGAGGCCGCCTGAACACGCCTGGCTACGATGGGGTCTCTGCTAACAGCGCTGGTTTTTCCTCCGCTAAGGCAGCCTCTTACCAAGCACCGGCTTCTCCCTGACCTGGGGACGCCCAGTCAGAGGGGCGCCGACTGGCCCTGTGGCCCTTCTCAGGCAGGGGCGCTTTACCTGGAACCCCTCCCCCTGCAGGCTGGAGACGCCACCCGGGGCCGTCACCCCCGTGGAGCACGCAGGCCGCCACACTAAGGTCCAGAGCCCCCTCCCGCTTCAGTTCAACGCAGGAAGGGAATTTGTAATTGACGCCGCGCCAGGTGAGAAACCGAAGCATCAGTCGAGAGAGGCGGCAGAGACGCCCACGGATGCCAAGGGCAAGCCCCGGCCAAAGAGAGCGTGTGGGCCGAGGAGCCGGGGCAACTCGGGGCCGAGCGCCCTGGCTGTCTGGACTCCTAGACATCCAGGTCCCTGCAGCAGGACAAGGGAAGGTTGCGGCGGTCACACGCCCGGCAGAGCGGGGAAGAATCCGGGGATCTGAAAACGACAGCTGCCGATTCAAGACTCTGGACCCGAGACACAGGCCCTGCCTGGAGACAGGCCACGGCGGGGGGCCTTCAGGCGAGGCCACTGGGCGTGGGAACGCTGTGGCTGCCACACGCCGGATGCTTGGGGAAGGCCGGCAAGGGGGACGGGCAGGCCAGGCTGGGTGGGGGCACCTGCCTGGCCAAGGGCACAGAGGCAAGAAGCAGTGGAAGCTGGCTGAGCCCGGGGCCTGTGCGTCAAGCACATCGCTGACTCCGGCGGCCTTGAGCGCAGCGGCCTGAACCTGCCGGAAACGGGGGGCCCGGCACCCCCCAGCTGTTCCCAGCTAAGCCTCCTGCCCTTCGCCCTGAGCCTGCCAGCCCTGACCGCCCCTCACGCCTCTGTTCGGGCCAGCCTGTGGAGCCACGCCGTCCGTGGGCTGCCAGCCCAAAGCTCCAGAGCAGGTCGGAGGAACATTCCAGAATCCAGGAGGCGCCTTCCTCTGGCGGGAAGGCGCCATCTGCGTGTGCTCACGTGTGCAAGGCACAGAGCCTGATGGTGACTAGGCAGCGACGCTGGCACGGAGGATGGAGGGGTGACTCTGAAAGAACAGAAGGGTGTATGGACGGAGCAGGCTGACGACGGCTGGTGGAGGGAGCGCCGCCGCAGGGATGCCAGCTCTCCCAGCCGCCACGTTTGAAGGACAGAGGCGCAGTGGGGATCACTTTTCCATGTGATTTGGTTTAACTTGGGGTTTTGAAATTACAAAATGGGAAGAGGTCAGCGAGCTCTTCCTCTCCCACGAGGCCTGCAAGGTCAGGTGTGGGTCGTGCACATGGGGCAGTCTCGGTCCGGCCCGGCCGCGTCGCCAGGGCTTGCTGGTCGCCACACTGGGCAGCGCAGGTCTAACCAAGCACCTCAGAGGAGCCGCAGGTGGAGGGAGAGGGGAGCGCGCGCTGGAGGCTTCGGACAGGAAGTGGCAGGCGGCAGAGGTGTGGGAGGTGGCGGCCGAGGCCTTCGCTTGCAGCGGGGCCACAGGAAGCCGGGGCTTTCGGGAAGGCCAGCGCAGCAGGGGGTGCGGGAAGAGCAGTGTGCGCGCCGCTCTGCTGAAGGGCTCCGTGATAACCTGGGCTTGTGAAAGTGAGCGTCCCAGGAAGCGGACATGGCCCAGTGGTTAGGGCGTCCGCCTACCACATGGGAGGCCCAGGGTTCAAGCCCCGGGCCTCCTTGACCCGTGTGGAGCTAGTCCATGCGCAGCGCTGATGCGCGCAAGGACTGCCCTGCCACGCAGGGGTGTCCCCGTGCAGGGGAGCCCCACGTGCAAGGAGTGCACCCATAAGGAGAGCCGCCCAGCGTGAAAAAAGCGCAGCCTGCCCAGGAGTGGCACCGCACACACGGAGAGGTGACGCAGCAAGACGACACAACAAAACGAGCCACAGATTCCCAGTGCCGCTGACAAGAATGCAAGTGGACAGAGAAGAACACACAGTGAACGGACACACAGAGCAGACAACTTGGGGGGGGGGGGCGAAAGGAAAAAAACAAATCTAAAAAAAACCCCGAGCCGTCCAGGTCGACAAAAAAGGGGCCGGCAAGGGGATGTAAATGAGAGTAAACGAGAAAGGACAGGGGGCTTTCTGGTGCTTGGCCACCCGCCTGGTGACAATCCTGCGAGGCGGGCGCGACCCGTGAGCACGTGCAGGTTTGGGGACGTTAAGGGACGTCCCCGGTGGCACAGGGCAGTGAAAGCGGTAGAGCCAGACCCGGAGCCGGTCTCGCCAAGCTCCAAAGTCCACCCTCTTTCCACACGGCCGGGGCGGGCGGCCCGGGGGCGGGGCCTCTTCACCCACCAGCGGCTGGTAGGAGCTCAAACAGCAGCGAGCTGGGGCAGGCCGCAGGCGGGGGTCCGGGGCAGGGGAGGAGGGCGGCTCTGGGCTCGGCCCTGCCGGCAGCCAGAGCCAGGCAGGGAGCCTCGGTGCTCAGGGGCAGGCCCGAGAGGGTTCGAGGCTGGCCCCGCCTCGCTGGGCCTCGGTTTCCTCACCGGCCGAGCGGAGCTAATGAGGGAGGTCAGGGAGAACACGCGTCCGGCTTTTAAGCCCGGCTCCCGCACGGGCTAATTCTTGAGAAACTGTCGGGTGTGGCCACGGGCGATTCTAGAAGTAAGCTAGAGCAGGTAACAGACGTCCAGCCAGAACATTCCTTCGCCACGACCGCGGGGATGTGAGCACGGCCTCACGTGCAGCGAGCTCCGCAGATGTGTAGCGAGCACAGTAGATGCATCACTGGTCTCTCCTGGCCCAAGGAATGCACAAATTTTCGTTCTGCCGGCTCTCAGAAGGGCACGGGAGGAGCCTGAACGCCACGCTCGGGTCGAGGAACCATTTCCAGGCGGGCAGTGACGGTCACGATTGAGACCCATTTCCTTGGGCCTAACGGAAACGGTCTTGTCGCTGCCCCGTCTTACGTCGCAGTGGCTACATAAGGATACGCTGCAACAAGGACCCAAGGGACGCTGGCAACAAATGATGCCAGTCCACGGAGAAGGAGCTGAAAGGCTTTCCGGAAGCTTCCATACCAGCCCCCACACCTGGAGATCTGGTAGGTGAGCCTGTTTGCAGAGAAGTCCTCTGACTCGCTGGCTTGGAATTCCTTCGTGCTGTCTTCCCCGGGCAGTGAAGAAGGTGGCCCCACACAGTGGCGAAAGCACGGAGGCCACTGTCGGTAAACACGGCCTTTTTGCTTCAGCTTTCCCTCCTGAGCAGCCAGCCGGCCGCCATTCGGCCTTCTGGAAGGATTTCGAGGAGCCGCTGGCGCCATGGGCTGGGCCCTGAGGTGCTCTAGGCCCACATGGTGAAGCGGCGAGGCAGACGCCCTCCTGCGGGTTCCACCACTGCGCCGGGCACGCAGGCGGCAGGTCACCCGGAGGGGGCCGCCATCGGGGGAGAGTAAAATCTGAGGCGCCCCCCCGCTCTCATGTTGGGGGCCCACTTTTTACTGGTTTTAACTTCTGATTCTGAAATTATTATAGGCTCCCAGGAAGTTGCAAAATTAGCGCTGAGAGGGCTACAGGCCCTTCACCCGGCTTCTCCCGAAGATGGCGCTTGGGGCTGGCGGGCGAGAGCCAGACCTGGAGTCTGCTTTCCGTTGGACGAGACTTGTCGACGACTTCCTCGTCACCCAGGTGGAGACACCCACACCTTCCCGTCCAGGCTGCAGCTCAAGGCCTGCCCCCACCCCCCAAAACCCGGGAGGCCCGTGTAAACCGTGCTTTTCAGCTGGAGCGCTGACGGAAGGTTCCGGATTCACGTTGACTGAGGGGCCCCCCATGCCCGCCTAAGGAGACCTTCTCCCTGACTCTGGAGCCCCTCCACTCGCCTGAGGGTGGGCCCTGGACCCCACCGCCAGCCCTGACTCTGCGCTTAGGCCCCCCTCCCCGCTCCCCGTCGCTGTCAGAGCCTTTGGCTTCCCCGAGCTTTTGGCGGAGGCAGCGTGGAGATGGGCGGCGCTGCCCTGGTTTTGTCAAAGGCTGCCTGCCGTCAGGGGACAGAAACAGAAAGGCTGCGGCCGCGGGGCTCAGGAGGGCCGGCCGAGGGCCCCCAGACCCACCGGGGTGCATAACGAGCTGGTTCTGGGAACACGATCCGGGGAGCCACGGGGCGAGGCAGCTTTCTAGGGGGGTCTCCGAGAAGCCACGGGCGGCAGTTTGATGTTGTTTATGGACTCCTCCACACACAGACACTGGCTTGTGCTCGTGAACTGGTCTCTTCCTCTGGGTATATTAGATTCCAAAGTTTTACTTTTACTTGATTGAATTATGATTATGATTAATTATGATTAGGGCTTTGATTGGGCCGCGTCAGTAGGACGTCATATCCCTGCCCCCTTGCTGGGCAGAGCCTCACAGAGAAAACACAGAGGGCAGAGGAGGGACGGGGTATCGACACTGGAGCCCCGGGAAGCAAATACACAGAGAAGCAGACAGCGAGGAAGCAGAGACGTGGCCGCGCGACACAGCAGAGGTCCTGGGAAGAGAATGAGCCGGACGCTCTACAGCTGGCCTTGTGGCGCGAGCAGAGCAGCCGAGCGGAAACGAGCCCCGAGAAGAGAGACGCGCCCTGTGCCGGCCCACAGCCGTGATCGGGAAGCTGGGACCACGCCGCCCGCCATCTTGGTTCACCACGTGCCAACCGACTTGGGTGAGGGACATAATTTACTTTTGGTGGCCTTGTGCCTGTCAGCTCCTACCCCAGATCAATACCCTTTATAAAAGCCAACTGAGTGCAGCCGAGTGCCCCCTTGGCTGGCGTCTGGCTGATCCGCCACATTATGAGAGCTGAACAACCTGTAAAGAGGAAGAAGCCCCGGCAGTGTGCCAGGAAGCCCTGTCCTCAGACGCTCGCGTTCTCGTCTTCACAGCCCCTACGTCTCTCTCGTCATGCCCTTGCTCAGGGGGAGACCGAGTCAGGGCCAGGGGCGCGGAGGCCGAGTGAGGCCGGGATGCCGGCCATCCTGCCGCCACCCTCGGACCCGATCGCGGCCGTCACAGCCGATGGCGGGGCCCGCGCCAGCTCTGAAGGGCCCTGGCTCTCCCACTTTCTTTTGCGAAAACCCCATCTGCTCTCTTTCTCACGCCAAACCGCACGGGGCAGGGATGCCCGCGGGCGCCTGGAGTTAAAAGGGCCGCGAAGGCAGAAGTCACCCGCGGAAGGGAAGGGTGGCCTCAGGGCCGGGCCTGTTGCCACATCCTCAGGGCCCATCGCTGGGGGGAAGGGCCTCGAGCACAGAAAGCGGAGCCTGCGCCCGCCCCGCCCGGGGACTCCCCCGCCGGCCCCTCACCTTCCTGGCCATGATGAGGCCCGAGGGCCGGTGCTGGACTTTGGTGACCACGCCGCCATTGCCGGCGCCCAGCTCGGAGATCCTCTCGAAGTCGTCGTCCTTGAGCTCGCCAACCTTGGCCTTCTGGGTGAGGAAGGCCTCCAGCCGCTTCCTCTGCTGCTCGTCGAGCTCGAGCTCCTCCAGCTTCTTCTGGAGGTCCACCAGGCTCGCCCTGCGGAGGCCCCGGGGGCAGGGGTTAGCGCGGGGCGAGCGAGCTGCCAGGACAGGGCTCCACCCGAGCCGCGCCGACCGCGGGGCGCCGAGGTGAGCGGACCCCACTCTGCCCTGGAGGGGCTGACGGTCTAGCAGGAGAGAGAGGCGTGGGGGGGCCTGTGCACCCACCCACGCACACGGGTGGAAAGGAGGCCGGCTCCCAGGAACAGCGGACGCTGCCTCAAGGCCACTCGTGGGCTCCCCAGTGCAGGCCTTGGGCCCAGGGGTCCTGCTTCCTGGTCCAGGGACCCCAGACTACACCTAGAAGGAGGGGGGGGCCGGGGAGGCGTGAATGGGGGTAGGTGAGCAACGGCCCAGGGTAGGACAAGTGTCTTTCAAGGGATGGGGAGAGCAGGGGGGGGCCAGGGGCCTCCGAGAGAACAAGAGAACTTGCACAGTGGAAGGCAGAAATGGTGTCCTACGAGCGCTTAGTTAACCTCGGCTAAACCGAGGCACGTGCTGGGACGCCGCGGGCATCGTGCAGGAATTCCAGGGCTTTCCACTCGAGGACGCGCTCCTTCCATCCAGTGCATGGCCCTCAACAGGACACACTTACACAGGCACATTCCTGAACTAGGTTCTAGGACGCTCTGCTGGGGGGGATGTACTTTACTGGGCGGGTTAAGGGATTTTCAAAGCACACTTTGACCACAGGCTATTTTCATCAAGGCCTCGGCTTCGAACCAAATCCTGGGGTACCAAGCAGCTCCTTCTGCCAGGAGGCTGGATTTGAGCTCAACAGCTGGAAAAACGAACCCCGGGCTGTCCAGGAGAAAGACGCGTGAGCCCCGTGTGAGAGTTAAAGCGTCCTGGAAGCCACGGCGACACCGGGTGGGGGAAGTGAAGTTACGTTTAAGGCCGCAGGTGCTAAGGCCCACTCCGCAGGGCCTCCAGGGGCGCCGTAACCAGGCCCTCGACCCACTGTGACCGGGGTCCCTGGAAGGGAGAACTGGACACCAGGACAGGGACCACGACGTGACGACCAGAGCAGAGGACACGGTGCTGCCCGCGGGCCCCAAGGCCGGGCGCCGAGAGGGGGCACGGAGCAGAGCTTTCCCTACCAAGGCAGCACGGCCCAGCGCTCACACTGGCTTTGGACTTCAGGTCTCCGGAATGGGGAGACAACCAATGTCAGTTGCTTGAAGTGCCCCCCCGCTTGTGGGGCTTCGGTACGGCAGCCTGAGTAGAGCAGGGCAGCGTTTAGGCCCACCTGCGGGCCACGTCAGAGGGGATTCAAGCAGGGGATGAAGGGGCGGGCGGACGGGCCACGCCTTCTGGAACCTTCCAACCCGAGCCCGACCATCGTGCGCTGACAAGCTTCAGGCAGGCCCGGGGTGAGGTGGCTACCCTTCCTGGAGCACGTAGGGACGTGCCCGGAGCTGAGGGCTCATCCGGGGGGGCGGGCACCTGGCACCTTGTCATTCCGCCCAGGAAGGGGCTGATAGGCTCGGAGGCTCAGAAGCTCACCCAGGTCACGGCCGTTGGGGACGGCAGCGGCTGCCAGGAACCCGGGGTATCCCAATCACGACCCAGGACCCCCGCCCATGTCTCTAACCCCTGGGCCGGGACCGGGTGGCCTGGGAACGAACGCATGTGGCCGGTTCATCCGGGGACTGCAGGGCGGAGGGGCAGCTCTGAGGCCAGAACCCAGAGGGTTTTTCAATCAAACGGCAACTGCGCAGGACCGTGGTTATTAGAAAACCCCAGAATTCCAAGGGCTGGGGGAATTCTTGGAGGAAAATCAGAAGCTTTGGGAAAGAAAGCTCTTAGGAAGGATTAAGGAGAGGGCCTTTGAAAAAGGGGGGGCCCTGGAGGAGCCCCACCTTGTTCTCACCCCTCAAGCCACAGCGACAACCGACCCCGGCCGGCTGGGTCTCGCTCCAGCACGGGACACATAAATGGGGGGAGGGGGTGTCGGATGGGCTTGTCCCGCGATGTCACCATTACGTGCCCCCCAATGCCTGATGTCACCTCCCCTCACCGTTTCCAGACTTTTCCAGCATATAACAGGAACCCTCCCATCTCCTAACCCAGTGCCCCTGGGCTGCTCCTCCTCAGTCCCCTGCCTCCAGCCTTTTGGACTCCCCCAGCCCCCCAATCTCCCTAAGTCACCTCTGGCCTTAGGCTTTGGGGCTCAACCCCTCCCAGGTCTGCCCACAGCCCTAGGCCTCGGGGTTCCCCTCCCCCGTCGCGGGATACCCCAGCCTCCGAGGGCTCGAGCCCCTCCACCAGCAGGATCTTTTCCTCGCCCCTTAGGGCCCCCCGGCCTGACCTTTGTGGGACCCCTCCCTCACCTCAACCTCTTAGGGACCCCCCCAGCCTGAGTCCTCAGGTACCCCTCCCCACAGCCTCCTAGTTCTGGGACCCTCTGCCCCATCCCCCCTCCTTCACTGGACCTCTCAGGGACCCTCCCCCCAGCCTGGCCTCTCAGGGCCCCCCTCTTCTTCCCCCTTTTACCCCACCCCAGCCTCTCAGGCCCCTCCTCTCCCCGCGGGGACCCCCTGCCCCATTCTAGTCCCTTAGGGGCCTCCTATCTTGTCCTTCCCCAAGACCCCTCCTCCCATCCTAACTGCACTCCTCAGGGACTCCCTTTACTCCGTCCTGACCCCACAGGGACCCCTCCACCAAGATCCCTCCCCCGACTGCAATATTCAGGGATGCCTTGCTCACCTTCTCCCCACAGGGAACCCCCTTGTCTCATTTCACTACTCGGGGTGCCCCTCATCTCCTCCAGGAATCCCCCTCACTCGGCTCTCACGACCGCATCCTCTTCTCCACAGGGACCCCCCCTGCCTCACCTTCCCCCCATAGGACTCCCCTCACTGCTGGGGGACCCCCACCCCATGTTCTCCCCGCAGGGACCCCCTTTGTCCTGATGCCACTGCTCAGGGACCCCTGCCCCGTCTTCTCCCTGCAGGGACCCCTTTACCCTGATCGCACAACTCCAGGACCCCCATCCCATCTTCTTCCCGCAGGGACCTTCACTCCTCGGGGAACCCCCGCCCCGTCTTCCCCCTGCAAGGAGCCCCTTTACCCCCATCTCACTATTCAGGGACCCCCTCCACCCCGTCTTCGCCCCGCAAAGAACCCTCTTTATGCCCATCTCACTGCTGGGGGACCCCTGCCCTGTCTCCTCCCCGCAAGGACTCCTTTTACCGCGATGTCACCGCTGGGGGACCCCCACCTCGTCTTCTCCCCGCAGGGACCCCTTTACCCCGATCCCTGCTCAGGGACCTCCTTTACCCAGATCTCACTGCTCGGGGAGCCCTACCCCATCTTCTTCCCGCAGGAACCCCCTTTACGCGCACCTTACCACTCTGGGACCCCGCCCCATCTTCCTCCCCGCAGGGACCCCCTTTACCCCGATCTCACTGCTGGAGGATCCCCAGCTCGTCTTTCCCCGGCAAGGACCCCCTTTATCCCCATCTCACTGCCGGGGGATCCCCGCCCCATCTCCTCCCAGGAGGGGCTCTCTTTACCCCGACCTCACTGTTGGGGGCCCCCCAGCCCATCTCCCCCCTTACCCCCCGCAAGGACCCCCTTGACCCCGATCTCACTGCTCGCGAATCCCCCTCCCTCTCGTCTTCCCCTCGCAGGGACCCCCTTTACGCCGACCTCACTGCTGAGGGACCCCCAGCCCATCTTTCCCCCACAAGGACCCCCTTTACCCTGATCGCAGTGCTCGGGACCCCCTTTACCCCGACCTTACTGCTGGGGGTCTCCCAGCCCATCTTCCCCCCACAGGGACCCCTTTACCCCGATCTCACTGCTGCGGACGCCCGCCCCGCCTCCCCCCGCAGGGACCTCCCCTCACCCCATCCTCCCGCCGGGGGCCCCCGCCGCGCCCACCACTCACTCAGAGGCGCCCTCGCTGGTGGGGGACGGGCCCTCGGCGATGGCGGGGTTGATGGTGAGCGCCGGCAGCACCGGCTTCCTCCGGGCCAGCATCGGGGCTCCGCGGGCCGGCGGCGCCTCTAGCCGGGGCCCATAGGGGGCGGGCCGGGAGCGGGCGGCGCCGGCGCGGGCCCGGGGCTGCGGCCGGGGGCGAGGGCGCTGCGGGCCGGGGCCGAGGGGCGGCCGAGGGGCGCCGGGGCTGAGGCCGAGCAGCCGCCGCCAGCGCCGAAGCCCGAGCGAGGCTGACGCTGCAGCGGGACCCGGGAGGCCGCGGGCGCGGAGCGGCGGGGGGGGAGGGGGCCGAGATCGCGGGCGGCCTCTCGCGAGAGCCAGCGCCGGGCCCCGCCCCGCGGCCGCCGCGCCTGCGCACCAGCCCGGGCCCGCCTCCTGCGAGGGAAAGGGGGCGGAGACCGACTCGAGGCGGGGCCGGGAGCGTGCGCGCTGGCTCCCTTCCCTCCGCGCCGGTGCGCATGCGCCTGGGCTACCCGGCTTTAGCGAGATTGGGGGGAGCTGAGCGCCCAGAGTTGGGGGAGGTGGCGGTGGAGGGGGTGGGCCAGGCCGCTCGGGGCCTTGTGGGCGCCCCAGACTGGGCCTACGTGAGCCAGTGCAATTGCAAAAAAAATGTGAAAACCGACCCGGGTTCGACTTACCCTTTTTTTCCTTAGCCATGCTCTGCACGCACCCACCACCGTCGCCACCACCTCGTGGCATCCATTAGGCCCGTTCTTTCAGAAGAGAAAGGCCATTTTAACACCCCAAAGGCAGGAAGCACGTAGTTCAGAATAAAAGGCATTTAAACGGCGGGGTGGGGGGGCGTTGATTCCCTGAGAGTCTCCCACTTGTTTTCTTTTTTGAGCACCCGTGGGCATTTCACAGGGGTGTACCTTGACTCCAGGGTCCCGGCTAGACCTGCCCCTTTCCCTTCACCCCACCCCAGGCCTCCTCTCCCGTGGCTCAGTGCAGCCCCACTTCCTATCCAGCTGCCCCTCCATCCTTCTTTTATTTTTTGCTTTAAAGATTTATTTATTTACTTGTTTGCGCTTGCCGTCTGCTCTCTGTGTCTGTTCGTTGTTGTGCTTTCCATGTCTCCTGTCTTTTTTTTAGGCAGTGCTGAAAACCGAACGCCAGGCCTCCTCCCATGAGGGAGGTGCCCAGTTGCTTGAGCCACATCTGCTCCCTGCTTGTGTCTCCTGGTTAAGAGTCCTCCCGTCAGCTCGCCACGCCACCCCGCTGTCTTCTTGCTCTTCTTTAGCAGGCACCTGAACGAGCCCGGGACCTCCCGTGGGGTAGGCAGCTGCCCAGTGGCTTGAGCCACACCTGCTTCCCCCGCTCCATCTTCTTCCGGGCTAGTTTGCGTTGCTTTTGATGTGCCAGGTCCTTTACTGGGATCCAGGGATATAATGTGAAAAATTGCTACATAACGTAAGCATTGCAACTTGGCAAAATCTGACCCCCAAAGTTGCAGTCTCCCCCTAATTAAAGCTGCTTGCACTGTGTCTGTTCAGCCACCTTCGGAATTAGAGGCTTTTCCTCTTTGTCTCTTCCTTTCCCCCAGCCACCCAAAATTCAGGGCAATGTGTGGCCTCAAATAATGCCACGTCCTCTCACAGCGCTGGGTGTTTCCACCCTGCTTGGGTTCTGCCCAGCGATCACACCCTTTTTTTATTACATGGTTTTCTTTTTTTTTTTTTTTATTGAGCTATAGCTTACATATAATAAACCCCTGGTTCTCAACTGTTCAGTTCGTTGAGTTTTTACAGTGGAACACATCGGCATAACCATCCCCTGAAACAAGATATACAGCACAACGTTTCCGTCACTCCAGAAAGTTTTCTCTGTGCCCTCCCCAGTCAACCACCGCCCCGCCCTACCGTTGTGAAATATTTAACAACTCGTTTTTCAAACAAGAGGAGAAGGGAGAGTCTGGTTTGTAGTATTTGCCCATATCCGTGGTGCAAATCTTCCCACCGTGGCTGAGTTCCAGCTCGCCTGCAGTGGGAAGATGTGCCTCTGTAGGATTGACTTTTCCTGTTCTAAAGCTTCACAGAGATGGAACTGTACAGTATGTACTCTTGTATCTGGCTTGTTTGCTTAGCACGGTGTCCTTGAGATTCGCCACATGTGGTGGCATGTGACCGTACGTAATTCGTTCTTTTTCCTCGCTGTACGATATTCCCTTATATATATTTTGGGAGTCACCCTTGCAATGGAATAGTAGATGGATTCTTCTTGAGGAAGACAAGAAGATCAAATCTTTTTTTTTTTCTTAAAGGAGCTACCAGGGATTGAACGCAGGATCTCGTACACGGGAAGCAGACGCTCAACCACCGAGCTACATCCACTCCCCGAGTCTTTTCTTTTTTTTTTATATTGCCACCTCTCATCTCTCTGCTCGTTGTCTCTGCTCATTGTCTCTGCTCGTCTTCTTTAGGAGGCACCAGGAAGCGAACCCGGGGAACTCCTGTGTGGGAGGCAGGTGCTCAACCATTTGAGCCACACCTGCTCCCTGCTCGTTGTGCCTGCTCATCGTTTTTAGGAGGCACTGGGAACCGAGCCCGGTTTCTCCCACGTGGGAGGCGGGTGCCCAACTGCTTGAGCCACGTCCACTCCCTCCGAGTCTTTTCCGATGGCCAGATGTTTTCCATCTCAGCTCCCATCAGTCGGTTGCTTGTCCCTACTTCCTAGAATTCCCAAGGCACCTATCACTGCTGTTTCGCTCTCACTGCCTTTGGATTCATTTGTCCACTTTTTAGTTATGCTTTCCTTACTCATTACGGAACTTTTTGAGGGCAAGGAAAATACCGGAATTTGCCTCCTACTCGCCCAACCCGACTTCTCGGATATAGTTGACGCTGGCTATATGGGCCGTCCGCGAAGGAAGTAAATGGGTGAGCTTGTCCTCGGGGAGATGGATTTCCTGCTCATCACAGGCTTCTGGGCACGTCTTAGGAAACGTGCTGTTTCCCTTGGTAGGTGACAGGGCACGTCGACACGCTCCACCCACTTTCTATCTTTATTACCAAGCCCGTTCTGGTGCGTAGCCGCTCCCTGGCGCACGTATTTCCACTTATCACTGTTCCAGTCACATCTTACTTAGTACATCTGTTTTCCAATGTACTGGAGCCTTGGGTATCTCCTCACTCGCTTTCCCCCGGGAAATAAATTCCTCGTAGCTCTGCTGATAGATTCGCCCCAAGGTCACCTTTATCTTCTCCAGGGACAATCTGGTGGTAATACCACGTCTGTGCCCTGTTCCTATCTCGAAATGCACCCTGAACTTTCTCTCCCTCCCCTCATGGAGAGAAGGGCTGACCCCACCACTTTGGAAAGCAATTTAGCCCTATCTTAAGTACCCTATGAACCCAGCGATTCTACTTCTAGGGACACCCGTGGCTGGATATAAGGAGACACATACAATATAAAAAAAATCTGAAGCCCCTGCAAATGGTTGTCACCTGGAGAATGGAAAAATATATTTGGGATTGTCCTACAAAGGGATATCACACAGTGGAAAATAAGACAACAGTCTTAGGAGCGTAAGTTTTTTTTGAAAAATGCCAGTTACAAAAGGTCACAGGTCTCTCTGACACTTTTTTTTTTTAGGAGATTGAACCTGAGACCTTGTACATGGGAAGCAGGTGCTCAGACCACGGAGCCACATCTGCTCCCCGATACCACTTTTAGAAGATTAAAACGGCTCAGCTTCATGGGCCATTAGGGAAATGCAAACTAAATCAACAAGACATTACCTTTCAGACTGGCTAAAAGGTAAATCCTGACAAGACCAAGTGCTGACAAAGGTACAGGACAACAAGACGTGTCCAACTTGGCTGGGGGGCTACACGATGGTACAGCCCCCCCCCCCCCCCCCCCCCCCCCCGGCAAATGGCTTGGCAGTTTCTGATAAAGTTAAACATACACACCTGCCCATGGTGATCCTAAGGATTTACCCAGGATGTAGCTCAGGTATCCCACACACGCCCGCCTGTGAATGTCCATAGGTGCTTTATTTGTCATCGCCCCAAATCAGAAGCAACCCAAATGTCCCTCTGCGGATAACCGGATGAACAAATTGTGGAGCCTCTGCACAATGACTATCACTCGGCTGGACATGGTAATAAACGATCGACCTCCTTGATTGAGTCTCAACGAGTTACATTCTGCATGATTCCGTGGATGTGACATTCTTGGGGACAATCGTGACTATAAAAAGGGAGCATGGGGCATTTCCTCGGTGGTGAGGAGAAGACTCTACGGGTGCGACCAAATTGCAGAGAACAGTGGTTGAGCACCTGCTTTGTAGGTACAAGGTCCCGGATTCAATGCCTGGTACCTCCAAAAAAAGAACGCAGGCGTGTAAAAACTGGTGAAATCTGAACAGTCTTTACTTTAGCTCACAGTAGAGTAGCAACGTGAATTTCCTGTTTTTTGGTATCGGTCTACCGTTACAGAAGGTGTGAGCATTGGGGGAAGCTGGGGGGAGCTCTGTGCTATTTTTGCAACTTTTACGGGGAACCTAAGATTATTTCAAATTAAAAAGTTAAAAAAAAAAAGAACCCAGAAAACGAAACCTTATAATGTTTAGGGGTACAAAACAGCAATACATGTTTTGTTTGTTTTTTGTGAAGCCTGAGCGCTTTTAAAAAAAGTATGTGTTTATCTGTCCCCCAACTCTCATCTGCCTTCTGTGTGCTTTTGCTGCGTGTGCTTCTGTGTCTGCTTGTCTTTCCTGTAGGCAGTACCAGGACCTTCCCGAGTGGGAGAGAGGTGCTCGATCTCCTGCGCCACCTCAGCTCCCTGGTCTGCTGTGTCTCTTGTTGTCTCTCCTCTCTGTCTCTTGTTGTTGTGTCACCTTGCTGCGCCAGCTCTCTGCTCGGGCCAGCTCATCGTATGGGCCAGCTAGCCTTCACCAGGAGGCCCCAGGAATCGAACCCTGGACCTTCCCTCTGGTAGACGGGAGCCCAGTCACTTGAGCCACACCCGCTTCCCCGTGGGAGCTCTTAGAAGGTAGGGCACTCATTTTCCTCTGTCTGCCTGGTTACTGGTTACTGCAGTCGTGGGTCACTTTTCCTCCTAAATCAAGTGGATCCCTGATAAAACACCTCACGAGGGATCCTGGGGTTCTCAGCCAGCAGTGAAACTCCAGAAAACAATCTAAGCTTGCTTCCCCAGCCTCCAACGCGCTGACTCAACCTCCTCGGACGCAATGCTCAAGGAACAAACTAAACTAGGATATCCTAAGAATGTTTGTAGTATCATGCTAGGGCCTCCTTGTTCCAGGTGTGCGAGACCCGATGGTTAACTTTTCCGGAATTTGGCCAACTGGTTGTCAAGAACTGTTATTAAAAATTAAACTAGGGAAGTGGGTGTAGCTCAGTGGTTGAGCACCTGCTTCCCAGGTATAAGGTCCTGGGTTCAATCCCCAGTACCTCCTAAAAAAAAAAATTAAAGTAGATAAAAGTACTGTTAGATATATTTTTTAATTATTTAATTAAAGTTTTGTTTTGTTTTATATTTTTTAATTATTTAATTAAAGTTTTGTTTTGTTTTGTTGATCTAACAGTGAAACAAATGAAAGAATAACTCTCATTGGGAAGCAGATGTAGCTCGGTGGTTGAGCGCCTGCTTCCCATGTACAAGGTCCTGGGTTCATTCCCCAGTTTTTCCCAAAACAAAACAAAACAAAATAAAGGGAAGCAGATGTGGCTCAAGCAATTGGGCTCCTGCCTACCATATAGGAGGTCCAGGGTTCAATGCCCAGGGCCTTCTGGTGAACGTGGAGCTGGCCCACGTGGTGAGCTGGCCCACACAGAGTGCTGCCCCATGCAGGAATGCCAACAGTTTAAAAAAAGAAAATTAAAGTAGATAAACGTAGTTAAATACCTTTTTTAAAAAGGTAACAAAGACTCAAGACCTCACCACCCAGTGATTTTACTACTTTCTGCTGCAATGGATATTCCTGAGGTTATTTTGTTTACTGTCTCCGTTTGTAGAAATACTATTGGGTGCTGAGCTGCCGCATGTCTTTCCAAGTTTACGGTCATGTTTTGCCAAGTTTACGGTCACGGACATCATGCTGGTAGCTTGCAATGGGCCAGGTTGGGACTATTTAAACCGAGGAGATTAGCAAATGCTACACAGGAAGGCTTGATTTATTATTTGTTGTGTTTTTTTTGATTGTCTAGACTAAGGGTCAACGAGCTTTTTTGGTAAAGGGTCAGCCAGTAAATATTCTACTTTGTTGCAATCACCCAACTCTGTGATTGTTGCCTGAAAGCAGCCAGGGACAACGGTACCCACCTTTGAAAGCTGGATGCGACACCTTTTTATCGGTGACATTCCTAGCAGGTGTGCGTGTGTGTGCCTATGCATGCATTTTCCTCCCAGAGGGCAAGCTGACTGTTGGCATTTCAATCGATAAAAAATGTCTTGCATTTTCCCCCCATGCTTCCAGATGCTTAGTCAGAAAGAGGGAGGGGTGAGGAGTGGGGGGCGATTCTCAGGCAGAGGCTAGAATCTGGGGTGCACCGAGGCCAGGCTCTGGGATGCCTGCTCCCAGAATTTCTGCTGCTGCCTGGCCAACAGCTGGTCAAGATGCCCTCCGGCTCTTCCACCGCAGAGAAAAGACCTACGCAGACAACGAACGTGGAAAACGAACAGCATTTGACGGGGACAGGGGAGGGCGACAGGTGACATTGTTACTTTGGGGGAGTGGATGTAGCTCAAGTAGCTGAGCGCCTGCTTCCCAGGTACGAGGTCCTGGGTTCGATCCCCAGTGCCTCCTAAACACACACACATAATGATTCCTTTGAATTAAAAGCTGAAAAAGGTGAGCATTGCTTTATTTATTTTGTTCAATCGGGATCTCATTCCCGTGACGTAAGATTCCTGACATGGAAGCCGGCCATTTGGCGGGCTTCCTGATCTTCACAAGGTTGTCCAACCATCTCCGCTCTCTAATTCCAGAACGTTCTCATCACCCCCAAGAGAACCCAGTGCGCATCGGGCATTCCCCCCCAATCTCCTGTGCCCCAGCCCCCTGCAGCCACTCTCCTGCTTTCTGCCTCTAGGTCCTGGCTACTCTGGCTGTTTCAGAGAAGTGGGGTCCTACAAGCCGTGGCCTTCCCGTCTGGTCTCTTCCGCTTTTGTGATGTTTTCAAGGCTCATCCATGGTGTGCATCACAGCTGCCTTCCTTCCTTTTTCTTTCTTTTAAGTTGCATTGTGACAAAATATGTATATATGTAGGGGAGCAGATATGGCTCAAGCCATTGGGTGCCTGCCTCCCACGTGGGAGGTCCCAGATTTGGTTCCTGGTGCCTTCTAAAGAAGATGAGCAGGCGCCACAACGAGCAGGTGCTGTGGCGAGCAGACACCGCAGCGAGCGGATGCTGCAACAAGCAGGGCTCAAGCAGTTGGGCACCTGCCTCCCACACGGGAAGTCCCGGTTTCGCTTCCTGGCGTCTCCTAAAGAAGGCAAGCAGACAGACGAGGGAGCCATCGGGGAGGGGGGGGATATTAAAAAATATATGTATATATAGTATAAAATATGTCATTTCAATTCAGTGGCATTAATTACTCCGTTCACCACGTTGTGCAACCGTCACCGGTATCTGTTTTCGAAACGTTTTTCATCAGCCCAAACAGGAACCCGGTACCCGTGGACGGTCACTCTCCACTCCCACCTCCCCCAGCCCTGCCAGCTGCTCATCCCCTCTCTGTCACCATGGAGGAGCCTTGCCTTTTGCCGCCAAAGGCCACCTGTGCCCGTGAAATGCCTCTAGAGGGGATGAAATAAAAGTGATGCAATGGGGCCGTCGCTCCGATCAAAGTTCCAAACTCAAGGTCTCTAGAAAGAGCTGTGACTTTTTTTTTTTTTTACAGGGGCAATTAAAAGTCTCCCGGCTTAGCAAGATTAGATGGTATGTGCTCGATACCCAGAAGGAACGACCTTCCGTTTATGGAGGTGCCTGTTTGCGAATGTGACTGGGGCCTCCTGGGCGATCTGGTAAATGTGGAATTCCTCGGGCTTGCGGGCACTGATTAAAAAAACCTTCCTGCAGTGCTCCAGGCCTCAGTTTCCCCTCTTGCAAAATGATTTCCTCCTCTCTAGAGCAGGGGTCGGCCAGCTTCTTCCGCAAAGGACCAGATGGCAAGTATTTGGGGCTTTGCAAACCACACAGTCTGCCGTTGCAACGCCAAAGCCGTCACAGGCAGTGCATCGACGAGCGGGCGGCATTCCAGTGAAAATGCATGGACACGGAAGCTTGAACTCTGTGGACCTTTCGTGTGTCAAAGGGGAGCGGAGGTAGCGCAAGGGGTTGAGTGTCTGCTTCCCATGTACAAGATCCCGGGTTCGAGTCCTGGTACCTCCTTTAAAAAAAAAAAAGGAAGAAAAACAAATGAGAAAACCAGCTCTCATTGGGGAGCGGATGTAGCTCCGTGGTCGAGCGCCTGCTTCCCACAGACGAGATCCTGGGTTCGATCCCGGTACCTCCTTAAAAACAAAAAAGTTAAGTATGTGAAATCCGATCTTGATGCAGCGGCCACACCAAAAACAGGAGGCAGGGTGGCTTTAGCCCTCGGGCCCATGGCTTGCCAGCCCCTGCTCCCGCGTGGTAAGCCATTCTTTCCTCTGAGAAGTGTTTGGAATATATAGCACGTCTGTGCTCTTTATTGTCAAGCCACGGTAAATGATTCTGCTTCAGGCGGATGGAGCATTTCTGCAGCCACTCATTCATTCCACGAGTCTTCACTGAGCATCTGCTCTGTGCCAAGCCCCTGTCTACACGTCGGGGACATCAGGGCGAATTATGCCAAATCTCCACCCCCATGGAGCCCTCAGCCTGGTGAGAGAGGTATAGACCGTAAACAAATAAAAAGTACAATAAAGAATATTTCAGCTATTGGTAAGTGCCCTGGAGGAACACGTAGAAGGAAGGGGAACAGGAGACCTGGAGGACAGGAAGGTATTAGGAGAGGTCCCAGGGGGAAGGGGAAATTTAGGCAAAGGCCTAAAAGGATGCGGGTGCCCCCATGGAAATGTGGGTCTCTTGAGGCAGAGGGCACGGCCCGTGCAAAGGCCCTGAGGCAGGACCCAGCCTGGCCTTTTGGAAGAACAGTGAGGAGGCCTGTGCGGCTGGAGCCAAGGAAGCAGGAGGAGGGCAGGCAGGGGCTGGGGCAGGTTGTGCAGGGCCTGGTGGGCTCCGGGGAGACCTTGGATTTTTACTCAAGGGAGGTAGGAGCCATGGAGGGCCGTAGGCAGAGGAGGGACAGGACCTAATGCAGGCTGCTGCAGGAAGGACAGATTGTGGAAGGGAGTGAGGGTAGGGGTCAGGGCCCAGGGTGGAGACGACTGCACGGGTCCAGGCAGGTGATGTTGGGGCACCGGGAACTGACCCGGGACCTCCCATGTGGGAGGCGGGGGCCCAACTGCCCTAGCCACATCTGCCCCCGCTCGTTTGTTTCTGCTCGTTGCCAGCTCGTTGTTTTTGCTTGTTGTCTGCTCGTTGTTTGTCTTCTTTAGGAGGCACCAGGACCTCCCATGCGGGAGGGGGACCCTCAGGTGCTTGAGCCCCATCCGTTCCCAAGGTATCTCTGGCAAAGCTGGTATGGATGTCCCCTCCCTGGAGAACGTCCTCCTTTCCACTCGCACCCTGAAAACACGGGGCGTCAGCCTTGCCCACATTCTATTTTACAGACGCAGGAACTGAAGCGGGGGGGGGGGCAGTGGGAAGGTATCAAGTGGTAGAATAGGGGCTTGGTCCCAGCATGGAATGAGAAAAGGCCTCCCTCGTCAGCCTCGTCTTCTCTTTCGGCCCCAACATTCTCCATGAGCTCAAACCAAATACTGGACTTCTTGACCCTTCTATTTTTAAAATTCTGAATAAACCTGCCGGTCCATGCAGATGCCTGATGAAAATGATGGATCCCAGAATACCTGGGGGGGGCACCAGACAATGCGAGGCCGACACGCACAGCCCGAGACCTCGCAGGTACGTCAGAAGAAAGGCCGTGGACGGCCGCGCGTGCACATGCCCGTGTCTTTGGCACTAGCTCGTGTGGTTTATTCTCTGAGGACGCTTCGGGTGGTGGGAAGTCATGGCCCCAGGAGGCGGAGGCCCTGGCGACCTCGTCAGGGGACAGAATCAAGGCAAAGAGGGGGTGCAAGAAGAATCTCCCACTTCCCAGGAAGAGAGGGATTGGGGAGGAGGAGGAGAAGGCAGCTGCTCCGGGATCCTCTAGAGGGCGCCAGAGCTCAGCAAACCTTCCCCGCCGCCCGGCGGGGGCCGCGGCCCTGCGTCCTCGGCCCTTCTGGAAGTGGGGCTCGCAGGAGACGGGTCCGCGGGGTGGGCCAGGGGTCAGCAAACCTCTCCTTAAAGAGAAGAGGATGAAGAAGTCGTCTGTCCCAACGCCTCAGCGCTGCCACGGGAGCGTGAAAACAGCCGTCGGCATCCCTGAACAAATACTGGGTGGGCCTGCGTGCCAATAAAACTTTATTGATGGACCCTGACATGGGAATTTCATGTGCTTTTTTCGCGTCAAGGAAGAGTTTTTTCCTATTTTTTTTTTAAACCATTTAAAAACGTAAAAACCGTTCTTAGTTCTTGGGCTGTACAAAAACAGGCGGCCTTGGGCTGTCGTTCGTTTCGCATCTGTAACAACAAAGAGACAAGACGCAGCTCAAAATGATGAGAATAAACATTTTTACTCAACTGTTGCTCACCAGGCACTAAGAGCTTAAACGCAGAGGCTTAAGAAATGTATTTCACACCCACGGTCATGTTCGAAACCCCTCGTCTATACGACAGAATATTGTAGTAGTAATTATGAAACGAAACAAATAACG
Organism: Dasypus novemcinctus; assembly: GCF_030445035.2. Classification (NCBI taxonomy): domain Eukaryota; kingdom Metazoa; phylum Chordata; class Mammalia; order Cingulata; family Dasypodidae; genus Dasypus; species Dasypus novemcinctus. The sequence continues at coordinate 81,923,871 of NC_080691.1, read as the reverse complement.
ATGGTCAGAAAAGAACTATAAAGAGATAAATGTCTTCTTTTATTGAACTTTCTAATAGAATCACATGCCAGTAACATGAATGAAGTGGGAAAAAAAAGGAAAAATGTCATAATGAATGCATATCTTTTCATTCCATTAGTAATTTTTTTTTTTAATAAGGAGATATGGGTATTGAACCTGGGACTTTGTATATGTGAAAAAAGTGCTCGGGCGGCAGACTTGGCCCAGTGGTTAGGGCGTCCGTCTACCACACGGGAGGTCCGCGGTTCAAACCCCGGGCCTCCTTGACCCGTGTGGAGCTGGCCATGCGCAGTGCTGATGCGCGCAAGGAGTGCCCTGACACGCAGGGGTGTCCCCCGCGTGGGGGAGCCCCACGCACAAGGAGTGCACCCCATAAGGAGAGCTGCCCAGCGCGAAAGAAAGTGCAGCCTGCCCAGGAATGGCGCCACACACACGGAGAGCTGACACAACAAGATGAAGCAACAAAAAGAAACACAGGTTCCCGTGCTGCTGACAACGACAGAAGTGGACAGAGAAAAACACGCAGCAAATGGACACAGAGAACAGACAATCGGGGTGGGGGGGGGGGGAAGGGGAGAGAAATAAATAAATAAATCTTAAAAAAAAAAGTGCTCAACTACTGAGCTATATCCACTCCTAAATTTTTTTAACAAAAGAAAAACTTATTTTAACATACTAGTCTGTCGCAGTAATAAATTTTAGCATTTCAGTTTAATGACAAGCAATCAAAATAAGAATAACAATAAAAAATAAGAAATTTTAGTTTTACCGATATGGCTTAAATTCAGGAAAAATAATTCATGGATGACTTAAAATTTGAGCTTACCAAACAAAAATAATATTATTTGCAGGTCAAACTCTTCCACTGTTTAAAAATTAAATGCAAATAAATCTTCTGAGTAGTCAGAACAAAAGTATTGCAGTAGTTCAAGCTCTATTTCTTTGCATTTATAATCGCTGGGCTATTGTTATTTATTTTTATTTATTTTTTAAAGATTAATTTTTTATGTATTTCTCTCCACTTCCTCCCCCCTTGTCTGCTCTCTGTGTCCATTTGCTGTGTGTTCCTCTGTGTCTGCTTGTATTCTTGTCAGCGGCACCGGGAATCTGTGACTCTTTCTGTTGCGTCATCTTGCTGGGCAGGCTGTGCTTTTTTCGCGCTAGGCGGCTCTCCTTGCGGGGTGCACTCCTTGTGCGTGGAGCTCCCTTCCGTGGGGGGGACACCCCTGCGTGGCACAGCACTCCTTGTGCATCAGCACAGCGTGTGGGCCAGCTCACCACACGGGTCAGGAGGCCCTGGATTTGAACCCTGGACCTTCCATGTGGTAGGCGGACGCTCTTTTGAGCCAAATCCGTTTCCCTATTGTTATTTATTTCAAATCTGCCCACAGGGATTGGAGACATGGACTGTCCCCAAAGTGAGCTCAGAAGAAGGTTTGGAAATGGAAAGCACTTTGATGGTTCCTCAAAAGGTTAAACAGAATTACCATAAGATCAAGCAATTCCATCCCTAGGTAGAGACCCCAAAGGGTTGAAAAGAGGGACTAAGTAGATAATTGCACACCAGTGTTCATCGCAGCATTGTTCACAATTGCCAGAAAGTGGAGACCCCCCAAGTGTCCATCAGCCGATGAATGGGGCAACAAACTGTGGTCCCTCCAGATAATGGAGTACTATCCAGCCATGAAAAAGGAAGCTCTGGTACACGCTACAACATGGATGAACCCTGCAAACATTACATAAAATGAAAGACGCCAGATGAAAAGGAGACATATCCTATTATTCCATTGACCTGAAATGTCCAGAAGAGGCAAATCCACAGAGACAGGGGCTGGGGGCAGGAGAAACGGTGAGCAGCTGCTTAATGGGTCTGGGGATTCTTTTGGGGGTGAGAGAAAAATTGGGGTAATGCATGGCAGTGATAGTAGAACAACATTGTGAAGGTAATTCAGGCTGCTGAATTTTACAATTAAAACTGGTTAAAATGGCAAATATATATGATAGGTCCATTTTTTTAAAAAAAGCTTTGGAACCCTTCTGAAATGAACCTGGAAAGGAATGTGTGTGGCTGAGTTTGTGTGTGTCCAGGCCAGCTGCAGTGGAAATTACTTTCCACCTAAGATACAATGTTTATTACATGGTCAATAACACAAATGCACTAATTTGAGGCTTCCACTTACTAAAAACTGAACAGTAACTGCAACAGTTGCTTAGACTAAGAGTTGGCAAACTACAGCCTGGGAGCCAACTCCAGCTCCAGGTCCGTTTTTGAAGGAGTTAAGGATGATTTTGTAAATGGCTGGGGGCGGGGGATCAAAAGAAGGGTGAGATTTTGTGACACAGGAGAAGTATATGGAATTCTTCCTCCGTTATCAGGCAGGAGCCTGCATCATCTAAGTGACCTCAGCCTGACCTCTGCTACCAGAGCCTCCACCTGTAGGAATCTGAGCTCAAAACCTACAGCTGCACCCCCTCTCTTTCTCCCTCAATGTCCGTGTCCATCTGTCCACCTACAATAAACTCCATCTCCAACTGCAAAAAAAAACCAAACAAACTGTATGATTGTTCTGTAAATCCCGACTTCTCTAACAAACAAGACAAAACACATGGACAAAAACAGTACAAATATTCAAATGTCAGGGTCCCGAAAAAATCAAGTTTATTGGCACACGGCCACGCCCATTCATGGACGAGTATCGTCTATAGTTGTGTTGGGGCTACGGTGTTGCCATGGAGACCCTCCAGCCTGCAAAGCTAAGCTATTTATTACCTGGCCCTCTACAGAAAACTTTTGCTGCACCCTGGTTTAGACAAACAAAAAATTTTTTGTGGGGAAGTGGACTTGGCCCAATGGATAGAGCGTCCGCCTACCACATGGGAGGTCCAGGGTTCAAATCCCGGGCCTCCTTGACCCGCGTGGAGCTGGCCCATGCGCAGTGCTGATGCGCGCAAGGAGTGCCCTGCCACGCAGGGGTGTCCCCGCGTAGGGGAGCCCCACGCGCAAGGAGTGCACCCCATAAGGAGAGCCGCCCAGAGCGAAAGAAAGTGCAGCCTGCCCAGGAATGGCACCGCACACACGGAGAGCTGACACAGCAAGATGACGCAACAAAAAGAAACACAGATTCCCATGCTACTGATAAGGATAGAAACGGACAAAGAAGAACACACAGTGAATGGACACAGAAGCAGGCAACTGGCGGGGGGGAGAAATAAATAAAAAATCTTTAAAAAAAAGTTTATCTGCATATTTGGAACAGAGCAAGGTATAGCTGGAGTGCTCAGTAAATGCTCATTATTTACAATTCAGTTGAAAGCTTAGACTCAGGAGCTGTGCCTGTCAAAAACGGGGTTGTTTTCTGAGAGAGGAAAGTCCAAGAAGGTGAGCTGTTGAGAGAATTAAATGCCTTAAAATATGCAAAGCACTTACTGGAACTGGTACATTTTCTTTTTCTATTTTTTTTTAAAGATTAAAAAAAAATTTCTCTCCCCTTCCCCCACCTCTTGTCTGCTCTCCGTGTCCATTCGCTGTGTGTTCTCCTGTGTCCACTTGCATTCTTGTCAGCGGCACCGGGAATCTGTGTCTCTTTCGTCACATCATCTTGCTGTGTCAGCTCTCCCTGTGTGCGGCGCCGCTCCTGGGCGGGCTGCGCTTTTTTCACTTGGGGCGGCTCTCCATACGGGGCGCACTCCTTGCGCGTGGGGCTCCCCTACGCGGGGGACACCCTGCGTGGCAGGGCACTCCTTGCGCGCATCAGCACTGCGCATGGGCCAGCTCCACGCAGGTCAGGAGGCCCGGGGTTTGAACCCTGGACCTCCTATATGGTAGGTGGACACTCTATCAGTTGAGACACAACCACTTCATTTTCATTGCATTTTCATTGCGTGTTTCTAGGTGAAATGCATACAAACAGATCTAATCCAATATGAGAAAGTACTTCCTGTTCGATCTTCTTTTGAGCTGCCTGATTATATCAAGGAAGACTCATTTGAGTGCTACTGTGTCTTTAAAACCTAACATAGGGAAATGGATGTGGCTCAACCAACTGGGCTCCCATCTACCATCTGGGAGGTCCAGGGTTCGATGCCCACGGCCTCCTGGCGAGGGCGAGCCGGCCCACGCGGGAATGCGGCCCTGCACGGGAGAGCCAGCCTGAGTGGGAACGCCGCCTCGTGCTGGAAGAGCTGCCCCACGCAGGAGTGGCGGCCGACTGAGAGCTGGTGCAGCAAGACGACGCAACAAGACACACAGAGGAGAGAAAATGAGAAGACGCAGCAGACCAGGGAGCTGAGGTGGCGCAAGAGAGTGATCGCCTCTCTCCCTCTCCGGAAGGTCCCAGGATCAGTTCCCGGAGCCGCCTAATGAGAAGACAACAGACACAGAAGAACACAGAGAGCAGACAACGGGGGATGGAGGGGGCAGAGGGAGAAATAAATAAATATAAATCTTATAAAAAATAAATAAAACTAACATATACTAGTCTCTCTTTTTAAAATAATCATCAAACTCCAGAAACTCCCAAAGACAAAGTAACTACCTGGGATTGAATGAAATGGCTTAATTTTTTTTTTTTTTAGCATCTCTCTTGGGCACCTGATACTTTTATTATTATTTTTTTAATGTACCAAGTGGTATAATGTTTCCTTTGAAGATAAAATTCATTCCAAGAGAAAACCACCATCTTCAGTGGTTTCTGTGTATTTAACTTTTTATCTTAAATACATCTCTTTCATGAAGAAGCTTTACCATGTTGTGGCAACTTGCAAACCAGAATTGGGCACCCCAAATAGAAGGCAACAAAATAAAAGTTGTATTGCACGCCAATATTCCTAGCTGCGTTATTCACAATTGCCAAAAGATAGAAGCGACCCAAATTCCACAAACAGAGAGAGAAAATGTGGTCCGTCTATACTAGGGAATATTATTCAGCTGTGAAAAGCAATGAAGTTGGGATACATGTGACACCTTGGATGAAACTTGAAGACATCGTGACGAGTGAAGTGTCAGACACAAAGGGACAAATATTGTGTGGCCTCACTGATAGCAAATAACTAGAAAAAGCAAATTCATAGAGTTAAAACCTAGAATATAGGTTACAGGGGGCAGGTTGGGAGTGGGGAGTTAAAGCTTAATTTGTACAGAATTTCTATGTGGGTTGATTTGAAAGGTTTGGAAATGGAGGCTGGTGATGGTAGCTCAGTTTTATGAGTTTAATTAACAGCATAAAATAGAGCCATGGATGTGGTTAAAAGGGGGAAGTTTTAGGTCGTCTACCTGTTCCTGGGTAAAGTTTAAAAATAAAATGTGAGACTGTACAACACGGCGTTCCACGCAGTGGACTCTGGTTAAGAGTGGAAGTGCAGAAGTGTTCTTTCATGAATTCTAACAAATGCGCAAGACTAAGGCAAGGGGTTAATGGGGTGGCGGGGAGGGGATGTAGCTCAGTGGTTGAGCGCCTGCTTCCCATGTACGAGGGCCTGGGTTCAATCCCCGGTGCTTCTTAAAAAAAAGGAGGGGGGTGGTCAATGGGAAAGAAGACACGCTAATGTAAACTGTGGGCTAAACGTAGTAGTTTAGCCATTAGCATAGTCTTTCACCCACTGTAGCCAAGGTAGTGTGCTGACGCAGCGGCGGGGAGTAGTGGGGACTCCGGAGTTTCGACATGGTTTTCCTGTAAATCTACAACTTCTTGAAAATCAAAGAAATAAATCAGACCAATAAAGTGTGATTAGATCTTGCTCAAAGTTGCTGCGTCCTGGACCCGGAGATCACTTCAAGAATTCCCGCAGCTGGAGATGCTCCATCTCGAGGAATTCCCGAGGACGAGGTGCAGGGCGGCGGGCAGGCAGGAAATTCCGGGCAGCGACAGATTCCCGGGGAGAAAAATCAGGATATTGGGATATTGTCCTCTGTATCTTTTTGCACACACTGGGCCCCCGATTCCAATCAAATGCCATCCCATCAACTTCTCGGGGGGACTGAGCATCACCCCCCAGGGCTGAGCGATGAGGGGTTTGGGAAACCCTTCAGCTCAGCCCTTTTTCACAGATGGGGAAACAGTGCCCCAAGGCCGGGACTTCCTGGTGTCGCCCCAAGTTGGTGGTTGACGCGGTGGTAGGACTGAGGGTTTCCAGAAAGGCACCGCACGGGCAGGTGACGAATTGGCCGGGGACCCCGGGCTGACCCCCCCTCAGCCCCGTTTCTCTTGGGCTCCCCGGTCCAAGCTGGGCTGTGGGGGTCACTCCGCAGATATCTGGGGGGCCCGGGGCACAGCCGTGACTGATTTACACATAGCCCCGCTTCCTGGGGCAGGGGCACCCCCAAACAGGGTGATGGGAACGGTTGACTGGCGGGGGCAATGTTCCCAGGACAGGCTCCTCGGGAAGTGACGATGGCGCCAAGGCCACCAGATTAGGGTTTCCTGACAGCTTCAAGATGGCGAGGGAGGAGGGGAGCCCCCACCCCCATCTCCTTCGTGCCCTTCCCAGCACCCCCTGATGGATACGCCTCGGTCTCCTCCCCCACCAAGGGGAAGGAAGCCGAGATGACCTCGTTCGCAGCTGCTGCCTCTTTTCCGAGTCACAGGGTCCACTGTGACCCTTGGATCCTCCAGTCATAAAGCAATCACCTCAGGACAAGGTGGTGGCTAGACTGGGAGAGGTGGGGCCGGGCCAGAAGGGGTGTGCGGGGGTGGGGGGGGGTGGCGGGAGCGGCTCTGTTTGCAGCTCTAGGCTTAAGGACCCTTACAGAGCCCTGACTCAGGGCCAACTCCTTCTGAAGCCGGCTATGGAAAAGCCCCTGAGAACGGGGCTTGCAGAAACTTCTCCCTGACGTCTCACTTCCCAGCCCTGTCCAGGTCTGCATCCCACCCGGCCCCCGGCAGAAACCTCTGAGGCCGTGACAGGAACAGCATTTTGGGGACAATTAAGAAAAATTGGATGCAGCCAGGTGGCCTCTGCATCTTGGCTCAGTGCTTTTTGTCCCCTCCCTGCCTCACCTCCTCCTGCTTTCCCCAGATGCCTCAGGGCCTTTGCACTGGCTGTTCCCTGGGCCCCTGAATGCCTTTCCCAGATGCCTTGGGACCTTTGCACTGGCTGTTCCTTGTGCCCCCAAATGCATTCCCTGTGCCTCCGAATGCCATTCCCAGATGCCTTGAGGCCTTTGCACTGGCTGTTCCCTGTGCCCCTGAATGCCTTTCCCAGATGCCTCGGGGCCTTAGCACTGGCTGTTCCCACTTCTGAATGCCTTTCCCCAGAACCCCGCCTGAGCTGCCCCTTGCCTGCCGTGCAGTCAGGCATCACCGCTCTCCGACTCTGCCTCTGTCCACACTGTCGATTCCTTTCACGGATTTTCTCGCTCACCAGGGAACGATTTCATCTTAGCGTCTCTCCCCTGAAGGGCAGGGCAGCTCCGAGGAGGGGCTGTTATTTTTATGTCTCTCACTTTCCCTACCACGTCCAGAGGCCGGGCACACCCCAGAGAGCCTGGTCCAGTGTGGGGGGGGAGGGGGCATGATTTCTGGGGCGCACCGGCCCACTCCCTCCTCCCTCTCGGGGTACCTGGTTCAAACCTCCGGCCCTCCGCTCCCCCCCAGAGCAGGCAACTTCCGGGACACAGCGCAGCGGGTGATGTAAGAGGGACAGCGCGAGGCCCGGAGCCTAATCAGCTGGCGTCACCCGCGAGGCGAGCAGAGTCCCCCGGGCGGCCCCCCACCCGGCCCCAGCCGGCCCGACACACCCGAGTCAGGAGGCTTTTACTCACCGCCGGTCCTGTCCCCGGGGAGGGGAGGGGCCGGAGCCGCGGCCACCTCCAGGCTCTGTCGCCTCTTCCCTGCGGATCCGCCCTGAGAGAAGGGGGGACCGGGGAGCCTGGGGTGAGGAGGCCAAGGGGACGGTGACAAGAGACACGCCCCCAGCTCGAGGCGGGGGCTGCCAGGGCTGGGCCCGGGCCCCGGCTGCCTCGCGGGAGAGCTGCCAGGCGCCGCGTCCCACCCCCAGGCCCCTCTGTCCCCGTGTGCCAATCGGGGAGCGGGGACACACGCTGGTGCTGGAAAGAACGACGGCCCTTTGCCAGGGCTGCCCGACCCCCGGGCCCGGGCCCCGTCTCGTTTCAAAGCCCCGCTTTTACTGACTTCTTTGTTTTTAAAAGGCGTTTCTGTTTTTAAAAGATGCTGAGATGCCAAGGGCGGTGCGTGGCGCACAGGGACTCCCCACGCGCTCCCGCGCCGGCCCCGCATTCAGCAGCGTGGCCCGTCCCCTGCGATCGCTGCACACCTTGGAGCCCTGCCCCGGCGCGGAGGGCGGTTGCGCTGTCGCGGACACTCTCTCCCTTTGGACTCTGAAGGGTATGGCAGGAGATAGAATGGCCCGTATCTGTCGCGGTAATTGACATTCAGAGCGATTCCCAAGTCCCCCAAATGCCCCCGGATTATGCTCTTTTTCTTTCTCCTGCCCCCAGAACCTCCAGTGGCCGCTGCCTCCTCATCAGTGATATTTCTTCCCTTAAAACACATCTTTTAAATAAACGCGTCCTGCCAACAACTTGGTGTAATAGGTCCTTTTTTTAAAAATTTCTCTCCCCTCCTTGTCTGCTCTCTGTGTCCATTCGCTGTGTGCTCTTTTGTGACCACTTCTATCCTTATCAGCGGCACCGGGAATCTGTGTTTCGTCTTGTTGCGTCATCTTGCTGTGTCAGCTCTCCATGTGTGCGGCACCATTTTTGGGCAGGCTGCACTTTCTTTCACGCTGGGCGGCTCTCCTTGCGGGGCGCACTCCTTGCGCGTGGGGCTCCCCTACGTGGGGACACCCCTGCGTGGCACGGCACTCCTTGCGCGCATCAGCACTGCGCATGGGCCAGCTGCACACGGGTCAAGGAGGCCCGGGGTTTGAACCGCGGACCTCCCATGTGGTAGACAGATGCCCTAACCACTGGGCCAAGTCCGCTTCCCTGTAATAGGTCCTTGATCCGCATCTTACAGATAAGGAAACCGAGTCACAGAAAAGCAAATTCCCTTTGCCCAAAGCCACACAGCTGCAGGTGGGAGAGCTGGGATTCGAACCCGGGTCGTGGGCTAACCCAGCACCATCCACTAGAAGTAGCCTGTGAACTCTTAAATCTTTCAAACGAATCGTAAGAATATATTTTATGAATCCAAGCTTTAGGATTAATAATTCCAGCTATTATCGTTTCAACATGTACTCAATACGGAAACTATGAATGAGAAATTTCACAATTTTTATACCACGTCTTTGATATCCAGTGTGTGTCACACTGACAGCATGTTTCAATTCAGACACTAATGCTCTTCATCAGAAATCCTTGCTCTGTATTTGGAGTTCATAAAATTCACAGTTAAAAGTGTAAATTCACAACCCGGTTTGTTCTATGCAGACTTGAAAGTGTACTGTGAACTGAACTGAGTATCAGTTTTTGTGTTTTTCTTTTTAGGTACCTGGGTCGGGGATTGAACCCAGGACGTCGTACGTGCCAAGCGGGTGCTCAACTGCTGAGCCGCGTCGGCTCCCCTGAGCTGGTTTTTTAGTTTGTTTGCTCGTTGTTTGTTTATTTTGTTTTTAAGGAGCCACTGAACCCGGGACCTCCTGTGTGGGCAGGCACTCGATCGCTTGAGCCACAGCCGCTCCGGAGTATCGGTGTTTAAATGTGAATGAATATAAATGAAATGAAGGGGGGAGGGCTGTGGCTCCAGCAGCTGGGCGCCTGCCTCCCACACGGGAGGCCCCCGGTTCCGTTCCGAGTGCCTCCTAACGAAGATGAGCAGACACAGAGAGCAGACTGCGAGCGCAAAACTCAAGACAGACGGGGGGGTGGGGGGAGAAATAAATAAATAAACCTTGTTTAAAATTATGGGATACAGCTGAAGCAGGGATTATAGGGAGATTTATTTAAAAAAAACACTTTAAATCCAGTTCCTTGTCACACTTGCCACAGGTAACGTGTTCAAGAGCCAGAAATGGCTCGTGGCTGCTGTATTGGGCAGAGCTGGTCTAATCCACTAAACCAGAGGTCAACTAAATTTTTCTTTTTTTCTTTTTTTAAATATTTTGGCAAGGCTTTTTTTTTTTTTTTAATTTCTCCCCTCCCCCATTCCCCCCCCTTGTCTGCTCTCTGTGTCCACTCGCTGTGTGTGCCTCTGTGTCTGCTTGTCTTCTCATTGAGCAGCTCTGGGAACCCATCCTGGGACCTTTTGGTATGGAAGAGAGGCGATTACTGTCTTTTGCCACCTTAGCTCCTCTGTTCTGCTACATCTTCTTTTCTCTCCTCTGTGTGTCTTGTTGCATCATCTTGCTGTGCCAGCTCCTCGTGTCGGCTGACGCTCCCGCGCAGGGCGGAGTTCCCATGCAGGGCCGCATTCCCACATGGGCCAGCACTCCATGTGGGCCGGCTCGCCCTCACCAGGAGGCCCTGGGCATCAAGCCCTGGACCTCCCATATGGTAGATGGGAGCCCAATTGGTTGAGCCACATCCATTTCCCAAACTTTTTCTATACAGGGAGGGCCCAGGTAGTAAATATTTTCTGCTGCATGGGCCGTGAGATTTCTGTCACAACTACTCAACTCTGCTGTCGTAGTGCAAAAGCAGCTGGAGATAATACGTAAATGCGCTGGCGTGCCTGTGTGCCAATAAAACTTTATTTACAATAATAAGTCAAGGGCCGGAATTGATCCACGGGCTGTAGAGTTTGCTGACACTGACCTAAACTATGCAAGTAGATTGAGACGTGGTTGATCCTTCCGGAAGCAGGGATTGGGCTGCTCTGTGAGCCAGCATGCTTCCGGATACTGGGGATACCCCACCCCACACAGTAGTTCTTGCCATTGTAACAGTCCCTATTTTGCAGATGAGCAGACAGACAAAACCCCTGTCCTCCTGGAACTGACTCTAGCTGGGGCGACAGTAAAACAATAAATGGTGTGTCAAAATACATGTGCTGGGATGAGGGTGTGGCTCAAGCGATTGGGCTCCCGTCTACCACATGGGAGCCCTGGGTTCAGTTCCTGCAGCCTCCTGGTGAAGGCAGCCTCGCCTGCGCCCACGGAGAGCTGACAGCCCAGCAAGATGACGCAACAAAGGGACACAAGCAGGCACAGAAAAAATGCTCAGCAAATGGACACAGAGAGCAGACAACAAGCACAAACAGCAAGGGGGGGGATAAAACAAACGTGCTGTGAAGATACATGAAGCAGGAAGGGGGGTGGGGGCTAAGGAGAGGGGTTCCATTAAAAATGGGGTGGCCAGGGAAGGCTTCATCAAGGAAACGAATTTTAGCAGAGACCTAAAAGTGACAGGAGGGGAGCAGATGTGGCTTAAGCAGTTGGGTGCCTACCTCCCACATGGGAGGTCCCAAGTTCAGTTCCCGGTGTCTCCTAAAGAAGACTAGTGGATGGAACAAACGGACTGAATGAGTTGACACAATGAGCAGATATAATGAGCTGGTGCAACAAGCAGACAGGCAGGCACAACGAGCAGGGAGTGGAGGTGGCTTAAGCAGTTGGGCACCTGCCTCCCACATGGGAGGTCCCAGGCTCAGTTCCTGGTGCCTCCTAAACAAGACAAGCAGACAATGAGCAGACACAATGAGCAGAGACAACAAGTGGACAATGAGCAGACAGGAGAGGGAGCCATCTCAGGGAGGGATGAAAGAATAAAAGTGACAGGAGCCAGCCATGGGGAGATCTAGGGAAAGGTATTCCAGAATCACAGGACAAGTACGTGCAAAGGCCCTGGGGTAGGACTGTGCCTGGTGTACCTGTGGCCAATGTGCAGTGAGGGACGGGGAAAGCGATGGGAAGTGATGCTAAAGAGGTGAGGGAGACGGCACAGCTCATGTAGGACCTTAGAAATCACAATAAGGAGAGCAGACTGGGAGGACTGAGGACGGAGCTGGGAGCGCGGGGAGAGAGGACCGCACTGGTCCAGCCTCAAGGCGACAGGGTCGGGGCAGGATGGTGGCAGTGGGGAAGGACATGAATACATTTTGGAGGCAGAGCTGTCAAGATGTGCCGAATGGGTTGCCAAAAACCTTTGCAGTGTCCATTAAAAGATCAAAATAAATCTAAGCGCGTGGGCGGTGGGTAAAGGAAGGAGATGAGTGCAGGAGAAATAATTAAAGCAAGATAGGGGAGCGATGTAGCACCGTGGTTGAGCGCCTGCTTCCCATGGACAAGGTCCTGGGCTCGAGGCTCCGTATCTCCTAAAAACAAACAAACAAAAACAACTCTCATTGGTGAGAGGGTGTGGCTCAGTGGTTGAGCGCCTGCTTCCCATGTACGAGGTCCTGGGTTCAATCTCCACTACTGCCTAAGAATAAAAAAAGCAATTTAAAAGGTATGAAATGGGAAGCGGACTTGGCCCAGTGGTTGGGGCGTCCGTCTACCACATGGGAGGTCCGCGGTTCAAGCCCCGGGCCTCCTTGACCCGTGTGCAGCTGGCCCATGTGCAGTGCTGATGCGCGCAAGGAGTGCCCTGCCACGCAGGGGTGTCTCCGCTTAGGGGAGCCCCACGCGCAAGGAGTGCACCCATAAGGAGAGCCGCCCAGCGCGAAAGAAAGTGCAGCCTGCCCAGGAATGGCGCCGCACACACGGAGAGCTGACACAGCAAGATGATGCAACAAACATAAACACAGATTCCCGTGCCGCTGACAAGAACAGAAGCGGACGAAGAAGAACACACCGCAAAAAAAATAAAAAATAAAAAAATAAAAGGTACAAAATGGCATAGAAGTCAAAATAATGGTTACGTCCAGGGATGGGTGACGGCTGGGAGGGGGTTTCTAGGGTGCTGGAATGTTCTAGGCCTTGATCACACACGCACGTGTAAAGCCGTAAGATTCACGAGCGTCACTATTTGTACGGTGTATTTTCATTTAATTTTAAAAGAGGGTCTTGGTGCAGCCCAATGGTAACAGTAAGCCACGAGGTTCCGTTCTGAGCAGTTTAATCACGGGCACTTGAGAGCCAAGAAATAAAGGAGGGGAAACAAGCGAAGGTGGGTGAGTAAGGCAGGAACATTTTGGCAGATTCGGGTCCAGCCAAGCTTTCTTGGGGTGCCCCCACCCCAAGCCCTGAGATGCGTCAGGGGGAGATGACAAGACCTGCCTTCGAGGAGCGCCCAATCGACTTGTGGAAAACCACATGGACAGGCAGGACTCATCAGGAAGCAGCTAAGCAGAGCGCGTTTTCAAAAGCTAATGGCTAGGGTCCAAAATCAAGTTTGGAATTTGGGTGGGAGAGAATTCTGTGGACTGAATGAATCAGGGAAGAGAAATAGCTTTTTTTTTTTTTTTTTTCAGTGCAAGGAACAGAAACTCAACTCAGACTTTTTATGCCAAAAAGGGAATCCATGTCTCCTGTCACTGCCGCGTGTCTGAAGTCGAGGGGCGGGCTTCAGGCACGGCTGGATCCAGGATCTCGGTCCACGTTGTCAGATCGGTGGCTGTTTTCTCTGCTGTCCTCTGGGTGGACTCGCGCCACGGCAGCTTCTTCCCTCAGCGGGTAACAATGGCCAGCAGTCCCGGAACTACTTTCCTTGTGGCTCAACACCCAGAGCCAAAGCAGAGCTCCATTTGTCCTGTGCTTCCAGAAAACGGCTCAGGGCAGGCTCTCATTGGCCATTGCTCCAGACTCGAGGCTGTCATTAGAGCCTGAACCATAGAGCCTGAAAGAGGGGATGGGGAAGGAAAATTGGAGGGTGGGACCCCAAAGGGGGCAGATGGAGGCCAGGCAGGCAGAAAGCAGATTTGAAGGGTCCCAGTTGAATTGAGTTGAGCCCGGAGAGACAAAGACGGCCTTGCAGGCGGCGGCTTAGTAAGGAAGGGCCGGGACGTGGGGACAAGCTTGTTGTACGCAAGGAAAAGGGAGGCGGGTGGGCTGGAAGGTGTGTTGAGGGGGCCACGGAGGTGATGAGAGGTTCTCGTCCTCTCTGTCCCCTGAAATCCTTCCATTTTTTAGGATTTACTCATTGCAGATGCCCAACAGCAGGGGCTCCAGCGCAGGGAGCCTGGATTCAAACCCCAGCTTCATGGGAAGCGGATGTGATTCAAGCAGTTGGGCGCCCGCCTACCACACGGGAGGGCCCGGGTTCAGTTCCTGGTGCCTCCTAAAGAAGACAAGTCAGACAGCGAGCTGACGTGACAGGTTGGCACGGCGAGCTGACACAAGATGACGCAACGAGGAGACACAACAAGAGACATAACAAGCAGGGAGCAGATGTAGCTCAAGCGATTGGGCACCTCCCTCCCACATGAGAGGTCTCACGTTCGGTTCCCAGCACCTCCTAAAAAAAGAAGATGAGAAAACACAAAGAGCACACAAAAAACAGACACAGAGAGCAGACAGCAAGCGCAAACAACAGGTGTGTGTGTGAAATTAAAAAAAATAAATCTTTAAAAAAAAATCCCAGCTTCAACACTCACTGGCTGTGTGACCTTGGGGCAGTGGCATACCCTCTCTGAGTCTCAGGAGAACAAGGATAACAGAAGCATCTCCTTCTGAGTTTGTGAATCACACTTTTCATGCCTGGAGCGGTTCCTGGCACACGGCAAACTTTCACTTATCCTCGTCATCCTCATTAAGCTGTAAATTTAAAAAATAGAATCAATTTCTCTTTGAACGGGTAAATGTTCAGATGGTTCATAACTGTACAAGTGTCCCAGGTAGACAGGGAAGTCACGTCCCCCTAGTCCCCTCGCCCCCCAGCTCCCCGCTCTGGAGGCAACCACTGTCCACAGTTTCTCACGCGTCCTGGGGGAGGGTTCCCACCCTTGACTGTTGACATTTTGGATGAGCAATGCTCTGTGGTGGCGGTAGGGGGCGCCGCGTGCACTGTGGGGGTTGAGTAGTCTCCACGTCCCTTGTCCTCTCTACGCCAGTTGGGACCACCACAGATGTCGCCAGCATTTCCCAGTGTCCCTGCTTGAGAAGCACTGCCCTCTTCTCTAAAGAGACACGCACATAAATGTTCTTTTTATTCTCCTTTTCGTGCCCAAACAGTGGCCTACACTGTCGTTGAGTTTCCCACACACTGGGAGGCTTCTTCTCTGCCTCTCTTCTTCCCGTAGCTGCCAACATTCTTTGACAGTCCACTCCGATATCTGCCTTTGTCTTCACAAGTCTTCCTTCGAGTTCTTCTTTTATTTTTTATTTTTTGAAAACAATTTATTGGGAAGCAGGTGTGGTTCAAGTGATTGAGCTCCCGCCTGCCACATGGGAAGTCCTGGGTTCAGTTCCTGGTGCCTCCTAAAGAAGACGAGCAAGACGGGGAGCTCATGTGACAGGCAGGTGCAGCGAGCTGATGCAACAAGTGACACAAGGAGGAAAACATAATGAGAGACACAACAAAGCAGGGAGCAGAGGTGACTGAAGCGGTTAGGTGCTTCCCTCCCACATGGGGGGTCCCAGGTTCGGTTCCCAGTACCTCCTAAAAGGAAGACGAGCATACAACAAACAGACACAGCAAATGGAAACAACGAGGGGGAGGGAAATCAATCAATCAATAAAATAAATCTTAAAAAAAATTTTTATTGGGAAGCAGATGTGGCTCAATGATAGGGCCTCTGCCTACCACAGGGGAGGACACAAGTTCGATCCCTGGAGCCTCCTGGTAAAAAAGAAAAAGAGAAAGTGTGCCTGCGTGGTGAGCCAGTGCCCGTGCAAGTGAGTCACACAGCAAGATGATAACACAACAAAAGAGAGACAAAGGGGAGAGTCAAGGTGAAGCACAGCAGAGACCAGGAACTGAGGTGGTGCAATTGACAGGGAACTCTCTCCACATCAGAGGTCTCCAGGATCGAATCCTGGTGAATCCTAGAGCAGAAAAAATGAGAAGAGAGTACAAAAAGAGAAATAGATACAGAAGATCACACAGCAAATGGACACAGACAGCAAAAACAGCAGGGCAGGGGGAGGGGGAGGGAAACCCCACAATGTGTTGAAGATCATCATTCATACATGAACATACATAAACAAGGGTTTAGGAAAAGTTTGAACTTACAAAACAAACCCGCCTATCGTAATACAGGGTCCCACACCTCGCCCGTCACCAACACCTTGCACTGTTGTGACACATTTGTACAAACTATGAAAGAGCATCGCCAAAATTTACTGTTAACTATAGCCTATAGCTTACCTTTGGTGTATTTTTTGCCTAACCTACCCTACAATTTTTTTTGGTTCATAAACCATGTAATTTATCTAAACTGTATAATCAATGGCATTTGGTATAATCACCAAGTTGTGCATTCATTATTTCAATCAATATTATAGCATTTTCATTACTCAAAAAAAAAGAAAGAAAAACAACAAAAAACATACCCATATGTCATTATTATACCCACATGTCAGTGCTACTAATTACAAGTCCTATGATGTGCTTTCACCATTTCTGTTCATTTCCAAACCACTTTTTACCAATTCTGCACAGATGAAGCCTCAGTTTTCCATTCTCTATGCATTCTATTCTCTGGTGATGTATATCCTAGCTATTAACTCCATGAGTCCCTGTCCTTCTAAAGACACTTGTGGGAAGCAGATGTGGCTCAAGCAGTTGAGCTCCCGCCTACCACATGGGAATCCCAGGTTCGGTTCTCAGTGCCTCCTAAAGAAGACGAGCAAGACAGCTAGCTGACACGACAGGCTGGCGCAGTGAGCTGACGCAACGAGATGAGGCCATGAGAAAACACAATGAGAGACACAACAAGTAGGAAACGAAGGTGGTTCAAGTGACTAGGTGCCTCCCTCCCACACGGGAGGTCCCGGGTTGGGTTCCAGGTGCCTCCTAAAAAGAAAGACGGGCATACAACAAGCAGACACAGTGAGCACAAACAACGAGGGGGGAAATAAATCTTTAAAAAATAGACACTTGCACTCACTTTAGGACCCCCCCAGCCTGGAGAGGATACCCCCATCTGCAGATGCTTAACTAAACTGCATTTGCAAAGCCCCTCTTCCCACACCCTGGTAATGAGAATGTGGACAGATCTTTACTTTTTTGGGGGGCGGGGGAGGCATCTTTCAAGCCACTAGGGCTGCCAAGATTCTGTACCTCTAACCAACACTTTAGGGTCCCGCCCACGGTGTCTGGGATATTTCCGTGCAGGCCCCTGACTCGCAGGGACCCACGCCTGGCCTCTGCGCCCAGGCTGCCTGGAGCAGCCCTGCCCGGTGTGCCTCGTGAGTCCACGGGAAGCCGCCCTCCCCGGGCCTTGCCCATCGGTGGGGGCCGATATGTGGAATGTAAATGCCCCAGCCGTCTCGCCCAGTGGCTGGAGAAAGCCGACACCTGCTCGGTGAGATTGCATTTCCATCATCCACTGCGGCAGCTTGGTAACAAGCCTCCCTGGAGGCTTCCCTGCCTCTGAATCGCCTCCCACTCCCCCGGCCATGCCCCTGCCCCGTACAGATAAAGGAGGCGGGTTCCATCCAGGGCCTTGGATGCAAAATTTAAGGGGGTGCCAAGAATCTCATGAACCAACATTTAATGCGATGGCTTTAAAATATCAGAACAGGGAGTGAATGTAGCTCAGTGGTTGAGCACCTGCTTCACACGTACGATGTCCTGGGTTCAATTTCCAGTGCCTCCAAAAAACAAAACCAAATAAGTGGTCGTACCACTAAAAAAAAATCAGAATAAATGCAAAATAAAGTCCATAATGAACAGAAGATCCAACTATTAAATCAAGACAGGCTGCTGTTTGCTTGTCTTATGACCTGGAGCTGTCACGCATGGGAAAAGCTTGCAGTTCTTGAGCCCATTTCACTGTGGAATTGACAATGGCCAATGAACAGATTGGGCAACGTGGAACTTTATATATGTGGAGAAGTCTGATTGTTGAGCTTTCATTAAACTCTGCTCATTGCTGAGTTTTGATTTGCATTTCCCTAACGGCTAACGACATTGAGCATCATTTCAGATGCCTGTTCAGATACCTTTCTCCCAGGAAGATATATTTGTATGTCTTCCTGGGAGAAATGTCTATTCAAGACTTTTGTCCAATTTTAAAATTGGGTTGTTTTTCTTTTTGTTGTTGAGTTGTAGGGGTTCTTTTTCTATTCTGGTTATCACACTCTTACCAGATATATGGTTTTCAAATATTTCCCCCATCCTGTAAGCTTTTTCTCTTTCTTGGTAATGCCCTTTGATGCCTGAGTTTTACCTAACCATTGAGCCATACTGCCTCTCCCCAAACTGTTCCAGGTTGCAGAGGAAGTTAAGAAATGGGTAGCGATTTCTCAATTTTCAGAGTCCTCTCGATACTGTAGGATTGCGTTACTATGAACCACATATATTGTGTAACATACCGTGTGATTCAAAAAATAAATTTTGTATGTATCCAGCATACTGAATGGAGAAATGGATGTTTTTATTCAACTGTGTTTTCTTTTTAGTTTTTAATTGTTTATATTTTCAATTATTAAATGCATAAAATAAGTTTAAAAGAGAAAGAGTCCTCTTGGGAAGCCGGGGTGGTCCGGGCAGTTGGGCTCCTGCTTGCCCCATGGGAGGTCCCGGGTGTGGTTTCTGGTGCCTTCTCAAAAAGAAGCCGAGCAGACAACAGACAGACACAGAGAGCAGACAGCAAGCGCAGACAAGGAGGGGACAGGGAGAGATAAGGAAATGAAAACAAATCTTAAAAAAAAAAAGAGTCCTCTTGTTTGAATTTTCTTCACTCATTTCTGGTCTGTAACTAGCACCTGTTCTTGCAAGAATCTGGTACAAAATGCAATCAATGAAGAGCCAGGAAGCCGTTCCTACATACTCTAAACTAGGTGCTGGGTTTTTATGGATAGGAAACCTGTGTGCTTAAGAATTCGATGTTAAATATTAAAATTTCACGGTGTTTTACAAAGAACCCACCGGCTTCTGGACATCCTGCCACTCGGCCTGAATGTGCCTGAGACCCACAGGGGAGGAGGGATTTTCCCTGGGAAAGAAAAGTTAAAAGCCGATACATTCGCAACTTTCATTATACACTGATTATTTATGTATGCTCATATGTAAATGATATAAAAATAATAGGGAGGGTTGGGAAAAAATACACCAAATGAAAGATACTTTGGTTGGTAGTAATATTTCAAGGATGCTCTTCAATCATTAATTAAAAACGTTTCACAGCAAAGCAAGGTATTGTTGGTCGGGTGAGGTATGGTGTCCCTGTGTGATGTGAGGTATGTTTGTTTTCTAAGTTCGCAACTATTACTATACACTTATTGTTTATGTTTGTTTATGCGTGTGTGGTATATTTCAATATTTTTTTAATGCAAAAAAAAACAAACAAAAAGCTGATTGAAACTGGGCTGCACAATGGAAGAAATTATATCACTGATGTGGAAACAGTGGCCACGGGAGTTGCTGAGGGCAGGGAGAGGGAAGAAGAGACGTGATGTGGGGCATTTCCAGGACTTGGAGTTGTCCTGAATGATATTGCAGGGTCAGATGCTGGACATTGTATATCCTGCCATAACCCACTGCATGAACTGGGAGAGAGTGTAAAGAGCAACATAAACTATAATCCATGCTGTACTGCAGTGCTCCAAAATGTATTTATTAAATGCAGTGAATGTACCACACTAACCAAAGAGGTTGTTGATGTGGGAAAAGTGGGGGGTGTGGGGAGTGGGGCATATGGGAATCTCCTATTTTGTTTACGTAACATTTTGTGTGATCTATGTATCTTGTAAAAATAAATAAATGTATTTTTAAAAAACTGGGTTAGAATTCTTTCAAGCCTCCATTAGAAAATATAAATATGCCTAAGAAAAGTAATACATGTGTCTGATATCAGTCATTCACACTTTAGCTAGAAGTAACTAAACCTTAGACCTATATAAGGAGGGTGTTTTCTCCCCCTAAGAATCAATTCCTTCAAGCCCCATTGGAAAATGTTTCAGGAAAGCAATCTATGTGCCTGCCATCAGTCATTCACTCTTTAGCTAGAGCTAGCCTAAAGAGCTCTGACTACCGTGTGCTTCGGTCCTGTTAGAAGCCACCCGAGGAAACTTCAGGAGTGAAAGGGAGGAGGGCTCAGTGGGAAAAGCACAGCTGGAAGGCAGCGGGCCTGCCGGGCTCAGCCAGCAGCACCTGTACTTCAGTGTGGACGTCAGAATAAAGCAGTAACGGTGGAAAGGAAGCATGGTCCCATTTAAGGAGTGTGACCGGAGAGGCCGCGCGTCCCAGTGGGAGCGCCGAGCTTGGAGACACAGGCGAGCGGGATTTAGTTCGGTGGAAGAGGCAGCTCCTAAAAGCTACCGCTGAGACAAGGCCGGCAGCAGCCTTGGGAAATTATATCGACGTCGGGCCCCGCCTTTGATTTGTCTATTTCATTTCTGCTATTTGCCGTGGCTTATTTTTTAGGTGAAACAGTGAAATTGTGTTTATCGATTTCAGAATACGTGGAACGGGAGCATGGCTCAACATTCCCAAGGTGGAAACGAGTACGGACCAGCCGCCCCTTCCCCCTGCCCCCAGCCCCTTCCCCGAGGCCACCACTGTCCCCAACTTCCCCGATCTCATTGCAGGGACAGCCTGCAAAGATACGTGCATTTGCTTTCCTTTTTTTGCACACGTGCTGCATCTCCTGCTCTGCGCATTCGTCCGGCAGGGAATGCACACGCCTGCTCAGCGAGGGTGATTTTCCCTTCAAGGGACGCCAAAACTGGTCCTTGGGGTTTGAAACCATCTTACTCTTTTTCTGCAAAAGTACAGGTGTAGGCGAAGAACCCAGATACACAGTATGTCCACGGCATTAAAACATTTTCAAGGAGGGCAGTTAGGGGAAAACTGCCTGGAAAAGCATCTTAGGTGGGGCAGTAATGACAAAATAAGTGAGAAACACTGACTTAAATATATGGTTATTATTTTTTAAAGATTTGTTTTATTTATTTCTCTCCCTCCACCCCCTCGATGTTCGAGCTCGCTGTCTGCTCCTAAGGAGGCACCGGAAACTGAACCCGGGACCTCCTGTGTGAGAGGGAGGCATCCAGGGGCTTGAGCCACCTCCGCTCCCTGCTTGTTGCGCCTCTCATTGTGTTTCCTCATTTTGTCTCTTCATTGCATCAGCTCGCTGTCTTGCTCACCTTCTCTAGGAGGCACCGGGAACTAAACCCAGGACCTCCCAGGTGGTAGGCGGGTGCCCAACTGCTTAAACCACATCCGCTTCCCTAACCATATATTTTGAAGTTAGTCTTATTCAGTACAAATGAACGGTCTTCCTTCATTTTTCACAGCTGCATAATATGCCATCCTGTAATGCCCAATCTCGATCGAACAATCCTCTATTGGGCGGATGTGTTGGTTATTTCTAATGTTTTGCTAAATGTTTTATGACCATGAATGTTCATTGTATACATCTCTGTAATTGAGTTGTAATTACTCTTCAGTAAAAATGCACCAGTCTTAGGTGTTCAATTTGATGAGTTTTGACAGTTCTATACATCCATGTAAACCCCGCTGAAAATAATATAGGGAATATTTTCATCACCCTAGAAAATTCCCTCATGCTTCACTCAATTCCAGTACCTCGCCACCCCCAGGCAACCACTTTGCAATTTCTGTCAACAAAGTCCAGGTTGGCCTGTTCTTTGGGGTTCGTGTATAATCTTTTGCATCTGGTTTCCTTCACTCAACAAATGCTTTTGAGATTCATTCCCGTGGTTGCATGTATTAGCAATTTGTTCCTTTTCATCACTGAACGGTATTGTTGTAGGCGCATATTACAATTTATTTATCTGTTCTCCTATTGCTGTGTGTTTGGGCTGTTTCCAGTTTGGAGCAATTACAGACAAAGCCACTGTGTGCATTCACACACAATCTTCTTCTGATATACCTTTCCATTTCCCTTAGGAAAACCCCTAGGAGTGAAAATTCTGGGTCATGTGATAAAGGAATGATCAACTTTAAACATAAATATATAAACTGTCCAGCAGTTTTCCAGAGAGGTTGTACCATCTTTTTTTTTTAAAGCTTTTTATTTTTATTTTTTAATTATTTATTTATTCTTTTTAATTACATTATGAAAAATATGAGGTCCCATTCAACCCCACCGCCCCCGCCCCCCACTCCCCCCACAGCAACACTCTCTCCCATCATCGTGATACATCCATTGCACCTGGTAAGTTCATCTCTGAGCATCACTGCACCCCATAGTCAATGGTCCACATCATAGCCCAGACTCTCCCACGTTCCATCCAGTGGGCCCTGGGGGGATCTACAGTGTCCCGTAATTGTCCGTGAAGCACTATCCAGGACAACTCCACGTCCCGAAAACGCCTCCACATCTCATCTCTTCCTCCCATTCCCCACACCCAGCAGCCCCCATGGCCACCCTTCCCACACCCATTCCACATTTTCTCTGTGGACATTGGATTGGTTGTGTCCATTGCACACCTATGTCAAGTGAGGGCTTAGATTCCACATGGATACTGGATGCACTCCTCCCGCTTCCAGTTGTAGACACTCTAGGCTCCATGTTGTGGTGGTTGACCTTCTTAAACTCCATGTTAGCTGAGTGGAGTAAGTCCAATAAGTCAAAGTGTAGGAGCTGAAGTCTGTTGAGGCTCTGGGCCTGGGTGTCATATTATCAGTCCAGAGATTCAAATCCCCTACATATATCTTAAACCCAGCACCAACTACAATTCCAATAAAGTAGCATGCAAGTCTTGTGAAAAGAGATCCCCTCTGAGTCCATTTCCATCACGCAGAAACACCAGCTCCAAAGAAGGGCCATCTGTCATGGCAGTGAACCCCTTCTGCCATGACCATAGAACCCGTGGGTCTCTTTATCCCTCAAAGGGTTGTACCATCTTGATTCCCACCAGCTACGTGGGAGAGTTCCAGTTGCTCTGCCTCCTTCACCACCATTTGATGTTGTCAGTCTTCTTTTTTCTATAGTTCTTAATTAACGAAGTTACAGGCTTACGTGCCAGTCTTTTTAATGTTAGCCATTCCAAGGGCATCTATACACATCTTCGCATACCGGAAATAGTTCTGGATTGAGCAAGTGAAAATTACAAACAAAAACTCCCCTCTGCAAAATTAAGTTTGGGAAACGCTGTGAACTCCATTTGGAATTCTGGGCTGTTCCACCAAGCTATTAATTAACCCAGTCTTCCTCGACTTCGTTTGGCCACAGAATCATTCTGCAGCTGTGTTTCACACTTAAACACACGGCCAGAAGCTGTGGTAGGAATTTTATTGTCGATCCCAAATGAGTTTTCTTTTGAAATAGGGGAGATGGGACCATACGACGTCAAAGGCACTGAAAAGGCTTCCTGCGCCCCAACTACTTACACTACTTCTTTATGACATAGCTCCCCTGGGGATCGAAAGCCTTTTAAAGTCCACACTTACTTTTAAAACAAGATTTCCGATCCTGAGACCTCAGGGAGGGGACGGGGTGGTCTAAATCTGTGCTAAGGTGTAAATGACTAATGCAGGATCGTCCTTTGGGGAGATTTTGATAAGAGCGGGAGGCTCCAGGCATCAGGCTCCTGAGAGCAATAAACGGGGGTGTGGGGGGGGGAGAAGTCCAGAAGTCAAACTTCACCTCCTTTATCAACCTGCTTGGAGATCGACCTGGAAAAGTGCCCGGCGTGCAATGCTGAATAAATATTATGACTGGGATCGCTACACTCCAAGCCAAACCCAGCAGCCTCCTAAAAATCCTCCCAAGAGCGTTTGGGGAGGGAAATAAGTTCCTCGTCCCAGCCAGCGCCCCTGCGCTCTCTGCCAAGTCCATGCCACCTGCAACTCACCCCCCCACACGACCACCTCCAATGCCTCCAGATAGAACCCGGTGTCCCCCGCCACGTCGGGCTGGGACGTTGTAGGTCCTTGTTAAATTTTTGTTGCAGGAAGAACTGACCACTGGTCCGCTGGGAAGTAGGAAGCGGGATGTGAATTGTTTTTTCCTTGAAGCGCCCGGCGGTGTCTTAGTGACAGCTGTCATCGCAGCCCCCGGCTCTGCGCCTGGTGGAGCCGCGCGTTTGTGAGGCTCCCAGGGGCCCCCTGCCGTGTGTAGCGTGGACCCGGCCTCCTTGCTGCGGGCCACCAGCCCCCCACCGCCTGCCCCGTCCCCTCCCGGCCCTCCCCTCTTCCAACGGGCCGGGCCCCATCCCACCTCAGGACCTTTGCACGTTCTGAGGGTTCCGCCGCCTGGAGCACTGTACCCCCGGAGCTCCCCACGGCTGGCTCTTGCTCATCATTCGCCTTCCGGGCAGAGGGAAAGGGCGTGCAAAGGCCCTGTGGCAGAAACGAGTGTGGCTCAGTCGCCGTGTGTGGAATAAATAGCTGACGGAGGATTCCAGAAGGAACCGCTTGAGCAGGAGGGATTAGAGGAGGCCTTGGAGGGTGGGTTGGAGGTTGCCAACTCGGACTTGGGGGAAAGACCCCCTTTGGACGGGGTCCCGTCGGCAAAGCCTTGGGATGAGACTTGTTTTTTTTCTTTTTTCGGTTCCGGGAGCGACAGGGGCCCCTGGGCCACCCTGGCACCCGGTGGCCAGCCGCTCCGAAGACACTCGGTAAGTAGGGGAGAGGTCACGGCAGCCAGGGCACCCCAGACTTTGGCCTTTGCCCACGGCTGCCTGGAAAAGCACAAAACAGCGAGATAACGGCCTGCCCGCCCCGCCCCGCCCCCCGCCCCCGCGGCGCTGGCCCGTCGCCGCGTCCCTCCGCCCCGGCCGCCAATGGGCACCCAGGGGTGGGCTGGGAGCGCCCGCGACTATTTCAGCATCCTCGGGCTGGTGGCAGAGACGCAGAGAGGAGCCCGAGGGGGGTGGGACTCCCCCGGGAGCAGAGCGCCGCGGACGGGCTGCCCGAGGAGCCGGGCCCGTGCATGGGGAGGCGGCAGCCGGCAAGGTGAGGGCACCGGAGCCCGCGCGGGGGTCCCTCCCCGGACAGGCGGGGAGACTGAGAGGAAGCGACGCCCCAAATCGCACCTCTGATCGGGAGCCGCTCTCATCCCCGGGGTCCCACGACCTCCCCCGGAGGAGAAAGTTGGGCACACACGGGGTGGCGGCCAAGGGCTGGCACTGTCCACCGCACAGGAGTTGGCCCTGTCGCCGTCCCCGCCGGGCATCTGTTTGGCCCTTGGTGAAGAAATCGGGTCCCGTGCCCTGTGTCCTCCTAGACCCTCTGTATCCTCCCCACCTGGGCTTCTGTCTAGCACTCTGTAAAGAAATCGGCTCCCGTGCCTCTGGTCCTCCTAGACCCTCCCCACCTGGGCTTGGCTAGCATTCTATAAAGAAATCTGCCCTCATGACTCTCGTCCTCCTAGACTCTCTGTATCTTCTCCACCTGGGATTCTGTCTAGCACTCTGTAAAGAAATCGGCCCCCGTGCCTCTGGTCCTCCCAGACCCTCTGTATCAGACTCATGGCACAGAGCTCAAGATGAAGGCTGAGCCAGCGGCAGCACTGACCCGGCCTGGTGGCCAGGTGGGGATGGCCCTGGAGCCCGGGGCAGGGGGCCCGTAGCAGGTGGGGAGGAGGGGGGCTGTGTGGCCCTCACGCCGGTCCCTTCCTTGCCCAGATGGCCTCCACCGCCTGTACCCTGGGCTCCATCGACAGCCTCGAGCTGCTGGATCTCCTCTTCGACCGGCAGGACGGCATCCTGAGACACCTAGAGCTGGGCGAGGGCTGGGAGCCCGGCGAGGGCCAGGTGAGCACCCCACCGCGGGCAGCCTGGGCCCCGGAGCCCCGGCCGAGCCCCCTGGGAGCCGAGGCAGGATGCGGCTCGACTGCACGGCGCACGCCCCGGGCTCGATTCTCACGAGACAGCACCAGTGCCTTCCGATGGGGCTGCAAGCCCAGAGACGGGCAGCCATTTCTCCAGGGTCACACAGCAACTTGGAGCTGGGTCCACACTCAAGGCATGGCCGAGGGGTCATGGCAGACCCCGTGGTTGGCATCCCAGTCCTGGCAACCCCGGGAGGATGGAGCCCGGGCATCTGGGAGAAGGACAACTGAGGACCAGAGAGGGCTTGGGACTTGCCCACGATCACACAGCAGGCCCGGAGCCGAGGCTGGACCAAACCAGACGTCCCCTCCTCACTTTTGGTCCTGTCTCCCCTTCCCCCAGGTCCCGCCGGGGCCGCAGCCGGACGACTTTCTCAGCTCCTTCCTGGGCTCCGGGGACTCCGGGTCCAGCTCTCCCCTCTGGTCCCCCGCGGCCAGCGACAGCGGCATCTCCGACGATGTGCCGTCCGACCCCCAGGACAGCCCCCCCCGCCGCGGGCCAGCCGCCATCCCCGCCGCCTGCCCCCCGGCAGAGCCCGTTCCCCCCTATCGTCCCGGCGCCCCCTGTCCCAGCGGGACCCCGGGGCCGGGGACCCAAATGCCGGACGTCTCAGTGGCCATCGACCTGGGTGAGTGCTCTCCGCTCCCGCCCTCTTCCGGGTGCGGGGCGCCCGGGACCGGCCTCGGCGGTGGGCCCGCTTCCCGCGCGGCCCTTCGGGGTCGGGACCCCACCCCAGGGGACCCCGGGGCCAGGCCGGTGGCCACGCCAGGCCGGGCGCGTCTTTCTCCCATTTGTTCCTTCCGTTCTCGCGCGTAGTAGATGCTCAGTTAAAGGGAGCTGAGGGTGCTCGCCTTGGACCCAGCAAAGGGACTCAGTTAAAGGGAGCCCCGTAATGCACCCCAGGAGCATTCACTGGGCGCCCAGGGCAAGCCGGGCGCAGAGCCCTGGCTGGAGCAAGGCTGCCGGGGCCTCCTTTGTCCCTGGCGCCTGGCGGTGGCCTGCGAGCGCTTACGGGTCCCACCGTGGAGTTGATGAAACAGGCTCAGAGAGGCCAGGCCACTTAGCCGGGGTCACACAGTTTGACCCGGTCCAGATCAGAACTGAGGACAGCCTGACACCCAGGTCCTCTTCCTTACACCCCCCACCCCGAGCGGCAGGTGGCGGCTGGGAGGAAGCCAGAGGTGACTCACAGCTGGTCCCTGCTCCCCGGGACAGATAAGGCCCCGCCAGCAAATCAGGGCGACCGCCCCGGACACTATCAGCCACTCCCCGGTCGCCCGTGGGTGTCCCGGCAATGTCACGGCGCCTCCTTCGACCTTTGGGGATGGGCTGAGACTTGGATGTGCTTAGGTGCCCGTTGACAGCAGAGGGGAAACTGAGGCACCCACCGGGGCCGGCCCCTGCCACCCAGGCTTCGGGGACCCCAAGTGCGGCCAAAAAGGAGACCCCCGAGGCCGAAGGGCGTGGGGGCTCAATCAAGGAAGGCTCCCTGGAGGCGGCGGGTGCCTGCTGCCCTCTCGGGGGCCTCCAGCCTGACACCCAATCTGTCTCGGCTCCCCTCAGAAATGTGGGGTCCGGGAGGAAGCCTGTACCCCGAGGAGCTGTCGAACTCGCCCCCACCCTGCAGCCTCACGGTGAAGGAGCTGCTCCTGTCTGGCATCAGCGGGGATCTGGTGAGTGCACCCCAATTCCCCGCGGCATTCGCGGAGCCCCAATCCTCCCGTTTCCCGGATGGGAAAACTGACCAGGGGCTGGGATTCGGCCAGGGTCGTACATAGAGCAAGCGACCGTCCCCCGTGGTGATAGTTTAAAAACGGTAATAACCCTTGCAAAACCTTACTAAGTGCCCGCTCCACGCTGGGCACGAGTCTAAATGCTGTAAGTCGCTCGCCTGTCAATTCACAGCAGCCCCGGCCGCTGAGGCTCTCGGGATTTCTATTTTACATGCCAGGAAATGGGCCCAGAGAGGTTGGGCAACGTGCCCCAGGCCACACAGCTGCTTCTGGCTCCAAACCCAGGCTTGGTGGCTTCCGAGCCCACTGTGCGCTGAAAGAGAGCCAGCTCTCCCGCCCAGAGTTTTCACGCCCTGGGAAACCAGAGTGGACCCCCCAATTCGGTGACCCCATTTTTGTAGTCGAGGAACCCTAGGTGCAGAGAGGTTCGGCCACAAACTCAAAAGTCACCCAGGAAGCGGGTTGGGCGGCTCGGGCTTTGAACGTCTGTCTGTCTGATGTCAAAGTCGGTCCAGACAACCTCCAGGCCAGACTAGGGTGGACCCCCTTGGCTGAGAGTTGTGGGGTGAGGAACTCGTGGGGGAGCCGGGGGGATGTGGGGGAGAGAGAGAACCGGGGGGTGAGGGGTGATGGCAAGTCTGGGCAGGCTTCCTGGAGGAGACGGCACTCCGGCAGGCCTCGCAGGATGGGAAAGGAGAATGGCTGCTTTGGATAGAATTGGCCTTTCGAAAGCCGTCGCTGCGTGTCTGTTCCGTGCCCGGGGACACGGGAAACTTGCCCCCCTTTTGTACATAAGGGTGGCGATGCTTGGAACACGGAGAGAATGATTGGGCTGATCAAGGGCCCCAAATTCCAGGTAGAGGAGTTTGAGCCAAAGAAAGACGTGGAGAAGTGTCCTCGGTGAACTCTCAGCCAGTTGTCCCAGAGAGAAATGACGAGAAAGGAGCAAGGAACGGGCCGCCAGAGCCCAGGTGGCCACGAGGGAAACTGAGGCTCCCAGGGGCCCCAGCAGACACCACGTGGCCTCTTGGCAAAGGGGCTGTGGCCAGAGGCGGGGGAAGGAGCCACGATGACCTTGCTTCCCTGGAGAGACCTTTCTGAGGCTTTGACGCTGGTGGCAAGATTCCCATGTTTTTAACATTGATTTTCCCCAATTTAAACTTAATTTAAAAATCGGGGAAGAGGCGAGATGGGTCCAAACAGCCCAAAGTACAAATGAGCATGGAGGAGGACTCCCACCCCACCCCCGTTGTCCAGCCGCCCAGCAGCCGCTGTAACTAATGCCTGCTTCCAAAGAGACTTTCCCCTCCCTCCCACTCCTCCTTTCTCTCGTCCTTAGTTACGCACATAAAGCAGCATTCCGTCCATGCACAGTTTTGTCCCTTACCACTGCTGAACTTGACAATGCATCGTGACACTTGTTCCCTGTGATGCTACAGAAAGCCCGGTTCTTTTTCCTGGCTGCGTAGTACTCCACTGCACGGATGGGCTGTGCCTCATCTAACCTGTTCCTTTTTGTAGAACATGTCCCTGGCTTCTTTCCCTATTACCAACAGCCCCCCGGTGAATGTCCGGAGCCCAGAACCATGCCTGGCATGTGTGGGTGCTCAGTGAGATGGTTGTCAAACGACTGCTGGTTGAACGGATGAAAATCCTCGTGTGCGTGCGAGGGCCGCTGGAGCATTGCTCCCTGGAAGTGGCGTGGCTGAGTCCGAGGGCGGTGCCCTGGTTGTTCTGGGCCCTATGGCCGTCGAGGACTTGGCAGGGCATAGATTGTTTCTCAGATCCGACGCCCCCCTCCAGACCTGATCGGGCTCCCTGCCTCCAACTCAAATCCCCTTTTTATCCCCTCATAGCAACAGCATCACCCGGCCGTCCCCCACCTGCTGCGACCCGGCGCCGGGCACTGCCAGGAACTGGTGTTGACAGAGGACGAGAAGAAGCTGCTGGCCAAAGAGGGCATCACCCTGCCCACCCAGCTGCCTCTCACCAAGGTGGGTAGGTGGGGTCCCCGGCTCCGGGTCTCTCCCCCTATCCTGAACCTCACCTTTAGGCCTCCCCCCCCGCTGGAATGCGAGGACGTATCTGTCACCCGAGCGAGAAAAAAATCAGCCCAAAGCCTCAACCTCAGAGACAATTCAGAAAGGACAAAACTTGGCATTGAACGGTGGACGTTCGAGTAGGGGCGATTTGGGGTTGCAGAGGCTTCTTTGTGCCTTTCTGTTTTATCGCTGGGTGACCTGCAGGCCAGGGAGGTTTTTCCTGGGCTGCCCTGCCTTTTACAAAAGTTTAATTCATGGCTGACGTGTTTCTCTGACCAGGAGATTTCACAGAATTCGGTAACCGTGGGCTCAGTTTCCACGTTGTACCGGTCGCCCGACTTAGGCTCTCTAGCTTGCCGCAGTCCTCTCCTGGCTTTTGCGGTCCCCATTTGAAGGCTGCCGAGCGTTAAAATGGGGTGGCCCGATCTTCACAGTGGCCCTAATCCGTGAAGTCAGGTGGTGCCTGGGGTTGGAGTCTGGGGACACTGTCAGAACCCAGGAATTTCCACCAAGAATTTAGCGAGAGGAGAACTGGTCCTCGGGGTATCAGGGAGCGTGTTGCCAGGTCTCTGGGTCTGAGATGGCTCACGTGGGAAGAGAATGGGGTGAAGTCATGGGCTGACTGATACCAGCCTCCACCCCATTTCATCAGTACGAGGAACGAGTGCTGAAAAAAATCCGCCGGAAAATCCGGAACAAGCAGTCGGCTCAAGAAAGCAGGAAGAAGAAGAAAGAATATATTGATGGTCTGGAGACACGGTAAGGCTGGGACCCGGACTCCACATGCAGGGAGGAAACTGAGGCACGGAGCGGGAGTTGAGAGGACAAGGTCACGATTTTCAGGACCAGACAAAAGTAGAGTTGTTTTTCCTCTCTGGGAGAGGTTGTTTTTTGTATTGATGGCAGTGGGATGGACGGGATAAAGAGACGGCTGGAGATGATGCAAGGCAAAGGTTTTGGGGTTCCTTTGTCCCCCAGAAAATGTAGTGCCAAGAAAGGACAAGGAATCACCCAGACGCTGACTTCTCTCGTCTGGACATGACTGCTCCCCAAGCCTGTGTGGTTTCCTTGGCTGGGGAGGGGAGGAAAGAGGGAACTTCATTCTAGGGAGAACGTTTTCAACTTAAAAAAACTGTCTGCCCAGGTTTCATCCAATCGCCTCTCTTAATTCATTTGTGATATGAAGGGGACAGGCCCCTTTTTATTCTCTAATAGAAAGAAAACCGAAGAGTGACTTTATTGAATGTCACTTGTCTATTTGGGCTTTCCATTTCTTCTTGAGTCAGTTTTGTGGTGGTGTATTTTTCTGGGAAGTGTTCCATTTCAAATCTATTGGCGTAAAAATTTTCAGAGCACTCTCCTATTACTTTTTTAATCTCGGCAACAGATGTGGCTATGCCTTCTTTTTAATTCATCATGTTGTTTATTTGTGCCCTAGCTCTCTTTTATTTTCTTAATCATGCCGAAAGTTTGCCTATGTCGCTCTTTTTGAAGAATGAGTTTCTAGCTTCCTTCCCCCAATTGTTTACTAGTTCATTCTAGGTTGTTTTTTGTTTTTTTTTCATTCTAGTTCTTTCATTTCTACTCTTATCTTTATTATACCCTTTCATTATGCATTTTTCAGTTTTTTCTGTTGTTCTTTTGCTAATTTCTAAATGTATGCTCAGCTCATTCAGTTGCATTAAGGCTCTACATTTCCCTTTCAGTTCTGCTTTGGCTGCATCCCATATATTTCAATTTGTACTACTGTCATTATCATTGGCCCTTGGGTTTTTCCTAATAGAAATGATGAATTCTTTATAGCATGAGCTATTTAGAAGGAGGGCCCTTCAGTGGAGAATTTATTCTCTTCCCCTGTTGTTCTATTTGGCCCACCTCCTGGAAAAGGGCCCCAGATCAATAGGCACCTTCCTGGAAAACTGGAGAACAAGGCACATATCCCCTCTGCTTTTCATGGGAGAAAAAAAAAAAAAAAAGATATGGCAGGTCCAAGAGTCTTAGAATGGGGATTTGTCCAAAAGGTTCCCATAAGAGACACACGCTGAGCTCCTGTGGTCCCCCGTTTCCCGTTTCCAGCCCCTGTGTTCCATGCCTCTCTGCCTGGGGGTGGACACCTGGTCTGATGCCCACCTCCTTCTCCTCCTCATTCCCTGACTTGTGTATTTCAACTCCACATCCAAAGGGTCTGGGCCAAGTCCACATTCACGGATGGAGGCAGACAGGAAAGGTGGGGTCCCCAGTGGACCCCTGAACTCCAGATGGAATGATCATTTTCCAGTTCCTCAGTCTACTGGTTCACTTTAAATCATGTCACTTCCCAACCACCCTATAAGCTAGGTGATCGTACCCATTTTACAGATGAAAAACCGAGGCCGGAGAAGCAGAGTGGCTCAAGGTCACAGAGCAGGTCAGGGCTGTAACTCGAATCTCCTTGGACACCTGGTCACTCCTTGAGCTTGCCGCTCCATTCCCAGCCCTGGGGACACAGGCCTGAATGAGTCTTCTCACACCTGACACTGGGTTCAAATCCCGGCCCTGCACAAACTTGTTGACTGATCTTGGCCGAGTGACTTCTCCTCTCCAGCCTCAGTTTCCCCGCCTGTAAAGTGGGGGTCTCACAAGTTGGGCCAGAGGGTGACAGGCATATTCTGAATGTCACTGTGACACTGTCCCTGCAGGATGTCAGCCTGTAATGCCCAGAACCAGGAGTTGCAGAGAAAAGTGCTGCATCTCGAGAAGCAGAACCTGTGAGTCTGGGACCAGCTGGGACAGGGGGCAGAGGGATCCATCCCCAAATGTCCATGCACTCGAGGGGGACACTGCGCGTGGGGGGAGCCTGTTCAGTGGTGTGGCAGAAGGTGGAGGGTAAGGACTTGTGACACTTGGGGGGAAGCTGCATATAAGATGGCATTTGGACTTGGGGCTTTGAAGGCTGTGTAGGAGTTCATTAGTGGGAACTGGTGGAAGAAGACCCAGAGGCCGGGAGCATAGTGTAATGGAGAACCACATGTGATTTCACCTGAAGGGTGTATTCAGTTAGTTGATATTTCAGGAGAATCTCCTCTGCCGCAGGCATAGTTTTGGGCCCTAGGACTATGGCAGTGAACAAAACAGATACAATCCCGCCACTGAACACCTCTCAGTCTAATGGGAAACACACTGAAGACGAAGAAAAAATATATCTATATATTTAACATAATTCACAGATTGAATTCCACAGGGAAGATTAAAGCCAGGTGAAGGATTAGAGAGTGACAGGTCCTTTTAGACAGGGAGGTCAGAGAAGGCTTCTCTGAGGAGGTGACGTTTGAGAGGAGACCTGCTGGAGGAGAAAGCAGCAGCTGCATAAAGCCCTGGGGGAACAGTGTTGGAAGCGGGTGAAGAAGAGAGCGGGAGGAGGGGAGGGCAGGGAGGGGCCGGGGGCAGGGCGTGCAGGGCTGGCGGGCTGCGGGGAGGACTGTGATTTTGCCCTCACGTGGGCTGCCAGCCCTGGAGGGTTGGGAGCAGGGGGTGGATTCGAGCTGAAATTTGGGTTCGCGTTTGAGTCACACGCCTGCCTGCTGTTGGAGAGAGAAGGCCGGGGCAGGCTGCAGGGGCCCGGGAGGACCAGGGAGGAGGCTTGGGTGCGGGGGAGGCGAGGGGTGGAGGAGCGGGTGGGAGCAGTGTTGAAGCAGTGAGCACCAGCGCCTTGAGGGCTGGATGGAACCCCGACATCAGAACGGCTGGGGGACCCCGAAAGTGGGCGGAAGCTAGCCTGAGGGGCTGCAGGGCTCAGCCGGGGCCGGCCTGTCCCCCCCAGGTCCCTCTTGGAGCAGCTGAAGAAACTGCAAGCCATTGTGGTCCAGTCCACGAGCAAGTCTGCCCAGACAGGCACCTGCATAGCAGTGAGTCCTGCCCCCCCAGCGGGCCCCCAAGACTGCGGGGGCCCTAGGCCGTGGAGGAGGGGTTCTTGGGGGGGGGTGAAGAGAGGCACGGCCTCAAGCCCCATTTCCAGCACAGAGGGGCCTTCCAGGCCTCAGTTTCCCCTGCCCGTGAGATGAGCATGCTGGCAGGGGAGGGGGAGGGATGGGGTGACCCCCGCCCCCATTTCCACCAGGTCCTGCTGCTCTCCTTTGCCCTCATCGTCCTCCCCTCCATCAGCCCTTTCGCTTCCAACAAAGCCGAGAGCCCCGGGGACTTCGCGCCCGTGCGAGGTAGGTAGCGAGGGGCGGCCTCGAACCCCCTTTCTGCGGGCACAGTCCCCTGGGCTCCCCGAGTCCCCGTTCTGGGGCCCTGAGGGTGGGGAGCGGAGACCCCCCTTCCCCAAGGTCCGGGAAAGGAAGGCTGGACAGCCACCTCCCGCTCCACCTGCGCCCTCGTGACCCCCTCGCTCCTCACCCAGTGTTTTCCAGAACTTTGCACAACGACGCAGCGTCCCGGGTGGCCCCCGACGCTGCCCCGGGCTCCGGAGCCCGAGGACCCCGGCCCGAGGTCGGCACACCCTGGGAAGGGTCTCCAGACGGCCCCGGGGGCTCCGTGGCCCCCGCAGCGCTGGACAACTCGTCCCTGGTCCTGGGCAACTCGTCCCTGGTGCTGGGCAACTCGACAGAGGAGCTGGGCGCCGCCACCCTGCTGGACTGGGCCAGGCCTGAGCCGGGGCGCGGCCCGGGGCGCGCGGGGCTGGAGGTGGCGGGGGAGGAGCTGTGAGCACCGCCTGGCACCTTGTCCTCTTGCCCCGCGGGCGCGCCTGGGGGTGCTGCGGTGGACAGCGCGGGGACCGGAGGGGAGGCGGAGCCCCCAAGATTGAGACGCACGAACTCCCAGCCGCACCCCGGCGCTGTGGACAAGGAACCCGGAGGCGCGCGGGGGCGCAGGTGCGCAGGCACGCAGAGGAGGAAGGCGCGGGATCCGGAGACCCCGACACGCAAACGCACACCCCACCCCGAGTGAACGCGGACAGACACACGGACGCCGGCGGATGCCTCGGCAGCTGCCCCCGGCCGCCTGGCACAAAGGGAGGGGGGCGCGGTGAGCCCCGGGGCGGGCGCTGGACGGGACACCTGTCGTGACTCGGAATAAAAGCGTTTGGGCAGGACGTGGCTGGCGCTGCGGGGGAGCCGCGTGGGGGCGCGGAGGCCCCCCGACCCCCAGGCGGGAGCCGGCGCCGTTTCAGCACCTTGGAGAGGGGCGCGCGGGCGGCCAGCTGGCCCGGCGGCCGCGGGGGACCCCGGGAGGCCTCTCAAAGGGTCCCCGCGGCGTTGGGGTGGGGGAGGGCAGCCGCCTTCCTGCGGGGCCTGGGGGACGCACCTTGCTCATTTCGTGGATGAGGAAACGGAAGGTCGGGGAGGAAGTGACCCGCCCAAGGTCACGGCCTGGAAGGGGGACCCCCGGCCCAGTCCCGGCCTGCGCCTGCCGTGTTGCTGAACTGGGCTTGCTCCCCCAGGAGGGAGCAGCGCGCACCACCCCGCCTGCTGCTGCTGAGACCCCTGAGACCCGGGGGGGCTCCTGCAGGGCTGCGGGGGGGGGAGGGTCAGCCCTCCTTCCTTGCCTGGGGGGTGGGGGGATTGCAACAGAAGCCCAGGGGGATGTCCCGGGGGCGAGGGGGCCCCCGGGGAGCAGGACCCCGCTGCGGTTGCGGCTGGCAAGCACAGGCTTGGCTGCAAGAAGGAAGCTCCACTTTTATTGCAGTTAAGACTTTCCCGAGAGCCTGGAGGAAGCCGGGTGGCCCCGGTCTCCCCCCTTCCAGCCCCAAAGGCACTGCAAACCTCCCACGGTCCGTCCTGCCGCCGGCCCCGTGGCCCACGGGGCAGCTCCACCTCCTGTGCTCCCCCGGGGACCTGACCTGGGAACGAGGCCTTGGGGAGGGGGGATCAAGAGCTGGGGAGGGGCTGGGGAGCAGCGCAGGGCAGAGGCCCTGGGGGCACAGAGGCAATTGCGGTGTGGTCTGGGGCCCGGGGAGGGCCTGGCCACTACCCTCTCCAGGACACCCCAGGGCAGGAGCGGGAGCCTGGGGGGAGGGCCCTGGGGTGCTGGCTCCGGGCTCTGGGTCCGCGGGGGTCTGTCCTTCAAGGGCTCCCACCAGAAGCCCCCTGACCCCGGGGCCTGGAGCTCAGCTCTCGGTAAGCCCGGCCCCCGTGGGCAGGCTCCAGGAGCAAGGTGAGACCGCCGGGGGAGCGAGAGTGCGCCCCAGTGGCTGCGGAAGGCCGCCCCGCCCCGCCCCAGCACCCCGGTCAGCGGGGCGGCGCCTCGGCCTTCAGCCTCTTGGGGAGCGTGGCAGGGGCCGGGGTGTCCGGCGGCTCCCGTTTGGGGGCGGCGGGCCCGGAGCCGTTGACCTGGGCGGGGGGCTGCCGCTGGGGGCTGGCGGGCGGCTCCTGCTTGGGCGCGGGCGGGCGGGGCAGGGGCGGCAGCGCCCTCTCCAGCACGCGGGGGCCCTCCCAGGCGGGGAGGGGCAGCGCCAGGTGCTCCAGGAGCTGCCCCATGACCTCGTCCACGTAGCCGTGGATGCGGAGGTCGGCGTGGCGGTCCTGCGGGGCGAGGCGGGGTTCAGGCGCGGTGCGGGCCCGGGGCTCGCGGGGGGGGGGGGGGGGGGGGGGCGCCGGCACCTACGTGCTTGGTGGGCTGCAGGTTGACGATGACCAGGCGGCCTCCCCGGCGCTTGGTGGCGAGCGGCAGGTTCCCGCTGGGCCGGATTTGCAGCGACGTGCCCAGCGTGATGGACAGGTCGGCGCTCCTGGGGCCGGGCAGGGGGCTCGGTCGGACCTCCCCGCGCCTGCCCCCGGCCCGCGCCACCCCCCCGACTCTGCCACCGTCCACTTCCCAGAAGTGTCACCGCGACCTCAGGCTCGGATCCCGGCTCGGCCACACCCTGGCTGGGTGGCCCCGGAACCACCTGGCTCGGCCGGCCTGGTCACCTATGAACCGGGCCTCGGGCAGCGCCCTCCTGGGGGCGCTGGGGTGGGGGGAAGCCGTCAGGCCCGGCAGCTGCTGTTAGGACGGGGAAACTGAGGCCCGCCCGCCGAGCATGTCCAGGCTGGCATCCCTGGCCCCCCCACCCTGGGCGCGGCAGGGTGGGGGCTGGGCGGGGGCTGGGGCACCCCACCTGCTGGCCTCGTCGGCGAGGGCGAGGTCCCGGGCGGGCAGAGCGTCCTCCCAGTCCAGGATGGTGTCCCTCAGCTCGCCCCTGCGGCGGCAGGTGCGGGTCAGCGGGGCACCCGTCCCCGCCCCCCCAGGGGGCGCCGCCCCACGCCGCAGACTCACGCACCTGCAGGCCCGCAGGCCCCGGGCCTTGGCGACGGTGCAGAGACGTCCCGTGGGCTTGAGTCCCATGCTGCCCACGACGGTGTCCCGGACGTACTGGCTGTGCGGGGAGGAAGGTGGCCGGTGGGGCCAGGGCCCCGGGGGGCCCCCCGCTCGCGCTCTCCGTGGAGGCGCGCCCCTGGAGAAACTAGAGGCCCAGGAAACCCGGGACAAACCCGGGGTGAGGGACCGTGGACGGAACCACCAGCCGCTTAGGCGGCGTCAACATCGTGGAAGACAAAGAAAAGGAGGCAAAGGCCTAGAGGAGGAGACTAAGGGCCTGACACGCAAAGGGCGACCCCGGATGAGACCCGGGACTGGGGAAGCAGTGGCACTCGACGAGCACGGGGGCAGCTGGCCGAATCCGAAAACAGAACCGGGGACTTGATCGAAAGGGCCCCGCTTCAGCCGTGGCGCTGTGGCTCCGGGAGAGAACATTCTAGTTCGTGGGCTGTAACACACTCAGGGGCTTGGCGCACAGGCGAATGCAGCCTGCAGTTTATTCCGGGTCAGGAGACAGCCAACCTTAGCCCAGGGCCCACACCGGCCCCCTGCCCACTTTTGTAAATAAAGTTTTATTGGTACACAGCCACGTTTGTTTGTGGACGTGTTCTCAGTGGCGGCTTTTGCACGACGACAGAGCTGTGTGGTCCTGACAGAAACCGTGTGGCCCATGAGCCGAATGCATTCACTCTCTGGACCATTATGGAAAGTTTGCTGGCCCCTGGGTCTGGGGGGACGGGTAAGACGATCGGTGCCTAATTCTGGTGACTTTTCAAGGGGTTGGAACGTTTTCAGAATAAACTTGCGGGGAAAAAATTTTAAGTGGGGGCCACACCTGGAGTCAGGTCTGAGCATCAACCACCCAATTTGTGTACCTGTAAGCCCTCACATAAAAGGGGGAGACAACATGCCAGCTCCCCCAGGAGGGACCCCACCCCCCTCACAAGGCTCAGTCTAAGATGGTTACACACACATACACACACACACACCTGGGGTCATACTGCATTCCTGGCCCAGAAGGAACCCCCATTGGCACACCCCCACCCAGAGATTCACACCGTCTGGATCTATGGGAACCAGATCTAATTTCCAAGGCCCAGGAAGTGGATGTGCCTCGAGCAGTTGGGCTCCTGCCTACCACAGGGGAGGCCCTGGGTTCGGTTCCCGTTGCATCCTAAAGAAGACGAGCAAGATGGCGAGCTGATGCAATAGGCTGGTGCAGCAAGACGATGCAACGAGGAGACACGATGAGAGACACAACAAAGCAGGGAGCAGAGGAGGCTCAAGCGATTGAGTGCCTCTTTCCCGGGTTTGGCTCCTGGTGCCTCCTAAAGAGATGACGAGCACACAACGAACAGACACAGAGCAGACAGCGAGCGCGAACAACGAGGGAGAGGGAATAAACAAATAAAATAAAGCTTAAAAGAAATTCCCAAGGCCCTTTGGCAGAGCCCGACGTGGGGGTGGGGGTGACAGGAAACAGGGTGCTGGTGGGGGCCCCCCTCAATGGCAGTGCTGCCCCCCGCACTCACGTCTTACACTTGACACATTCTTCTATGAACATGTTTCCATGGAGCTCTGCCAGCTTGTCCCTGTGGGAGGAGGGGAGGGCTCGGTGGGGAGAGGGCCCAGCCACGCCCACCTCTTCCAGGAAGCCTGCCCTACTCCCTCCCACCGCCCCCCACCCCCAGCTCCCGGCGCCACCCTCTGGGCAGGCGGGCTGGCCTGAGCCCGAGGAACCACTGGCCCCCGTGGCCAGCCCCGCCCCACTGAAAATGCCCTCCCCTTCCCCAGGGGCCTTAGAACCTCCCGATGTGCCTGGGGCTGGAGGACCGGAATGCTTATTCCCAGTTTGCAAAACTCAAGACGGCCCTGGGGGGTGGGCTTTGGAGCCAGGGGA
Source organism: Dasypus novemcinctus (assembly GCF_030445035.2). Classification (NCBI taxonomy): domain Eukaryota; kingdom Metazoa; phylum Chordata; class Mammalia; order Cingulata; family Dasypodidae; genus Dasypus; species Dasypus novemcinctus. The sequence goes on along the minus strand of NC_080691.1, from coordinate 81,885,154 downwards.
AGGTGGAGTCAGAGCCCAGCTCTGCTGTGCGCCGGGGAATGAATGGCTTGGTCACTCTGGGCCTCAGCCCCATCCCCATGCCTTCTCCCCATGCCTTCTCGGGAACATAGCGGGGCTCACAGATGGCACTAAAAAATGGTTGCCGAAACTGGTTTATAAATGGGACTGAAAAAGGTAGTCTGGGGAAGTAAATGTCAATGGAAAGAAAGCTAAAGAATAATCTAGGGACTGGATAACACGGTGAACCTAGAGCCGATTGAGAATTGTGTTTAAAGGTACAAATGCAAGAGAGTCCTTCTGTGAGCTAGAGCAGATGTACACCACTATTGCTGGGTAATAGGAATATGGAGAAATATGGGAAAACTACAACTGCTGTGACCTAGAGACTGGTTAGCAGCAATCCTATCACCTTCTTGCATCACTGCCAAAGCCGTACTGTGCTGATAACGGCAGTGTATGGACAAAGGGTGCCAGACGCAGGCTGTGGACCATGACTGGTGGTCAGAGTCTGATATTATCTCATAATCTGTTAACAAATGTTCCAAAGAGTGTGGAGTTGTATGGGAAATCTACGCATCTGTATGATGGTTTCGCAAGTTCACAATATCTGTAACAAAAATATATTTTTAAAAAACAGTATAGGTTGGGAGAAAAATACACCAAATGTAAGATAAGGACTATAGTTGGTAATATTTTGACGATGCTCTTGCGTGGTTTGTAGCGAATGTTTCACACCAATGCAAAGAGCTGGTGGAGGGGTGATAAATGAGACCCCTGTGTGATATTATGTACGAGTATTTAGTAAGTTTGCAATCTTTACTATACACTTATTGTTTATGTGTGTTATGTAGGTATGATATACTTCAATTTAAAAAAAAGAGAAAAAAATGGTTGCTGAGTCTACAGGTGAAGGCACACTGGGGAGCGCACTCTGTCCCCGGTGGGTGGTCCCCTCAAAACACCCACACAGAGGACTGGTGTTGTCCCAAGGCCTGAGCAGGGGCTGCCGGAGGTGGCAGGCGAGGGGGCTGGGTCGAAGCTGACCCCTCCGGGAAATCAGGGGCAAGGAGATCCCACAGAACGCCCCCGCCACCGCGAGCCCGGAAAGGCCCCTCCCACAGGTGGCTTTTCCCCTACACGACAAAGCACGACACTTGCTGTCCAGCTGTGTGGGGAAAGGAAACCTTTCCTGGATTTCTCCGCGTCCCGCCCTCGCCTCCCGCACCATGGGGACGCGTCTGCTACCGAGCCAGCCAGGGCCTGCTCTCGCTTCTCGAAGCAGACCTCGGGACGGCTCGCGATCTGTCAGTCTAGGCTGCTCTGATCTGGAAGGATAATGACATGGCCCCGGCGTCCACGAGAGGGCCGCATGCTGGCAGCCCGACTAGGTCCCGGCCGACGCCCCAGAACCGGGAGACGCCCCTGGGCGGCCCCGGCGACCTCACCACCCGCCAGGGGTTTACGTTGTGTCTCCCGAGAGGACAGGTTCAGGGGGTGAGCCGTGAGCCCTGGGAAGGTGACGTTCTCTGGAGAGAGGGCCTTGGCAGGTGGGGTCGGGCTGGGGTAGGGTGCGCTGAAAGGAAGAGGGAGCTTGGGGCACGGAGGGGAGAAGGTGGGGTGAAGGTGGGGGCAGAGGCTGCAGGGCCGCAGCCGCCGGCCCCGGAGCGCCGCGGAAGTCCACGGAAGCTGGAAGGGGCCAGTTGCAGAGCCAGCCCTGCTCTGCCCACATCTCGATTTGGGACGTCAGCCCTTCCGGCCCGGGAGAGAAGGGACTGCTGTCGCCCGGAACCCGCCCGGTTTGTGGTCCTCTGTCCCCGCAGCACTAGGGGACTAAGGCGGTGTCCTCGCCCTGTCCCTGACCCCAATTCCTCCTGGACCTTGGGGGAGACCGAGCAGCTGCCTCTGGTCCCAGCCCAAGCTGAGAGCCAAGGGACCCAGCAGGGGCCGTCACCCCGCACGGGCCGAGAGAGACCAGGGGGCCCGGGACGAGGAGGAGACGAGGGGCAGGGACACCCCAGCTGCGGCGGCTCTGTTTACGGGGCCCTACTGCGTGCCAGGAGGGGTGGGCTGGCATCCACGCCCTCCGACGGGGGAGGAAACGGAGGCGCAGCGGGCCGGGGGGCTCAGACTGGGGGAAGCCGAGAGCCCGGGGGCGGGGGCCCCGAGGGTACCTGGGGAAGCCGGAGCGCACGTGCAGCCCGTCCACGTTCTGGCTGACCAGGAAGTGCAGCAGGCCCACGCGCTCCAGCTGCACCAGCGCCATGTGCGTGCGCGTGGGCCGCGCGTTCTCGAACGTGGTGTCGAACTTGGGCGCCAGGCCGCGCTCCTCCATGGTCCACACGCCGTGCGGGCCCCTGGAGGCGGCGGGTGGGGGGGAGACACAGAGCGAGACAGGGTCCGGGGGGGCGGGCAGGGAGAGGAGGGGGCGGAAAAAGACAGAATTGGAACGAGACAGCCAGGCAGAAAGAAACAGAGAAAGTGTTTGGGGCAAAGGAGGGAGGTGGGGGTAGGAAAAAAGACAGAAAGATGAAGGGATAAAAAGAGAGGGGGAGAGAGAGGAGAGGAGGAGGGAAAGCTTGGAAATGAATCATTCACTTCAACCAACACTGCCGGCCCGCCCTGCTGAGACTGCACTGGCTGACCCTGGGGTCTAAGTGGACCCCTGCCCATGAGGCATCCATGGGGGGAGGCACAGCTCCTCCCGAGGCTGATGGAGCCCTGGGGAGGTGGTCAGAGCTCTGCCAAGGGAGCGTGGGAAGGCTTCCTGGAGGAGGCAGAGCTGTCTCTTGAAGTGAGAGGGGAGGGACAGGCAGTAAAGCAAAAGCCCGGGGCTGGCAACCTGTGTTTCAGGGGCAACATAAGAGGTTTGGGGGCCATGGTGGGTGCGGCAGGGATTGAAATGGGAGAGACGACCCAGGGCTGGGGTGGGGACGGGCTTTGACTTCCAGCCGGAGGGGTTCGGAAATTGGCAGCCATGGCAGGATTTAGAGCGGGGAGGGGCACAATCAGATGGCATGCACGGGCTGCCCAAGGGCAGGAAGGAATCGACACACCGGTGTCTGCGGGGAAGGAAACGGAAAACGCGGACGGCTAAGCCACTGGCCTGACACCAGGTCCCACGGAAAACACCCGCCAGGGAGCATGGGGGTAACTGTCCCCGAGATGGATCGGCTCCGCCAACAGTGCCGCGAAGTTTAGCAGAGCACGTGGGCAGGGAAAAACTGTATTTCCCGGCTCCCTTGCAGCTAGGGGGTCAGGTGAGAAGGTCCCGGCCAGTGGGCTGTCAGTGGAACGCTGGGTGTCTGATAGGGAGGAGCCTACCCCCCCCCCAGTCCCACCCGAGAGGGAAGGCGGCGGCGGGAGGGGCCCGTGCCCAGGCCGTCGCCTCCCTCCACGCTCACAGACCTGAAGTCGGGGATGCCCGAGGCGGTGCTGATGCCAGCCCCCGTGTGGAAAACCACATATGACGCCCGCCACACCAGCTGCGCCAGCTCCCGCACCTTCCGCTCCAGCTCCTCCGGGGGGTCAAAGATCTGCCGGGGGGAGGGGGAGCTTGTCCTCGCATCCCTCCTCGACCTGAAGCCCTGCATGGCTCCCACCTTCCTTGGGCTGGGGGCCCAAGTCCTCCCCCAGTCCCCTCCTCCCGCTCCCCAAGTTCATCCACGTGGGCCTCCTCCCTGTTCCTGTACATGCCAGGCCAGTCGCGCCTCAGGGCCTTTGCACGAGCTAGTCTCTCCAGCTAAGAGAGCTCTTCTTTCCGATGTCCCCGTGACTCCCCCGCCCTCACCCCCTCCTGAGTCTTGGCTCGAATGTCACCTCCTCAGAGAGGCCTCCCTGGACCACTCCGCTTCTTGCCCATCTCCCCTACATTTAGAATGAGGGCGTTCTGGTCTGTTCCCTGCCGAGCTCCCGGCACCGACTCACAAAGTCCCTGGCACACAGCAGGCACTCAATAAATGCTGGCGGAACAAGATGACTGAAAGCAGCAGGGAAGGGTGGGGCTTCGGGAGGGAGTCCTGCCACCTGGGCACTCCTTAAATGCATGACTCAGAAGGGACAGCCTGGGCTTGGTGAGACGGGGGAATTTGCTGCCTGCAGTTTCCAGAAAGGGAAACGGAGGCCCAGAAGGGAAGTGACTTCCCCAAGGGCCCCCAGCGAGAGGAGGGGACAGCCTGACCCTCCACTTCCCTCGGGAACTTTTTCTTTTTTAGGAGTTATTGGGGGTTGAACCCGGGACGTCGTAAGGGGAAGGCGGCGCTCAAGGAGCTGCACCTGCTCCCGGTCTAGGGAAGTTTCTGACACCTGTTTACACCGGTCGGGGTCCATCTGCAGTTCACAAGGCTCGGGGATAAAGTGCCACCTTCCCGGCCTGGCCTTTGGGGCTGTTCTAATCTGTTCTCCAAACTGTGCTTCTCCCACCTCCCTGCCCTCGCTCCTGCTGTCCTTCCGCCTGGAACGAGGTCCCCTCACCCCCCTGGCTTTCAAGACGTCCCTAGCCCAGGTCCCTCCCTCTGCCCCAGCCCGGGCGACCCAGAGCTGGCCGCGTCCGCGTCCCCGGGCGCGCAGGGGGCGTCACTTCCCTCCCCCTCCTCCCTGGGAAGTCCCTCCCATTGTCTAGCCTCGGTGCCTCCTGATACTCCCACAATGCCCTGCTGCCGCCCGGCGCCTCCCAGCCCGCGGGCCCCCGGGGGCGGCCCGCGGGGCCCCGCTCACCTCGGGGAGGCCGCACTTGCCCTTGTCCGCGTACGGCGACAGCCCGGCCGCGTAATTCACCGACATCCTCGCCGCCCCGCCGGGAACAATAAAGTTTCCCTTGTTGAGGCCGCTTCCGCCGGAAGCGGGGCGGGCCGGGGAGGAAGGTGGAGCCGCGCTCGGGACCGAGGCGCCCGGCTGCTGCCTCCAAGGCGCATGCGTCGCCTGCTGACTCCGCGGGCGCCATCTTAACTGCTGGCAAAGGGAAGCCGGCTCTGGGCACACTCCCTCCGCGGCGCGGGAGGGGCGGCCGCGGGGAGCCGGGGGACGACGGGGGCGGCCGCCCGCGTGAGAGGGCGCCCATCTGCCCGACAAATGAGGTGCCTGAGCGATCGGCGCCTCTTATTTTCCCTTTTTACACCTGAGCCGGCGGACCGCCTCCCAATGGGGTCAGCGCGGGGAGGGCGGGCACCCAGGCCTCGTGCCTGCAGCGCGAAGTTCCTGCCCCTGCACGTTTCAGAAGTTTGCAGCACAAAAGTTGCAAACGAAAGAGTAAAAAAAAAAAAACACCAAAAAAAAAGAACAAAAGAATAAATAAAAGAGAAGTTACAAGCGCAGCGTGCCTGGCCGGGGTACCGTGGGCCTGGAATGGCGCGTTATCCAGGTCAGAAGCGCTTGGCAGGACCTGCCCAGGTCCCTGGCCGGGAGCCTTGAGGAACCATTTAAGAAACACATACTGAGCGCCAGCTGTGTGCTGGGGAGTCCCTGGAGAACAAAGAAGAGGCCATCTCCCTCCTGTGGCTAATGATAGAGACACGGACCTGTGGCTAATGATAGAGACAGGGACCCAGACGTGATGGGGTGCAGTGGGGGAAACAGCAGGAGCGCAGGGAGGGCGCTCAGAGGTGGCTCCTGACCCAAGCCTGGGGGTATCCGGGAAGGCTTCCCGGAGGAGGGGACGTTGCCAGGAAGACCTGAGGAGTAAGTAGGAGATGGGAAGAGGGAGCCATTCCAGAGTGACGCGGGCGACAAAAAGAGTGTTCCCTACAGAGAGGACGGCAGGTTGAAAGGCCAGGAGGAGAGGAAGGGCTCGGCTCGTTCTAGAAACTGAAATCAGGCCGGCGACGATGGGACGAGAGTTCCGTCTTCCCGCCAGCGGCCGTCGGCCAACAGGCATCCCCGCTGCCAGCCTGTCTCCTCCCTCGGCTCATCCCCGGCCCCTTGGGGCGCCCGCCCGCCCCGATCGGGTGTCAGAGCTGAGCCCCAGGAGCTGCGGGTGCGAGCTCGCCGCCCAGCTGGGAGCCGGTAACCGGAGCCGGCAGCAGGGACCGCGGCCTGTGCTCGCCCCGGGGCACTGGCGCTGCCGGAGGTAGGAGAGGAAGGTGAGGGAGGTGGGGGGGGGTGCCCCTCAGGGCCTCTGGATCTTTCCTCCTGCGCCCTCGGGTGAGTGAGAGAGGAGGGTCCTGTACTGCGTCCCAGACAAGCTGAGTAGCCCCGCTGGTGCCCTGACGCCCCGCTCGTTCAGGCGCGCACCGCCCACTGCCCAGCCTCTGCCCTGGCTAGGGCGCTGTCCTCTCCTGCCACCGCTGCCCAACGTTCCGCCCCCGCCACCAGGCCTTGCTTATGTAGCGTCGCCTCTTCCAGGAAGCAGCCCCTAGGTGGAGGGACACCCCCACCCCGAGCTCCCCCCTTCCCTCTTGCAGCAGGCACCCTGTGGAATCCTCTCTTGGGTGTCTTATTCCACGCCACTTTGGGTGTGATTGAGACCTTTAGTCAGGAGAGAAGGAGAGGGATGGGGTGGGGGTGAGCAGCAGGACTCGTGGATGGCGGAAGGGCGAAGGAAGGGGTGGGCCGTCGATGCGTGGGTGAGTAGGCGCGAGAGTGGGTGGTGGGCGGCTGGGTGGGTAGTTGGTAGATGAAGCGTGGATGGGTGGCTAGGTGGGTGGGTGGGCAGATGAATGGGTTGGTTGGGTTGAAGGGTGGGTGGATGCACAGATGAGTGGGTGGATGGATATTTGGATGGGTGGATGAAGGGTGAGTGGTTGGGTGGGTGAATGGGTAGATGGACAGATGAGTGGGTGCATGCATGGATGGATGAGGGATGGATGGGTTGGTGAATGGATGGATGGATGATTGGGTAGGTGGATGGATGGATAGATGGATGGGTAGATGGACAGATGAGTGGGTGCATGGATGGGTGGGTGGATGGTTGGATGATGGATGGGTGGGGGGATGAACGAGTGAGTTGGTATTTGGGTGAATGTATGGATGTATGGATGAGTGGAAGGATGGATGGGTGGGTGGGTGGATGAATGGGTAGGTGGCTGGGTGGCTGGATGAGTGGGTGGGTGGCTGGATGGGTGGCTGGATAGATGGCTGGGTGTGTGCTTGGTAGGTGGATGGGTGGCTGGATGAGTGGGTAGGTGGACAGATGGGTGGGTGGCTGGCAGATGGACAGTAGATGAAGCAGGTGGAAGTGTTGGCAGAGGACGATGAGATGAGTGGGGTGGGTGAGCTGGGGTGGTGGCTCGCGGGTGGGTGTAGAAATGCTTGTCAAGAAAGAGGGTGTGTAGGTGGGTGAATGGGTGGGTGGAAGGGTGGCGTGGGGACTTGACGAGCAGGCGAGCAGGTGAAAGCCACCTACCCCCTCCCCAGAGGCAGACAAAGAGGAATCCTCCTTCCCAGAGGTCCCGTCAGACATAGGGTGCCCCAGTCACGCACCTCACAAACCCCCCCGAGGGATTCCTGCCTGCCCTCTTCACGGGCGCAGCGCGCATCGCCGGGCAAGGGGGACAGACGTGCGTACAGCCGTCACCCCAGACCGCCACCGCCTTGGGCCACCTGCCTCCACACCATCTGCAGAAGCCAGACCGGCACAAGAGTTGCAGAGAGGCCTTAGCCCAGGGCCAGCCCCCAAGGAGCCCCAGATTCATGAGGAGGTCAGAGCACCCCAGCCTGTGGAGCCAGGGCTAGGGGAGGCCCATTTGGGGAGTTAGGACCCCGCCTGCAGGCAAGAGGCAAAATGGATCGGAGCCGGAAATTTTGGAACTGGGCTGTGAAGGATGAATAGGAGTTCACCAGAGAAGTTTTTTTTTCCAAAGCATTCTAGCAGCAATACTGGCACAGATAAAAGCCTGGTGACTGGAAACCCTTGTTCACCTGGATTACAGGAGATATCTGGAGCTGGAGTCGGAGGGGGGAAGGCTAGAAAGGTAGGGAGAAGGTAAGGCACATTTATTGTGCCAGGCTCTGTGCTAGGGACCTCACTGAACACTGACCCTGAGTCGATCAAGAGAGGAAAGTGAAACTCAGAGAGGGCAAGCAGCTTGTCAAAGGGCACACAGCATGTAGGAGACAGAGCAGGTCTGGGCTGGGATTGCCCAGGGAAAGGAAGTGGTCCTTTCGAGGAGGGGAAGGCCGCCGACCCCCCTGCCCACCAGGACTGGGGGCCCTCACCCCACTCCCACCCTTCCCCAGGGGGCCTGGAGAGAGGAGAGAGGCCGGGCGCTGGACATGAAGACGCTGCGGGCACGATTTAAGAAGACGGAGGTGAGTGTGGGGCCACGGAGAGGCCCAGAGCCCCCCTCCCCAGGCCTCTGCCCCCAGGACCTGGCGGAAGAGCCACTGGGTCTCTGGACCTGTCCCCGCCTCCAGGCTGCCCTCCAGGCTTGCACCAGGTCCCTCATCGGATTCACCTCGGGGCAGCTTGGCCGTGACCACGCCCTTCGGCCGCTGCCCACCTCTGCTCCCCACCTCCACCCCTCATCCCTCCCCCTGCTGGGTCCTCTCTCCCCTTAACGCCGCCCCCACCCCTCCCGGTTTGCCTCCAAGGCCACTTTCTCCCGCTGAAGTGACCACTTGGCTCTCCCCGGACGCCGAGCTCTCGCATTCGAGCATTTATTCAGCAGCTGTTTGTATCGGGCTCCGTCCTGGGCACTGAAATGCCTGCCCTCGTGGGGCTGACGGTCGAGGGGGGGAGACGGGGGACACTGAGCAAGCTGAAGAAGCGGGAATGCACGTTTTGTGCTAGGGAGACCAAGAAAGCGGGGGAAGAGAATGGGAGCGTCCGGGGGCGGGGGATATAGCTCCAGTTTTAAAGAGGTGGTCAGGGAAGGCTTCCTGGAGAAGGTGACGTTAGAGCAAAGAAGGGGGAGAAGGAAGGAGCGTGTGGCTATGGCAGGGAGAGGGGTCCGGGTGAAGGAGCAGGGTGTGCAAAGGCCCCAGGGTGGGCCAAGCTGTCTTCCTTGAATCTTTGCTGTGGACTGTGGGACCCCCAAGGAGGGTGCACCTTTCTCAGGCATACTCACTCCCTCCCGGCCCCCCGCCCCCAGCCCCTGCCAGCATGGGGCCACTCGAGAACCCAGGGTGAGACCCTAAGAATTTCCCACCCTGGGCCAAGAACCAGCCTTCCTCCACTACCTTGCCTGGGCTGCAATTCCCATCAATGCCCCAAGGAAACTCAGGTCCAGAGAGGGTAAGCGAGCCACTAGCCAAGGCACAGGGGCAAGATTCAAGTTGACGGATGCTGGGCTGCAGAGCCTTTGTCTTTCTTCAGTGCAATCAGGCAGCCTGCCTGGAGGAGGCAGTGCTAGGCAGAGCACCAAGCCTGGATTTAAATCCAGGCAGCTCCGAGGACTGGGGGATTTGGGGTAAGCACTGCCCTTCGGTGGCTTCCCTCAGTTTTCCCAATGTATTTTATTTTCTGTCGTTCATTAATTTTATTTATTTAATTTTTAATTTTTTTTTAGGAGGTACCAGAGATTGAACCCAGGACCTCGTACGTAGAAAGCAGGCGCTCAAATCACCGAGCTACGCCTGCTCCCTTAATTTTATTTTAATTGATTATTTTATTTACCTTTATTTTATTCTCTGGGTTCTTATTCATTTTCTTTGGTTTTACCTGTTAAATTTATGCTTGACTTATTTCTACTTATCTTTATTCACTTCTTTTTTACTGCTATTCACACTGATTTTTGTGTTTTTTTAAAAATTATTTTTATTTCTTTTTCATTTTTATTCCTTTTGAGTTTTGGTTTCGATTGACTTGTATCGTGTTAGATCTTTCTTTTGATTTAATATCATCTCGATATCTTTATTCATTCCTTCCGTTTTAGTTTAGTTTCGATTTTCGGATTTCCAAACACCCCAAAGCGCTCATGTCACCCTTTTCAGGTGTCCGCTCATTTCATCCCCGCGGCCGTCCTCTGGGGTCCAAACTTTCATGTTCCCCATTTTATGCATGAAGAAAGGAGGCCCAGAGAGGTTAAGGAACTTGCCCAAAGTCACCCAGCCAGGAAATGATTCCCCCACGTGAACCAGAATTGTTACGATGAAAATGAATAAATGACTGGGGTTTGGGAGGAGGGTAAATGCGTTCATTGAGAGATAGAGCGAGACAAAGGGAGGGATACGTGCCCATTAAAGGCCTGCGCCGTGGCAGCAGGACAGCTGCCTTGGTTGCGCAGCGTGGCTCACGTTTCCTCCGCTTTGGAAGCACTCGCTAAGTGACGGTGTTCAGTCTCCCCCAGGAGTCCCCAGCAGTGGCCGCCGGCGGTAAAGCCGACCGTGCCATCTTTTAATTAAGTTTCAAGAGCGGAATGACATTCAAATGAAATCTCTAGAACATTCTGCGCGGCTCTGCGGCGCTCCGCCTCCTGGGGGCAGGGGTCTGTTTCCACGGGGTAGCTCTGCCGGGACCGGGGTGGGGGGCGCAACGTCAGGGTTGCAGGGATGGAGTGGACCTGGGGGGGGACAGCTCTTAAAACCCTCAGAACTGGTGTGGGGGGGTCTTGGGGGGGAGTGTTTGCTACCAGCGGGGGGGACCCGGGGGGCGCTGGGCCAGGCCGGGTGGGAGCCGTGGAGCTCTGGAGGGGGGGAAGCCTGTCCTGCCCCCTCCCCGCCCGCCGCCCCTCCCTCCCTCCCCTGCACTTCTCCAGTTCCTCCGGCAGCTTCGGCTTTTGTTCGGCGTTCCCGGGGGAAGCAAGCGGACACCCGTGACCGCCCCCCCGCCCCCCTCTTTTAGTCCCACTCGCGCTGGCACCTTCCAAAGCTTCCCCTTGGCTGGTTCTTCCCCCCTCCTCGAACGTTGGCTGCTTTCTGTGTCGCTGACACTGCCCCAACAGGTCATGCCACCCACCCTGGGCAGGTAGCCTTGGGCCCTCCCTGGCCCTCGGTTTTTTCTTCCAGAAGATGGGAGCCCACGCACCTCTTCTCTGGAGGCTCCCCCGGCCCTCCTGCCCTTATTTCAGATTTTTTAAAAAAATGTCCCCCGCGGAAGGAGTGGGGCTTTGTAGAGCTTCCAGGGCCTCCGGCCTTCTCCGGAAGTCTGTCCTTGTCCCTCGAATCCTTCAAGAGCCGCTGCTTTGTGAAGTCGCCCGGCCATCATCACCCGGCAGCCGCTGCGGGGTGCAGGGTGCGGGGTGGGGGGCGTGGCCCCGCGGCAGCCTCCGGGGTTTCAGACTGTGCGCTCGCCAACTCCTCTGGCCCGCGTTCCAGACTCTCGTCCTTTCTCCCTGTCAGCCCCGCCCGCTTCTGCCCACGCCTGCCCCTTCCTCAGAGTCCTCCTTGCCATCCATTCCGCCCCCCACCCCCCACCCCGCCTCTCCCAATATCCAGAAGGCGCTCGATCAGTGTTTATTTGTATGCATATTCATTGAGCACCTGCTGGGTGCCAGATGCTGTTCCAGGCACTGGGAACCAAGGTGGACGAAGAGCCCACCCTCGTGGGGCTGGCGCCCCGGGGGGTGGGGGGCAGAGGAAAGCGGGCGGAGAAGGAGGGGAGGGGGCGGGGCAGGGGGTGCGGGGCCCGGTGGGCCGCGGGGAGGACGTGGGCTTTTTCCTCCAGGGAGGTGGGAGCCACAGAGGGTTGTGGGCAGAGGAGGGCTGGGCCCTGATTTGGGTGGTCATGGGCGCCCTCTGGCTGCTGCGGAGAGGACAGACTGGGGGCCAGGGTGAGAGGTGGGGGGCCAGGGTGAGAACCGGGGCACCGGTGTCCAGGCGGGCACAGATTTCTCCCTGAGCGTGATGGACAAAGCCCTGCCGGATTTTGGCCCTGCTGCCTGCTCCACACTTGCCCTTTCTTCTAGTTTCCGCTTCACATGCTCTCTCCTCCAGGAAGCCCTCCCTGACTTCCTCCCCTCCACTCTCCCACCACACCCAGTTCATAAACCTGTGCATACAAGCCTGCCCCCCCAGGGCTCCCAGGGCCCAAGTCCCCAGGCCCAGTGGGTCCGGGCCTGTCTCCTCGTAGGTCCCGTTTCCTGCTGGACTGACTGGGAAACACTTACAGGCGGGCGTCGCCTGTGTCACTCATTCACTCTGCCAACTTCTTCCCACGACTTGAACCCAGACAGCACCCCCCACGCCAGCCCTGGGAGGCAGAGCCCAAGTCCAACGAGCTGATTAGCTACTCGGCCCCAGGTCCGGTGTCCCCAGCCCCGGGCCCAGCCCCAGCAGAGCTTTCTTTGACGAGCGAATCCCTGTTTTTATGGAGCACCGCGCAGGGAGCGGCTCTCTCAGCTCTCCTGGGAACCCCGACACATTTCTCGTTGAACCCATTTCGCAGAAGAGAAGAACCCAGGCCAGCTTTGGTGGCCAAGTCGCAGAGGTAGCGAAGTGAGGGAAAATGCAGGTTTGTGCGACTGGAAAGCCTGACTCCGGGGAGCATGTGTGCCATGAATGAATGAATGAATGAATGAATCTGGGGTGCTTGCCGTGAATGAATGAATGAATCCGGGGTGCGTGCCATGAATGAATGAATGAATCTGGGGTGCGTGCCATGAATGAATGAATGAATGAATCCGGGGTGCGTGCTTGAATCCGGGGTGTGTGCAGTGCCATGAATGAATGAATGAATCGGGGTGCATGCCTTGCCACGAATGAATGAACGAACGAATGAAGGAATGAATGAGCACGCGGGCGACTGAGGGCGCCCAGGAGAGCCCGGGCAGCAGGGGAGGTCCCTGGCGGGGACACAGCTGTCCACCCCAGCCAGCTCGCACCAGGCCGGCGGGCCCAGCGCGGGGGCCCGTGCGCCGCTGGCGGGGTCCGGTGACCTTGGCCGCGTCCTCTCCTCGCGGTGAGCAGGTCAGCCTGGGGATGGCGCCGCCCCCCCCCAGCCCGGACCCCGCCCCCCCGGGGCCTCCCCAGCCTGTGGGGGGCGGGGGGGGCGGCGCAGGCAGGCCTGGCGGGGTGGGGTGGGAGCGGGGCGCGGCCCAGCTCGCCCGCGCGGAGCCATGAAGCAGCTGTGCCTCTGCGCCGCCACCTCCTTCGCGGTAGGGCCGGGGGAGCGCGCGGGGGCGCGCGGGGCCCGGGTCCTCCCCTCCCCGGGGCCACCTTGACCTTCGCCCTCCCCCACCCACCACGCCACACCCGGGCAGATGGGGGGGGATGGGACATTGCGGGGGACAATTTGGAGGCCGGATGGAATTTAGAGGGCGTTTGGGGACCCGGTTTCGGGAAACAGTTTGGCGACCGAGGAAATCGTTTCAAAGGAGGGGTAGAGGGGGAGGGGGTTTGGGAGAACCGTTTTGGGAAAAAGATCCGGACATTTGGAGAATTTCCGAGCACATTCTGAGCGCTTCTTAGGGAGGGGGCAGTTTTGGGGACAGATGATGGGCTCTCGGGGGGATGGGATTTGGGAGAACTCCTCAGGAGTTTTGGGGAGACGCTTTGGAATGGACTCGTTTTGGGGGCACAGATCTGGGAAATTGGGGGGGCAGTTGTGGCCTTTCGGGGGTGGGCGCGGAGGGACTGATGACGGAGGACGCTTTGGGGGGATTTTCCGGTTTTTAACGTACGGCCAGTCTTGCTTTATTTATTCTGTCCCTGCCCCAGCTACTTCAGAGCAAAGCCCAGACTTTGGAGATTTCATCCATAAATCCTTGTGTGTCTCTAAATACAAGGTCCTTCAAAATAACCGTAAAATCCATCACACCTTTAAAAAATTACCAGTAATTTTAGTATTGTCTGTTACCCAGCCCGTCTGGGGACTTTTTAAGGGCGCGCTTTCAGGGGTTCAGATGGGGCGCTGGGGGTCGCCTCGCTGGGGGTCGCCTGGGGCAGGTGACTCTTCACTGAGGGGCCAGTGGGGACGAGCTTTGGGGAAGCAGATGCCCATCAGATGTTTTAACGGGGTGATGCTGGCAGCAGGTGCCAGTTGGACAGCTGGGGCCGATGCTGGGGGTGCAGGCTGGGGGGCCCCCCTGTCCCGGGCGCCCCCACCCAGGCCCCCCTCCCCCCGCAGCTGCGGCTCAGCCCCGCCGACCTCGGCTCCTGCCCAGCCTGCCCCATCCCGAAGCCCGCGGCCAGAGGCCGGCGCCAGGCAAGTGCCCAGGGGGCGGCGAGCGCCCCCGCGGGGGGGGGAGGGGGCAGCAGCTGACCTGGCCCCACGTACCCCCCCCCCGGGCTTGACTCCCCCCACAGAGCCAAGACTGGGCCAAGAGTGACGAGCGGCTGCTGCAGGCCGTGGAGAACAACGACGCGGCGCGCGTGGCCGCCCTCCTCACCCGCAAGGGGCTGGTGCCCACGAAGCTGGACCCCGAGGGCAAGTCGGCGTGAGTGCCCACCCCCGGGGGGGCTGCGGGGCTGGGGGCGGCGGCTCGGGCGCCTGACCCCTGACCTCTGACCTCCAGCTTCCACCTGGCGGCCATGCGGGGTGCGGCCGGCTGTCTGGAGGTGATGCTGGCGCAGGGGGCCGATGTCATGAGCAGAGACGGGGCAGGTACTGCCAGCGGGGCCCCGGGGCAGGCGGGGGGTTCCTTACTGGCCCCAGTGCTGAAAGGAAGGGTCCCTTCCCTGCCCCCTGGGAGATGGGGGCGGGTTAGGCTGCAGTGCCCAGAGACCCAGGCCGAGCGAGGAGGGTCGAAAACAGACACGGGATTCAGGTAGCGGGTGGGCCAGAGGAAGTAGCTGGCACAGGGAAGTATCTGTCTGGAGCTTGGGGAACTTTCTTAGGCTTCGGGGAGCTACCTGGTTCCTGGAATCAAGGAAGCGACCAAGGCACGGGAAGCACCTGGAGGCTGGAGAGAGAGCCGGGCTCGTGGGAATATCTGAAGCTGAGAAGTAGCTGGGGGCATGAGACTAAGAAGCAGAGTTGTGGGAGTATCTGAGATAGGTGGAGTAGCTGGAGCTCTGAGAGTAGCTGAGACAAAAGAAGCATCTGGCGTATGACTTAACTAGGTCCCCGAGGGAATAACTGAGATAGAGTGCATGGCCAAAGGGAGTAGCTGGAACTCAAGAAGTAGCTAGGTACAGGACTTGGCTATTAGCTGAGGCTTAGAGGTAGCAGGCATTCCAGCCAGAATTTATGGACTAGCTGGGGATTTGTAGAGCACCAAAGACAAGATCACAGCTGGTACATGGAGTAGCAGGAGGGCATGGATTAGCAGGATCATATAGAACAACTGTGAATTGTGAGGGCATAGCTGGAGTTTGGGGGTGGATGGGCATGTGGAGTAGCTGGAGACATGGGGAGTAACAGGCAAGAGGGCTGGAGGAGAAGGTGAGCATGGAGTGTAGCTGAGAAAGGATTATCTGGGACACAGGCTAGCTGGGCTTGGAGAGTCTGGCCAAATCACGGAGTAGGAAAGTGTTGAGAAGGTCCTGGAGTCTGAGGAACTGCTAGACACGGAAATTGTCACAAATAGTTGACACAGGCTAGGGGAGCAGCTGGGCGTTCCTTGAGTAGCTGGAGCGCTAATAAATCTCTTCCTTTCAGGTTACAACGCCCTCCACCTGGCGGCCAAGTATGGGCACCCACAGTGCTTGAAGCAGCTGCTACAGGTCAGTTACTTCCTTATCTCCGCTACTTCCTGCCCTGCCCAAATACTCCTGAGCCCCAGTTTCTCCCTTGGCCCCAACTACTCCTGAGCTCCAGCAATTGCCTGAACTCACAGACACAACCTGAATTCTTTCTATTCCCGGACTCCTTCTACTCCCCGAGCCCCCGCTGCTCCCTAGACAACCAGATACTTCCCAAGTGTCAGCTACTTCCCACACCGCCAGGTATCCTCCCAGTGCCAGATACTTCCTGAGCCCCAGTTTCTCCCCAAGCCCTGGATAATTCTTTAACCTCAGCCCCTCTCAGAGCTCCCAGCTACTCTCCATCCCCCAGCTGCTTCTGAACTCCCACCTGTTCCCTCCTCACTCGGGAAAGCGCTGTAAGGAGACGGGCTCCACAGAGCAGGTGGGTGGGCGGGAGGAAAGCGTGAGCACGGGGGAGCCCCGCTGACCTGCCCCCCTCCCCAGGCCTCCTGCGTGGTGGATACCGTGGACAGCAGTGGGTGGACGGCCCTCCATCATGCAGGTGGGTGCTGGCCACCCCGGGAGCTGCCAGGCTGGGGGGGGCTCTTCTCCCCCGGGGCCCTGGGAACCAGCCTTCCTGCCTCCTGCTCCTCCTTCCTCACCAAGTACCTACTGTGCGCCAGCATTCATCTGCAGCAACCCTCCTGCCATGGACTCTTGCCCCGCTGGACAGATGTCACTGAGCCTCCGTCACTTACCCACAGCGAGCGAGTGGGGCAGGGGAGACCGGGGTGTTCTGACCCCAAAACCCAGCCTCCCGCGTGCTGGACCTGTGTGAGGACGGGGGGCGGTGACCCCAAGTTTAATTTCCTTTGAGGAACTCCTTGGAAATCCCACTTTGGCCACCTTTGTAATCGCCAAATCCGATCTCCTTCCTGGAGGAAGCGGAAGCGACCCTCCCACTTGAGCCAGAGCCCGGTCCAGCAGCTGTCCACTGTGCCCGGGAGATTAAGGCCTCGCTTTCCCTGATGACTCAAGACACATCTCTTCTATGGAAACACAGCATTTGGGTTTGCTTTGGGGTTTTTATTCACCCACTCAAAAATTCCATGCAGTTGGGTACGCTGCCACCTAGTGGCGGCAATGCCTTTGGCTACACCGTGGAAGCTCAGTTTTTTGAATTCGACTATTGAGTGTTCCAGGCCCTTTTGGAAGAGTTGGGGATGCGGCAGCAAACAAAACCCCACATCCCCTCGGGCACATAGTAGGTATGCAGGTTGAGTTTGTTGACTGAAAACTGAATCCTTGTGCTTAACCAGCCTATGCCTCCATATACTGGAATTGGAGCCCGCGGATGCCAGAGGCCATGTTGTAGCTCCCGGGACAGCCTGGCCTCCACTCTGGCCCTGTCCACACGGCCGACCGAGGGATCTTGAAAATGTAAACAGATGGAGCCACTCCACTGCCCGAGACCCTCCCTGGTTGACGCCCTGGAAAGACGCCCCTTCTTCCGCTTTCTTGGCGTTTCCAAGCTCCTTACCTCACAGGGCCTGTACCACCTTCTCTGCTTGGGGCCCTCTTCCCTCCCCTTTTCACCTTCGAAACCCGGAACCCACACCCACCCCTTTGAAGCCTGTTCAGTCCCTCCAATCAACAGTCATAATACTCTATGAGGGTCTGGTACATAGTAGGTGCTCAATAAATGCTGGCTGACTCTAAGCGGGGAAATACATGAAAATCTGTTCAAATGTCTTCCTTCAGAAGGAAAATCGGGGGGAAGTCACGCCCCAAGCTGGGGGCTGCGAGCCCGGGGGCCCGCCTCCTGCACGTGGCCCTGCCTCCGACCCCACCGTGGGCCTGGCTGAGCCTCAGTTTCCCCGTCTGTAAAACGGGACTCGCACCTCTGTCATTGGTCTCCCAGGGGAGGTGGGGATTTCTGATGAACTAAGGATAAGAATCACAGCCTGGCAAAGACCTGCGGACAAATGCCCGAGCCTCGCCCTTCCTCCCTCCCCTTTCTCTTTTCCCAGCGGCTGGCGGCTGCCTCTCCTGCTCAGAATTGCTCTGCTCCTTCAAAGCGCATCTGAACCCCCGAGACCGGGTGAGCCCCTGGGACGCTTTTTGGGAGAGATGCCGTACTCGAGGTACGCTGCCACCAAGTGGCGGCCTGGCCTCCCAGGCGCTCTTGGTGAACACGTGAGGACGGTTTGGGGTGAAGCTCGGGGGCCGCCGTAGAGGCTTCCCTTCCTCCCGGGGTCAGTCCCTCATGGCCCGTCTCGTCCCCCCACCACCACCAGTCGGGCGCGACACCCCTCATCATAGCAGCTCAGATGTGTCACACAGATCTGTGCCGCCTCCTCCTGCAGCAGGGGGCTGCCGTGAATGAACGGGACCTGCAGGGCAGGTGAGTGTCTGTCCTCCTGGCCAGTCCACCCTGGGCTGTATGACCTCAGGCGGGTCTCTCGACCTCTCTGGGCTTCTCTGCTGCCCTGGCCTGGGGGTTGAGGAGGGCGTGGGGGTCCGGGGGTGTTGTCACCCCCTCAGTAGCCCCGTCCCCTGGCAGGACGGCCCTGATGCTGGCGTGTGAGGGTGCCAACCCCGAAACAGTGGAGGTGCTCCTGCAGGGCGGGGCCCAGCCGGCCATCGCCGACGCGCTGGGCCAGGATGCGGCTCACTACGGCGCCCTGGCGGGGGACAAGCTCGTCCTGCACCTCCTGCAGGAGGCGGCCCAGCGCCCCTCACCGCCCAGCGGTATGTCGGCCCCGCCTCAAGGCAATTCCGGCACCTCCCGTCTCCTCAGAGGCAGTTTCAAGTCATCCCTCCGTCTCTGTTGGAGAGAGAAACCCGCTGTTGGCTAGTCCTGCTTGTGACAGTTTCAAGGAGCCCCCGAGCACTTGGGGGTCTCCCCTGCTTTCCTGGATCTTTGCCTTTCCTAAGGCATCCCCTTCCACCCACTCCTGCAGAGGCCACAGTTGTCTCCTTTGGGAGAGTTTCAAGGCCCCCCCAACCTTCTGCCAAGGTGGTGACTTTGTCCTCTAAACATCCTGATTCTCAGAAACTTAGGGGTCACCCTGCCCAAGTCTCAGGGGCCCATGAATACCCTTGGGGGGCTGGGAATGGGGTCCCCGGAACAGATGCCTGACCTTGCCTCCCTCTCTCCCCTGCCCTCCTAGAGGATGACTCAGGCGAAGCGTCGTCGCAGGTACGGCTGCCTAAACAGGCAGGGAATGAGGTCCCCTCTCCAGGCACAGCTCCCTTCTCCCCATGATTCCAGAGGAAGAGAAGGAAGAGACAAGCCCATTCCCCAGGGTTGTGACCTGGGAGAACCTCTTTGGAAAGAGTACTACCTTTGGCGTACGCTGCCACCAAGTGGCGGCAGCATCATCGCCTAACTCCCAGAACTGGATAAGAGCACTAGGACATGGGGCCAAACCAAGGAGCTGAGATTGGTGAGGGCTGGAGAAATCAGGGAAGCGTTTCTGGAGGAGGCAGGCCTCTTTCCCTCCTCTAGCTCGGCAGCATGTTGGCTCCCACAGGGAAAGAAAACCTGTAGACAATCTGGTCCAGCCAGGAAAAGCCCTGAGGGGCAGAGAGGGGCGGAGAGGAAAGCGTAAGATCTAGAAGTCTCCAGGAGTGTTGTTTTGTCCTCCTTGATGCTGAGATGAGCGAGGCAGGCCCCTGCTCGGGAGGCAGTTGGGCACCCGCCTCCCACACGGGAGGTCCCAGGTTTGGTTCCTGGTGCCAGGGCTGGTGGCAGGCAGTTCGGTTTTCTTGGTGGGGGGGAGGCTGGCAGGCCCCCAACGTGCTCCCCGTATACACCCTCAGAACTCGGGGTCCAGCCACGAAAAGCGAGGGGGCCCCAAGAAGCGGAAGGCGCCCCCGCCCCCAGCCAGCATCCCCGTGCCGGTGAGAGGCGCCCCGGGCATGGAGCGGGGAGGTCCCCCGTGAGGGGCGGGCAGCCCTCGGGCCTCGTCTAAAGACAGCGGGTCCCGGGGGGGGCGCGGCCAGGACGACCGCGACGCCTACGAGGAGATCGTGCGGCTGCGGCAGGAGAGGGGGCGCCTCCTGCAGAAGATCCGGGGCCTGGAGCAGCACCAGGAGCGGAGGAAGCAGGAGGTGAGGGGGTGCCACAGAGGGGCTCGGCCCGAGAGTCACAGGGGCGGTTCTCGGGGGGAGACACCCCCACCTTCTCCACCCCCCTGAGCATCGGCTCGTTGTTCCTTTAAACCACCTCGTTGTTCCTTTAAAAGCACGCGGCACGGTCCTGCCCTGGGACCTTTGCACAGGCTGTTGGCTTCCTCCCTCTCTTCTCTAGGGTCTTGGCTCTAAAGGCCCTTTCTCCGAGAGGCCTCTCCTGACCGCCACGTGTAAGATTGTAAAATAAATCGATAAGAATGCCACTCACTTCCCCTCCCCCTTTATTTTTCTTTTTCTTTCAGGAGGCACCGGGGATCGAACCCGGGACCTCATACGTGGGAGGCAGGCACTCAACCACTGGGCTACATCCACTCCCCAATGAGAATTGTTCTTTTTTGTTTTTTAAGGAGGTACCAGGGATCAAACCCAGGGCCTCGTACATGGGAGACGGGCACTCAACCACTGAGCTACACCCGCTCCCCAGTGAGAGTTGGTTTTTTCGCTTGTTTGTGTGTTTGTTTTTAGGAGGTACCAGGGATTGAGCCTGGGGCCTCATACATGGGAGGCAGGTGCTCAACCCCTGAGTTACACCCGCTCCCTGCCCACTTTTTTTTAAGATTTATTTTTATTTATTTATCTACTCCCCCCCTCGTTGTTTGCATTCACTGTCTGCTCTCTGTTCGTCTTCTTTTTAGAAGGCACTGGGAACCGAATCTGGTACCTCCCTTGGGGGAGAGAGGCACCCAGTCACTTGAGCCACTTCTGCTCCCTGCTTGTTGTGTCTCTCATGTGTTTCCTTGCTATGTCACTTCATTGCATCCTCTTGAGGCATCATCTTGTTGCGTCAGCTCGCTGTCTTGCTCACCTTCTTTAGGAGGCACCAGAAACTGAACCCAGGACCTCCCGTGTGGTAGGCGGGTGCCCAACTGTCTGAGCCACATCTGCTCCCCCCACCCCGTTTATTTTTATTCGTAGCACTTATTGCCATCAGACCTGCCATATGTTTTACCCAAGTATGACATCCTGCCATTAGACTGTGAGCCTCACGAGGGCAGGTAGACAATTTTGTTCATTTCTTTGTCCTCAGCGGTTAGAACAGTGCCTGGTTCATAAAAGCCGCTTGATAAAAATTTATCAGGTGAATGGATATTTGAGTAAATGAATGGAGGAAGTTCTATTTTTTCATTTACTCAAATATTAAAGGCCCCACCCCAGGGCCTTTGCACTGGCTATTCCCTCTGCTTGGAAAGCTCTTCCCCCCTGGAATGGAGAAGAGGGTGGGGAAAGAAAAAAGGAAAGATGAGTTGGTGGAAAAAAGCAGTGCCTGGCACTCTAGCAGGCACTCAAGCAATAGTCGGTCGTGAACGAGAAGTCAGAGTTGTGTCTGGCACCGTAGGCGTGCGCTTAATTCTCGTGGAACCTTCGAGTTGGCAGAGCAGTGCTCAGTGGCCGTCTGTGGATTGAATGGGCGGCCACTAAGCCGGAGGCCAGGCAGGGAGGCCCCGAGCCCCAAATCCGACCCCTTCCCTTGTCCCCTCTTCTCCCGGTCAGCTGCAGGAGGCCGAAGGCAGCTCCCTCCACAGCCTGGAGAGACAGGTGAGCCTGGAGGGGCGGGGAGGCCCGGTGCTTCCGCGGGGTCCCCCTCCCCGAGCCCAGCTGAGCCCCCGCCCCACCCCCAGGTGCAGGAGCTACAGCAGCTGCTGGCGGAGAAGCAGGAGGAGAAGGAGAACCTGGGGCGCGAGGTGGAGAGTTTGCAGAGCCGGCTGTCCCTGCTGGAGGTGGGCCCTGCGGGGAGCAGGGGCGGGGCTTCCTGCCGCGTTTGCGGGACAACCCCAGCAGTACACGTCCAGCCTCACGCCAGCACGCACGCCACGCACAGTCACACCCACAGGCAATGCACACACACACACTGTCACACAATTACACACCCGTACACACACGTAGACATCCACAGTCACGTAGACATCCACGTACCATCGCGAGCATGCAAACACGCCCAGGAAGGCGAATGTGCACTCATACCCACGCACTCAACGCACCATCGCACACACACAAAAGACGCCCGGCAAGCAATCCCGTGCAATCACAGGAACACACACAGGAGACGACCCACAGCACACCCCCATGGACATACACTCACAAAATCACAAACACAGCCAATGCTTGTTCTTGGTGGTAGCTGTGTTCTATGACGCCGCCGAATTAGCATGTGGTGGCCCCTCGCTCCCGGGGAACCCCAGGCTGAGGTTCCCGCCGGCGTCTGGTCGCAACGTTTCCGTCAGCCTGTCCGTACCTAACCTTGTCTTATGCGTATTTGCGTTGAAAGACGCCTTATTAATGTGTGCTGTTGAGTCCTGGTCGTTGAACTCCGGCCAACAGTCCCATAGTGTGTGCCCGGAGGAAGCAACGCACGTGTTTTCTCCGTGGGGCACATCGCAGCTTTCCTGCGCTTAGGAACACTAGACAGCACTTCGGCACTACACCCGGGGGCCGATTTAAACAGTGAAATCACCCAGGGAGACATGGTGTTAAAACCACGGCGCTCGCGGTAGAATGGACACTGTTTACAGCACAGGGGCTGAAACTAGGAGGCAGAGCGCCGCCTGGGGCCATCTTAGCCAGGTGGCTGAGATTTTTTCTCCCCCCTGCACCTGGCCGCAAATGGCCACGAGAGTCCCCTGAGTACCTACGGGGGAGGGTCACGAATCAAGGTTAGCGAGGAGGCGAACCAGCAAGTGCAGAATCTGCAAATCACGAGGATCGGCGTGGAACCCCTGCAGCCAGCCGTCTGCATGTGTAACGGACACCGGGGCAGGCAGGGGGGGTGCCTGTGACATGCCGTTCGCAGCCCCCAGGAGGGGAGATGTAGGCTGCACGCACACTGTGAAATTGGGGGCTGCACATGTCCAGGGCTCTGGGCTGGTGATCGCCACTCCTGGGGTGCCCGGCGGAGGCCAGGTATACAGTAGGCACTCAATAAATGCACGCAGATCGGCCAGGTGATCCTGGGGAGTCGGATGCCGGAGGCTGGGGGGATGGAGGGGGGCGGGGGGGGGACCTCGTGTCAGACTCTCCCCCGCCCTGCCCCAGAATGAGCGGGAGAACACAAGCTACGACGTGGCCACGCTGCAGGACGAGGAGGGAGAGCTGCCCGACCTCCCGGGTGAGTCCCTGTCGCCATCCCCCACGCGTTCTGGGTGCCAGGTGCCGCCGGGGGCCTGACTCCCGTGCCTCCTACCCTGCCCAGGGCCTGAGACCCTCCTCTCCAAGCGGCCGAGCACATCGGCCCAGGATCTTCTGGCTTCGCTGCAGGAGCAGGTGGCCGCCCTCACCAGGCAGAACCAGGAGCTAATGGAGAAAGTCCAGGTGGGGAAACCGAGGCCCAGAGAGCGGGGTGGGTCCGGTGCAGGGGCGGTGGCAGAGCCGCCCCACGGCCCTGCCATCCCTCCACCCAGATCCTGGAGAATTTCGAGAAGGACGAGCTGGAGGCAGATGGCCCAGCCGAGGCCGTCCCTCTCGTCCTCTACGACTCTCTCCGGGCTGAGTTCGACCAGCTCCGCCAGCAGCACGCCGCGGCCCTGCGGGCGCTGGAGCTGCGGGACGCGCGGGAGCCTCCTGGGGGAGAGGAGGCGGCGGCCGGCGAGGGCACGGGAGCCACGGCCACAGAAGACGGGCCCACGGAAATGGAGCTGGACAGCTCCCCCGTTCCGGAAACCAGAGTTAACGGAGTGGAGATGACGACAGCCGAGGAGGCCACGGAGGTTGAAGTCACAGAAGCCGGGGCTCTGGGCATGGAGGCCGCGGAGGCTGAGAGCACAGGAGCTGAGGCCTCAGAAGCAAAGGCCACGGAAGTGGCGGAAACCACGGGTGCCGAGGCCACGGGAGCCGAGGCCACCGAAACGAAAGGGGGGTTGGAAATGAAAGCTGACGGAGCGGCTAGCGTGGAGGCCACGGCCACGGGGGCCACAGCCCCGGACCCTGCCACGGGCGCCACGGATCCCGCCCCGCACCCCAGCGCCGCCGAGGCCTCCGAGAAGCTGCAGGCCGAGCTGGAGACCCGGATCCGCGGCCTGGAGGAGGCGCTGCGCCGGCGCGAGCAGGAGGCGGCCGCAGAGCTGGCGGCGGAGGCAGGCCGGCCCGAGCAGGCCCGCGAGGCCGGGGGCGTCGGGGGCGACGCGGCCCAGCTGCGGGCGGCCCTGGAGCAGGCCCGGGAGGACCTGCGGGCCCGGGACGCGCGGCTGCGGGAGCTGGAGGCGGCGGCGGCGCGGCTGGACGAGGCCCGGGCCGGCCGGCTGCTGGCCGAGGAGGAGGCCCGCGGGCTGCGGGCCGAGCTGGCCCGGCGGGAGGAGGCCCGGCTGGAGCAGAGCCGCGAGCTGGAGGCGCTGCGGGGGCAGCTGGCCACGGCCACGGCCACGGCCGAGCAGCAGCAGGCGGCGGCCGCCGAGCTGGGCCGGGCCCGGGACGCGGCCGAGGCCCGGGCCGCCGAGCTGGCCGCGGCCTGCGAGGAGGCCCGGCGGGGCCTGGCCGAGCTGCGCGAGGCGTCCGAGGAGCTGCGGCAGCGCGCGGTGCCCGCCGCCGAGCACCGGCGGCTGCGGGAGGAGGCCCTCGAGCTGCGGGGCCGCGCGGCCGGCCTGGAGCAGGAGGTGGTGGCCGCGGGCAAGGAGGCCGCCCGGCTGCGGGCCGAGCTGGAGCGCGAGCGCGTGGGCAGCGTGGCCCGCTCGGAGCACGAGCGCGTGGTGGGCGCGCTGCAGGCCGACGTGGCCCGGCTCGAGGGGCAGCTGGAGGAGCTGGGACGGCGCCACGAGAAGACCAGCGCCGAGGTCTTCCAGGTGAGCCCGCCGGGCCCCCAGGCTCCCCATCGACGTCCGTCCACCTTCTGACCACCAGGATAGTTTAACGTGCTTTTTTCCCCCCCTTTTCAAAAAGCTTTTTGGCCATAGTGACACCCATCGTGTTTTTGTTTTTTAATAGTTGATGCTTTTATATTTTGGGGGTGTTCTTTTTTTTTTCCTCCTTTTTGTTTCCTTAGGCTCCTTGGTCTGTCTGCTCGTTGTCTCTGCTCATTGTGTCTGCTCGTTGTCTGCTCATCTTCTTTCAGAGGCACCAGGAACCGAACCTGGGACCTCCCATGTGGGAGGCAGGTGCCCAGCCGCCCGAACCACATCTGTTTCCTGGTTAATGCTTTATTTGCAGTCTGTGTACAAGCCTTTGCCTAATCTGGAGTCACAACGATGTTCCCCTGTGTTTTCTGTCTTTCTTTTTTTTAGGGGGTTCCGGGAGTTGAACCCAGGACCTCGTACATGGGAAGCAGGCGCTCGACCACTGAGCTATACCCACTCCCCTCCTGTGTTTTCTTTCGGTGTTTTTCCGTTTGTTTTCGTTTCCCAATGAGTTCTAGGATTCATCTCTTATTAATCCGATTTTGACGTAAGGTGTGAGCTGGGCATTAAGATTCTGGCTCTTTTTGTACACAGTGAATTGGTTTGTTGCCGTCATGTTTTACCTGATGTCCCTTTTCTCTCGTGGTCATTTTGACCCTGTGTTTTTGTTTGTTTTATTTTTTCAGCTGTTTTTTTTTTTTTATCTTATTTTAATCTTCTGATCATGTTTGACCCTTCATTCTGAAAGGAGGGCGTTGACCAGAGATTTTTGGGTCTCATTGATTTTAAACCAGTAGACTTTGGTGCTGAGTTTGTTTATTTGTTTAACCCAGTGAATATTTTTTTTGGCCCTGATAGTGGATATTTCAACTCCATCTCTTTTCAAAAAGCAAAACAAAACTGACAGCTGCTTTGACAAGTATTTGAATGCAAGGCCACGTTCACTGGTTGTTGTCAGGAAAGCATTTTCCTCTCTGTGCGTCTGTTGGCTCATCAGTACAGTGGAGATAATAGTAGCTCTGAATCCTCACGTGAGGATTAAATAGGCTAATTTCTAGAAAATTCTTAGGAGAGTCCCTGGTACACAGTAAATACTCAATAAATCAAGCCAGAACTATTATTTTCCCAAGGACATGCTCTTTTAAACCAATGAAACCTTCAGTCTACTTCCTGGAGTTCACAGTCCACCCTAATTTTTCTAGTCTTCATTTTTATTTTCTAAAATTTACCTTTGCCGTGGTCACTTCTTTCATGGTAAATTTTATAGTCTGACTTGATTTGCCACTCAGCTTAGGTGTTGTTTTTCTTTCATCGTTAGCCAAACTGTACTAATTGGACCGTATAGTTATAATCCACTTTTCCCCTGGAAGTTTTAGTTCTATCAAGGCCAATTTTCCCCTAGGATCAATTTTTGCAAATTTAAAGTGTCCCAGTCTTAATATTTTTGTAAAATTGCAGTCATCAAACTTTATGACATTCGTGTGCTTCACATCCATTTCTTCTGTTTACATGCCTTTCATTTTGTAAGAGATCTAGAAACCTCCACACCACTGGCAGAGAAAAGAACATTTGTGATATCATAATAATAAATAGTATCGATCATTATATCACCCATCTGAATATTGCGCTTCCTGTGTGCCGGGTACCATTCTAAGTCCATTCCACGTCCTTGCTCAGTTTATCCTCCTCACAGCCACCCTGTGACGTGGGGGCTATTATTATCCCCATTTTGCAGATGAGGAAACTGAGTCACAGAGACTTTAAGTCACCGTCCAAACACCAGCAGCACCTGACAGGGTCAGAATATTTGCAGAACGGAGGGCAAATCAGAACTTGGGTGGGTCAGATCCTTGAAGGTCACAACAGAGCTTCAAGGTCAAACCGGTGATGCTGGAATGTCCTTTGGCCAAAATAGAAGCGTCAGAAGAGCCCGAGGTCCAAGCGTCTTTGGCCTCCAAACGGCCCCGGACTCCAAACGTCTGCGGGCTCCCGACGTCCTCGGGGTCACACGTGGGCTTGGGCTGCAGGTGCAGCGGGAGGCGCTGTTCATGAAGAGCGAGCGCCACGCGGCCGAGGCCCAGCTGGCCACGGCCGAGCAGCAGCTCCGCGGGCTGCGCACCGAGGCCGAGAGGGCGCGCCAGGCCCAGAGCCGCGCCGAGGAGGCCCTGGCCCAGGCCAAGGAGAAGGACAAGAAGGTGGGTGGCCCTCCCCCTGCTCGGCCGGCGCAGTGGGCAGTCTAAGGGCAGCCGAAAGAGGGTTGGGGAGTCAGCCCATTTTCCAGATGAGAGACAGAAGGTAACTCAGCTGTGGCCACGGAGCGACTCCGACACAGAGGCTACTGCTTCCGCTGCTGATTGTAACCGCAGTAGCATTTATGCAGTGCCCGCTGTGTATCAGACCCTGCATGATAGCACCAAGTAACTCCCCTGCTCCTCACGTCCAATAGGTGCCTTTGTTATTCCCATTTGAGGAAACGGGCTCAGAGAGGGGAAGCCACTTCCCCAAGGTCACACAGCCGCGTGGTGGTTCAGTCAGGTCCAGACTCAAGTTCCCAAGTTCGTGTTCTTGAAAAACGGTGATGGTCACAGCAGCCTCCGGTTGTTGAGTCGGGCATTTTTCACCCTCTGTCACTTTTAATCTCCCCCCAACACTGAATGCCAGAAAACTTTTTTTTTTTCCCCAGAAAGCATTTTTATCCCCATTTTCTAGATGAGGAAACCGAGGCTCCGAGAGGTGACGTGAGGGGCTCCAAGTCACAGAGCCCATCAGTGGATGATGGGCCCCACGCCTCTTAGCAGGAAGAGCCACCCGGCCCTGGCTCGCTGGGTGACCTTGGGCCAGTCGGTGCACCTCTCTGGGCCGCAGTTTCCTCCTCTGGAAAATGGGGATGAAGTCGTAGCAGGGATCCTGGTTCATCTGTAACGTGGTGTCTCAGCCTCAACGCCGCTGGCATTTGGGGGCCGGGTCCTTCTCTGGGGTGGGGGGCGTCCTGGGCACTGGGGGCTGTGAAGCAGCCCCCCTGGCTCCCCCCACTCGGTGCCGGCGGCGCCCCCTTCCCAGTCCTGTCAACCACAACGTCTCCACCCGTTGCCTGAGTGTCCCCTGACGGGGCCAACTTGCCCCCGGCTGGGAACCTCTGATCTATGGTATTAAAGATAAATCCAGCATTTATTGAGCGCCTACTGTTTGCCGGGCGCAGCTTAAATGAGATTTCAACACACGATGCAGCGACGATAAGGTGAGAACTGTGATTCTCCCCGTTTTACAGACAAGGAGACTGAAGGCTGGGAGGGTTCAGGCATCTTCCGAAACCTCCTCCGAAAAGGGCCCCCCCAAAAATCAAAATGTTAGGTTACCCGGGACAGCCTGGCAACGAAGGGGTGTGCCTGTTGCCAATCAGCGTTATTCACAAAGACGGAAGTTTGCATTTCACGTTTTTCACACGTCGCAAAAGATGACGATTCTTGGGCCCGTTTCGGTGGTTTCTTTTCTTTCCCAACCAGTTCAAAACGTCCAAGCCTTTCCCAGCTCGTGGGCCGTGCGAAACACAGGCTGAGGGTGGGATTTGGCCCCTGGGATGTGACTCCCTCCACCCCGGCCCCGGGTGACCCCTGACAGCAGCCCCTTCCCCAGATCACAGAGCTCTCGAAGGAAGTGTTCAGCCTGAAAGAGGCGCTCAGGGACCAGCCTGCCACCGCGGCCAGCCCGGAAGCGGAGGCCCTGCGCGGCCAGGTGGCGGCTCTGCAGCAGGAGCTGGAGGTGAGGCCTGCTCCGGCCAGGGCTGTCCCGGACTTAGCCATCAGCGCGGCGGGGACCCCAGGAGCGGGGACCCCGGGGCAGGCCGGACGGTGGGGGGCGCTCGGGGGGCGCGGGCAGGAAACGGTTGCCCTGTTTGGGCAGCGGAGCCTCAGTGCCTGCCGCCGACCTCCAGGCTCCGGGTGCCGAGGGGATGCTTTGGTGCGTCTCGGGGGAGGCCCCCCGTGTTTCTGACACCCCCTCTCGTACCCGCAGGAGGCTGCCAAGGGGCACAGCGCCGTGGTGGCCCTGTACCGGAGTCACCTGCTCTACGCCATCCAGGTGAGTCCGTGGGAGGTAAGTCGCCCCAGGTGCGGGCGGGCCCGCGCGAGCCCCGCCTCGCGGCCCCCACCTCGGCCCCCTCTGGGCCTCGGTTTCCCCATCTGCGCAGGGGGCGGCCGGCCCTGGCCCCGCGGCACGTGGGCGCCCCACGCGGGTCAGCTCGCTTAGTTCCGGGGGTGGGGAAGGAGGGGGACGGGACAGCTCCGACGCGTCAGTGTCTCCCTCTGCACCCCCCACCCCCCCACCCCAGGGACAGATGGACGAGGACGTGCAGCGGATTCTCAGTCAGATCCTCCAGATGCAGAGGCTGCAGGCCCAGGGCCGCTGAGGCCGGCGGGGCCGGCGTCTCCTGCCTGTCCCCACTGGGGCCCTCCAAGCGCCCCCTCCCCGCTGACCGGCCACCCCCCTGGCCCCCAGGGCTGTCTGGGCTCCCGCACTGACCGTTCCCCCTGGGAGACCAGCCTCGGCCTCTCGCAGGGGACCCCGTTGCCCGGTCCCCGCCCTCACGGCCAGTCCCCCCGGCCACCCCCCCACCCCCCACCAACCAGAGAAATCTGTGAGCCCCCTCCTCACCCCCGTCCAGGCCCCGGAAATAAAAAACCCTGCTGCGAACAGGACGTAAGCGTGTGGCCTCGTTGCTGGGCCCCCTGCTGCCAGGGGGAGGCGGGCTCCCGCAGAGCAGGGCCCAGGCAAGGGGGAGGCTGTCCCCCTGGGCAGAATTTCTGCAAACAGCCCAGTCACCCAGGTAAAGAAGGCTGTGCTGCCTGAGTTTTAAAAATCAAAGCGGGGGAGCGGGGAGGGGAGCTCGGTGGTTGAGCGCCTGCCTCCCACGCACGAGGTCCCGGGTTCGAGCCCCCGCTGCCTCCTGAAAACAAAATACATTTGAAAACCTCGAAGGGACCGTGCCAGCATCCCCGGCACACCGAGTCACGGCGGCTTTAAGTGAAGTCGGGCTCCGAGCCCGCAGGGGGCACAGCTGGCCGCGCTTTCCTCACCCCGGGCCTCCCCGCCCCTTGGCAAATCCCCCCAGAGCCCCTGGGGTTTCTCCTTCCGGCTCAGCCCCGGGGGAGTCCCCGAGCCTGTCCGGCCTGCCCTGGGCGGGGGGTTTCCTCGGGGGCTCGGGGGCAGGCACCAGGCAGCGCTGGGGGCTGTGTGCGCCAGCTGAGTGGCCTGCAGGTGGGTCCCCCTCGACGCGGCCCCCCGGGTGAATGGCCTGACTTCTGGGTGGCTTTGGGCAGTGACCGCCTCACCGTGGCTCTGTCCCTTTGGGCCTCTCTCTTTTCTCCGGGGTCTGTCTGTCCCTCCATGTCCCTCCCCCCCCCCCGTGGTCTGTTTCTCTCTGTCTCCACCTGTCTCTCCCCTTATCGCTCTCCCTTTTCTCTGTGTCTCTCCCTGTTCCTCTGCCCCCATCTCGTCTCCCGAGTCATCGCTCTCCCTCCCCGGGGTTTCCCCGCCCGCTCTAGCCGGAAGGAGAGCAGGGGGACAGGCTGTGCTGGGAAAGCCAGCGGCCACCACTTCTTCCCTTTTTTTCGCTCCCCCCTCCTGGGACATTCGGGCCCGGCCCCCTCCGCAGAGGGCGGCCCGGGAAAGGGCGGGACGGCTGGCCCCTGCTCCTGTGCCCCTGACAGCGACCTTGGCCGGCCAAGGCGGAACCCGGGCTGAGTGTCTCGCTGGGCGGGCGGCGTCGCGGGCGGCGAGGCGAGCATGGGCCCGAGGCTCCTCCTGGCCGTCGCCCTCTGCGCCGCGGGCTGCGCGCCCTGCCGTGGAAGGGAAGGTGCGTGGGGCCCCTGGGGGCGGGGAGGGGGAAGGGCTGGGAGGAAGGAGTTGGACTTTGCCCCCTGGACTCTGGAAAGTGTTTGGACAACCATGGGGTGGGGGCAGGGGCTCCCAACCCCTTGTACCGAAGGGGAAACTGAGGCACGGGCGCAGGCCCAGCTCTGGATTCAGATATGGATGGAGACTTTAATTGTATGCATTCCTGTACCTCGACATAAAATCTTACCGAAGGGGGGGATACAGTGACGCGCGGTTCCCTCGGCGGCTCCTTGAGCCTCAGTTTCCCCACTTGGAAAATGGGCTGATAATTCCTGCCTTGGGGTGGGGGGTAGGTGAGCGGCGAGGGAGGTGCCTTTTATTCATCCACTCCTCCCACCAACACGGATTAGGCGCCTACTGGATGCCCGCTCCCAGCTGGCAGCCTGGCAGGGCGGGGCACACAGTGGGGTCCCCGGGGGCATCTGCAGCTCACGCCCTCCTCCCTCTCCCTCCGCGGCCCCCAGCCGCCCCGAGCCCGCCCAGGGTGCGCTGCCGAGCCTCCAGGTACCCGGTCGCCATCGATTGTTCCTGGACGCTGCCGCCGGCCCCGAACGCCTCCAGGCCCACGGCCTTCATCGCCACCTACAGGTCAGGGAGCGGGGGCAGGAGAGGGGAGGGGCCGGGCGCTTCTCGGGGATCCCAGAACTTGGGGCCTGATACTCCAAAGACCGGGGGACCTGGAGACCCGGGGAGGGGCGGGGAGTTGGGAATCCAAAAGCCTTGGAATGCTCGAGGGGCGCCGTCCAGCCGACGCAGTTCTAAAATTACATACCGTGACCCGCGCAGGAGATTTTTAAATTTCCAGTCGCCGCGTTAAAAAAGAAAAGGAAAGTTGAAATGACTTTTACCTTGTTATCTCCATAAGATCTAACTAGTCAAAAGATGTGTCACTTAATGTGATTTAACTTGAACGTTTATAGATTTAGCGTCTATGATATAAATTAATATGATTTCACGGGGATATCACAAAGATGATCGTTTCATCATGCAGCTAATACTTTTCAAATTTGCGCTGTTAAATTTTTAAGCGATCGATGGAATGAATGACCAAACTTCTTTTGGTACTAAGCCTTTGAAATCCCCTGTGCATTTGACACAAACGGCGCATTCCAAGGCAGGTGCTAAATTTCCTTTGGAAATCCTCAAGCTGTAAGTAGCAAAATTTGCAATCAAGAAGTAGAGCCACACTTCCAAGCGGCTCGGGAAAGCTTTTCCAAGTTTTCCAGTAATCGAATCCAGCATTGTTTTTTTTTTATTTAAATGAGATTAAATTAAATGAAGGAGCCACACTCACTTGCATTAGCCACATCTAAGTGCTCAACAGCCCTAAGTGGGCAGTGGCTACGATACTGGCCAACAGAGCAAGAGAAGGCTTCGAACCTTGCAGAAAGTTCTACAGACAGGACTGACATTCTAAGTTCTGAAATCTTGGGGACTCGGGAATCTAGAGAATCAGAATCCAGCATCTGTGAGTCCGTAGACCTCTGGAATGCTGGAATTCCAAAGCTGGAATGTTGACGTGCCGGAGACTTCTAAGATCTGAAAGCCGGAGCCTCGTGCCGTGGCCACCGTGGCCTCTGGGGGGTTGGGGTGAACGGCACGCCCGGGGGTCACCCGGCCAGCCCCTCGGCTCCCCATCCGCCACCCCCCCCCTGGGATCCAGGGCACCCCGAGGCCAGAGGAGCCCCCCAAACCCTCATGGCGCCCCTCCCCCGCAGGCTCGGGGTGGCCGCCCAGGAGAGCCGGCCCTGCCTGCAGCCGGCCCCGGAGGCCACCCGCTGCGCCATCCAGGACGTGCACCTGTTCTCCATGCGGCCCTACATCCTCAACGTCACGGCCGTCGCCCCCCGCGGGGCCAGCAGCGCCCTCGTGCCCTTCGTCGCGGAGCGCATCAGTGAGTGGGGGGCCGTGGCGGTGGGAGGGGGTCGCCGTCGGGTTCCTGCTGCCCTGGCCCCTCTCGGCGCCCGCCACTGCTACCTGTCGGCCTGCGCCGCTGTCCCTGTCCACCCCCGATCCGCCTGCTTCTCCCTCATCTCCTCTCGCCCATCCTCGTCATCCCCCGCCTGGACCAGCTCTGGTCCCTCGGGCTCCCGACCTCACCCTCCGCAGCAGCCAGGGGGCGCCTGTGAGTCCGGGACCTGGCCCCCCCTCTGCCTGCAGCCCTCAATGGCTCCCACCTCCCTGCGGGGAAAAGCCGGCGGCCTCTGGGTGCCCCCCCTCCATGACCCACCGCCCCCTCCGCCTGCGCTCTCGCTCCCTCCAGCCCCACGGTTCCTCCAGCGGGCCAGGCCCGTGCTGCAGGGCCTTTGCACGGGCCATTCCCCTGCCTGGAATGTTCTCCCTTCAGCCACTTCAGAAACCCCCGCGGGTCTTTGCTCAAATTTCACCTCCTCGGGGGAGGCCTCCCCTGAACACGCTACTGAAAATCACAAATCCAAATAAACTAAAATGAAATAAAAATCACAACCCCTCCCTCAAGCCAGTTTTGCAACCGTTTGGAAAACGGCCTGGCGGTGCCGTGAAAGGTTAAACACGGGGTTACCGTGGCAATGCCCCCTCGGTATCTACCCAAGAGAAACGAGAACACATGTCCACACACGTCCTGCACGCGCAGGCTCATCGCAGCTGTATTCGTAACAGCCAAAGGGTGGAGACAGCCTGTCCACAGAAAAATCAACAAAATTGGTCCAGCCGTACGTGGAGCACGAGATGTCCACGAGAGGCAGATCCACAGACGGAGAACAAATTAGCAGTTGCCTAGGGCTCAGGGGAGGGTGGAGAGACTGCTAATAGGTGCCGGGTTTCTTCTGGGGTGAGAAGAATGTTCTAGAATTAAATAGTGGTGATGGTTCGCAACCTTAGGAATACACTAAAGGCCACTAAATCATACTCTTTAAAGGGGTGAAGTTGGTGGTATAGGAGTAGCATATATATTTTTAAATTTTTTAAAGATTTTTAAATTTTATTTTGTTTCTCTCCCCTTCCCCCGTTGTCTGTTCTCTGTGTCCATTCGCTGTGTGTTCTTCTGCGTCCGCTTGCATTATTAGGCAGCACTGGGAATCTGTGTCTCTTCTTGTTGCGTCATCTTGCTGCGTCAGCTCTGCGTGTGCGTGGCGCCACTCCTGGGCGGGCTGCGTTTTTTCAAGTGGGGCGGCTCTCCTTGTGGAGCACGCTCCTTGCGCGTGGGGCTCCCCTACGCGGGGGACACCCCTGCGTGGCAGGGCACTACTTGTGCGTATCAGCACTGCGCGTGGGCCAGCTCCACACGGGTCAAGGGGACCCGGGGTTAGAACCCTGGACCCTCCCATCCATGTGGCAGGCGGCTGCTCTATCTGTTGAGCCACGTCCACTTCCCATGAATAGCATCTCTCTATATTTTAATGGCAACCCCTTCCGCACCTCGCGCTCCCCAACTCTCCTCCCTGCTCCGTGGGACTTACTGAGCGGGCGCTCCGCGAGGACAGGGGTTGGGTCTACCTTGGTCACGGCTGGACCCTTGGGACGGCGCCGGGCCCTCGCATACCTGTCGGTCGAATGAATGAATGAGCCTGCCCCTGCTTGTCCGCCAGTCAAACCGGACCCCCCAGAAGCCGTGTCCCTGAACCCCGCCTCCGGGCAGCGGCTGCAGGTGCGCTGGGAGCCCCCCCGGTCCTGGCCCTTCCCGGACCTCTTCTCCCTCAAATACCGGATCCGCTACAAGCGCCACGGGGCCGCCCACTTCCACCAGGTGAGGAGGACGAGGGGGAGGCCGGGCAAGGGGGTGGGCCTGGGACCCGGGCATGTTGGGGGGGGGTCCTGCAGGGGTGCTGGGGCTCGCACACAGCTCGGGGTGACTAGTACGTAAAATAAAGGCTGGCCAAGCCATTCCACTCCTAGACGGGGGGCCCTAAAGAATTGGAAGCAGGGATTTGGACAAATACGCGTCGCAGCATTACTCAATAAGAGCTCAGCGGGGGAAGCCAGCTCCACACGTGCGCGTGGGCCAGCTGCACACGGGTCAGGAGGCCCGGGGTTTGAACCCTGGACCCTCCATATGGTAGCGGACGCTCTATCGGTTGAGCCACAACCGCTACCTGTAATGAATTACTGCTTAATCAATTCACAGAGGCGGCGACTGTACGGAACAGCTCGGACAGAGTTCAGGGGGCAGACAGTTAGCTCTGAAGTCCCAAAGGTCCCGCTGGTGGCGGGGATGGGGGTGCGGGCGAGCCGAGGGGGACCAGGTAGGGAGAAAGTCAAGTTGCAGGAGGGAGAGGGGAGCCGAGGGGACATCGAAGAAGGAAAGGACGGGAGAGAGGATGGGGAGGACCCGGCTGTGCAGGCTAAGGCGGGAAGGAGGCGGCGAGGGAAGGTGCCAGCGGTCGTGGGTGGGGGCCACGGTGGGAGGAGGAGGTTGGCCGGGGGTGGGGGTCCTGGTGGGTGAAGACACTCCCCGGTGGGCAGCCCCGGGGGCGCCCCTCCCTGCAGGGCGGCCAGGTGAGGCGCTGGCGGGGCTGGAGGGGTGGGGGCTCTGCTGTGTTGTTTAGGGCGGGCAGGGGGGCCACAGTCCAGAGAGGCCTGGGTCTCTGAGGTCCAGTAAGACGGGGCTGTGCCTTGTGCCACGGCCCTTCCCCGCCGCCTTGTCCCCAGTGGCCCGACCCCTTCTCTGCCCTCAGGTGGGCCCCGTCGAAGGCACCTCCTTCACCCTCCGGGCGCTGCGGCCCCGAGCCAGGTACTGCGTCCAGGTGTCGGCCCAGGACTTCACGGACTCCGGCGAGCCCAGCGACTGGAGTCTCCCTGCTACTGTCCCCCGGATCCAGGGCAAGTAGCAGGGTCTTGCCAGCCCCCCTGCAGAAGGCCCGGGGCCTCCGATTTCTACCCCCTGGTGGCCATCCGCAGTGTAGACAAGATCTGGCCGGGGTTTCGAGTCCTGGCTTGGCTGCCAAGCTGCTGGGCCACCTTGCATGAGCGGCTTCACCTCTCTGAGCCTCAATTTCCTAATCTGTGAAATGGGGATGTACTCCCTCCTCTGTCCGCAGGGCAGGCCTTGTTGAATCATGAATGTGAATTGTTGTTGTTTTTGTTTTTAAATTGCTTCATTAAAAAACAATCCTTGTTATTGGATTCAGGTCTCATTCTAGTCCAGTAAGCTGCCAAAAAGTAAGAGAACAGAAATGGGTTGCCTTTTTCGATGGGGATTTATAGGTTGTAAGCTTACAGTTTTGAGGCCGAGAAAAATGTCCAAATCAAGGCATCATCAGGCGATGCATTCTCTCCAAAGACCGGCTGTCAGTGATCCTGGGCTCCTCTGTTGCATGGCAAGGCATGTGGCAGCATCCGCTGGGCTCTCCCTTTTCTTCCGGGATTTGCTGCTTTCAGCCTCTGTCTTCCTTGAGTTTTCTCTCTGCTCCTGTGGCTTTTCCCTCTGTGTGTCTCTCTGTGTTCATCTCATTTATGAAGGACTCCCGTAAGAGGATTAAGATCCACCCTGGGTCACGCCGTACTGAAGTAATCTAATCAAAAGGTCCCAACTAAGATGTGAATTTTCTGGAGTCCATAAATGCCTCAAACTACCACAGTTTCCTCATCACTTCATTCAACCCTAATGGAGACCCAGAGAGGACTCAGTCCTGGCCACAGCAAATCTCCACTCCCGCAGGGTCGGGGCTGAGCTGGGGGAGGGACCTGGGGCTGGGGGAGTTGGGGCAGGGGCAGTGAACGGTTCTGCCTGGGATAGGATGGTGGAATTCATTCAGTTCAGCAGTTTAATTCACCCACCTGCTCAAAAGCTGCCCAGGATGTGAGCCCCACTGTGCAGGGATCCAAAGGGGACTGGAGGGAGTCTGAGAAGATTTCTCAAAGGAGGGAGCAGGCCAGGTCCTGAAAGACAGAGAAAGTCTTTCTCTGTGGCTTTCGCTCAGGTCTCAGCTCCAACGTCACCTCCTCAGAGAGGCCTTCCTTGGTTACTCCATCTGCAACAGGAACAATAAGAGATGCCCCAAAATGCCCACGTCCTATTTCCTGGAACCTGTGAATGTATTATCTTACGTGGCAAAAGGGACTTTACAGATGTGAATAAATTGGCAATGTTGAGATGGGAGGGTTATTTTTGCATATCGAGGGGGTCTCATTGTCATCACAGGGGCCATTGTAAGAGGGAAGCAGGAGGGTCAGAGCGAGAGAGAGAAAATGTAAGGATGGAAACAGGTCAGAGAGCAGAGTGCGGCTGGGGGCGCAGGATGGCACGAGCCAAGGAATGCTTGCAACCTCTAGAAACGGGAAAAGGACAAGGATACAGATTCTCTCCTAGAAGAAACACAGTCCTGCTGAACCACTTTAGACTTCTGAACTTCAGGAGTGGAAGAAAATTAATTTGTGTTGTTTTAAGCCACTCAGGTTGGGGTAATTTGTTACAACAGTGTAAAAGGAAAAAAACTTTTCATGCCATGTAGGCTCTCACAACTAAAGCTAAATTGAGTGATTTTCATGAATTGGGCGGTATCAATCCAGAAAGATGAGGGAGCTCTCACAAAAGGAGCCTCTATAGGGCAAACAGGAAGCCCGTGAGGAGATTTTCTGGTTGGCTGATTGTTAGTTTCCAATTTGTGTGGGGATATGTCTTACAAAATGGAGAGCAGATATACGTTGGTTAGTATAGCTTACTTGTCCCTTTTTGGGTCATTTTTAATAAGCTATTCTTACCACACCCAGATCAGCCAATCACTAAATGTAACAAAAAGTGCAATTTTGTTGAGACTGCTCCACCCCCTTAGAAAGTCCCCTCCTTGGTCAGCTTTTATCTTTAGAAATGTCCCTGTCATGTGTCAGAAAGTGGGCCGATCTATTTTTTTAAATCCTCCCGCCTTGTGGCCTTTTTTTTGCTTGCTGTCTGCTCTCTGTGTCCATTCGCTGTGCCTTCTTCTGTGTCTGTATTTATTTTTTTTATCTCCCTCCCGCCTTGCAGCTTGCTTGTTGTCTGGTTTCTGTGTCCATTCACTGTGCGCTCTTCCGTGTTTTTTTGCTTGTCTCCCTTTTCGTTGCATCACCTTGCTGAGTTGGCGCTCCACGGTGCTGGCGGGCAGGAGGAGGCGGCATTCCACAGTGCTGGGGCCGGTAGCTCTCCACAGCATGCCAGTGAGCCTGCCTTCACAAGGAGGCCCCGGAACTTGAACCCAGGGCCTCCCATATGGTAGACAGGAGCCCAACTGATTGAGCCACTATTTTTATTTAAGCAGCATTAGGAAACCAAGACACCACCTAAACCAAATCCCCTTCCCAGTATTTTCCATAGGTCGCCCTGTTTTTTGTCTTGAGGGTATTTACCATCCTCCAAAACGGTCCTTTGATTTGCCTGTTTATTGTCTGTCTGCCTCAAAAGACACTGCTCCCCCATGAAGACAGAAATCCTGTCTGGTTCTCTGATGTGTCCACAGACAGTGAGACTGTCCACGACACGGAAGGGAGGAGACTGGGCAAGCTGGGGGTGAACGAGCGGGCGATGGAGGGACATTGAGAGATGGTGTGTGTGTATGGGGAATCTGGTTTGGATCATGATCCTAAGTCTATGCCTGTGATTGAAGATAAGCGGGGGGGGCTTGCGTCCAGTGTGCTTCTTTCTCGCGACAAGTGTAGCCCCGAGTCCCCATTGGAGGGCCAAGGATACAGGAGCGGTGTCTGGTTTCCCAGACTCCAGCACACAAGGTAGGCCATCAACACATCTCTTGTTTGAAAGAAAGAAAAAACACAGGGCGAGGCGACTAACGGCCAGGTTGTTTCACGACAACATCTTAACCTGCCGATGCCGACCTCCAGAGGGAGCTAGGCCAGCTCGGAAAGTCTCCAAATCCAGAGGCGCCCGCGGAACCTTCGTGCCACGCTCGGGAGGTTGCAGCGCCGGAGGGCCGACGGAAGGAGCCGGATCTTGACTGGCGGGCGGCGGGGGCTGAGCCAATGAAGAGGCAAGGTGTGGATGCGGCAGCCAATAAGCGTGGCTGGAGCATGTGACGTTGACGGAAGTACGGGGCCGGTCGAGGAAGTCGGGCTAAATACGGAGTCTAAGCGGTTCTCCGGCGCTTCTGAGAAAAGTGAGAGGCAAAGATGTCGGAGCGGAAGGTTTTAAACGTAAGTGCTGGGCGACTGGGGATTTCTGTTCCGGTAAGGGCGCCCCCCAGCTCCAGCCGAGGCGGGCCTCATGATCTAAGGAGACCCTTTTCCTTCTTCCTCGAGGGCGGAGCTTCCCAAAGGCCTAAGGCTCTGCGGGCGGGGCTTCGGCTGTTTACCCATCACTTCCCCTGATTGGGCGTTCCCGAAGGATTTTACCCAATCTCGTTCCTTGGGGCGGGACTTCCTTTAAACAGATTGACGGCCCTGCTCTGTGCAGCCATCACCAGGGACGGGGCTCCCTTAAGCTCCGCCCTGTTCGGGGTCACTAGCCAATAATGGGCTTTGGAGGGGTTAGACTTTGCCAAGCCGAATGGGAATTGGTCTCAACTTATAACTCTGTTGAGGGAAAGCCGGGACTCGTGAGGGGTGGGGGGAGAAGCTTCTGGAAGGCAGGATTGGGCTCAGGGTTTGTGCTCCCTGAAGGGTGGTGAGCTCGCCGGCTTGGGGAGTATGTAAGTCCAGGATGTCAGGATGAAGTAGAGAACAGACCTGTGGAGGGTGCCTGGTATCCAGAGTCCAGCACCAGCCCTTGCATGACGGTGCGGCGTGAAAGGGCCCCCCCCAGGCCTGGAGATTAATGTGTCGGCTGGACTTCACCACCATTCTGCTCCTTCCACCCGATGGGCCACTCAGGAATCTAGCTATTAACGTTATTTGCTGGTAGATACTTCCCTGTGCCAGGCACCGAGCTTTCCGGATCAAATCTTCTCAACAGTCCTCCCAAATAGATGCTTAGATTAGCTCCATGCTTCAGATGAGGAAACTGAGGTTCAGAGAGGATAACGTGAGAGCCAGAGGGTGAAGGAGCTGAGCCCACACCCTCTGACTGCCCAGTCTACACCCCTAATCACTGAAGCACACCGTGTCCGCAGGTTCGAATCCCCGCTGGGCTGCTCACACCAGGTGATCGAGCTCTCACTTTGTCCTCTGTAAAGTGGGCACATTGTTCACTACTTTGTAGAGTCATTGTAAGAAGAACCTGAGGCAGACAACGAGTAGGTGCTCAAAACAAAGTACTTTACTTCCCGATTAGGTGATTGAATTGTTTGTCATGCTCCAAACTCGCCCTCTGTGCCTCTCCCACCTCGAACTCCCGTGTAGAAGAGTTCTTAAAACAAGTCAGAGAGGCCTGCTGATCTGGGAACTTGGATTTGGGGGGGGCTCCCACCATCCTAGCTGATAGAGGGAGCTCGCTGTTTCTAAACTGTTTTGTGCACACGGTATGGTTTATGTCGAACACCGGCTGTCCTTCCAGGGGGCTGGAATTTGGGCCTCTGCCAGGCAGAGAAGCTTCCGTGACCAGTTCCCAATAAAAACCCTGGACGCGGAAATTCTCATGAACTTCCCCAGTCTACAGCGGTTCACACATGGCACATCTCATTGCGGGAGGAAATGAAAAATTAAGCTCATCAGAGGAGAAGGCTCCAGAAGCTTCTGCCCGGTCTCCCCTGGACTTGGCCCCATGTGCCCCTTCCTTTGCTGATCCTGCTTGGTATCCTTTGGTATATTAAATCTTAGCCCCGAGCACAGCTACGTGCTGAGTCCCGGGAGACCTCCCAGAAAATCAGCAAAACCAGGGTGGTCTTAGAGACCCCCGGTGTGACTCCCCAGAGTCCTTTCCCGCTATCCGTGGGCTACGCCTGAATCTCACCCTGATGCCTTCCCCCCTGCAGAAATACTACCCACCAGACTTTGACCCCTCGAAGATCCCCAAGCTCAAGCTCCCCAAAGACCGGCAGTACGTGGTGCGGCTGATGGCTCCCTTCAACATGAGGTGAGTGACCCCGTGTGGCCCAGCCCCTCGCCTCGGCCGCGGCAGGCCGACACAGGTCCCAGCATCCCCGGAGCGGTGGCCCAGCCCAGCCTTCAGTCCAGTCACCAGGCCTGACTTGACGAGCAGGCGGCCACGCTGACCCTCACTTTGCCCACCTTTTGAGATTTAATCCCCCAACCTCTGTTGAACCCGCTCGAAGTCTTAATCGTGAGTTACCATGTGAACGCAGAGGTGAAGCCCTGGCGGGGACCTCTGTGCACACACTTTAGCTTCTCCCGACGCATCACACCCCTTCCTGCCGCAGGCCCTTTGCACAAGCTGTTTCCTCTGCCAGGAGCACTCCTCCCTCTGCTCTCACCGTAGCCGGCCCCTCCCACCCTGCAGGTCCTGGCTCAAACCTCCCTGTCTCAGAGAGGCCGTCCCGTCCCCCATCTGACCCCTCCACTATCCTCCCTATCGTACCCAGACCTTGTTCTTCACATGACTGTATTTTACTGATTCTAAAACCCAGGCATTTTTTACATTTTCACACGTCCGAACCCAGGTGCACCTAAAAATCAGACACCCCTGTAGTTTGATGACACTCAGCCCTCGTTGAGGCAGTGCTGACCCGTTTTATTTCCTCTCCCCTTCATTGATTCATTCGCTTAGCAAACACTGGGTCCCTGCTATATGTATATATATATATATTTTTTTAAATTTCTCTCCCCTTCCCCACCCCCCCAATTGTCTGTTCTCTGTGTCCCTTCGCTGTGTGTTCTTCTGTGTCCGCTTGCATTCTTGTCAGCGGCACGGGAATCTGTGTTTCTTTTTGTTGCGTCATCTTGTGGTGTCAGCTCTCCGTGTGTGCAGCGCCATTCCTGGGCAGGCTGCACTTTCTTTCGCGCTGGGCGGCTCTTCTTACGGGGCGCACTCCTTGCACGTGGGGCTCCCCTATGCGGGGGACACCCCTGCGTGACACGGCACTCCTTGTGTGCATCAGCACTGCGCATGGGTCAGCTCCACATGGGTCAGTCGGCCCGGGGTTTGAACCTTGGACCTCCCATGTGGTAGGCGGACGCCCTAACCACTGGGCCAAGTCCGCTTCCCAGTACCTGCTATATTGGTCAGATAATATGCTGGGTCCCAGGGACCCTTGGGGGCCAAGCCTGACAAAGTCCCTGTCCTCATTTAGCCCATGGGCCAATGGGAAGTTGAGATAATAAGAAACTCGGGTGGATTCACACGGGGAACATCGAGAGCGGACAGGAGACTGTCTGGGCTGCCAGCTCTACCTTCCTCTGTGTGGCTTCACTCCCAGCCAGAATTCCCTTCCATGGAGGCAGGGATGCCCTGTTAGCAGCGGGCTTGCTCCTGGGAGTGAATGACTGGCAAGCCTCACCTAACGTGGTGGCTGCAGGGGACAGGGCAGGACGGGGCTGCCTCCCACGGAGGAGACACCAGCCGAGCCCAGGCAAACGCTAACTAGGAGGAATGTGCACTGGTGGAGGCGCAGGCTGCCTTGGGAGGGAGGGAGCTCCCTGTCTTGGGAGGCATGCAAGCAGCCATCTTCCCGAATGCCATAGTGTCCTATCAGTGGAAGCCAGAGTGCCAGGACAGCCCGAGTCCCTCTGCTTTACGCTGCAGGTGTAAGACGTGCGGAGAGTACATCTACAAGGGCAAAAAGTTCAACGCGCGCAAAGAGACGGTGCAGGACGAGGTCTACCTGGGCCTGCCCATCTTCCGCTTCTACATCAAGTGCACGCGCTGCCTGGCAGAGATCACCTTCAAGGTAGGTGGTCGACCAGGCCGGCCCTCGCCGCAGCCCCTCAGGTCAGGGAGGCCTCTGGGGTGGCCCGCTCATGCCCCTCCCCTCCAGGGAAACCCCGTTTGAGTTATCCCCAGGAAACGACAAAGGTTTGGGGGAGAATGTTCATTGCAGGGTTATTTATAAAGGCAAAAACCTGGATGCAATCCAGATGTATGGTACTGGGATTTGATGAACAGACTGTTGTACAGTGGACTATTAGATAGCCAGTAAAAAAGCCACATTTGTACTCTAATTGTTACCACTAGGGTGGTACTGGGCTTTGGAGACAGTACAAAAAGAACTTATACAGTCTTCTCTTCGTTTAGTTCTGGACTGCTAGAATATTTTTTTGCCCTAAACTTTTTTTTTTAATTAAGAAGATTCTATTTTTTATAGTTGAATATTTACTTTCTTATAACAGTTTTATTTTGAAGTTAAATT
Source organism: Dasypus novemcinctus (assembly GCF_030445035.2). NCBI lineage: Eukaryota > Metazoa > Chordata > Mammalia > Cingulata > Dasypodidae > Dasypus > Dasypus novemcinctus. The sequence continues at coordinate 81,842,664 of NC_080691.1, read as the reverse complement.
CACATGTAGTAGAATTCAGCCACTCGAAGGGTACAGTTCAGTGGTGTTTAGTGTATTTTTGGGAGTTTTACAGCCATCACCACTATCTAATTCCAGAGCCTCAGTGTCCACAGTTCTTACTGGGGTTTCATCACCAATGCACGACTGACAGAAGCAGTGGCCACGCGGTTGAATGTGTGAAGTCACTCTCCAGCCCCGTCCCCTCTCCAGAGCTCAGGCTGACACGAGGTGGCTCAAAGCCCAACCCCCGGTCACATGGGTGGGCACTCTGTGTGTCCTGCTCCATCCCAAGTCACCTCCTGAACGCAAATAGCAGAGAAACTTGCCACTCAGGAAATTCCAAGGAGCTGGGGGCAAAGGCCATCCAGACTCTATTACACAGTGTACACAAGGGATACCCCCCCTTTTTTTTTTAATACGTTTAGTTTGGAATAATTTTAGATGTATACAACAGTTACAAGGACAGTCCAGAGACTCCCCACTCTCCCTTTTGCCAACACCTGACCCTACTGGGGTCAGTATGTTTGCCCAGACTTGAAGCCAACATTGGTGCATGATGACAAAACTCCAGACAATACGAGTTCCCTTTTTTTCTTCCAGGATTTTCGGTTCTATAAATAAAAATAGAAGCATGTATGCCATATGCTTGAATATAAGTTTGATAACCAAAAAGAAATGCAAAAAATCCAAAAAAAAAAAGCAGAAGTCACAGCATGTGCTAAGGCTGAAGACTTCTTTTTGCAGAAATGTCGAGGGTGGGAAACAGAGGACGATGGATTGCAGGGAGGCAGTAGGCAGGCAGGGAAGGCTCTTAAAACCAAGTTAAGGAGTCGGGCATTTCTGCAGAAGGTGATGGGAGGCAATAGAAAGAAAGACAACACCCCCTAGCCTGCTAGACAAAGCAATAAGACAAGAAAAAGGAAAATAAAAAGTCAAGCAATTTTAAAAGGCCCAGAAAATATCCAGAGTGTTGGTAGCTCAACTTAGAATAAGCTTCCAACATCCCCCTATCCCTCCTGCCTCCACAGACAGATCCTGAAAACACAGACTACACCATGGAGCACGGAGCCACACGGAACTTCCAGGCCGAGAAGCTCCTGGAGGAAGAAGAGAAGAGGGTGCAGAAGGAGCGCGAGGACGAAGAATTGAACAATCCCATGAAGGTGAGCCAGGCGTGTGCACACACGCACATGTGGGTGCACGTGGTAGTGGCGGGGCCAGTGCCCCGCCCTGTCCCAGGGCAGCGGGGCACACTCCACACCCTGCGTGATCCTCCAGCCGAATCTTAAGTCTCACTTGCGTGGTTGGGTTCGGTTACATGGCACAGTTGACCCTAAGAAGATTCTCTGTATGGGTCCGACTCATCATCTGCACCCTTTAATCTGGGAATCGAGTCAGAGAAGGAGGAAGTCAGCGATGTTGGAAGCAGCAGATGCTCTTCTGCTGGCCTGAAAGGAGCTGTTGGCCTCCCCCAGGCGCCGAGAGCAGCCTCCTGGCAACAGCCAAGGGGAAAACGCAAACCCAAGTCTGGGAATCCCAAGGAACTGAGTTCTACCCACAACCTGCACGAGCTCAGGAAAGAACCCTGAGCTGCCACGTGAGTTCAGATACATAAGACCCTGAGCATCGGGAAGCAGACGTGGCTCAACTGATGGAGCATCCGTCTACCATATGGAGGGTCCAGGGTTTGATCCCCAGGGCCTCCTGACTCGTGTGGTGAGCTGGCCCATGTGCAGTGCTGCTGTGTGCAAGGAGTGCCATGCCATGCAGGGGTACCCCTACGCAGGGGTGCCCCATGTGCAAGGAGTGCGCCCCACAAGGAGAGCCATCCCACATGAAAAAAGCGCAGCCTGCCCAGGAGTGGTGCCACATACACACGGAGAGCTGGTGCAGCAAGATGACACAACAAGAAACAGACGCAGTTTTCCAGTGCTGTCGGATAATGCAAGCGGACACAGAAGAACACGTAGCGAATGGACACAGAGAGCAGACAATGGGGTGGGGGTGGGGGGAGCAGGAAGAAGGGGAGAGAAATAAATAAAATAAATCTTAAAAAAAAACACAAAAAACCCTGAGCAGCAAACCCAGCCATGCCATACCAGACTCCTGACCCAGAAAAACTGAGAGAGCAAATTTGTGACCTTTTCAGCCACACAGTTCGGGATACATTGCTACCCAGCATTAGCTGACTAATACAGAGTGTCAGGAGATTGGCCTTTAGGATAGAAGGTGCTTCCTGCAGCCACCTACCCCCCCAGTTTCCTAACAAGTTTCCTCTGACCTTTAGGCCAGTGAGCATTAAGGAACCTTAAAAGTTTTAGAAGTTCTCTTGAATACCTCTTGACTGTGCAGTCTTGGGCAAGCCACTTGGCCTCTCTGTGCCTCCATGGTCTCATTGGTGAAGTGGTTTTGATAACCACATCCTCCTCCTAAGGTTGCAGGGAGGACTAAATTAGTTCATACACGTAGAACTCCCCAGAGCCTCCCATGGTTCTGTGCTGTGTAAATGTCACTATGTCGATATAATTACTGCTAATCCACAGAATACATCATTTTTACCTCCCAGTAGACTTTTTGGATGTTCTCAGGAAATAATGAATATGTGCCCTCCTGTCCCCTCCCTGCTCCCGATTTCCCCCTTTATTCCTGGATCCTTGTGCCTCTGCCAGACACAAGTTATCCAAGCAGTCCCTTGTAACTGACCCAGTCTTGACAGCAACTGGGCAGAGCTGCGGGAAGGGAGCTTGCCCTTTGTGAGGTTTGCTCTGTGCCTGGAGCTGCCTCAGTGCCACCCGTGTGCCACCTCAGTCTCCCCCTTACTGGCCAGCAGGGGGTTATTAACTCAGTATCAGCTGCTGCCATGTAACAAGTTAGCCCAAAGCTTAGCAACTTAAAACCACAAACATTTATCACCTCACGCAATCGATGAGGGTCAGAGATCCGGGAATGGTTTCGCTGGGGGCCGCCTCGGGGGTCTCTCACGAGGGCTCCGTCCAGCCGTCAGTGGGCGCATCTTCCTCAGGCTCGCCCAGGGCTGGAGAAGCCGCCTCCGAGCTGGTTCGTTCACATGGCCGGGTGCTGGAGGCCTCTGTCTCCCTGCCATGTGGGCTTCTCCAGGGCACTGCTTGAGCATCCTCACAACATGGTGGCCAGCTTCCCCCAGGGCCACCGATCCGAGAGCGCGCACAAGGAGGAAGCGGCAGTGCCTTCTATGACCCGCTGTCCTAAGTGACACGTCTTCACTGATGTCATCTTCTGTCCTTTTGAAGCCAGTCAGTCCGCCCAGCACCCCCTCAAGTGGAGGGGGAGTAGGCTCTGCCTTTTACAGAGATATGTGTCCAAGAATTTGTGGCCATCTTTCAGGGGTAAATAAAGGAAGGCCAGGCCACAGAGAGGGAGCCCAGGAGGGGCCACCCCCCAGCCTGCCCAGCTCACCTCTCTGGGCCTCCAATTCCTTCTCTGCAAAGTGAGGTTTGTGAGGAGGATAAAAGGAGATTCCATCTGGAACTGTCTTAGCCCGGGCCCTGGCACACATCGGTGTTCAGATTGCCTCTCTTGTCTTCATTATTTTTATTAATACTGAAAGATGGCACAAGGCAGGGCCCTGCTGTGCCCTGGGTGCAAATCCCCACTGGCCAGGCAACCGTCAGACGCGTCACTTCCCCTCCCCGCCCCAGTGAAATGGGCAGGGGTAAGGGACCGAGCCAGAGGTCCCTGAGTGGGTGCTGCAGCTCAGGGCGCCAGGGCTGGGGGGAACCTGTGGCCGGGCAGGGCCCGCGCAGGGCAGCCTCCCGGCAGCCCACGCCCCGTGCCGTTGTGCCCGCAGGTGCTGGAGAACCGAACCAAGGACTCCAAGCTGGAGATGGAGGTGCTGGAGAACCTGCAGGAGCTCAAGGACCTCAACCAGCGGCAGGCGCACGTGGACTTCGAGGCCATGCTGCGGCAGCACCGCCTGTCCGAGGAGGAGAGGCAGAAGCAGGAGCAGGAGGAGGACGAGAGGGAGACGGCGTGAGTGCCCCAGCCTCGTGCAGCCCCTTCCCTTCCCCCCTCCTGGCATTAGCTCTGGGAAGCCTTCCCTGGCCCCCGTCCCCTCCATCTCACTTTCTCCGGGCATCTGTGTCGGGGTCCCCAAGGCCACACCCAGGTTCAGAGACCCTCCAAGAGAACTCGCAGGACTCTGCATATAGCTGTCCTTATGGGTAAAGTTTTATCCCTGTAGAAAGGCCCAGAAGCACGTCAGCAAAGGGAACCGGCACATGCGGCCACATCAGGGGACACCTGGCAGAAGCGCCCAGGGGTTTTATTAGGGGCTGGTCACGTGGGCACCTCTGCCTGGCACGGACCCAAATTCCAGGTCCCCTGAAGAACAGCAGGTGTTCAACACAAACCACAATACTTGCACAGACAGTCCAGGTGCCATTTAGGGATCCGGGACCTCTCCCGGGGTCCAGGTCCCCAGAGCCCTGGACTTGTCCCAACGACGGTCCCAGGCCGGCTGCGTTAACATCTGCCCAGCACCCATCACTCCCTGGAGCTTCTCTCTGATTATTCCTCACCCGTTTTATCGGCTACCCTCCCTCCTTTCGAGTTTGAGGTCTGCAGCACCAGGGACCTTGTCCAGCTTCTCCCACATCCCCAGGACCTGGAACATTCTCCAGCACATAGTAGGTGCTCAGTGGACAGGTCAGCATCAGGATGAGTGACGGTGCCAGGGGCGAGTATTTATGCAGCCCCTTCTGGGCACCCAACGCTGTTTCAGCTCCGTCCCATGCAGCAGCTGTGGGACTTGGCAGGAGCATCTCGACAGACGAGGAGATGGGGGCCCGGGATGCCCCAAGCTCTCCCAGCCAGGATCGGAATCCAGACGGGCTGGTTCTGGCGTCCGAGGACTTAACCACTCCACTGGCCCCCATGAGGTGTTGCTGCCTCAGTAGGGGTGTCCCAGACACCATCCCCAGGCACCCATGTTCTCTCCCACAGGGCCCTGGTGGAAGAATCTAGAAAACGCCGCCTGCTGGGAGACTCTGACTCGGAGGACGAGGCTGCTTCTCTGCCACCCCGCCCACCCGTCCGGCCCAAACCCACTGCCATCCTGGACGAGGTGAGTGGGGCTGCCCGACTCCCCATTTATGCCCACATGAGGCAGGGACAGGCTAAGCCAGGGGTTGGTTTAGCTGCTTCTTAAAGAGCCAGCTTGGACACATCATCAGTTCTGCAGCCAGACTGTTCTCTACCACAACTGCTCTGTTCTGCCTACGTGAAAGTGGCCATAGGTGACACAAAAGCGTGTGGCCATGGGCCAATAAAACCTTATTTCTAAAGGCAGATGCCAGGCCTGCCATCCTGTCATCAGCTGACTCCTGAATAAGCTGTTGAAACAGGAGACCCCCAAATTCAGAGAAGTCCTGGGTGACCGTCCAGAACTCCCAGGTACCTCAGGTTCCTTCCAGCTCTTCGCCCATCTGGAGTGTTGATTCCAGATCTGTGATCACAGCTGGCTCAGCACCCTCAGGGAGGCAGAGGGTGTGCGCAGGAACATGGCTCAGTGCGTAGCTGCGTCTCTCGCTAGAAAAAAGGGGAGAAGGGATTTGGGTGGACAAAGCATTTTCCACCACCACGGTCTTATCAAAGGTGGTCACGGTCCCCCTTTGATTTGAAGTGAGGAATTGTTAAAAAAAAAAAAAAATCACGTACCCCAGAAACGTTTTATTTTAATTCAGAACATGTTTGGGTTCTGCATTAGTTCAGCCACCAGCCATGACCCGAGGGAACAGTGGCTTCAGGGAGACAAGTTTACTTTTGTTTCAGGTGACAGAATGCAATCCAGAACAGGGTAGGCAGGCCTATGCTGCCAGGAGCTCAGGAGACTTCCTGTCCATCCGTCCCTAGGATAATGGCCTCCTCTCCTGGCGTTTCAGTGCCGTGCCTGCATCCCCATCTACTCACACAGCAAGAGGGGAGAGGGAAGGAGAGGGGCTTTTAAGGGCACGAAGCCTAAACTTCTGCTCGCATCCCATTGGTTAGAACTGAATCACCTGACCATATCCAGCTGGCAAAGGACGTTGGGAAATGCAGTCTTTCACGGAGGCAGTGACACTCCAGCTAAGAACTCTATATACCTGTCAGAAGGGAGCTCATGTTCTCTTACCCTTCATTTTTTATCAGAACAAAGACTTTCTCTTTAAGGATTTGTCCCCCAATTGGAGTCTTTACACTGTCTTTCTTCCATAAACCACCCCCCAGAATGCATTGTCTACAGTTTCCTTTTTTTTTTTTAAGCAAAGCAAAAGATTGAAGCCACTTTCCAAGCTATCTGACCTTTTATATTTGTTTACTATTTCTCCCAGTCATTTTTAGTTCTTTGACTTAACACCTAACCCGCTAACAGGTTTTTCTGTTTTGTTTTGCACAATATGCCTTTATCCGGCCTTTTTTAAAGCCACCCCCCTCGCTTTGATAGGGGCAGCTTCTCCCTTTTCTCACCTATACCTCCTTGGTGTAGTCGTGTGACAGTGCATACAATTGGCACCAACAGGTTGGGGAACAGGTACATGTAACTCCAAGCACCCTCCTTGCCGTGAGAAGCCGTGATGGTGTCTGACAAAGGGCAGAGAGAACATCAGTTCATTCCATGGTGATGGGACCCACCCCCCCAAATGTTGTCTGTCTTGGTCACGGCCGAGCCCCATGTGCAGCAGGCTGCATGCTCTATGGCCGCTGTGCCCTGCGCCTCTCCTCCATTCACTGCTCCAGCTGCACCAGCCTCCTTGCCACCCCTCTGACGTGCCAGCTGCGTCCCACGTTGGGGCCTTTGCCGCGCTGTTCCCTCTTCCGGGGGCACCTTCTGCAGGTCTCTTGTTAGCACCTCTTCCGCATTCTCATATCGACTCCCATGTCACCTCATTACCGAGACTCTCCCAGGCCACCTTGCCCACCCCGGCCAGCCCTGCCCTCAGGCTCTCACACCACCCGACGTCTTTCTTTCCCGATCAAGATGGATGTGGTCCTCATTACCTCCTGACTTGTGTGCCATACTTCTTTGCCCCTCACCTCACGGATGGTGAGCTCTGTCCCCCATGCCACTCATATCCCCCCAGCATCTCCAGCTCCCAGTACAGGCAGGGCACAGATTAGGGCGTCCTTAGTCCAGTGGCTTCCTGTTCCTGTTTGTCATGAAAAGCAGATTAAAGGGGTCCCTTTTGGTGCAATAGAAGAACAGGAGGTGGACTGAGCCCTGTCTGTCTCCCCCTAGCTAGACCCCAAAGCCGGTGTCTCCATTTTCACTTATTCACTCAGCACGTTGCTTGAGTACCCACTTTGTTTAGGGTAACTCTGTGGCCCTGCAGGCACAGCAGTGAACAAGCCAGGAACCCAGCCTGATTTGAGACATAGTTCATAAGGCAGCAGAAGGGACTGTGGGCACAGACATGCGGAACTTGTGTGACCTGGAGCTGCAATGAAAGGCATTACAAGGGCAGAGCCACTTGAGCTGGATATCGAAGGACGAGTAAATGCAAAAAAAAAAAAAAGGCTTAATAAGGGTAGGGGTTCGTGAAATGGGTTTCGAAGAATGAATAGCTGCAAGGCAGTCTCCCCAGCAGAGGAGGTGCTTGAGCTGGGTGTGGAAAGACGAGGCCATGCCAGCAGAGGCCACACGTGGGCGGGGATGCTTGAGCTGGGTGTGGGAGAACGAGCAGCTGCAAAGGCAGGCGTCACAGCAGAGGAGGTGCTTGAGCTGGGTGTGGAAGAACAAGCAGCTGCAAAGGCAGGCGTCACGCAGAGGAGGTGCTTGAGCTGGGTGTGGAAGAACGAGCAGCTGCAAAGGTAGGCGTCACGGCAGAGGAGGTGCTTGAGCTGGGTGTGGAAGAACGAGCAGCTGCAAAGGCAGGCGTCACACAGAGGAGGTGCTTGAGCTGGGTATGGAAGAACGAGCAGCTGCAAAGGCAGGCGTCACGGCAGAGGAGGTGCTTGAGCTGGGTGTGGGAGATGAGGAAGTGCAAGAGAAAGCTTCCCAGGGGCAGGGATACCTGAGCTGGGTATTGAAGGATGAAAGCTGAGTTGGCGTTTACCCAGTGAGCCAGAGGAAAAGAGACCATTCCAGGTGGAGGGAGTGGTATATGGACAAAGGCAGGAAGCCTTAGAAAATGTGAGATTTAGAAAATGTGGGTGCAGAGCACGTGGCAGAGAGAAGGGCTGGAGAATGGGCCTCGGGTACCACACCTAGGGCGATGGGGAGCCATAGAGGAGCATAGAGCAGGGGAGAGGCTTGGTCAGGAGAGCAGAAGAGGAGGGAGCAGCAAAGGTCTCCCCAGCAGCTGGGATGGGTCCACAAGCAGCTGGGGGCAGGGAGAGGGTGGGTCTGGGGCAGCCCACTCACCCTGCTGCCCCCCACCCCACGGCACCCACAGGCACCCAAGGCCAAGAGGAAGGCAGAGAGCTGGGAGCGGAGCGTCGGCACCCTTGGCTGCGCGCCGCAGCTGTCGGGCCTGGTCGTGGTGAGGGGGACAGACCTGCACCACAGCGCCGGGCGGGGCCCCGCAGCCCCCGCCCCCACCCCCGGTAAGTGCCCCTGGTCCCCGGGAGCTGAGCGCAGTGTCCCCCGCAGCCGCCAGGGGCAGCGGGGCCCTCCTCTGCCACTCAAGGGCCTTCCCAGGCTGGGTGGGGGTGGGTGCCCCCCAACTCCAGGGAGAGGAGGGGACAGGGTTTCTTTCATTTTTCTTTTCTCGACTTTTTAATTACAAAAAAGGAGCACGTGCTTGCTCTTAAAACCCAAGTCGTGCGGTAGTGTGCAAAACAAAACATGTGTCTTCCGTCGTCGGCAGACCCTGCCCCGGCCCCCCAGGAGATGGTGGCGTGGGGGGCGTGTTGTCAGTGGTTAGAAGCAGGGCCCCTCCCCCCGCGCCTCTGCCTGTTGGTTCTCGGGCCTCAGCTTCCTGTTCTGTCAATCGTGGATAATTCTGGAACCGCCCCCCTAGGGGGTTCAGAGCTCATCCCTGCCAGCCACTCGTGCTGGGTCCTGGCCCAGACGGAGCCTCCGCTGTCAGCTCAGGTCACATCCCCACTAGTCAGACGAGGAGAACACAGCCCAGAGAGGCCAAGCCACCTGCTCAGGGCCACACAGTCTGTGGGGGGCCGCGGGAGGGCCAGCGCCTGCGCCTCTCCCAGCAGTCTGTGGTTCAACTCCAGTCTTGGGGCAACTCCCATTTTCTGTTGTCATAAACGGGCCGGGAGGCGCCCCCTGGCGTGGACCCCTTTGCCGGCGTGGGCGGGCGCGCTTCCTGCAGGCCGCTTTTCTGAAGCAGAGCTTCCGGGTCTGAGGGCGGCCGGGCGCCTTCGCCTGCCCCAGCCCCACGCCCCGCTCTCCCAGCTTGTCCTGCCCCCCCCAGACCTCTCCTGAAGCGAGGGGTGGGGGCTGACTCCCACCCCCCCCCCAGGTGCCCCGCAGAACGGGAAGGCGGCTGGGCCCGCCCCCTGCCCGCCCGGCGCCTCCTCCCTGAGCCAGCTGGGCGCCTACTCGGACAGCGAGGACAGCAGCGGCAGCAACTGAGCCCCCGCCGGGCCCCTCCCCGGGCCAGAGGTCACAGGGACAGCTCCTGCTGCCTCCGAGGCCCCGCGAGCTGGCCGACGGGGCAGGGGGCCTTGGAACCAGCCGGAGCCATGAGTAGCTGCCACCAGCTTCCCGTGGCCTCGGACCACGTCCAGGGCTGCGACATCCTGAGGCCGCCGGCACAGTTCCTGGTCAGATGGCCTCGGAGGCGCTGGCGGGAACTCCTCAGCACGCCGGGTCTCAGCCCGAGAAGTCAAGGTCACGGGGTCAGCGAGGCCCAGCTCTCTCCCCTGGGGCTGGGACACTCCGGCAGTGGCCGCCGTTGGGCCTCGGCTCCCCCGTCACGTGGCGACGTCCCCTCCGCTCCCTCCTGGGCTCTGCCGGCTTCCAGCCTGTGACCCGTCCCCGCGGCTTCCTCCTACTCTGCTTCCGGGGTCCTCTCTGTGAGGAGTCTGGATTGAGACCCAGCCGGGCAAGCGGGCCACATCTGAAATAAACGGGGACGTGGGTTACGATGAAAAACGTGTCTCTGTCGGGGCACGGAATTCAGCCCTCACCTGAGCTGGCCTTGGCACCTGCCCTCTGCCAGCCTCCGAGGAGGGGCCCGTGGCGAGGCCTCCGTGAGCACAGCTCTTTTATTACCCCAAAGACGGTTATGGGAAGCATCTGCCTACCACGTGGGAGGTCCAGGGTTCAAACCCAGGGCCTCCTGGCCCGCGTGGAGCTGGCCCACACATTGTACTGCCGTGTTCAAGGAGTGCCCTGCCACGCAGGGGTGTCCCCCGCGTAGGGGAGCCCCACGTGCAAGGAGTGCGCCCTGTAAGGAGAGCCTCCCAGCATGAAAAAAGCGCAGCCCACCCAGGAGTGGTGCCTCATGGAGTGCTGACATAGCAAGATGACGCAACAAAAAGACACAGAGGAGAGACAATAAGAGACAGCAGACCAGGGAGCTGAGGTGGTGCGAGAGATTGAGCGCCTCTCTCCTATGCAGAAGGTCCCAGGATCGGTTCCCGGAGCTGCCTAAAGAGAAGATAAGCAGACCCAGGAGAACACACAGCAAAGGGACAGAGAGAGCAGACAACGGGGTAGGGATGGGGAAATAAATAAATCTTTGGGGAAAAAAAGCAAACAGCGGGGGCCTCCCCAGGCTTAGGAAGGGGGTGGAGAAAGGTCTTGAAAGGGCCTGAGCTGGGGCCCACAAGCACGGCTCACCCTGCAGCGCGCCCGCCACCACGTCTGACTTCTTACTAAACCCTTTACTCCCTCGCCTACCCTGGGGCACGTCCTTGAATTCTTTTACGTGACATCAGCCAAAAACCTAGAAGCCCAGAGTGTTCCGACAAACCAGGGAAGAGCACACAGCCTCTCAGCGCCGCCCTCCAAGCCGGCCTTCCCTCCCCCACCGCCCAGGGCCTGGAAATTCCCGTTTCCCAGAAGGCCGGAGACCCTGTTCCCTTCTGTCTGCCCCTGCCTGCCCACGTGCACGTAGCTTTTATTTCTTTACTTAAAAAAAAAATTTCACCCAGGCATTCCATGGATCTGCCTTTTGTAAACATTTTGAGTCAAACAAATGGAATCAAAACCCTTCCTTGGAGAAGCAGATGTGGCTCAGGCGAATGGGCTCCCGCCTGCCACACGGGAGGCCCGTGGTTCGGTTCCCGGTGCCTCCTAAAGAAGAGAGCGAGCTGGCGTGACGGGCAGGTGCGGCACGCCGATACCATAAGATGACGCAATAAGAGACACGGAGGAAAACATGAGTGTCACAGCAAAGCAGGAAGCAGAGGTGCCCCACGCAACTAGGCACCTCTCTCCTACATCGGAGGCCCCAGGTTTGCTTAACAGACACAGCAAGTGCAAACAACGAGGGGGTGGGGAGAAATAAATTAACTCTTTAAAAAACAAAACTAAACACCATCATCCAGCTAAAGTTGTTGAGAGAGCAATTCTGAGGTTTCGGACCGCCGCCCCAGTTCATTTCAATTGATTCTTTCCAGCCGTTTCCTAAACTCCCATTCTCAATCCCCCTCCACAGTCACTGCCACAGGCTCAGACCACCTGTTACTGTTATCGACATAATATTAATCCATCTCAACCCCCACAGATCCTAAAACCGGGGTCAGCCAACTACAGGACGGGCCAGAGGCGGCCCACTGCTGGTTTTTGTCAATAAAGCTTTATTGAGATACAGCTGTATGTCCATTTGTCTGTGGATGGCTTTCGTGTCCAGGCTGAGTATTTAACAGCAGTGATGCGATGGCCCACGAAGCTGAAACTACTCACAGAAAAAGTTGGCCAGCCCCTTTCTAAGTCATCCAGTTCTGCGTTCCAGGTCTGTCGCCCACAACCTCTAGGGGAGGTGGCCAGGATCTGCCCCGCCCCCCCATTTCCAGGCTCATCCCATCCCTGGGGCTCTGCTGGCCGAGGTCGCCCCAAGGTCAGGCACGGGCTGCCCTCTCTTGGACGTGACCCGGGATCCTGTTCCACGGCTACCAATAGCAGCTGACCTGTGGGCAGCCCTTACCAGTTTGCCAGCCCTTATCCTCAACTCTTGTTGTGGACTCGTTTAAGTGTCCCCACGCAGGTGGATAAATCCATGTTCTCATTCACAAAGTACTGATTGAGCACCTACAGTGAGGCAACTCCTGTGCAGGCCACTGGGGCCACGGCAGCGAAGAAACAACCGGCAAAGCCCCTGCTCTCCGAAAGCTGATGTTCTTGGTGGGAGGAGGGGAATAAGACCTTAAACATACATAAGAACAATTAAAAAACGTGTGAAAGAACTAGATAACTGCAGTGAAAAAGCACTGAAGATGTTCTTAAGGAATCTACTTAGTTTTTACCTATCTCCGCTTGTATTAGTTATCTACTGCTGCGTGACAAATTAGTCCCAGACTTAGCAGTTTAAAAGCACACCGCTTCGACGGGTCAGAAATCCAGGTGTGGCTTACCTGGAGGTCTCCTTCAGGGGCTCCCACAGCGGCAATCAAGGTGTCTTCTGAAGGCTCGGCGGAGGGACTTCCCGCCAAGCCCGCTCACGGGGTTGCTAGCCGAAGTCCGTTTCCGGCGGGGCCCTGGCCAGAGGCTGCGCTCAGTGCCTTGCCACGTGGACCCTCCAACAGCCTGGTCCGAGCCACAGGAGTGTACCAGAAGCGACGCCCCGTCACCCTTACCGTGTCCGATTGGTCAGAAGCAAATCCCAAGCCCCACCCACCGTCAAGGGGGAGGAAGTCACAGGACACGAGCTTCGGGGGGCGGAGCTTGGCGGGAGTCGCTTAGAGCCCTCCTGCCGGACCCCGCCAGCCTGAGCCGGCCCCTGAAACTGTCCCGGCGCTGAGCAGGGCGCCGTGAGAAAATGAGTCAATGGGCCTGTTTTGGGAAACCCCCCAAACAGTGGAAGAGCGTCTGTCCTTCGCAGATGCGGGGACTGAGGCTCCCGGGGGGCCCCCCAGTTCCACCGGCCTTCCAGCACCCCCCCCACTCATCCATGTGCCACCACGATTGTGTTTCTTTTTCTTGCTTGCTTGCTTTCTCTTGTAATTTAACCTAATTTTTTTCCTCCTTACTTTTTTTTCCCCTTTATTTTTTTTAAAGATAGATTTTATTTATTTCTCTCCCCTTCCCCCTCATTGTCTGCTCTCTCTGTCCGTTCGCTGTTCTTCTGTGTCTGCATCTATTCTTGTCAGCAGCACCGGGAATCTGTGTTTCTTTTTGTCGCGTCATCTTGCTGTGTCAGCTCTCCGTGTGTGCGGCGCCATTCCTGGGCAGGCTGCACTTTCTTTTCACGCTGGGCGGCTTTCCTCACGGGCGCACTCCTTGCGCGTGGGGCTCCCCCACGCGGGGGACACCCTTGCGTGGCAAGGCACTCCTTGCGCGCATCAGCACTGTGCATGGGCCAGCTCCACACGGGTCAAGGAGGCCCGGGGTTTGAACCGCGGACCTCCCATGTGGTAGACGGACGCCCTATCAGTTGAGCCACGTCGACTTCCCTCCCCTTTATTTCTAAAGGACCTTTTCTTCAGCCTTGTTTTTCCCGAAGGCCTTCAGGCTTTGTTCTCCCGGCCACGTCCTGGGAGCCGTTTTGCCCTTGACCCCCAGTTCCCTGGGTGGGCTCCAGAGCGGAACGGGTGGAGGGACAGGCATCTGTGCTGACCCCTGCCCTGCCCCGGACCCCCTCTCCAGCTCTCTGAAGCCTGCCCTGCGCCCCTATCGCTGCAGACAGTCCCCTCTGCCCCCGCCCCCATCTCTGCCGACAGCCCCCTGCCCCCTCCAGCTCCCTGCCTGTCATCCTGTCCTCAGCTGTCAGGCCTCATCCGGTCTCCTGCATCACCTCCCCTGGGGCTGCGAGGCTGCCGGAGCACATCAGAGCGGGGAGGAGGGTGTCGCCCTGCGGAGCCCCCTACCCCCGCCTGAGCCTCCACAAAGCCTCCCAGGCGCTGCCCCTGCCGCACTTTACCCAGGCGGGGGGTGGGGGGTGGGGTCCTCGGCCCAGGGCTCCCAGTCAAGGAAGCACAGGACCTGGATGTGATTCAGGGGGCTCCCGAGGTGCATCTTCAGTTGCCTCGCCCAGACTGGGCGTCTCCCAGCAGGCCTGTGCCTCTCCCAGCACGCTGGGGACTTAGGCAGGCAGGCCCATGTCTCCTCCATCAGATACGGAACCCTCGAAGGCAGGGCCATGAGCCCCCTAAGCTGGGGCCGCTGAAAGCAGGCTCATGCCTCCTCCATCAGACTGTGGCCCACAAAGGAAGAACGGTGTTTCTGCCCCCATCAGCCTGGGAGCCTCTGAAGGCAGCCTTGCCTCCCCCATCAGACCAGAAACACTTGAAGGAAGGACCATGCCTCCCCTTTAAACTGGGGTCCCTGAAGGCAGGCTCCCGTCTCCATCAGACTGGGAGCTTCAAGGGGCAGGATCAGGCCTCACCCATCAGACTGGGGCCAGTAAAAGCACGCACATATCTCCTCCATCAGACTGGGGTCTTCTGGAGACAAGGCCCTGCCTCTCCCGTCAGACTGAGCCAAGGGAGGCAGAGCTGTCTCGAGGGGCTCCTGCCGGCAAAGCTGGCCTCCCCTGTCAGACTAGGAGCTCCTGGCTCCGGGCCACGCCTGCCCGTCAGATTAGTTGTCGGACCCTCTCCCAGGCCATCGTGCCCAGGGATCCTGGAGGCCGTGCCGTGAGATGGGTGAGGGGACAGAGCGACCCCTTCCTGAGGACTCACATTCAACATGCATTGAGCACCTACTGTTTGCCACCAGTGGTTATGAGTGTGGGTACTGGAGCCAGGCCTCCTGGGTTCAGGTCGCAGGCACAGCCCGCTCTGTGACCTTGGGCACGCGGCTTTCGCCCTCCGCGCCTCCTCGGTTGCACTAATCCACTTAATCCGCATAAAGAGAGCAGGAAAGAAGACAGTTCCCCTCCAAGAGACTCCAACCCGACGTCCACGCACGGAAGTGTTATTCATCAGAGACCGAATGTCAGAACGACCCCCACAGCCCTCCACGGACGAGCGGATCGGTCAAGCATGGTTCGTCCCTTCAGTGGAACAGGATTCAGTCACGGAAAAAGGAGGAAAGGAGCCAAGTCCTGCCACGTGTTCCAGCGTGGGGGACCCTGGCAAACACGATGCCCAGGGAAGTAAGACGAGGACCACGTCGCATATATGGTCCTGTTGCTAGGAAATGTCCAGAAGAGGCAAAGCTGTAGGCGAGACTTCCTTTTGTGGCTGCAGGGGCCCGGGGGGGGGGCGGGGGTAAGGGGTATGGGGTCTTTTGGGGGAATGATGAGAACGTTCTGGAATTAGACAAAGGTGATGGTTTCCCGACTCTGTGACTACACTAAAAGCCACTGGGGATCAGGTGTGGCTCAAGCAGTTGCACACCCGCCTCCCACATGGGAGGTCCCGGTGCCTCCTAAAGAAGACGAGCTGATGCAATGAGCTGAGGGACGAACAGAGACAACGAGCAGGGAGCGGGGGTGGCTCAAGCAGTTGGGCACCCGCCTCCCACACGGTACGTCCCAGTGCTTCCTAAAGAAAAGCAGCCAAGGAATGGACACAACAGAGAGCAGAGAAAAGGAGCAGACACAGCGAGCGGACAGATGACGAAGCCACGGAGGGAGGAAGATTTATAAAGAAAAATTAATAAAAGCCCCTGAACTGGGCACTGGAACATGGTGCCTTATATCTCAATCCAAGAAAGCAAGAATTGGGGAGCCAGTGGAGCTCAGCGGTTGAGCGCCTCCAAAAAAACCCCCACGAACCACTCAACCGAGGTTAGCTACTTCCATTTCCCCATTTCCCAGGCAGGATAGCAAGGCCAAGGGCAGGCTGGGAGCTCCTGAGAGCAACCCCTCCCCTCCGACGAATCCCCCCCCCCATTAACTAGCCCTCGTGCCACGACTGCGTGGGGGAGGGGAAAGCCCTCGGCCGCCCCATCCCTGCCCAGGTCGGTGCAGATTCCAGCTTCCCTCCCTACGCCCCCCTCCTCTCCCAAAGCTGCTGCCCCAGGAGGTCCCGGGGCTCAAGGTCGCACCGCAACTCCGCCCCCCCCCATCTCCTTGCGGTGGGGGGGGGGACAGCCCCCAGAGAGGGCGGCTCAAAAGCGCAGGGAAGTCAAACGCCCGTTTGATCCTGCCCGCGGGCCCCTCATTGCCATTCCCGACACACGAGTCATTAGCAAGCCCCTTTCAAATATTTATACCTCAGACAGCGCGGTATTTATCCGGCAGGGAGGGCGCGCAGGATTTGATGAGATGTGTCAACAGCTCGTCCGCGAGCTGGGAATTGCCTGGCGGCTGACAGAAAACAGGACAATTACCCGCCGTGCTCCCGAGGCCGTCCCTGGGGGACGCGGCCTTGTCGCCAGATTGGGGAGGGGAGGGCAGGGCTGACAGGGCCGGCGGGGCCGGGGGGCTGCGTGGATGCGCCTCGGAGGGGGAGGACCGAAGCCTACAGGTCCGTGTTGGAGGAAACGGGAGGAAACCGGCAGATCAGGCCCCCCACCCCGCTGCCTTCCAGGCGGCTCTGAGCCTCAGTTTCCCCATCTGGCAAATGGAGCATAGAGAGGAAGGAGGGGGAGGTCCAAGCAATTCCATGAAGCGACTCCGGTGGGCCTCGAATGCCACCCCTAGACCGGTCAGGAACGAGCTCCCGGGCCCCTCCCAGGAAGTCCCTCCCCCGTCTGTTCCTCAGTTTCCCCATCCGTAAGCCCACCAGGCTCTCCGGGTTTTCCTACCAGAAGCCCCATTTTTCAAAATGAGGAAACCAAAAGGCAAAAAGAGGCTGGCCCCCCAGCCCCACCAGAGCGCGGGGAGATGGGGGAAGGGAATGTGGGGGTCCCATCTTCCCGACCACCCCCCTCTCTTACTCAAATCTCCCGGGGACCCAGCGAGCCCCCAAATGGGGGAAGGAGAACTAGCTCGCTCCCGAATTGGCCGGGAGCCCCCTTATCCTCCCTCAGCCGGTAAATCTCTTCCTGTCCCCCCACCCCACCTCCCGCCGTGTCCCCCGCCCAGACAGCTGCACGGGCCACCAGGCCAGGCCAGACCCCTGTGCCTCTGCCCCCCTCCCCTCCCCAACCTCAGAAGCCACAAAAGGGACAGATGCGGAGGCCACAGCCGGGCCCAGATACCATCTCCCTCCCTGGACCAGCTGCCCTGCAATGAGTCCCCGGGGACGTGGGGGGGGAGAGGAGCCCCTTCCACGGAGGGGAAGCCGCCTCCCCCTCCCTTGCAGCCGCCCCCTGTCCTTGAGCTGCGACAATATCAATTTTAGCCAGTGACCTCTCCAACGATGTCCACCCCACCCCCCGGTCAGTGTCACGACCAGATACGGGTTCAATTTCCCTCCCGCATAGCGGTCACTCTCGCCCCCTCTACTGGCCAGTTTCGCCCCTTCTCGCGGTCAAGTCCAGCCCCCCACACACACCCGTTTCTCGGTCAAGTGCCACCTCCGCGCCCCTCTCCTGTCCCCCGCACCTCTCGCCGCCCCCACCCAGCCACGCAGCTGCGGCTGTGCGGGTCGGCTGCGGCGGCCTCGGCCCCAGCGCCTCCCGCACCCCGGCCTCCCCCCTCCGTCCGCGGGCAGCGGCTCCTCTCCCTCCCCGGCACAGCTGAAGGTCTCGGTCACCTCGGAGGGGAGCGCAGGGAGAGGGAGGGCACTGGGGGAGCGGCGGAGGGGGGAGGCGGGAGAGCCTGGACGTTGCCGCCCGGGCCGGGAGGGGTTGGGGCGGCCCCCGGCTCGCCCCCCTCGCCTAAATCCCCCCTCCCGGGCGCGCGCCGCGGGGCAAGGGCTCTCCGACAGCGAGCAGGGGGATTGGCGGAGGGGTTGCGTTCCCTTTGTGCCCGCGGCTGGCAGCGGCCGCATCGAGGCGGCCCGGCCGGGGGCTGCGGAAATCTTTTGGGGGGGGTTCCCGGGGGGGGTGGACCCCCGCAGCCGAGAGGAGCGCAACAAAGGAGGCGCAGCGCCGGGGCCACACTCCCCGCGGTCCAACTTTGCGCGCGCGCCCCCGGGGGAGCCCGCCGGCTGCGCTGAGGACCCCGGGGTCGCGGCCGAGCCGGGGGCTGCGTCGGCCCGCGGACCCCCCCGAAGGCGTCCCGGAGCTGCCCGGAGGCGGCGGGCGGCCGAGCCACGCACGGGGACGGCGCCGAGTCCGCGCGCTTCCGCGGGTGCC
Organism: Dasypus novemcinctus; assembly: GCF_030445035.2. NCBI lineage: Eukaryota > Metazoa > Chordata > Mammalia > Cingulata > Dasypodidae > Dasypus > Dasypus novemcinctus. The sequence continues at coordinate 81,824,453 of NC_080691.1, read as the reverse complement.
CCTCGCCCACCTCGGCGTTCAGGGCCCCGCGGGAGCCGGGCTTGGGGGGCTCTGGCTTCCCAGCCCATCTGCCCTTCTTCTCCCCCCCCATCCAAGCAGCGCCCTTCCCTCCTTCTCCCCCACTCGCCTCCTCCTCCCCGGGGGACGCTGCCCCAAGGCGGGGGCCCCAGGAGCGGGGAGATGCGGGCGCCCCTGTGACGCTGCGCGGGAGCGGAGGGCGCGCCCCAATGGCCAAGTGGCTGCGGGATTACCTGAGCTTCGGCGGGCGCAGGCCGCCCCCGCAGCCGCCCACCCCCGACTACTCGGAGAGCGACATCCTCCGCGCCTACCGCGAGCAGAAGAACCTGGACTTCGAGGACCCGTACGAGGGCGGCCGCCTGGAGCCGGAGCCCGCGGGCGCCGGCGACGCCAAGTCCGAATCCCCCAAGCACCGGCTCATCAAGGTGGAGGCGGCTGACCTGGCCAGGGCCAAGGCCTTGCTGGGCGGCTCCGCCGAGGAGGTGCGTGGGGGGCCGAGCCCAGAGGCCGGGGGGCTCTAGGAGACTGGGGGGGGAGGGGTCTGGATCTGGGGGAGCTGGTTTTGTGTGGGACCCTGGAGAGGAGAGGGCAGTGGCGCAGGCCTCCAGCCTGGTGACTTCCTGGGCTTCCACCTGCCCTTGGCTCTGCCCTGCCCGCATCCTCTGGGTGTATCCTGCCCCCCCCTGGGGTCCCCAGCCTTCAGCTTGCCCCCCAACCCTTCCCCTCCCCGACTCTGGGCCCCTGGGGAGTCGTCCTAAAACAGATCTGAGTGCGGCACTCCCCTGCCGCCCTCCCCACTCGCTGTCCTCTGCGCTGCCTGCTTTTACGCCCACTTGACGGAGGTGAAGACTGAGGCTCACAGAAATAGCCAGTCCCCTCGCCCGGGCGGCACAGCCACAGCTCGAGAGGATTTGAACCCAGACCACGTGCCAGCGCTCACGCGTGTCTTAGTCGTTGTCCTCAGGGTCAAAGGCTCGATCCCCAAATCCTCACCAGAGGCAGGAAGGGGGGAAGGACTGGAGGGTGGGAGGCAGGAGCTCGGGGCACCCAGTCGGCCCGGGATCGAACCCAGCCTCTACCCCTTACCAGCTGTGTGACCCTGGGCAAGTCACCCCACCTCTCTGTGCCTTGGTTTTTCTCACCTGGAAAGTGGAAATAACATCCTGACCCAGGGCAGCCGTGACCGGCTGGTTCATGCAAAGCGTTCGGGATGGGGCTGGCACCCGACAAACACGAGCTCTTGAGTTACTGAAGGCGGGAGGCAGGGGTGTCTGGGAGAATCAGAATTGCCTGGAAGGCGAGAGAAAGGAAACTGGCGTCTGTGTCATGGGAGGTAGAGAAGGGTCCCTAGCCGCCCCCCCCCAAAAAAAAGCACAACAGCCTGGAGAGGGCAGGCAAGGGGTGTCACCTCACCCGGCAGGGGATGTCCAGAGCCAGGCCTGGGCGCCCTGATCCCCGGCCCCCTCCCCTTGCCTCTGTCCCCAGCTGGAAGGCGACACGGAGTACGCGGACCCCTTCGACGCCCAGCCCCCACCGCCCCCCTCGGACGATGGCTACATGGAGCCTTACGACGCTCAGGGGGTCGTGAGCGGTGAGCGGGCGGGAGGCGGGGGAGCCCAGCGGGCCGCGGGGGGCGGCAGCGGGGGCTCACCGGTGTCCCGGCCCTCAGAGCTGCCCTGCCGGGGCGTGCAGCTGTACGACACCCCCTATGAGGAGGAGGGCCCAGAGCCGGAGGACGGGCCCCTCTCCGGGCAGAGGCCCCGGCAGAGCCGGCTGCCCCAGGGGGACGAGCGGCCGGCCGATGAGTACGACCAGCCGTGGGAGTGGAAGAAGGATCACATCTCCAGGGCGTTTGCAGGTACCGCTTGGCCCTTGGCCCTTGACCGCTCATCATCCTGCCCCTGCACTTTGGGATCTGGCCGAGTTCTCTGTTCCGATCACCCGGCACAGGAGGATGTATTAGTTCTCGCTAAATTGTGAATGACTGATAGACAGAAATTTCCCCGATCAGAAAGCTTCCTCCATCTTCCTTGGAAACCAAAATACCTTTTAGAGTGCAATGGGATAGAAAGAGAGCTTCAGTGTCACACTAGAGCTGGGTTTGTGTTCCTGGGTTGGACAAATCTCTTGATCTCCCTGCGTCTCCATTTCCTTAGCTATAAAATACCTAATGAACTTACAATACCTACCGAACAAGGACACTTGTGCTCGGTGACAGTGGCGTTGTGGGGCAGATGTGTGTGTATGTGTGACAATTCTTAGGAGCTGTCAGCCAGGGGGTCAGTTCCTGGCTGAGCTGGGTGAGTTTGAATCAATCCTTGGACCTCAGTTTCCTCTTCCATAATAAAATGGGCAATAAATATGGTCAGCTCTAAGAAATACAATAACGTGGACCTGGAAGAGTTGGATGAACTTGACTTTGTTCCAGAAGTTGAATGACTGAGAGTGGGGTTGGGACTCGGTGCCTCAGTTTACCTGTCTGCAGTGGGGTTGGCTTCTAGTTCTATGACTTGGCCGAACCAGGGAAAGGGAGCTCGGGGGTCCCGGCTCCTCCATGGAAGGTTCCAAACCTCTCTCTAGCCCTGCTCGCTGCTCTCGGATTTGTTACTCATGGCGCAGCCCTGCCCCTTTCATGCCACCTGACTCACAGTGACCACACCCCTTTCTCCTGACAGCCAATTGGCTGCTCCATGTGCCAGTCCTGCCCCAGCCTTAAGCCCCGCCTCCTCTGGATCCTGAGAGGTTGTCCCAAGCAAGGCACCGCCCTCCTACTGAAATCCCATTGGTTTGCTGCAGCCCCGCCTCCATGAACTCGGCTGGACTTAACCCTTTCCTCTCTCTTCTTCTTCCAGTGCAGTTTGACAGTCCCGAGTGGGAAAGGGCTCCAGGCTCCGCCAAGGAGCTCCGGAGACCCCCTCCCAGAAGCCCCCAGCCCGCAGAGCGCGTGGACATGGCCCTGCCCCTGGAGAAACAGCCGTGAGTGGAGAAGCTGAAGGCGGAAGCGCCAGGCTGAGCCCCTCCCAGCCCGGTGCCAGCTGTAGACTCCCGAGGGTGCATTCATTTCTCCAACTCATCTTCTCTGGGTGCCAGCGCCTGCGAGGCGCATAAGCAGAATCAGATTGGTCCCCTTTCCCTCCGTGGCATTAGGCTCTGGGTCTCCAAGCTGTGTGGCCTCGGGCAAATCACCTAACCTCTCTGAGCCTCAGGCTCAAAACCTACAAGGTGGTGCAGTGGCTCAGAGTTTCCTCCATGTCGCTGAGCGGGACTTACTGTGCAAGGTCAAAGAGAGGAGGAGCAGGATTTGGGGGTGGGGAGCCCCAGCTGGGAGGGCGTGTGTCTTCTCTGTGCTCCTCCAGCCTGGGAGATCCCTGAGGGACACTCTAAGGCGCTGGAGCCCAGCTCGGTGGGTGCCAGGGCCTATTTCCAAACCCCCAAACCTCTATGCCTCAGTTAACACTGAAGCAGAGAGCCGGAAGGTCATTTTCTTTTCAATTTTCTTTGGAAATCCAACAACGAGCAAGTCTCGGTGCAACGCTGCTCTGTCCCTGACACCTTGTCACAACCGCTACTCTTTCCTCGAACACATTAGAGGAAAATATTAAGTAGCAAATGGCACCCCTGAGTGAGGGTGGGCTAGGAAAAAGCTCCTGGAGATGACATGCAAGCGACAGAAGGGGGGTGGGGAGGGGGCGTGGGAACCCAGCGGAGGGAGGCGGTGAAGATCAAGGTCAGGTGTGCTGTTGAATGGGAGGTGGCAGTTGCCCCCCTGCCTGGGCTCGGCTGCCCCCTGGAGAAGACCATGTCTACCTGAAAGCCGGGTTCCACGTGAGAATTCCCAGGCCGTTTCCCCCCACTTGGCGACCTGGGCTAAGTCCTTGGGAATGACCCTTCAGGAGACGTCTCTCTCCCACCCCAGGTGGTTTCACGGCCCACTGGGCCGCGCCGATGCCGAGAACCTTCTGTCCCTCTGCAAGGAAGGCAGCTACCTCGTGCGCCTCAGCAAGACCAGCCCCCACGACTGCTCTCTCTCTGTCAGGTGAGACCCCCAGTCCCCTGGAAGGACAGAGGGTCCAAAAACTGCACGAGGAACCCTTTCATCGGGTTCATTCAGTGGGAGCAGATGGGTGTGGCTCCAGCAGCCAGGGGGCGGGGCTTCCGGGACCAGTGGGTGGGGCTTCTGGAATCAGCGGGTGGGGTTGGGGCCAGTGGGCGGGGCTTCCGGGAGGTCTCGGGCATGGCTCTGACTAATAATGAGCTCCGCAACACTGGAGGGATGCAAGCCGATGGAATGGAAACCTTGGGTGAGACTGGGACCTAGGTGTCCGAGGTCCATTAGGACCCCCTGCCCCAGCCCCAGTACAGCCCTCGGTGTCCGTTTGGGGCCAGAATCTCTGGCTGGCCCTGGAGGCATTTTGGGTTTCAACAAGTCTAAGGGCACCTGCCTGTAAGATGCCCCGAGACATCCATGTGTGAGATTCCTGGGAGGACGAGCTTGGAAGAGGGCTTTGGAGGCAGGTTCAAATCACGACCCTCCCGCTTTCTAGCTGTGTGGCCTTGGTGGGGTTATTCAACCTCTCTGGGCCTCGGTTAATGAAGGAACAATGGTTCCCAGGTTCTGGATCATTCCACCTGTGGGGGAGGGAGAGACAAGAAGGGAAGCCCAGACATTGGCCTGGAGGGGAAACGCAAGAGGGGCAGCACGTAGAGCCAGGGGGGTTCGGAGAGAGTGTGGGGTGCTGCTGGGGGAGGGGCTTGGAGTGACCCCCCCAAACATCCTGGCGACAATGGCTGCCCCCCCTCTAGGAGCAGCCAGGGCTTCCTGCACCTGAAGTTCGCGCAGACCCCCAGTGGCCAGTTCGTGCTGGGTCAGCACAGCGGCCCCTTCGCCAGCGTGCCCGAGCTCGTCGCCCACTACAGCGCGCGCCCGCTGCCCGTGCAGGGCGCCGAGCACCTGGCGCTGCTCTACCCCGTGGGCTCGCAGGCCCCCTGACCCGCGCTGCCGGGGGGCGGCTGGCTGCCGACGGCGGAGGGACGGTGGCCCCGGGAAGGACCGATGGACGGACGGGCTCCCTGCCCCGCCAGCCCCGGGGCTTACGAGGGAGCCCCATCTCCTGCCCCCCGCGGGGTCCTAGGGCCGAGGCCACCCCCGCCCTGGAAAGTAAATAAGTTATTGTCTGTTTCAAGTGTGGTTTCTGGGCTGCGGGGGACGCAGGCCTCCTGGATCCCTGGAGTATCAGGGGCAGCATTTGGGGGGGCGGGTACCCCAGGAGTCCAATAGCCTCTTGGAAGGAAGATGGGGAGGCGGAGACCCTTGGAGGGGCAGGGGCTCCCAGGCTGCTCCTTCGGGGGGCTGGGAACTGGGGCGGGAGCCTTGAGGCTGGGAACTTGAATCGTGCACAGGGAAGGGCCCAACACAGAAAGCTCTAGACCACGGAAGCGCCCCCCTCCTGTGGCCAGATGCTGCGGAAAGGACAGCTGTCCCCATGGAAACAGCAGGGGAGGGGGAGGGGAGCCGGGCCCAGCTGGTGTCACTTCAAGGTGACAGTCGGGGGCTGGAGGCTCTGGGGCTGACCTCCCTCCCCCCACCCCGCCCCAGCCCGGGTCCTCTTCCCGCCTTGGCCTTGGGGACAAGAGGCTGCTGCTGGGTGCTGCTTGCAGACCTGGCACAGGGGGTCCTTGCACTTGTCCCTACTTGACAAGGGAGTTGTCACAGGACCCTCCTCGCCACAAGTAACTTCTCCAGACAACCCTGGGGGCTCGGGGATCCCCAGGGAGGCCCCTCCCAGCTCTTTACACCCCCTCCACACACACACAGAGCAGCCTCTGCTTTCCTTGCTTTCTACACGAGACTTTATGTATTGAGAATTCTGGGGGCCTGGGGGAGGTACCCCCTTCCCACTTCAGGTGTCCCTCTCGGCCTCGGCTCTCCAGAAGGGCCTGGCGTGGGAGAGACCCTGGCCGGAGAGGCGGGGTGGGGGGGCCTGGGGCAGCAGCCAGGTTTGGGGGGAAGGCGCGGGTGGGGGCTGGGAGGCCGGGCGAAGGAGATGGAATAGACGCTCTGGTTTTTCTTGTCAGGGCGGGGGGTGCCCAGGGCCTTCGCTTCCCCAGGCCAGGCCTCGCTCTTCTTTGGGGGCCCCTGGGGCCGGACTAGGACGTTGCAGTAGACCGGATGTCCTGGGGGAAAGGAATCAGGTCAAGAGGAAACCATGTTTAAGAGACCCTGGTCCTCTCCAGGCCACCGCTGGGGGTTTTGTCTTGCTCCTGGAGGGGGTAAATGTGGGTGAAGGGGACAGCTTCTCCCTCTACCCCACCTCCTACCCAGCAGCGCCCCCTCCCTAGCCTAAGGTGGGGGGGGTGTCCACCAGGTCAGGCGGCTGCAGTTCCAGGCTCCGCCACGCGGGGGCGGGGTGGCCAGCGGAGGGCGGCGCCCGCGGGAGACCCCTCGGCGCGGTTACCTGGGCCTTTACCTGAGTCCCTGGGCCTGCAGCGGCGGCGGCCCCTGAACCACGTGCCCAGGGCGAGAGCGGCCACGGCCACGCCCCCCGCCACCAGCGGGAAGAGGAGTCCTGGAGGCGGAGAGGGGACACAGCGGGTGGGGGGCGGGGCTGGAGGAGGCCCCCGCCCGCGGAGCTCACCTGAGAGGCTCTTACCTGGAGAGACCAGTTCCTGGGGAGGCCGGTTCAGTCGGGGGCCATCTGCAGAGAAGAAATCTCGGTCGCGGGGGGGGTTGCCCACTTTCGAGTCCCGGGGCAGAGCCTCCCTCCCCCATCCTCAGGGTTCCTGCCCCTGCCATGCCGCGGGGCTTCGGGCAGCTGTTCCCTCTGAGCCTCAGGTTTCTCTTCTGAAAATGGGCCTAATCGGTCCACCTTGCTGAGTTAGAGTGGAATAACTGACACCTGATTTTTCTCATCATGAGCTCCATCACCCCCATCATGAGCCCCACCGTCCCCCCGTGAGCCTCGGCACCCCCACCATGAGCCCCACCGTCCCCCCGTGAGCCTCGGCACCCCCACCATGAGCCCCACCGTCCCCCCGTGAGCCTCGGCACCCCCACCATGAGCCCCACCGTCCCCCCGTGAGCCTCGGCACCCCCATCATGAGCCCCACCATCCTCCCCGTGAGCCTCGGCACCCCCATCATGAGCCCCACCATCCTCCCCGTGAGCCTCGGCACCCCCATCATGAGCCCCACCGTCCCCCCGTGAGCCTCGGCACCCCCACCATGAGCCCCACCGTCCCCCCGTGAGCCTCGGCACCCCCATCATGAGCCCCACCATCCTCCCCGTGAGCCTCGGCACCCCCATCATGAGCCCCACCGTCCCCCCGTGAGCCTCGGCACCCCCACCATGAGCCCCACCGTCCCCCCGTGAGCCTCGGCACCCCCATCATGAGCCCCACCATCCTCCCCGTGAGCCTCGGCACCCCCACCATGAGCCCCACCGTCCCCCCGTGAGCCACGGCACCCCCATCATGAGCCCCACCGTCCCCCCGTGAGCCACGGCACCCCCATCATGAGCCCCACCGTCCCCCCGTGAGCCTCGGCACCCCCATCATGAGCCCCACCTTTCTCACCTTCAGTCTCTCACCCTAATCTTGAGCTCATCATCCTCATTGTCAGCTCTAACATCCTTGTCATGAACCCATAACCCACCACGAGCTATGTCTCCCTCATTGTGATCTCCACCATCCTCATCATTAGCTCCATCACTCCCATAATGGGCTCCATTGTCCTCATCACGGGCTCCATCAGCCCCATCATGAGCTCCACCATCCTCATCAGAGCTCCACCATCCTCATCAGAGCTCCACCATCCTGGCCACCAGTCCTTCACCCTTGTCTTGAGCCCATCACCCTCACTGTCAGCTCTCACATCCTCATCATGAGCCCATAATCCACCACGAGCCACAACGTGGGCTCCACCATCTCAGCATGGGCTCCGCCACCCTTCCCATGGGCTCCACCATCCTCTTCATGAGCCCCATCATCCTCATGGCTATTGTTTGTTGAGCCTGTGCTGTGTGCCCCATGTCACAGACAGAGAAACTGAGGCTCAGAAAACCCAAGTCACTCCCCTGGGGCCACACACCCTGGAGCAGGGTCTGGCTTTGAACGAGGGCCTCACTCACCATAGCCCCCGCTCCTTCCCTGGGTTAGGAGATAAGAGCAGCCAAGACCTCACCTGTTTCTGAAAATTAAAAAAAAAAAAAAATGCCTACACCAGCCTGGATGTTTGCGTCATGCCGAAAAATCAACATCACAGAAATAATAATAATAACCACTCTATTTTATCGAGGGCCTACTATGTCCCAGGCCCTGAACTAAGCTCTCTAGACAGCATCCCTTTATATTCACCCAAACCGGTGAGGAAGGCGCTGGCTAGTATCTGTGTTTTGGCAGCTGAGGAACACGGGCACAGAGAGGTCAAGCTACTTGCCCAAGATCATGCAGCAAGTCAAGGCCAGCACAGGCCCTAGAACCCAGGTCTGTGTGACTGACAAGAGCTCCAGTCAGAGACCCTGTCTGCTGTGACGAAGAGAAGACCAAGCATCCCATGCTCTCCTCTTGCAGATTCTGAGGCTCTGAGAGGGTGTTGGGTGATGCAGGGACCAGCCATGTGGAGCTGGACTGGCGCCCACTGCCTTGCTTCTCGCAACTGCCAGCAGTTGATGCCTCCACTGCCCCGCCTCTGCTAATTGATAATTGTCCCCCTCGCCACTCAAAGAGTAGGGGGCGCAGGACAACCATAGCCCATCGCCCAGGGGTCAGCCCGTGCCCCTGCCAGCAGGCGGGGTTCTGCCAGCCAGGGAGGGCTGGGCACCCCTTGGGCTGGGGCTGGGGCTGGGCACGCACCTGAGGTAAGCAGGACCCACCCAGGGAGCAGCGAGTCCACGGGGCCCCTAGCTCCCCGCCGGGACAGAGTGGGGGAGGCGAGAGAGCCAGACACACAAAACCCTGCCTCTGGCTCATGCACAGCACTGCACAAATCTTGCCCCTCTCTGGGCCTCAGTTTTCTCGTCTATAAAATGCAGCGGCGTGGAGGGCCGACAGCTTTCCTTCTGGATTCTAGGCTTCTAGAATTCTCGGTTCTTCCACACTTTGAGATCACAAAAATTCTAAGAATCTATGCAAAGAGTTTAAGATAACTACAGTAACTGGAAGATTCTAGAACTGTCCATTCCTTTCATTCAGTGTTTCCCAATCTTTTTTTTTCTTTATTTCCCCCCCACATTACACATACACACACACACACACGCACAAGGAAATGTTTCAGATTTCTTTTTTCTTAATTGCTCTCCTGTGGAATTTCAATATCACAGATCGCTTGTATATCTGCTTACATATTGTATTATGTTTATGCTTTATACAAAGAAAGAGTAAAGGGGGAGCGGATATGGCTCAAGCAGTTGAGCACCTGCCTCCCACATGGGAGGTCCCAGTTTCGGTTCCCAGAGCCTCCTGTAAAAAAGGAACAAACAACAAGCAAAAGCAGGTGAGAAAACCAGCTCAGGGGAGCCGATGTGGCTCAGTGGTTGAGCACCAGCTCCACAAATGAGGTCCTGGTTCAATCCTCAGCCCCCTGTGCCTCAAAAACATTAAAAAAAATATAAAAAGAGTGAGATTTATTTTCCCCCCTCAAGAACCGACTTTTGTTCCTTTGGGAACACTATCATCTCCACTGAGAATGCGTGCTTTAATTTAAGAGTCTGGAATTTTAAGTTCCTGAGATCCTAGAACTGTGAGATTCTATTTTGTGGTTTGAGTTTCTAGAACTGTCCTCGGTACCACAGAAATGTGCACATATGCTCACCAAAAGGCACACCCCAGAATGTTCACGGCCTCAGCATATTAGCCAGAAACCGGAAACGACCCCAGATGCTCATCAACAGCAAGTTAGATGAATAGGAAAAAAGATTGACCCACCGCTACCCGCAAGGACATGGTGACTCTCCAGCTATCACAGCGAGCCGCGCAAAACAACGGGGAATCAACTCGGTCAAAATTCCAGACCCGTAGGTCCCAAAGAGTCTTTAGGATTGTACTATGCTGGCACAGGGGTCAGCAAACCGTAGTCTGCGGACCAAATGTGGCCCCTCGCCTGCTCTTTTAAATAAAGTTTTATTGGCATGCAGCCATGCCCATTTCTTTCCATAAGGCAATTCCTACTAAGGAAAATCGAAAGGACCCTAATTCGATGGCCACTTCCACGCCAGAGCAGCAGAGTGGAGTAGTGGCAACAGAGACCCCTAGGGTCCCCAAAGCCAAAAATATTTGCCACGTGGCCCTTTCCAGGAATGAGGCTTCCCGGCCTGGTCTGGAAGTCCACATTCCGGTGCATCTTTGCTTCTGCGATTCTCAAATTCGACCTTCTCGACTTTTCAGGATTTCTGTTCCCGGGAGCCTGATTCTAAGCCCTCGGGGTCCAGGTGGTTCCGCTTCTAGAAGGTTCTGGCTTCCTCCCCGCCCTGCGCTTACCGGCCTCCACGAGGAGCCACGTCCCGTTGCCCCGGGCCTGCTCCAGCTCGGGGATCTCCACGGCCGCCCAGCACACGTACTCGCCGCTGTCGTCGACACCCACCGGCTCCAGGAGCAGGGAGAGGTGGCCGGGGGCCCGCCACGACAGCCGGCCCCGGGCCCCGCAGCCCCCCGGCCCGAGGCTGCCGTTGGCGACGAGCAGGTGGCACAAGGGCTCGCCGTCCTTGGTCCACCGGACGCGGAGCTGCTCCCAGGCCCCGGCCGCGCTCACCTGGCAGGACAGGTTCACCTGGCTGCCCCGCCCCGCCCGCAGCGCCGGGGGCTCCTGCCGGGTGCTCAGGCCCGCGGGGCCTCCTGGGGGGTCAGAGAGGGCGGGGGTGAGGGTGGCCTCGGGCGCGGGGGGCGCGTGCTTGTGCGTGCAGGTGTGTGTACCTGCGCCTGTGTGCTCAGGGGCTTGGAGCTGTCGGTCCCCCCCAAAAATGTTCTTTGACTTAATCCATTCCTGTGGGTGAGGGGGACTTCTGAGGAGGTGACCTCAGTTGGGGCGCGGCCTCCTCCCCCAGGCTGGGTCTTGACCCTCCTCCTGGACTCCTTTATAACCCGAAAAAAATTCAGACAGAGAGAGGGAGAAAGTCACAGAAGGAGCAGCCAGGAGCTGAGCGTCAGCGGAGCCGGAAAGAGAAGGGAGAGGCCGGGGGAGGCCACCTGTGCCTGGCCAGGCGACAGGGACCAAGGCGCGCCAGAGCCAGCCCCAGAGAGTCAGTTTCTGGGAGGAAGCAGCACCTGGTACTTTTTGTGTGTGGGGGAGGTACCAGGGCCTGAGCCCCGGACGTGGGAAGCAGGCGCCTCACCGCTGAGCTCCCCCCACTCCCCGGCCCTGCCTTGCTTTGGACTTTCTCCTGGACCCGAAAACCCCGAGCCCACAAATTCCCACTGTTTAGGCCACTCCATGGCGCGGCCTTGCTTGAGCAGCCAGGAAATGAAAACGGGGTGTCGGCGGGGGCGGGGGCGCGTTTGTGTGTGCCGACGCGCCCGCGTGTGAACGTGTCTGTGCGGGAAGCTGCAAGGGTGAGGCGGGAAGGCTTGGAGAGCTTTGGGGCTGCGTGACCTCGGGCAGGTCACCTCTCCTCCCCGAGGCCCAGGGACCGCATATGTGAAACGGGCGCCCGTGCTCGGCTCCCGTGAGGCTCAGGGAGGGGCCTCTGTCCACGCAAAGAGCCCCCCCCCGTGGGCCGGGCCCCGCAGGGACGGGCTGCCCAGGACCCCACCGTGCCCGGGACAAAACCCCTGTCGTGGCGGAGGCGACGGTCTAGGAGAGACACAGGAAGTCAGGAGAGGAGAACGGTGGTGGAGGAGAAGAGTGGGGAGTGGAGGCGGAGGACGGCGATGGGGTCAGGGGCCCCTGTTATGCGGGGACGGGGCCAGGGAAGGAGGGTTGAGCAGGGGTCAGAGAGCAGACAGGAGCCAGCCACGGGGAGGGACAGCATTCCAGGCAGTGCAAAGGCCCTGAGGCAGGCCCGGGCTTGGAGCGCTGGAGGCCAGTGGGGCCGGAGCTGAGGGAGCACAGGGGGGGTCGAGTGGGAGGCGGAGAGGGCGGGGGGAGGGGGGGAACCGGGTGGGCCACGGGGCAATAGGGCAGTGGGGACAGATGGCAATTTAATCTCTGCAAACCGGGAAACCAAGGTAACGAGGGAGAAACGTGATCCACTTTCAGTTTTCAAAGATCACCCTGACTGCTCCGTGGGGAGAACAGATTGGGGGGTGGGGACAGGTGCCAGGGACCAAGGAGGACGTGGCTGCACTGGTCTAGGCGAGAGGAGACGGGGACAGACCAGGGAGAGAAGGGGTTGGCTTCCAAGGAGCGTTTGATCCAAGTTGGCTCTGGGCTGCGATAAGTCTGGGGTGCCTTTTAGACGCCCCAGAGGCGGCCTGTGTCCAAGTCCCTGACCTTTGAGATGAGTTTTCAGCAGAGGCCAAAGGGATTAGAGCTGGGGGAAGCGTGTTCCCAGCAAGTGCGAACAGCAGGTACCAAGGTCCTGGGGTGGCGCCCAGCCTGGTGGATTTGGAAAAAAAGGCAGCAGGCTGGAATAAGTGGGGGGTGGGGGGGTATAAAGGAGGCGGGGGAGGTCAGAGTGATTGGCGGAGCCAGGACACCCTAGAGCTGGGCTGTGGCTGATGGTATGAATTTCATCCTAGGAATCCTCCCACCCACAGATCAGGAGACTGAGGGTCAGAGCGGCCCTGAGCAAAAGGAGCAGGCAGGCTGGGGTAACGGAGAAAAGTGGGGAGGGAGACCCGGATACTCACCCCAGACCTGCACCAGGAGGACCAGCGCCGTGCCCAGGGTCCCCATTCCTGGCCCTTCGGGACCCCCCTTTCCCCACTGGAGCCCAGACACCCCTTCCCCGGCCTCCCACTCGACAGACTTCCTGCCGCAACCTCCACCCACCTGCCGCAGCGGCGAATGTGACAGGCAGTCAATAGACATCCGGTGGCTGGTGCTTCTTGGGGCTCCACTTCCTGGCCCCTCGTGCCTCAGTTTACCCAAAGTGGTTTTTGCCCGAAAGCGAAGGTGCCGGAAGGTGGGGGTGGGGGGACGATGTCCCGGGGAGGGGAGATCTTTCTGGAAGACTCTACGTGAAGGTCCTTAGGCTGGGGGCCACGTAAACAGGGCGGGTGAGCGGAGCAGGTGTAGCTCGGTGGTGGAGCACCTGCTTCCCAGGTATGAGGAGGGACGGGCTTGGGGGTGGAGGAGTGAGCAGGCAACGGAGGGCTAAGGCTTGGGGGCGCAGGTGAGGGGGGGCTCGAAGGCTTTAGGGTTCTTCCCAGCCCGCTCGAGAAGCCTGCACCCCGCGCGGCCCGGCCGTGGGCGGGAGTTCAAACCTGCAGGTCTCGATGCTTCACCCACAAACCACAGGGTGACCTGCTTTCCACCCAGATCCCAGAAGGCCTGCAGCCTTCGAAAAAGTGCTTCCGTTAGCCTCAGCGAGACCCCTGCAGTGGCGCTCTACCCGCCCTGCCCGGCTAGACTCACGCAGCTTCCCTGCCCGCGCGTAGCCCCTTCTTCTGCCTTCTCCAGCTTCCTCTCGCAGAGACCCCGGACAGGTCCAGGCCCAGGCCCTGTCGGTCTGATAGGGGAGGCCGAAGTGCACGCAGACCTTACTCATGGCGTCCTGGAGACTTCTGGAGGAGGAGATGTTAGAGCTGGGGCTTTGTGGGATGCATAGGAGTTCAAGGGGGGGCGGAGAAGGAGGTACTCCGGGATGAAGCCCAGGCCCCGGCTTTTCAATAAATGCAAGGCGTGCCAGTGGTCTTGGGGGGCTAGCGGGTTACTCTGAGCAGCATCTGAGAAGTGAGGTCGGAAAGCAGGGGAAACCGAGGCACCAGGAGAGGTAGGGCTGGTCTTCAGGTCACACAGCTCCCCGCTTCCCTCCCGGCGCTCTCTCCAGCCCAGACATCACTGATGGCCCTAGCGGGCCCCGGGGCCCCGGACTCCCCCGGTCTCGGACCAGGGTGGCCGGCCCTGGGGGCGGGACTACATCTCCCAGGCGGCCTTGGCGCGCGCGCCTGCGCACTGCGCGCAGTGATGGAGCGCTGACCGGGGGCGCGGCGGCGGCGCCACGGAGGGCTCGGCGGGCCATTGGCGCGCGGCGGCGGCGGCTCGGGGACCGCAGGCACGAGCGGGGCCCGCGGGCCGGGCGTCCTGCGCTGCAGTCATGGGAGATCAGCGGGTAGGAGGCGGGGCCGGGGCGAGCCGCGGGTGGGGAGGGGGCCAGGTGAGGCCGCGGGGCGCCCCCCGCCCGCCCGCGGCTCTGCGGCGAGCCCCACCCCCACTGCAGCCCCACCCGGCCCCCTCCCCCCTCATCGCGGACGCGGTCCCACCCCACCCCCCACCTTGGCCTGGGTCCCCTCCGTGCCCCCCACCTCCTCCCTCCCGCCTGGGTCCTGCTCCCAGCCCTGACCCCTCCCCCACACCTTCCCTCCGCGGCGCCGCCCAGGTGTCCCCCGGCCTCCCGCCCCGCCCCTTGGTGACGTCCCACCAGTGACCCCGCTGACCCCGGGCCCGAAGCCTGGGTTAGAGGTCACAGGCCGGAGCCGGAGCGGTCCACAGGGCCTCCCCGCCCACTCCATTTCCCCAGGCTAGCCCCACCACCGGGACACCGGCCCTGGCGTCCAGTGCCCTGCCGGGTCCCCCTTTCTCCAGGCCACCCGCTTTCTTTGCTAACCTCTTTTCCCAGGTGGCCCCCCTGTCCTAACTAGGTCCCTCTTACCCCGGGCCACCCCTTTTCCCCAGGCGAGACTTTATCCCAGGCTATCCCACCTCCCCTAGAGTTTTCCTTCCACAGGTGGCCCTGTTCTCCAGGCTAGCCCATTTTTCTGAAGTCCTCCTTCCCTGGGGTTTTCTTTCCCCGGGCTAGCTCCTTAGCCCACCCTCGGGGTATGGGGATCTGCTCTGAGCCTCAAGTTCCTCCTCTGTAAAATGGGGATACCCCCGGCTACCCACCTGCTAGATGCAACAACAGAGAGCAAGAGCTCATTGGCACAGGACAGGGGGGCCCGGGGGCAGGGGGGGCCCGGCGGAGGGGCTCGGGGCTCACGGGCAGCTCAGTCCTCTTTGGGGGGGGAGCAGGAAGCCCTGCGGAAGATCATCACGACCTTGGCGGTGAAGAATGAGGAGATTCAGAGTTTCATCTACTCTCTCAAGCAGATGCTGTTGAATGTGGAGGTGAGGGACGTGCCAGCCCGTCACCCTGGGCTCCGGGAGGGAGGTGGCGGGGGGTGGCGGGAGGGCGGGGGCGGCCACCTGGGCCGGCCTGCTGCGGCTGACGCCCTGGGGGCCGGGCTGGCCCTGGCCGGGCCTCGGTTTCCCCACCGGACATGGCGCCCCCTTCTCCCAGGCGAATTCCACGAAGGTGCAGGAGGACCTGGAGGCTGAGTTCCAGTCCCTCTTCTCTCTCCTGGAGGAGCTCAAGGAGGGCATGCTCATGAAGATAAAGCAGGACCGCGCCAGCCGCACCTACGAGCTGCAGGTGGGGGCGGGGAGGGCACTGCACCCCCACCCAGGTCCCATCTCAGAGACACCCTGAGTCTCTCCAGGGTCCCGAGCCAGAGATTCCGGGGTTGCTTTCCCTCGTCTTTCCCCCACTCTCTCCCCTGCCCCCTTCCTGGCCGTGGCCCCTCAGTCCCCCCACATCCGCCTGCTCTCCCTCTTGGCCCCTCTGGCTCATCTTTCCCCCTCCCGTCCTTCTTACATAGCACACCCCGTTTCTCCCTCCTTCCTATTGAGCACCCAGATCGGATGGTACCTCCCTTACTCTACCACCTTCCATAGCTCCCACGGGCTTTTAGACGCCAAGCCCCGGTCCCTCGAGCTGCATTAAAACCTCCAGGGGGAGCGGATGTCGCTCAAGCTGTTGAGCGCCGCTTCTCATGTGGGAGGTCCCGGGCTCGGTTCCCAGGGCCTCCTAAAAACAAAAAGGCCAACAACAGGCAAACAAACTAACAAAAAACAACCCAGGAGTGCCGCGTGGCTCAGTGGTTGAGCGCCGGCTTCTCACACTCCCGTTCCAGGTTCTATCCCCGGCCCTGGTACCTCAAACAAACAAAACCCCTCCAGGGCAGCTTCCTGAGGTCCCAGCTCCCTCATCCCCACGCAGGCTCCAGCCTCCCTGTCCAACCCGGAGGCCGAGGACCAGAGGGGAGCCCAGTGTGGCTGGGGGAGGGCGGTAAGAGATGAAGTGGGGGCCCCGTGGAGCTGACAGGCAGCTCGACGCCTCCCGCTTGCTTCCAGAACCTTGCCTCGGGTTTCCAAGAACCGGGTCCTCGAGCCGCCCGAACGGCCCCCCACTCCTTGAGCCCTTCCCTCTCCCGAGACGCCCTGGAATTTGTCACAGTGCAGGGGCTCGGGGTTTTACCCCCGGCCTGGCCTCTGGGACGCCCCAGTCCACTGGGATGGGCCAGCATCTCAGATCGTCAGGGCGTCGAATCTTCCGAGCATCACCCGGATGAACGGGCAGCGGGGAGAGCCCCGGCAGGGGTGGGTGCGGCGGGAAGAAGGGTCCCCTTCTCTGGCGCCCGCCGTCACGCCGGTCGGCGCCTTGCCACCCGCAGAACCAGCTGGCTGCCTGCGCGCGGGCGCTGGAGAGCTCCGAGGAGCTTCTGGAAACAGCCAACCAGACCCTGCAGGCCGCGGAGAGCGAGGACTTTTCTCAGGTGGGTGCCTCGGAGGCCGGGTGAAATACGGGGCGCCCGGGTCCATTTGAATTTCGCATGAGCCACAAGTCATTTTTTTTTAGTATAAGTATCGCCCACGCGGTATGTCCCAAATAGGGCCCGAGATGGACTTCTGCCGAAATATATATTCGTTTCCCTGAAATCCAAATCTAACGACCAACGATTTTTAGTGTGTTGATCCTATGTACTGTTTAGTGTAAGTATGTCCCCGATACTCATGGGACATATTTCTACTTAAAAAAAAATTATTTGCTGTTTATCTGAATTTTACATTTGACTTGGGTGGGTTTTTATGAGCTAAATCTGGCAACCCCATCCCATATACCGGCCACTGGGCAGCGGAGGGGCTGGGCTGGGGAGCCTGCCTTGGCCCTTCTCAGTTTCGGGGCGCAGCCTCTGGGGAAGAACCGTTTGGGAAATGGCCTCAGTCTTGCTGTCTGTACAGTGGCTCTTTCTGATCCAGTCGAGTCAAGCCTTTGACTTGTGTTCTGTCCCTCTCTCCAGGCTGCCAAGCAAATCAAAGATGGGTAAGAGGCTGGGATCTGGTCCCCACCCCAGTGCCTGGCCCCTGTTTGAAGGTCAGGTCCCCCGGGTGAGGGTCCCTGGGCCCAGAGCTCCAGACAGGACAGAGGGGGACCCCCTCCCGCACTCTCCCGAGAGGACGCGGCCGGGGACCCCCTGGGCTGCTGCCAGCCGGTCCCTCCGCCTCCTTCCCTCCAGCGTGACCATGGCCCCTGCCTTCCGGCTGTCCTTAAAAGCCAAGGCCAGCGACAACATGAGTCACCTGATGGTGGACTTCGCGCAGGAGCGGCGGATGCTGCAGGCGCTCAAGTTCCTGCCTGGTGAGCGCGAGGGCCGGGGGATTTCAGGGAAAGCCGCCTGGGAGGCTGGGAGGCCCCGAAGGCTGCCGGGAAGAAGGCAGACCCCCGGGCCTTTGAACCGGGAGAAGTCCCCGCCCCTGGGTGGGCCCCCTGGGAGGCCATGTCCCTGGTGGTGGAATCCCAAGAAGGTCATGGCGCCAGGTGGTAGGGAATTCTGGAAAAGTTCAGCTCTTTGTGGTAGACTCCTGGGAAGACCCAGCCTCAGGGCCCTGCGGCGGCCCTGCCCCCAGGCCCCAGAGCCCGGCAGAGGCCCCGCCCCCAGGCCCCAGAGCCCGGCAGAGGCCCCGCCCCCAGGCCCCAGAGCCCGGCAGAGGCCCCGCCCCCAGGCCCCAGAGCCGGGCAGAGGCCCCGCCCCCAAGCCCCAGAGCCCGGCAGAGGCCCCGCCCCCAGGCCCCAGAGCCCGGCAGAGGCCCCGCCCCCAGGCCCCAGAGCCCGGCAGAGGCCCCGCCCCCAGGCCCCAGAGCCGGGCAGAGGCCCCGCCCCCAGGCCCCAGAGCCCGGCAGAGGCCCCGCCCCCAGGCCCCAGAGCCGGGCAGAGGCCCCGCCCCCAGGCCCCAGAGCCGGGCAGAGGCCCCGCCCCAGGCCCAGAGCCTGGCAGAGGCCCCGCCCCCAGGCCCCAGAGCCTGGCAGAGGCCCCGCCCCCAGGCCCCAGAGCCCGGCAGAGGCCCCGCCCCCAGGCCCCAGAGCCCGGCAGAGGCCCCGCCCCCAGGCCCCAGAGCCCGGCAGAGGCCCCGCCCCCAGGCCACAGAGCCGGGCAGAGGCCCCGCCCCCAGGCCCCAGAGCCGGGCAGAGGCCCCGCCCCAGGCCCAGAGCCTGGCAGAGGCCCCGCCCCCAGGCCCCAGAGCCTGGCAGAGGCCCCGCCCCCAGGCCACAGAGCCCGGCAGAGGCCCCGCCCCCAGGCCCAGAGCCCGGCAGAGGCCCCGCCCCCAGGCCCCAGAGCCCGGCAGAGGCCCCGCCCCAGGCCCCCAGAATCCCAAGAAGGCCCCGTCCCCGGGCCCCAGAACCCGGCCGAGGCCCCAGCGAGGACCCCACCCCCGTCCCCCGCAGTGCCCGGAGCGCCGGTGATCGACCTGGCCGAGTCCCTGGTGGCCGACAACTGCGTGACCCTGGCGTGGCGCATGCCCGACGAGGACAGCAAGATCGACCACTACGTGGTGGAGTACCGCAGGACCAACTTCGAGGGCCCGCCGCGCCTCAAAGAGGACCAGCCCTGGATGGTGGTCGAGGGCATCCGGCAGACGGAGTACACGCTGACCGGTAAGGGCGCTGCGCCCGTCCCCGCCGCCGGTCCCCGCTGGTCGCCTGCCGCCTGGCGGGCCGTCCCCGGAGCTCCCGGGGCCTGCGAGCAGCCTGGGGGCGCTGGTCAGGAGGTCAGAAAGTGATCATAAGGAGGGCGATCTTGGTGACAGCTGCAACCCATTTATCGAGTCCTTATTGTGTGCCGAGCGTTTTACCCACGGGGAGTGGCCCTGCTTATACAGGTGGGGAAACTGAGGCACATGGAACGAAACCACAGGTAGTGGCCCTGCTTATACAGGTGGGGAAACTGAGGCACATGGAACGAAACCACAGGTAGTGGCCCTGCTTAATACTCAGTGGGGAAACTGAGGCGCATGGAACGAAGCCACGCGCCTCCTGTTATCTCCACTCTCCAACTTCCACCCATCATTCCCTTCATCCTCATTTACTGAGCGCCTGTGGTGTATACTGTCCTCGTGAAGTGAAGCAGACATTCCCAGAGGCGTCTTCTAAGTATTCGCGGGATTTCCTTGGCACTTAGAAGAAATCCCAGAGCCTGGGAAATCCACCCAGCTGGTGTGAGGCGGGGCTGAAAAATTGGGGATCCCCCATGTCTTGAAAAAGCCATCCGGAACCAGGGGAAACCCCCAGGCGAGGCGCGGGCCTTGCTGACAAGATAACTACCCCATTCACTAACAGGCTTGTGGGCTGTAATCAGCTTGCTCGTTATCTGTAATTAGCATACATGGTTAATAATGAGCATGCTAATTGTGGGAAAGAGAAGTCACCAGCCAGCCAGAGGGCCTGGGAAGCGATTGGTGTGTCCTTGGCGTGGGAATCCAAATAAACACAGCCCCTTTTTTGTGTGTGCCAGGATTCCACAAACCTCGCCTGCCGTTGAGTTTTCTTTCGTTGTGACTTTGTAAATTTTGAAATAATTCTAGAGGCACAGGGAGGCACCTTCCATAACTTTAGCAGAGCACGGTAACCAGGAGGTTGATTTTGGTCCGCTCCGCTGATACGCTTCTCAGAGGTTATTTAGACGGTGTCAGTTTTGTGTGCGCTCATGCGCAGGTGCGTGTATAAATCCGTGCAGTTTGATCACACGTGGAGATGTGTGTAACCATCTCCCCCAGGCTCCCTCATGCTACAGCTCCCGCTCACAACCTCCTGCCTTCTCAAAATTCCTAGCAAGTGAATCCTCAGGGCAGGAAAGTTGAATCGATCAAAAGCGGTGTGTGGCGAGCATACCAACGAACGTCACTTTGCCTGCCTGATTATTTTTAATCCACCTGCTATGTCATTGATTGCTTGGAAAGACCGGAGGGTTTGGGTTAAGTGTTTACAGCTTCCTCCCCTGGCCTCGACTCAGCCTCCTGTGATTCCTGCTCGGTGTGGGGCATTTGATTGCCGGTTTGCAGAGGAAGAAACTGAGGGTCCAGATGGTTGCGAGAGATATGGGTTCCAGTGTGTGTCGCTGAGCACAGCCTTGACCTCTCCAAGGAGGGGACCCAAAGGGGAAGGGGGAGGCAATCTGGGCAGGCACCTGGAGGCGGTCGCTGCTACCAAGGAAAGAGAATGTTCCAGAAGGGGGAGAGAGTTGTGAGCCAAGAAGTTAAGCAAAACTGGAAAAAAAAAAATAAAGATGGGGAGTGTGGAGAAGGGGGAGTGTTTGTAAAAATCTAAGGACAGTAAGGGAGGTTAGAGAATATCCAAGTCATTGGGGGATTGGGTACGGCCAGAGGCGGGGTCTTGCTCCCCGCACTTGCCTGCTCGGCCCACCTCCATGGGGGTAGCCTCCTCGTGGAGGCTGGGCCCCCATGCCGCCACATTTGCCCCAGGCTCCTAGAAAAGCGAGGCCACTCACCCCAGTTCCAGCCACTGTCCCAGGGCAGATTCTGATTGGGCAGCCTAAGTCACGTGTTCACCCCTGACCCAACCCACGTGACCTGGACGTCAGGCGTCACGATTGGCCGGCCTGGGTGGAGGGGACGAGCCAGGTCCTTGGGTGCCCGGCAGGTGAGCGAGGGCACGGAAGGTCCCGCGGGGATAAGATTTGCCGGGTGCTCCTTGGAGTGGGGGGCCAGGGGCTTACCGTGAGACCCGAGGGCTCCAAGCCACTTTGGAGGGCGGGTAAGACGCTGACTTCTCCCTGTTGGCCCCCAGGTCTCAAGTTTGACATGAAATACATGAACTTCCGTGTGAAGGCCTGTAACAAGGCAGTTGCAGGCGAGTTCTCCGAGCCCGTGACCTTGGAGACACCAGGTGACTGGCTGCCACACCCCACCCCGACCCTGTCCCTGATGCCACAGCCCCTCCTTCCCAGTGCCCCGTGTGAAACGAGAATCCTCTAGTCGGGACACCCTGGCCCTTGTTGCCTTGGCTGCCAGGAAGCTCAGAGTACAATCCACAGCGTCTTGCCAAGCCCGAGTGTCTGGTACAACCCTGCTTTTTTGTCCTTTGCTTGTGAGGTTGATCCCATGACACATACACACTCTTAAGAAGGAAAAAAAAAAGCCTTTATAGATTTGGGGATGGGATGGGCTATCAGTTGGGAAGAGAGATTCTCCAGCCTTTCACGGTGACACCACTGCATGCCTGACTAGGAAGTCCTTCTGCTGTCTAGCCTATGTCCTTCATGCTGTAGCCCCGGCCCTTTCTGGGGATTCACCGGGGAAGCACAGGGCAGCCCGATGGCTGGGACGCGACTCCAGACCTGGCCTTCACTTCATGCAACTCCCCTGGCTGCATGTTGCCCCCCCACCTCTCTGTACCCGTCCCTCTTGGCGTCCCTCTGCCGGTCCGGCTCTCTGTGTCTCTGAGCCCGTGTGTGTCTCCGTCTTCCTGGGCTCTGTGCCCTCGTCACTCTCTGTCCTCTGCCCCTGTCTCGGTCTGTCTTGGTTACCGTCTCCCTCTCTCCGTCTCTCTGTGTCTCTGCGGGTCTCCCCGTCTCTGTGGCTCCCGCGCCTGCCCGGCCCCAGCGTTCATGTTCCGCCTGGATGCGTCCACATCCCACCAGAACCTGCGGGTGGACGAGCTCTCCGTGGAGTGGGACGCCACGGGCGGGAAGGTGCAGGACATTAAGGCCCGGGAGAAAGATGGCAAGGGGCGGACGGCGTCTCCCATCAACTCCCCCGCCAGGTATCCCGTCCCTTACCCTCCCTGGGTCTCCGATGGAGGGGATCACGCTGGATATGGATGCATTCAGCCTGGGGGGTTGGGGTCACAGCCGGGGCAGAGAGAGGGACCTAGGGCTAAGAAAGTGAACGAGGGGAGTGGAGATTTTGAATGGGGTTTTGATGGTTGAATAGGAGTTTTTCCAGGTGGGGAAGGGCCCAGTGTATGGAAAAAGCCATATACTTTCAGGGACTGACCAGAAGTCCACGGTGGCTGGGGAGGACCAGGAAGCCCTCCCATGGATGGGAGGCAAGAGCTAGCCTGAGCCTTCCCCCTCCCTGCCACCCACAGAGGTACTCCATCTCCCAAGAGGATGCCTTCTGGGCGTGGGGGCCGGGACCGCTTCACAGCTGAGTCCTACACAGTGCTGGGTAAGAAGTGGGATGGGGCAGGGGAGAGGGCTGCTCTCGGAGGGGTCTTCTCGGGGTGAGGGTGGGGAAGAACTGGCCTTGGGGAAACCAAGGCAGCCAGCCCCCAAGGTCCCAAGAGCATGTGCTTGTTCTGGTGCTGGGAGGGGAGAAGACTCGGGTGAGAATCACTGGGGGAGGCCAGAGCCTCTGGACTAGGGAATGGCTGGGCAAGAGATGGGGGGCATTTCCTGGGGCTCCCAGGAGTAGCTGAGATTTGGGAGGAGCTGGAAATAGTGGTTGCCTGTGGAGCAGCTGGGTCTGTGGTGTGACCAAAGCTGGAACAAGCTTGGGGAAGCAGCTTTGGGCGTGTGGAGGAGCCAGAGAGTAGCTGGTGTTTCAGGAGGAGCTGGGAGAACGGTGAGGATTGGAGGAGGAGTTAGGGTCACAGGAGCAACTGGATCCTGGAAGGAGAAGCTGGAGTCAGTGGAGAAACTGGAGTTTAGAGGAATTGCTGCTATCCAGAAAAGGCCAGGAGAAAGGGGGAGAAAGTTGGAGAATAGCTAGGAACCATGGAGACATTAAAGTTCTAGGAGACATCTGGATTTTCTAGGGAGCACCTGGGATTTGTGAGAGCTGTAGTGTGGGGAGGAACGGGGGCTGTCTGCAGAATAGCTGAGATTGGAGAGAGAGAACTAATCCTTGGGAAGGAGCCTAAGCACTTTGTGGTTGGGAGAGTAGCTGAGAGATCAGGGAGGAGCAGGGCCTGGAGAAGAAGTGTATGGCGGGTAGGTACTCGAGTAGCTGGGAAGTGCTGTGGTCTGGGCGGGGCTGGAGTGTGAGGAGCAGCTGAAGCCCAGGAATCACTGGATCTGGGAAGTACCTGAGGTGGCAAGAATCTGGATCTGGGGTCTTGGGAGAATCTGGATGCAGGGATTAGCTGAGACATGGAGAACCCCAGGATCCGGAGTGGAGCTAAAGCCTAATGTTCCTGGTGAATTCATACTCATCAGGACTTAGAGGGGAGCTGGAGAGAGTAGCTGAGGCCTGAGGAGTGTCTGAACTCCAGGGAAGAGCTGAGGACTTGAGAGTAACTGGCTTGGGGAACTCCCGGGCTCAGAGGTCACTGAGGAGTGGGAGAATCTGGCTTTTCCTTGGAGCTGGCATCTGGGTTGAATCTGGATTCAGAGAGCAACAGGAAGGAGTCTCTGGATTTTGGGGAGTATCTGGACTCAAATGGGTCTCGAGGCCTCTGGGAATACTAAGATTCTGTCCAGATCAGAGCTTTGGGGGTTATCTGGGATGACTTGACAAGTATCTGAATATGAGGAGGAACCGGAGGAAGTTTCCTCAAGCCTGGCGGTCTCTGGAAGGAGCAGCTTGGGCTTGTGGAGAATCTGAAAGGAGTAACTGAAGCTTGGCGAGGTAGCTGGGCCTGAGGGAGTGTCTCGAGGGGGTCGATGCAGCCTGGGCGGTCAACCCAGAAGGAACAGCGGGCGCCCGTGGAGTATCTGGGAGCATCCGGGCCCACGCGCTCCCCGCCGCCCGCAGGGGACACGCCGATCGACGGCGGGGAGCACTACTGGGAGGTGCGCTACGAGCCCGACAGCAAGGCCTTCGGCGTGGGCGTGGCCTACCGCAGCCTGGGCCGCTTCGAGCAGCTGGGCAAGACGGCGGCGTCGTGGAGCCTGCACGTCAACAACTGGCTGCAGGTCAGCTTCACGGCCAAGCACGCCAACAAGGTCAAGGCGCTGGACGCCGCCGTGCCCGACTGCCTGGGTGTGCACTGCGACTTCCACCAAGGTGACCCCGGCCCCCCGCCCCCCCGGCCGCTGCCTCCGGCCGCCGCTCCCCGCTGCTGACCCCTCGCCCCGTCCCTCTGTCCTGCACTCCAGGCCTCCTGTCCTTCTACAATGCCCGCACCAAGCAGCTGCTCCACACGTTCAAGGCCAAGTTCACCCAGCCGCTGCTGCCCGCCTTCACGGTGAGGGATGGGGGGGCAGGGGGCGCCAGGTGCCGCTGGGGTCCGCGTCCGAGCCTCCCCGCCTCGCCCTCCCTGTCCGCCAGGTGTGGTGCGGCAGCTTCCAGGTGACGACCGGCCTCCAGGTCCCCAGCTCCGTGTGCTGCCTGCAGAAGCGCGGCAGTGCCACCAGCAGCTCCACCACCAGCCTCTCCTAGGCGCCCCGAGCCCCGGCCCTCCCACCCGGGTTGTCTCAGGGGCCGCCGGCAGGCCTCGGCTCTTTCGGCCGGCCCCCTCCTCACACACTCGCTGCTTGGAGCCTTAAGTGATTGGGGGCCCCGACGGGGAGCCCCCCACCTTGCCTCCTAATAAAAGTCAAACACTGGCCCGGCCGTGAGGCTGCTTCTCTGGGGTCCGGACCTCAGCTTTCCCAGCTCTGAGACGGGCTCGCCCTGCGGGGTCGGGCAGCGCGTTTTGCTGAGCCGAGGAACCCGGGAGGGTAAACGTCGGCCGGAAAACACCCCCCCACAACACACACCAGCCAAGCCACACCGTGCGCTTTAACCCTGGGGGGGGAGCTCGGCCTGGCTCGCTGGGCCTCGAGGTTGGCCCGCCAGTCCCCCTGTGTGTCTGACCTCAGTGCTCCAGGGCCCGCCGCTTCTGCAGCTTCTCCTCCAGCTCTGCGGTCACCTCTGCCAGCCCTGCGGTGGAAGGGGGTCCCAGAACACGCTCCAGCCGGGCCAGGGCGTCCCCGCCCGTGCCACGACCCCCCAGGACCGGCTCCCCCTTGTCCAAAAAGCACGAGGGGTTTCGAGCTGGCGAGAAGAGGTTCTCGAGCCTGGCGGGGTCCCCAGCGCCACCCCTCGGGCCGCCTTACCTGGGGAGGGGAAGAGCGCCTGGCCCGAGCCGGCCGCCAGCTTTCTGACCAGGCCAGCGTGGAGGCCTCTGGGTTCTAAGAGGAGAGGGCAGGTGAGGGCCGAGGCCGGCCGGCGACCCGTGACGGAGGGACCTGGGGGGCCCCCTACCTGGCCTGGGCACAACGGGGGGCTTCGCAGCCTTGGCCTGAACTTTCGCTGGCTTCCTGGGCTTCGGGATGACCGGCCGGCTCGGGGGAGGCACTGCACGCGGGGCGGGCGGGGAAGGCGTGGCGGGTCACACGGGGCCACCGGAGCCTGCGCCCCCCAACCCTGGCGCTCAGCCCCCGTCCCCGGACCCCCACCCACCGTCCTCGTTCACGTAGTCGGCGGCCGGGTCGTCCGCGATGGGGATCACGTAGTCCTCATTCGGGCTCGGGGGTGGGGGTAGAGGGGGGAGGGGAGGCGGTCTGTCCTGGGTGGGTGTGGGGGTGGGCACAGGAAGCGGCTGCTTGGGGCCGCCCAGAGGGGGCACAGGGCCTGCTGGGAAAAGGCGGTTAGTGTCGGGGCTCGCGTGGCACCCACCTGGGGGGGGGCGTCTGGCTCTCTGTGAACAGGAACGTGTGTGCCCATGGATGCCTGCTCCCACCCCCTGATCAGCCCCAGGTACCCTGGGTGGATCTGCGTGGGATGTCTGTGCAGGCTGTGGCTGCACCGCGGGTGTGGACACGCGCCTCGAGAGTACGCATCTGCGCTTGGCGTGGCGGGGGTTCCCGCGGTGCGTGCCCGGGGGCTGTCACACGCGGACGTGTCCAGAAAGACACCGCGTTCTGGCTTTGTGCTTGGGAGGGGACATGTCCGCATTTGCGTGTGCACACGTGTGGCTTAAGGACGGAGCCGTGCACTACGTGGTGTAGGGGTGACCGGAGACGCGTGCGACACACGTCTTCAGGTATGTGCAGAACCGCTGTGTCTCCCCACCCCAGGGAGCTGCCAATTTTGTAGGTGGGGGCAGAGGTGGGCACGTGGGCCCCCAGCCTCTGCCAGCTTGGGGAGGACCCCCCTGCCTCCCTCCTCGTGCTACATCCTCCAACACACCCTTCGCACAGCCAGCCCCGGCTTCGCCTCTGTGGGTGTAGCCCTTGCAGCGTCCTCCTGCAGGGGCACCCCAGGGGGCGCATCTCCACCTACGGAGGTCCCAGGGGTCCTCTGCGACCTCCCTCTTGCAGGAAGCCTTCCCCTCACCCCGCTCCCCTCCTCTCCCCAACTCTGGTCACTATCCCCAGTCCAAGGTTCCATGCCCCCCACCCAGGGCCGGGAGTGTCTGGATCCGGCTCTGTGCACCCCACCACCTGGAAGCCCCCCCGAGGATGGAGTCTGGGTGATTTTTGGGTCTCTGCATGTCTGCACGCAATATAGGGCGTGCTGACTCAGAAGCGGGGTCCGCCTTGTGGCCTGGGAGGGGACGTCACCTGGTCCGGGGGCGGGAGGCGTCACCCACACATTCTCGCCGTTCTCTTCATTGGCTTCCACGTAGCCTGGAACAGAGAGGGCGGCCTGGAGGGGGCGCGGCGTCTCAGGGGCGGCCCCAGGCGGGCGGCGGTGGGGAGGGGCGCGGGCTGGGCTCCCCCCAGCTCCCCTTAGCTGCACCCACCTAGCTCCTTCTCGTAGTCCTCGTCGAGCAGAAAGGGCACCAGCGCCCTGTTGGTGTGTGTCTCGAAGTAGTTGACCACTGCGTCGAGGGAGGTGCAGGAGAACTGGGGGCGGTGGGGGGGGGCACGGTCAGAGCCAGCGAGGAAGGAAGGGACTGGGAGGGCCTCGACAGTCTCCTCCCGCCTCCCCGGAGCCCCACGGCTCACCGGCTTCTCCACGTCGATCACGTACGTGGGTCCCTCGTGCTTCACCTTGTAGTGCCGGACCACGGGCAGCCTGCGCGGCGGGGACAGGGCCAGTGGCTGCGACCCCCAGGAGGGCCCGCCTCCAGGGAGGCCCTCCCACCCAGCTCTGACCCCGCCCCCGGGGGCCGTCCACCCAGCTCTGACCCCGCCTCCAGGCCCAGCACCGCCCCCTCGGAGGCCCTCCCACCCAGCTCTGACCCCGCCTCCAGGCCCAGCACCGCCCCCTCGGAGGCCCGCCCACCCAGCTCTGACCCCGCCTCCGCCCCCTCGGAGGCCCTCCCCGGTTCTGTCCCCGCCCCCAGGCCCAGCACCGCCCCCTCGGAGGCCCTCCCTCCCCGGTTCTGTCCCCGCCCCCAGGCCCAGCACCGCCCCCTCGGAGGCCCTCCCTCCCAGCTCTGACCCCGCCCCCAGGCCCAGCACCGCCCCCTCGGAGGCCCGCCCACCCAGCTCTGACCCCGCCTCCGCCCCCTCGGAGGCCCTCCCCGGTTCTGTCCCCGCCCCCAGGCCCAGCACCGCCCCCTCGGAGGCCCGCCCACCCAGCTCTGACCCCGCCTCCAGGCCCAGCACCGCCCCCAGGGAAATCCAGGACGCGTGTCCCGCTCCAGACAAACCAGAGACCCCAAGTACGTGCCTCTTTCCGGAGGAGCCGACCCCACCCCAAGCGTCTGACCGCGCACCGACAGTTCCGGGCCCGGCTCCAGGCCCCAGGATCTCAGAGGGGATCCCGGCTTCGCCCCGGGACCTTGATCCCCAGCCCCAGGGCGGGGCCCTCCCGGGAATCTGTGAATTCTGGCTCCGTCCGCAGGACCCGCCACCGCCCCGACTCTGACCACGCCCACACACGAGGCCACGCCCCCGCCGAAGGCGCTGGAGTCGCGCATGCGCACCCGTTGAGAAGCTGGCGGGTGGTGACCGACACGCCGCCTGCGCCGTCGCCGCTGGGTCGCAGCAGCAGGTTCCCGCACTCGGGGTAGCGCTCCAGGAGCAGCTGCGCCTCCAGCCGGCTCACCTTCAGGAAGCACCTGGGGCGGGACGCACCACCCACTCGGAGACAGGCCCCGCCCCAGCCCCGCCCCCGGGCTCAGCCCCGCCCTCCTGAGCCTAGACCCGCCCCCAGGACTCAGCCCCGCCCTCCTGAGCCTAGACCCGCCCCCGGAGACTCAGCCCCGCCCTCCTGAACCTAGACCCGCCCCCGGAGACTCAGTCCCGCCCTCCTGAACCTAGACCCGCCCCCGGAGTCTCAGCCCCGCCCTCCTGAACCTAGACTCGCCCTCCTGAGCCTAGACCCATCCCTGGAGCCTAGACCCCGCCCACCTGCCACCCAGATCCGCCCCGTAGGCTCAGCCCCGCCCTCCTGAGCCTAGACCCGCCCCCAGAGACTCAGCCCCGCCCTCCTGAACCTAGACCCGCCCTCCTGAGCCTAGACCCATCCCTGGAGCCTAGACCCCGCCCACCTGCCTCCTGGATCCGCCCCCGGAGGCTCAGCCCCGCCCTCCTGAGCCTAGACCCGCCCCCAGGACTCAGCCCCGCCCTCCTGACACTAGGCCCGCCCTCCTGAGCCTAGACCCGCCCCCGGAGACTCAGCCCCGCCCTCCTGAACCTAGACCCGCCCTCCTGAGCCTAGACCCATCCCTGGAGCCTAGACCCCGCCCACCTGCCTCCTGGATCCGTCCCCGGAGGCTCAGCCCCGCCCTCCTGAGCCTACACCCGCCCCCAGGACTCAGCCCCGCCCTCCTGAGTCTAGACCCGCCCCCGGGACTCAGACCCGCCCCCCTGGCACCTAGGCCCGCCCCTGGAATCTCAGTCCCGCCCCCTGGCCCCTAGAATCTCCCCTGGAGACCTAGACCCGCACCCAGGGTATCTGCCCCACCCTCCAGAGCCTAGACCCATCCTGGGGTCTAGGCTCCGCCCACCTGCCACCTAGATCCGCCCCGGAGGCTCAGCCCCTCCCTCCTGAGCCTAGACCCGCCCCCGGGACTCAGCCCCGCCCTCCTGGCACCTAGACCCGCCCCTGGCATCTCAGCCCTGCCCTCTGACCCCTAGAATCTCCCCTGGAGACTAGACACGACTCTAGGCATCTAGACCCGCCTCCAGGGTCTCGACCCCGCCCTCCAGAGCCTAGACCCATCCCTGGGGTCTCGGCCCCGCCCACCTGCCACCCAGATCCGCCCCCGGAGCCTCTGCCCCGCCCGACAAGCCCCTTCCCCGCTGGGGTCCTAACCTGGCCCCAGGCCTGGTTCTGCCCCACCCTGCACCCACGCCCCCCACCGCCACTCACGGGGGCGTCTGGAACGCGCGGCGCGCCTCCTCTTTGGCCAGGGCCTCGGCCAGCATGTAGAGGTGCCCGGGCAGCAGGGTCAGGGTGGACGGCACGCGGAGCTGAGGGGTGACAGGGCGACCAGACCGGCCGTCAAGGGTCGGGCAGCTGTGCCCTTGAACCAGGGGGGGATGGGAGGGCAGAGCCGCGGAACCCTGGACCTCAGGGGCAGACAGGGCTTCAAGAAGATACGGAGGTGGGAAACGGACTTTGGCGCAGTGGTTAGGACGTCCGTCTACCATATGGGAGGTCCGCGGTTCAAACCCCGGGCCTCCTTGACCCGTGTGGAGCTGGCCATGCGCAGTGCTGATGCGCGCAAGGAGTGCCGTGCCATGCAGGGGTGTCCCCCGCGTAGGGGAGCCCCACGCGCAAGGAGTGCGCCCATAAGGAGAGCCGCCCAGCGTGAAAAGAAAGAGCAGCCTGCCCAGGAATGGCGCCGCCCACACTTCCCGTGCCCCTGAAGACAACAGAAGCGGACAAAGAAACAAGACACAACAAATAGACACCAAGAACAGACAACCAGGGGAGGGGGGGAAATTAAATAAATAAATAAATCTTTAAAAAAAAAAAAAAAAAAAAAAAAAAGAAGATACGGAGGGATGGGGGGGCGGAGGAGAAGCCGGAATCTAGGGTCTCCTACCCTAGTCTGCAGAGGCCAGGCAGGGCACAAACGGGTAACAGAGAAACCAGGAAGGCAGACTGGTTTTTCAGTGATGGCAGCTCACGTTAAACGTGTTTGCACTTTGTTGGCAAAACAAAAATGGGCCTGTTCCGCTGCCAGGTTGAGACCCGTGGGCTACACTCCAGAGTTTGTTTGGGGAAAGAAGGGTGGAAAGAAAGAAGAACGCTTTCTTGGGAGCCCTGGTGGGAAGAGGGGCAGAGGGCGGCCACCCTCACCTCCACCACGGTCAGGATGTAGCCTTTCCACATCTCCCGGGACTCCAGGCTGTCCACCTAGGGAGGGAAGGAAAGAAAAGGGTCCCTCCCTGCGCCTCAGTCTACCCTTCTGTGAAACGGGAGTGGGGAAATAAAAGGCCCTGTTTCCAAGGGCGGTTCTGTAGATGAAACACCTTAGCACGGGTTAATTTTGGATGATGCCTGCGTTGTTTTTAGTAAATGTGGGCTATTGCTGTTGTTTAGTGTTTTTATTTTAACACTAAAAAAAACCACATAAATCAGATCATAAAACTCCCACTCTAAACTTAGATAGAGGGTGCCTAGGCTCAGCAGGCCCTGTGTGTCCTGCCCTGTCCTGCCCCTGCCCTCACCTCCTCCCGCTTTCCCCCTTGCTGCCTCCACTCCAACCTCCTCGTTGTTCTTCCAACTCAGCCCTGCCTCAGGGCCTTTGCACTGGCCGTTCCCCCCTGCCTCCCCCCAGGTGTCCACACTGCTGTCTCCCTTTGCCGCCTTCAAGTTTCTCAGTTAAGACCTCCCCTGATGACCTTGTCTGACCTTGCAACCCTCCGCCTCCCCATATGCCCTTTCTCTAGGATTCACCCCCCGGCCCTTCCCACCACCTGACCCTCTGTATGGTCACACTGTTTACATCGTTTATTGTGCGCCTCCCCACTGGAACAGGGTCTGGCTTACAGTAGGTGCTCCATAAAGGTCTGTCGTGGCTTGGTCTTACACCGGGCACTTGACACCTATTATAACCCATTTTGCAGTTGAGGAAGCCGAGGCCCAAGAGGCCGACCCCATGGCTTGCCCGGCATCATCCACGTAGAGTCTGAATGACTCTGTGCTGTTGGGTGTTGATGGAGGGTCCAGTGGCGAGGGGCCTTCTCCCACCAGCCACCCTCTTCCCCCACGGACCTACCTTGAACTTGATCTCCTGGTTCCGGAGGACCAGGCTGAAGTGGATGCCAGCGTCCCGTGACCTCCCCCAGGGAGCCTCATCTGTGAGTTTCACAAAAGCTCCCAGGTCCAGCTTCTCCACGTGCTGGGGAAACGGAGGCAGGGGACTGAGCACGAACCTGGGACACCCTCCCACCCGGCCACCAGGTGCCCTGGACGACACAGGCGCTGGCTGGGTCACGCCACACACAGACTGTCCGCTCGACTCCTGGGGGCAAGAGTGGGCCAGCTTTCCTACCTGCAAGTCCCGACCGCTGTTGTAGAAATAGATGCTGAGACCCTGGAGGCGCGCCCAGAATTTCTTGAAATCCTGGAGACCAGAGGTGGAGAGAAAAAGAGGTGAGGTGGCAAAGCTGAGCAGCCCGGGCACACCCGCTGCCTCGGGGCCTTTGCACTGTCTGGACGCTCTTCCCCTACATCCTTACGTAGCTGCTTTCATCACCGGCTTTAGGTGTTTGGTAAAAGTTTACCTTCTCAGGGAGGTCCTCCCCACCTAAGGCCCACCTGCTGGAGGGTCTGTTAGCCTTCAAGGAAGGACCAGGGAGACTCTTGATGGGATGGGGGACCCAAAGCGGCCCCCCAGTCTGTGGGGGTGGGAGGGAGTCAGGAGTGAGTTGAGCTAACTGGCTTTTTGACATTCCATCCACCCATCTACCCACTCCTCCACCCACCCATCCACCAATCCACTTCCCCATCTATATATCCACCCATTAAATCAAACCCTCCGTGCTTCCACCCACTCATCCACCCACCCATCCATCCACCAATCAACTTACCCATTTGTCCATTTACCCATCCATCCATCCATCCATCCATCCATCCATCCACCCATCCTTCCATCCATCTGCCCATCCATCCATCTACCCATCCATCCACCAATCAACTTACCCATTTATTCATCCGTTCACCCATTCATCCATCTGCCCATCTGCCCATTCATCCACCAATCAACTTATCCATTTATACATCCACTTACCCATCCATCCATCCATACATACATATATACACCCATTCTTCCATCTATCTGCCCATCCATCCATCTACCCATCCATCCACCAATCAACTTACCCATTTTTTCATCCATCCATTCGTCCATCCATCAGCCCATCTATCCACCAATCAAATTATCCATTTATTCATCCATACATCCATTCCTCCATTCGCCCATCTGCCCGTCCATCCACCAATCAATTTATTCATTTATAATCCATCCATCCATCCATCCACCCATCCATTCACCAATCAGCTTACCCATTTATATATCCATCCACCCATCCATCCATCCCCCCATCCATCCACCAATCAACTTACCCATTTATTCATCCATCCATCCATCCACCCATCTGCCCATCCATTCACCAATCAACTTACCCATTTATACATCCACCCACCCACACACCCACCCATCCATCCATCCATCCATCCACCCACCCATTCTCCCATCAATCTGTCCATGTATATCCATCATCCATCCAACTAACATTCACTGAGGGCCTGTATGGTAGCTGAATTGTATCCCCAAAAGATATATTCAACAGGTTCAGCCCCCCACCCCAGGACCTGAGATTATAACCATATTTGGAAATAAGGTCCTTGCAAATATAATCCAGTTAAAATGAGGCCATATTGGATTAAGGTGGGCTCTCCAATGACTAGAGTCCTTACAAGACAAGAGGGTACACATACATGCAGGGAAGACATGAAGATGGAGAAGGCAGGAAGTAGAATTGGCACAGTTACAAGCCAAGGATGGCCAAGAGCCACCAGAAGCTAGAAGAGTCAAAGAAGGATGCTTCCCTACCTGGCAACACCTTCATTTTAGACTTTTACCCTCCAGAAGGGGCTAAGGGAATGAATGTCTATTGTTTTAAGCTACTTGGTTTGTGTTATTTTGTTCTAGCAGCCTTGGGAAGCTCATACAGCCTACCAAGTACCAGATACTCAGAATAGTGTGATACAGGATTAAACTCAGTATGGTTAAACCTTCGGATTGTGGAGTCAGATATGCTTTGTGCCAGCGGTGTGTGGTAGGGCAAGTTATTGAAGCTCTCTGTGCCTCAGTTTCCCACCTATAAAATGGCAATACCTATGGTTCCATTATGATCAACCTATTACTTATTTACCTCTTCAGAGACTCTTTTTTATTAAAAAAAATTTTATTTTGTTGATTTCTCCCCACCCCCTTGTTTTTTCCTTGCTGTGTCTGTTTGTCTTCCTTTTTTCTTTAGGAGGCACCAGGAGTCAAACCTGGAAACTCTGATGTGGGAGGGAGCTTGAGCCACTTCCACTCCCTGCCTTTGTCGTGTCCCTCATTATGTTTTTCCTCCCCACGTCTCTTGTTGCATCAGCTTCCCACACCTGCCTGTCACCCCAGCTTGCTGTCTTCTTTAGGAGGCACCGGGACCTGAACCAGTGACCTCCCATGTGGCAGTCGGGAGCCCAGTTGCCTGAGCCACATCCACTTCCCTCTTCAGAGATTCTTATACCCATTTCACCCATGGGGAAACTGAGGCTTAATGATTTAGAACCACTTGGAGAAGAGTATGGAGCAGTCTCTCACACTGGGACCCTCGATGCAGTGGGGGCTGGGAGGATCCCAGAGTGTGGAGGCGGGGGGGGGGGGGCATTCCTGGTAGAGGGGATTGCAGTGGGAAAGGAGGGGAGGGGCAGGGAAGCAGGGAGAGCTTGGATTGGGTCATAGCAGGAGAGGAGAGTGCGGATGGGGGAGGGAGAGGTGGAGCTGAGGGGCTGGGACTCTATTCGATGAAAAGCCCCCCACCCCTACCGCGCAGGCACGGGCCCCAGTTCTGCCCAAATCAACCCCCATCAGCGCTCACCGTCCCCCGTCCTGCCCCGGCCCTGACCTTCGCCGCTAGGGTTCACTGGGGTCAGTTCTGGGCTGGGAAGCAGAGGGCTCCCCACTTCCCGGTGGAAAATGCCTGTCTTGTTTGTGTCCCAGAGACCAAAAGGGAGATTGAGGCAGAGGGACAAAGACAGCCGACACAGGAAGAGAGAGAGACAGAGTGAAGGAGCAATTCAGGGGGCGAGAGAGGGTCAGACAGACCAACAGACACAGGGAACCCCCCTCGGCCCCCGGCATCTGCCCAGCCCCCTTGGCCAGGTGGGAAGACCGAAGCTCAGAGAGGTACTGCACCTGCCCGAGCCGCCCAGCAGTGCCCGGCTCCCCGCCCCAGCTTACCAGGTCACGGGGACCCTTCTTCTCTAGAAAGCCCTCATGGTAGTGAGAGGGCTTGGGGCCCCGGGGTGGGCCCAGGGCCGAGGCCATGGCGGGCAGGGGTCTCTGGCCGTCCTCTCCGTCCCAGCCGGGCACCCCAGCCGGGGCCAGGAAGCGGAGAAACAGGTTCCAGGGGAATTTCCTCTCCTCGGTCCGCCTGCCAGGCTCCCGAGCTCCCGCCCCTGCCGGCGCTGGGCGGGGGCTGGGCCTGGGCAGGTCCAGGGCTGCCAGGGGAATCCCGGTTTCTCTGTCCTCCCGGCAGGGCCAGGAGGAACCTGCTGGAGACTCCCGGGGGATGGGATGCCCGGGGAAGGCTTTGGATGCTGGCCAAAGATGGGCACAGGATGCCGTGGACAACTGGCACAGGGAAAGAAAGACCTGGAAGTGAGAACGAAAGGAGCGGAGAGCAGAGGGGCCAAGGGGCTTGAAAAATAGGATAATTCGTGCTCAGTGAGGCTGCCTGGATGCAAGAATAATTTTTCCATATCTGCAAAACAAACAAACAAAAATCTTATTGGGGGCTGGCTAGGAATTGTACTGATTTAGAGAGAATTGTCATCTTCCAATCCATGAACATGGTCTGCCTCTCTAATTACTTATATCTCCTTTGATGCTTTTGATGTAGGTGCTTGATAAATATTTTCTTTACTCCCATTCATCAGTGCCTTAGAAATATTTTTAAAATTCAGCTATTTTGTGAGGATATGGATTCCAGGGAGGAAAGGTAACCTCCTAAGAATTACCAAAAGCTTTTCAAAACAGCTATAGGGAAGCGGATGTGGCTCAAGAGATTGGGCTCCCACCTACCACATGAGAGGTCCCTGGTTCAGTTCCCGGTGCCTCCTAAAGAAGACAGTGAGCTGGCACCAAGGGGAGGTGTGGCAAGCTGACACCACAAGAGACATGAAGAAAAACACATTGAGAGACACAACAAGGCAGGGAGTGGAAGTTCCTAGTGCCTCCTAAAGAAGAAGAGCCAAACAGCGAGCTGGCATGGTAAGCTGATGCAGAAGAATGATGCAATAAGAGACACAAGAAGAAAAACATAATGAGAGACACGACAAAGCAGGGAACAGAGGTGGCTCGACTGATTAGGCACCTCCCACCCACATCAGAGGTCCCTGGTTCAGTTCCTGGTGCCTCCTAAAGAAACATGGAAGATGAACAGACACAGTGAGTGCAAACCACGAGGGGGTGGGGAGAAATAAATAAATTAAATAAATCTTAAAAAAAAAGCAGCTATAAAATGGTATTTCATGGTTTTTAAAAAAAATTGGTTTGAGTCATACCTTCAAAATTACTCTTTGAAAAGTTTAGGGAATAAATTCTGATTTTTAAAAATACTGAAATAAATCAGTCTCCTTTTTTTTTCCCTTTTTCTAATATCTTGGGCATTTTGCATATGTTTACAATTTATTCTTGTATTTATTGGTTTTGCAAAAGAAGGTATTGCCTTTCAGAGTCTTTATAACTAAAAGCAAATCATTTGGGGAGGAGCAGGTGTAGCTCACTGGTTGAGTGCCTGCTTGCCAGGTTCAGTCCCCACTACCTCCTAAAAAAAAAAAAAAAGCAAATGATTTGTTTTTTTGTTTTGTTTTCTTTTTTAGATTTATTATTTATTTATTTATTTCCTCTTTCCTGCCCCCGCCCCCCCGAGTTGTCTGCTCTCTGTGTCCATTTGTTGTGCGTTCTTTTGTGGCCACTCACCCTCTTGTCCGTGGCACCCAGAATCTGTGTCTCTTTTTGTTGGGTCACTTTGCTGCATCGGCTCTCCGTGTGTGAGGCACCACTCATGGGCAGGCTGCACCTTTTTTGCGCTTGGCGGCTCTCCTTACGGGGCACACTCCTTGCGCATGGGGCTCCCCCACGTGGGGGACACCCCTGGGTGGCAGGGCACTCCTTGTGCGCATCAGCACTGCATGTGGGCCAGCTCCACATGGGTCAAGGAGGCCCGGGGTTTGAACCGTGGACCTCCCATGTGGTAGGCAGATGCCCTAACCACTGGGCCAAGTCCTCTTCCCTGATTTGTTTTTAAAAAGGCAGTTTGCAGTAAAAAAAGAATATTCTCATTTAAAGAATATGTGACAAATTAAAACAAAAACATCCTGCACGTGATTTGTGATGTTTACAATTAATATTTAATTTTTCTGAGCAATTGTAAACAACATTGTATTTTTAAATTCACTTTTTGCAAGTTCTGGTGAAAACGTTGCTAGTGTACAGAAATCCAATGGATGTTTGTTGACCTTGAATCCTGCCTTCTTGCTGAACTCTCTTTTTAGGTTTTGGAAAAATTGTTGTAGGTTCCCTGGGATTTTCTATATTGCGTTATATGTAAATAGGGACAGTTTTATCTCTTCCTTTCCAATCAGTATGCCTTTGATTTCTTTTTCTTGCCTTATTGCATGACTGGAACTTCCAGTACTATGTATGTTCCAGTCCTATGATTTGCTCTTTGCCAAATCGAGGTACTCCCTTCCTATTCCTAGTTTGCCGAGCTTTGTTTTGTTTTTTAATCATGAAAGGACTTCAAATAAGGATCTAGGACCTCGCCTTTCCCCCCTGCTAGAAGCCACCTGCCTTTCTTGGCTCCTACTCCTTTCCTCCATCTTCAAAGCCTGCAAAGGTGGGTTGAGTCCTTCTCCCAGAGCATCAGTCTCTCTCTGCCTCCCCCTCTCATTTTTTAAAAAAGATTTACTTATTTATTTCTCCCCATTCCCTTGTTGTTTCTGCATTTTGCTGTGTCTATTTGTTGTGTGCTGAACTTTTTTTTAGGAGGTACTGGGAATTGAACCCAGGACCTCACACATGGGAGGGAGGCACCTAATTGCTTGAGCCACATCCACTCCCTGCTTTGTTGTGTCTCCTGGTTTTTCCTCCTTGTGTCTCTCGTTGCATCATCACGTTGTGGCAGCTCGCCATACCTGCCCATCACATGAGCTCACTATTTTGATCATCCTGTTTAGGAGGCACCAGGAACCTAAACCTGGGACCTCCCGTGTGGTAGGCAGGAGCTCAATCACTTGAGCCATATCCACTACCCTCCCCCTCCCATTTTAAGAACCTTGTGATTATACGGGGCCTAACTGGATAATCAGGATAAGTTCCTTCTTTTAATGTCAATTGATTAGCAACTTCCATTCTACCTGCAAGCCTAAATCCCTTGCTATGTAACCTGATATATTCACAGGTTTTGGGGATTAGGATGTGGATATCTTTGGGGAACCACTTTTCTGCCTACCACAGCCTGTAAAATACAGTGGATTACTTTGAGTGAATTTTAAAAAATGTTTTTTTAATAAGAGAAGTTGTGAGTTTACAAAACAATCATGCATAATATGCAAAATTCCCATACATCACTCCTCCACCAACACCTTGCATTACTGTGGAATATTTCTTACAGATTACAAAAGAACATCCTCAAAATATTACTACTAGATATGGTCTGTAGCATATATTTGGTATATTTTTCCATATGTCCCTATTATTAACACCATGTATTAGTATTGTCGATTTGTTATAATTCAGGGGGACAAATATAACTCTCATATTTGTCTTGTTAACCAGAGCCCTCCATCTGCCACTGGATTCCCTGTGTTATACACGCCTTGTTCCCTCCATCCGAAGTGTACACTCAGTGGCTCTCACTTCCATCACAGAGTTGTGTAGTCACTGCCTCAGTTGAATGTTTTCCTTAGCCCAGAAGAAAAAAATTCCATACCCCATTATTGAGACCCTTGATAGCATTAATAGAGCACCTTCTATGACACTGATGCAAGAATATTACAATGTACAATGTAATATATGTATAATATTTTGTACATATTACAATGTACAAAAATACATTAATTGTATTTTCCCCATGCATTACCATAGTCTTGCTGCCCTGTAATAATACATACATTTATTCTAGTTAATATAAGAATATTCTTGTATTTGTACTATTAAACACAATCCTCATCCACTACCAGGTTCACGATGTTATACAATCTCTAGATTATTCTCCAGTTTTCTTTCACATTGATAGAAATCCCCGCATCCCCCAGATGGCTCCCTCATCTGTTTGCTCGTTGTTTGTGCTCATTGTCTGCTCGTTGTTTTTGTTTTTTGTTTTTTTGCTTGTATTCTGTCTGTTTTTTCTTTAAGACGCACTGGAAACTGAACCCAGGACCTCCCATGTGGGAGGTGGGTGCTCAACTGCTTAAACCACATCTCCTCCACATTGATTGCATTTTGATGATCAAGCCATCCTTGCATTACTGCAGTAAACCCTGCTTTGTCATGTGGATAATTCTTTTATATATATATTGTTGAATTCTATTTCCCAATATTTTGTTAAGGATTTTTGCTTCTAAATTCATGAGGGATATGCTCTGTAGCTGTCTTGTTTTGGATTGTCTGTATCTAGTTTTGGTACCTGGGTAATATAAGCATCAAAAAGTGAATTGGGAAGTATTCCTGCTTTACAATTTTCTGAAAGAGAGTGTGTAAAATCGGTGTTAATTCTTCTTTAAACTTTGTTAGACCTCCAGTGAAACCACCCGGGCCTGGAGACTTCTTTTTCCAGAGTGTTTAAATTACACATTCAATTTCCTTAATATTTACAGGGTTAGGCTGTGTGGACTTTATACATGGAGCAAAGAATGATCTTTGTAAATCACTCAAGAGCTGGATGACCCTTGGCCAACCCCTTTATCTTGCCCAGCTGTCTAATAAAGTTGGTAATACTATCTGCCACGTAGGGACAATAAGGTTACAGCGGTTCGTTTTAATTTCAGTTATCAAAGGCAATGGGGAGCCATGGAAGGGTTTAGAGCAAGGGAGGGAGGTGGTAACAGTTGTATTTTAGAAAGACCCCCCTGAGTCAGGGTGTAAGATGGACAGGGGTGGGGGTGAAAGTGGAGGGGGATTGAGACTCAGGGAGGGGATTGTTAGGAACTGGGGGCCGGAGAGGCTGAAGGGAGAGGGCCCTGGAAGGTAGAGAGTGGAAATAAGTGGGTGAGGACATGGACTAAACTGAAGCCAATTTGGGCTTTGCTGGGCGCCTGCCTGGGGGCTGCCCGTTGGTGGCTGGACCCCAGGGTGGGGGTTCACAAGAGGCCTGGGCAGCCCAAAAAGAGAAATAATAATTGACATCGCTCCCGCTCTTACTATGTGACAAATCCTGCTCGAAACTCACTGCATGGATTAACTCATGCAATCCTGCCGGCCCCCGCCCCCCATTGCCCTCCCTTCTTCCCGCGCTGTAGGGACCCGGTGGGAGGGGGATCCCGGCGCTGGGAGGAGGCACAGCGACCGG
This sequence comes from Dasypus novemcinctus, assembly GCF_030445035.2. Classification (NCBI taxonomy): domain Eukaryota; kingdom Metazoa; phylum Chordata; class Mammalia; order Cingulata; family Dasypodidae; genus Dasypus; species Dasypus novemcinctus. The sequence continues at coordinate 81,784,666 of NC_080691.1, read as the reverse complement.
GGCGAAGGTCTCGGGACAGGGGCCGGGGACAAAGGACCCGGCTGCCCCAGCCGGGGCGCCAACAGCCAGACCCCGCCCCCCGGGCGGAGCCCCAAGAGGGCTGGGGGCGGGGCCGGGCCAGGCCGGCGGGGCAGGTTTGATTCGGGCGTTGATTGGCTGGCTGAGTACCAGCCCTTGTAGCCGATTGGATACATGAAACTCAGGCTCTTCTGCGGATTGGCCGAGGTAGACGACTGCCCATTGGCTGAGGCTGAGCTCAGGGAAGCTTCCGTTTACTACTGATTGGCTCGAAGGAGCGCGGCGGCTGCTGTCCATTGGCTGAACATGAGACAGGCCTTTTGTAATAGGCTGGCGGGCTCCCGCTCTGGCCCAATCGTGGACTCAGCGGAAGCGAGGGCGGGACCGCGAGGGTGGGCATTAACCTTTTAGTGACTGGCACCCGCATTGGGCGCGAACTTGCCTCTCGAGTCCAGCGCGCAAGCCCCAGGGGACACCGTGTTTCATTCCCCGGGCCTCAGTTTCTCCCCCGGTCCCCAAGGTTCTCAAGAGTGGTGGCCGCGGGCCTCTGTTTCCCCGCTCATCCCAGTGAGCTAAGTCCCCCGCGTCCTCCAGCCCCTATAGGGTGGTGCCACTGAGCGCCCCGAAAGCAGAGGTCCCAGCCTCAGTTTCCCCGCTTGGATCCATGAGCAGAGCTCCCAGGCTCTACCCTCTCCCAGGGACGGTGGCCTCAGTTTCCCGAATGATCCCAAGAGACCGAGCTCCCACGCTCACTCTCCAGTCTCGGAGGGCCCGGGCCTCAGTTTCCCTGCTGGCCCCAGCAAGCGTCCCTCACCCGCCCACCTGCCCCGGCCCAGGGCTCGGGCACACCCCTCCCACTCGGGGCGGGGCCGCGTCACGTGCCGAGAGAAAAGCGCCGGCAGCGCGCAGGGGGCCGGGCGCGGGGTGCTGCGGACATGGCAGGTAGGGCCCCCTTCGCGCGGGGCGGTGGGCGCGCGGGGCGCAGCGGCCAGAGCGGGTTGGGCGGGCCTCGCGCGGGCTGCTGGGCGCGGGGCGCAGCGGCCGGGGCCGGTTGGGCGGGCCTCGCGCGGGCGGCTGGGCGCGGGGCGCAGCGGCCGGGGTTGTTTGGGCGGGCCTCGCTCGGAGCCGTGGGCGCGCGGGGCGCAGCGGCCGGGGCGGGTTGGGCGGGCCTCGCGCGGGCGGCTGGGCGCGGGGCGCAGCGGCCGCGGCGGGTTGGGCGGGCCTCGCGGGAGGCGGTGGGCGCGCGGGGCTCAGCGGCCGGGGTGGGTTGGGCGGGCCTCGCGGGAGGCGGTGGACGCGCGGGGCGCAGCGGCCAAGGCGTGTTGGGCGGGTTGGGCGGGGGCTGCTGATGTGCAGAGCGCCGGGCACAGGGGGTTGGGCGGGCCTCGTGCGGAGCAGCTCGGCGCGCGGGACTCCGCTGCAGCCTGCCATTTCCCGCAGCTCCGGAGCCGCTGTCCCCGGCGGGCGGCGCGGTCGAGGAGGCGCCGGATGAGGACGAGGACGAGGTGGAGGCCGAGGACCACGAGCGGCCGGCGGGCACGGCCGGCGGGCGCAGCGGAGGCAGCAGCGGCGGCGGGGCCGGGTGCGGGGGCGGCGGCGGGCTGGGGGGTGCACTCACTCGGCGCGCGGTCACGCTGCGGGTGCTGCTCAAAGATTCGCTGCTGGAGCCGGGCACCGGGGTGCTGTCCATCTACTACCTGGTGAGCGCCCATCTCGCTGTCTGTCCTGGTGTGGGGATGGGAAACTGAGGCCCGGAGCCTCCAGACCCAGGGCAAGCCCTTCTGGGCGGGCGGATGTGGTTCGCCCAACACCCCATCCCACAAAGGGAGAAACTGAGGCTCAGAGAGGGGCGATGGGCAGCGTCTTCCTGGTTCTCTGGACCCCTCAGTGACTCGATTTTCCCGTCTGTAACCTTGGGACTGTTTTCTTTGGGGTTGGGTGAGGATTAAAGGAGTAAAACCCATGGCTTGTAGCCTGCCATCCTTCCTGTGTCAATTCTGAGTGGGAGCAATTGGTGAATTAGGCACTTGCTGTGTGCCAGGCTGTGTTGGGTGCTAGAGACTCAGTGTTGACCTAGGCAGTCCCTGTCCCCTGCCTTTAGGGGACACACAGTCCAGTGGGGCAGATAGACAGGTGACGAGATGCCGATTCGGGTGGACACCCAGGCATTGTAGGCAGAGGCCCAAGCTGACCTTGGGATCCAAGGAAGGCGTCCTGGAAGCGGTGCTGTAGGGGGAAGTGGGTGCCGGGCCCCCGGGAGCAGCCAGGGATCAAGGAGGGCTTCCCGGAGGAGGGGGCTTGGTGGCCAGCGGGTGCCAGGCCCCAGGCCCAGGCAGCCCACTGTCGCTCCAGGGGAAGAAGTTCATGGGGGACCTGCAGCCAGATGGGAGAATCGTCTGGCAGGAGACGGGGCAGGTGTTCAACTCACCCAGCGCCTGGGCCACCCACTGCAAGAAGCTGGTGAACCCAGCCAAGAAGTCGGGCTGCGGCTGGGCCTCCGTCAAGTACAAGGGCCAGAAGCTGGACAAGTACAAGGCTGCCTGGTTGAGGCGACACCAGCTCCATGTGCCATCAGCTGCCACTGACGAGGTGCGTCCTGCAGCCTCCCGTGGCAAACCTTCCCTAGCTCGTCGGAGGAGGGGTGCCCCGCTGGACACAGATCCTCCCAGGGCTGGTCTGCAGAGAGGGGATGTTGGAGCTGGGGTGTTGACGGATAGGTAGGAGTTTGGGAATGGCATGTGCAAAGCCATATAGGCACAAAACAACATGCTGCTTAGGGAACTGAATAGCTGGTGATGCTGGCGGCTTAGATGTCTTGGGGGGCTGGTGGGGCTGGAGATGTTGGCAGGGAGCAGGTGCTGGGGGGCCTTGAGTGCCAAGGTTATAAGTGTCCATGTTCCTCGAGTACTTACCAGCTGGGTGAACTTGGCCAGGGACCCTGTGTGTGCCTCGGTTTTCTTTATTTGTAAAATTCATTGGCTATTCATTTAGCAGGTATTTAGGAAATGCTTTCAGCCAGGCTCTTTTTTTGGGTGTATTGATTAAAATAGAGAAGAGAGAGAGAGAGAGAGAGAGAGAGAGAGAGAGAGAGAACCAATAAGTCGATCCTTGTGCATGCTCAGATGACATTTGAGCAGGGGACGGGAGGGGGAAGTAATGGGGAAGGGACTTGGCAAAGGCTAGGAGGCCCACGAGGCTGGAGGGGAGGGAGAGAGGGGGCAGGGCAGGGAGGGGCGGTGCGGGGCGTGCAGGGCCTGGAGGGCTGCGGGGAGGACGTGGGCTTTTACTGGGAAGGAGGTGGGAGCCATGGAGGGCTGTGGGCAGAGGAGGGGTGGGCCCCAACTAGTTGCTCACAGGCGCCCTCTGGCTGCTGCGGGGAGGACGGTGGGAGCTGGGGGACGAGGTGGGCACTGGTGGGGCTGGACCAGGGAGATGGCCTCGAGGGAAGAAGGGGGCAGGGTTTGGATGATTTTGAAAGTGGAGCTGACGGCGTTTGCAGATGGCTGGGACGTGGGGGTTCGGGGAAGGTTGCTGTCCTGAGCGAGTGGGTGGGCAGAGCTGCCCTCAGCCGCGATGGGGGGGCCTGGCCGGTGAAGGGAGCTCCAGCGCATTTGCTAAATGCTTGACACACACACGACCCCATTTCACCCCGACACCGCCACCTCTGTGAGGGCCGGAGGTCTGTCAGTGCTCTCCAGATGTGATGATCAGAGAGGTTAGGGCACTTGCCGGAGGACACACAGCTTGGACAAGGGACTCCAACCTGTGAAGTGCCTGCCCCCCATCCCGTTCCCCACCCCCAGAGCCTCAGCTCGCTGCCTCCCTCTAGCGGGCACCTGGCGCAATGGCAGGGTGCTAGGGCTCCAGCTCGCCTGGGTCAGGTTTTTGGGGGAGCCTGGTGGGGACCGGGGGTACCCGGCTGAGGGGCTCACCGCTCCCCTCCGCTTTGTCCCCACCAGAGCCCGGCCAGCGAAGGGGAGGAGGAGGAGCTGCTGATGGAGGAGGAGGAGGAGGAGGAGGCTCCGGCTGGAGTGTCTGCAGAGGACAAGAGCCGCAGACCCCCGGGGAAGGGCGCTTTGGAAACTGCCCACCCTGGTGAGGGGCATCGGGGAGCGGGCAGGGCCGGGCTCCGCTGGGGGAAGGGGCTGCCCACCGGCCAGACCTTCGTTTTCCTCAGCCCCCACCCCACCAGATGCCCCGCTGATTTTTCCTTTCCCCGCTGCCTAATTTCACTCTCACTGCCTGACTTCTCCAGCTCTAAGGATGCATTTCTTGGTACCGTGACCCTCTTTCTGTATGTGCCACCTGATTTCTTTGCTCCCCTAAAGGATTTCTTTACCCCCCCATTGCCTGATTTCCTTAGGCCTTACCCTGATTCCCCAGCCTCGCTGCCTGATTTCTTTCACCCACGGCTTGACTTCTTGAAATCATCACCACCTTTCCTGAGCTCCCCGTTTGATTTCATAGCTCCCTGCCCAATTTCTTAGCCTGCTGCCTGCTTTCCCAGCCCCGCAGCCTGATTTATTTATACTTATTTTTATTTTTTTAGATTTTTTATTTTATTTTCTCTCCCCACCCCCTCGTTGTTTGTATTTGCTGTGTCTGTTCGTTTTGTTTCTTTAGGAGGCACCGGGAAACTCTGCCCCCTACTTTGTACTCTCGTTATGTTTTTTCTTCTTGTGTCTCTTGTTGGGTCAGCTTGCTGTGCCTATCTGGGCGCCAGCTTGCGTCTTATTTAGGAAGCATCGGGAACCCAACAAATGGGCCTCCCTCCCATGTTGTAGGCGGGAGCCTAATCGCTTGAGCCACATCTGTGTCCCGATTTTCATTTTTTCCTATTTCTTGTTTTACTCTTGTGTTTTTCAATCTTTTACTCTGGGGAGTAGATGTAGCTCAAGCACTTGAGTGCCTGTTTCCCATGTATGAGATCCTGGGTTCGATGCCCAGTATCTCCTAAAAAAGCACAACAAAACCAATTCTCATTGGGAAGCAGTTGTAGCTCAGTGGCTGAGCACCTGCTTCCCATGTATGAGGTCCTGGGTTCAAGCCCCAGTACCTCCTAAAAAATATCCACATTTTTTATTCTTTTTTTTTTTTTATTAAAAATTTTGTTTTGTTTTTTTCTTTTTTTTGTTCTTGTTGTCCTCTTTTTCCCCTCCCCTCCCCTCCCCTTTCTGCACTTGTTTCTTCTTGAACTGCCCTTTCCTTGTCTTCCAGTTCTGGGCTGGGGAGGGACTGACGCTGCCTGCCCCCCCCCCCCCCAGAAGCCGCCCCCCCCGGGAAGCCAGTGGAAAGCAGGGTCCGGGTGCCCGTCCGCTACTGCACCCTGGGCAGCCGGGACTCTGCCAGGTGAGGCCTGCTTCCTGCCCGCCCCGACCCCTCCCCGGCTGCCCCGGAGCCCCTGCTGGGCGTGGGAGGGGACAGGGCTCGGGGAGCCAGGCCTCCGCTCCTCCCAGCTGGCTGGGGTTCCCTGAGGCTGAGGGCCCCTCCCGGCCCCTCCAGGGACCCCCACACCCTGGTGGAAGTGACCTCCTTTGCAGCCATCAACAAGTTCCAGCCGTTCAACGTGGCTGTTTCCAGCAACGTGCTGTTCCTGCTGGTGGGTGGCTGAGCGCCCTTCCCCTGCCCGGGGTGGGTGGGGGGGCCAGGGGCTCCCAGGGCCTGGGGTACCCAAGGGAGGGCGGGACCCTGGAGCATCCGTCCACGAGGGCAGGAGCCTGTCTTCCTGGCTCGCAGTGGTAAACAGCCGGCGCTGCATACACGTCGAGGTGGAGCGGGCGGGGGTGTGGCCTGGGCCGTTCTCTGATGTCACCCTCCCTAACCCCCCCCATCCTGTCCCCAGGACTTCCACAGTCACCTGACGCGGAGCGAGGTCGTGGGCTACCTGGGGGGCCGCTGGGACACCACCAGCCAGAGTGGGTATGGGGGCCGGGGGGGCTGGGGGCCGCTTGGGGTGCGGGAGCCGTACCCACGCCGCACCCCGCCTCCGCGCAGTGCTCACGGTGCTGAGAGCCTTTCCCTGCCGGAGCCGCCTCGGGGACCCCGACACGGCGGCCGCCGTGGAAGAGGAGGTGAGGGGGCGCCGGGGGCTTGGGGTGGGGGGCTGGGGGCGCCCGGGGCTCCAGCTGGCCTCTGTCCCCCAGATCTGCCACAGCCTGTTCCTGCGGGGCCTGTCCCTGGTGGGCTGGTACCACAGTCACCCGCACGGCCCGGCGCTGCCCTCGCTGCGGGACATCGACGCGCAGATGGAGTACCAGCTGCGGCTGCAGGGCTCGGGCAATGGCTTCCAGCCCTGCCTGGCCCTGCTCTGCTGTGAGCCCCTCGGGCGCGGGGCCCCGGGGCTGGGGGGCGGGGGCCGCCGAGCGCCCCATCCAGGCCTGGCGTCTCCCCCTCTCCCCCCAGCCCCTTACTACCCCGGCAACCCCGGCCCCGAGTCCAAGATCGCGCCCTTCTGGGTGATGCCGCCGCCCGAGGTAGGTGGGGAGCGGGGGCGGCTGCGGGGTGCGGGGGAGGTATGCCGGGCCAGCAGGGCTCTTGGGGGGCGGGGCCTCGGTTGCTGCCACCTGTGACATGGGGACAAGCGTGGCCTGAGGTTCCTGCCGGGACCAGCTTTGGACACCGCCGCCCCCTCCCCTCGCTGTCCCCTGCGGGGCCCCCAGTGGCTCTGGACCACTGATCCAGGGACAGTCGAGCCTGGAGCCCGGGGCACCGCCGTCCCGGGACCGGGGGTCGCGGTGAGTCCTCGCTGACGGACCCGTGTCCCGCCAGCAAAGACCGGGCGACTACGGCATCCCCATGGACGTGGAGATGGCCTGCGTCCAGGACGGCTTCCTGACCAACGACATCCTGCGCGAGATGGTGAGCTTGTGCCTGGGCGCAGCGCGGCACCACCTCGCAGTGTCGGGACAGCTGGTCCTGGCCGCTTGCGTGCCCCCGGCCCCCGGCCCCCTCTGCCCGGCCACCCAGTCCCCAAGGAGAGAAACGGGTTGTCAGAGGTGCCCAGGTAGTGGTGATCGTGGGGGTTTGAGAGGCCCCGGACGGGCTTGTTGGACGGAGCCAGGGCGCGGGGCTGGGGCCGCGCGGGGGTCGGGCCCTGCCCTCCTGCCCCTCGTTTGGACCCTCGAGGTGGGTCTCGGCTGCTGGCCCCTGCTGTGTGGGGTTGGAAGCTGCGGGGGGCAGGCAGCGCCCCGTCTCCAGGGCCCGGCGGGGGGTGGGAGGGAGGGTGCCATCCTGCGCCGCCCGCAGACGCTGCTGCTGGACTTCTACAAGGGGGCCCCCGACCTGGTGCGCTTCCAGGAGCCCTGGAGCCACGAGCACACCTACCTGGACAAGCTCAAGGTGAGCGCAGGGCCCCGGGCCCGAGCCAGGGGCAGCCCCTGCCGCCTCCTGCCCCAAAGCAGACGAGCGGGGAGCAGGCCGGCCTGGGCCGGGGGTGGGGGCCATCCACACGTAGAGTGTGAGGAGCCCGTGGACTCGCGGCCCCCGACGCCCCAGGAGAGCAGCCGCCCTGGCTCCTCGTTCCGCCCTGGCCGCCCCCCGGGGGGTGTGACGCAAGGGCTCCCTGGGCACCGGGACCCGCTGGGGCTATCTGGAGGGGCGCTGCCTGCAGGCCGCCCTGTCGGCCAGGGCTGGAGGCGGACGGGGTGCGAGCGGGGCACGGGCCCTGCAGGTGCCCCCTCCACCAGCCACGCGTCCCCGGGCCCCGAGCTCAGGCAGGAGACCGGGGCGCGGCGAGGGGCGCCTGCGGCTGCGGGGATCTGACGCAGCCCCTCTTTCCAGCTCTCCTTGGCCAGCAGGACGCCCAGGGACCAGGGGCTGGGCCCCGCGCTGGAGCAGGTCTACAGCGCCCTCAGGCAGGGCAGCTGAGGGCCCTGGGCCGGGCGTGTGGGGGTGGTCTCGGGGAACCCCATGCCCTGCCCCCTCGGGGGCGCCTGGGCGGGTCTGAGGCCCTGTCATGCTGTCTCCTTTCTGGTGCCGATAATAAAGACACGAGAAACAAGCCGCACCCGCGTGTCTCCCTTGGGCCCGGGGCCCACGCCTTGGCGGGGGTGGCCCCACACGCCGCCCTGCCCTCCTGGTGGCGGCTGTGGGTGCACAGCCAGGGGGGAGCCGCAGTCTTGGGGTCCGGGGCGACCCTGCTGTGGCTGGTGACTGTCGGGGTGTGGGAGTGTGATGGGGGAAGACCCTGCCGTGTGCACGCCGGGACAAGGCAGCCGAGTATAGAAAGAGACATTTAATACTTTTTTTATAAAAACCAGAGTGACATCTCGAGTTGCCCCCAGGGAGCACTGCCGCGGGCCCGCCCCCGCATATGGGTGGGGGGGAGCGGGGCCCGGGGGGTGGGGGGGGCTGTGGTCCAAGCTGAAGTGACGGCGGTGCGGGGGCCGCTCGCCGGGCAGGGGCTCGGGGTCCCGAGAGCTCCTGCTTGGTCTAGAGGGGCCCGCGGCTGGGGCGGGCGGTTGGCTGGGGCAGGGGGTGCCAGCGCCTGCCCCCGGGGCCCGGCAGAGGGTCTCGCCAAAGCCTTGTGCCTGACCTTGGGTGACCTGGAGGGGTGTAGCTGGTGGCTGGAGAGAAACCTGCCCCTGTGTGCTTGGTGGGGGCAGGAAGGGGCCCGCGTCGGGAGGGCTGGGGGGGGGTCTTGTGGGCGGCTGGGGCCGCGGGCCCGTCTGAGCTAGCGGGAGGGGACGCTGCCCGCCAGGCTCCTCTCCCGGGTGTGGGGTGTGCGGGAAGGTGAGCCTGGCCCTGGTTCTAGGAGGCCCTGGGAGGAGGAGCCCTGGGGAGGGAGCACCTAGGAGGGGGGCGGGGGGAGGGAGCACCTGGGCGGGGGGCGGGGCAGGGGCCCATCGCCGGCAACGGGCTGGGAAGGGAGCCTCGTGGGCCCGAGCCCGGGCCGCCCTGCCCACGGTCACTGCCGTCCGCTGCGGGTGGACCCCGGGCGGGGGGGGCGTGCCCCCTCGTCAGGACGGAGGTGGGGACCGCGGGGGGGTGCTGGAGAAGAGGCCCGCGGGGACCCCCGTGCCCGAGCAGGGGCCTTAGTGTTTGAGGAGCACCGTAGTGTGGCCGGGCCGCGGGCCGCCGCGGGCGCCGCTCACTGGGGCAGGGGCACCAGCACTTCCACGTAGCTGAGCGGGAAGAAGCCCGACTGGCCGCTGAGCATGCCCTCGTACCAGTTCTCGTCGATCTGGTTGGTCAGCGTGATGATGTCGCCCTCGCGGAAGCCCAGCTCCCCGTCGTTCTCGGGCTCGAAGTCGTACAGCGCCTTGCAGCTCGGCTGGTCCAGGGGCGCTGGGGGGCAGGGGGGGGGGGCGTGAGGGCCGCGGCCCCGCCCAGACCCCGGGCTACCAGGCGCCCACCCGGCCCTGCGCCCCTGCCTCCCTGCCTGTGGCTGAGCTGGGAGCCGGGAGGGACCCTGCCTCCCCCCACTGCCCCACGGGGCCGTCCGAGCCAGCGTGGCCGTCTGAGAGGCTCTGCCACCGGGCTACGCACATGGGGCCAGAAGGGGCTCCGGCGGGGGCGGGGCGCCTGGGGGGGCAGCCGGGCTCATTCACGGGGGGCCGCAGGGCGGGGCCGGGGTGGGGACACTCACGCATGCTCCTGCTGGGGGTCCGGATGGGCTTCTCGGAGGAGCGGAAAGACGAAGAAGCTGCGCGCAGACCACACGGGGTCAGGGCAGGGGCCCTCGGGGGCCCCAATTCCTGATCCCCGGGGACCCCTCCCCCTCCCAGGGGCCTGTGGCAGGCTGGGGAACGCGCCTGGGGGTATCCCCCAAGTGGCCCCGGGAGACGCCCCGGGTGTGCGGCCGCCCGTTACCTGTGATCTTGGGGGCCGTGGCGCAGGGGAAGCCCCCGTTGGGCTGCTCGGGCTCCCCGAGGTCGAAGGGCTCCCGGGGCTTGGGCTTGTACTCCCGCTTGGGGCGCGAGGAGGCTTCCCGCATCCTGCGGGGGGAAGGAGAGCTGGGGGCGCCCGCCGAGGACCGCGCCCGCGCACTCGCTGCGCCACCCCCCTCGAGGGTCTCCGCTGCGGTGCGGGGGGAGGAGGGGCCCTGGGGCACTGCATGATGGGCAGACACGGAGCCTGTGGACGCGGCCTGGGGCCCGGGTGCCGTGAGGCCGCCAGCCGGGGCCTGTGGAAAGCCGCTACCCGCCGACGTGTGCAGGGCGCTGCAAAGCGCCCTCGGAGCCTGGGGGCCTGGTGCCCACCACTGCCACCCCCAGGACGTGCGGCAGCGCCCACTTGCCCTCCGAGGGCCCTCGGTGGTGGCGGCTGTGAGGACGCTCTTGGAGAAACACGCCCCGAGCTGCCCGGCACCGAGGCGGGCAGGCGCGACTGGACAGCGCTCTGGTGGCCCCCCGCCCGTGCCCGGCCAGCCCCTCTGCCCGCTGCCTGCATGGGCAGAAGGGGCACGTCCTCTTTCGCCGGCGCACGTGGTGGGTGCAGAGCCACCCTGGGGCCTGGGACAGCGTGGCAGCAGTGCTGCTCGCTGGGGCCTGTGTGGCCCAGACAGAGCCGCAGCCCCACACGGATGCTTCTGCTCACCCGCTCCGGGTGTGAGCCCACGGGCACGAGGCCCTCTGGGGACAGTCTGCCCTAAGTTTGGGGACAGTCTGCGCCCAAATAGCCTGGGCCCCAACTGGGAGAGGAGACTCTTCCAGCAGGCCTGCCGCTCCAGACGCTAACGAGCCTGAACGCGAGAGCAGCAGGAGCAGCCGCGGGCTGGGAGTCAGCTGGACAGGAAGGGAAAGGAGAAGCCGCCGCCATGGCGTGATGGGGAACCTGAGCAGCTGAAACTGGAGCCAGTCGAGTCCTGTCGCCCAGGGGGTGGCGCCTGCTTCAGGGGCGGGAAGTGGAGGCGGCTGCACCTGCCCCCACCCAGCGGGCCCCTGTGGGCCCCTCATGCCCGGGACACTCGCCAGTGGGGACCCAGCCCTTACTGGGGGCAGCCCGGTTTACACCACAAGGGGCAGGGACAGGCTTCCACCCACGCTGGCAGGAAAGCAAGGGCGGGGGACCCTGGCAGCACCTCTGTCCACACCCAGCAGCTGAGGGAGGCGGGCGGGCACCGCGGCTGCCTCCTGCTGGTCCGCGCTGGGGTGCAGGGGCGCCCCAGACCCCACCCGAGGCGGCCTGGGTCTGCGGAGCCGGCACTCGTTCTCAGCCCGTGTGCACCTGCCTCGGCCGCGCACACCCCGCTCGGGCACCGCACGGCAGGCTCGGCACGCCCAGGCAGGGCTGTCGCCACGGCGTGACGGTGTGACCGCACCCTCTTCCTCTCGGACGCAGAGGCCCAGCTGCTCCCTCCCTTGGGCTGGCGAGGGGAGGGGTTTGCGGGGCCACTGCTTGAGCGACTTCTCTGCTGACCACGTTTCCTGGGCGCTGCGCAACCGCCACGAAACACGGGGTCCTGAGGCGCCGAGGACAGGACCCGTGACCTGTGACCCATGACCTCCCCGAGGGTTACTGCAGGGGCCTCCCTGCTCCTAGCTGGGTGTGTAACCTGCAAGTGCTCAACACCGTCCTTGTAAACTGAGGCACTACGTTGGCCTCCTCGATGAAAACCTGGATCGGATCCCTGCAAGCCTACCCTGGGACCCACAGTGCCCGCTGCCAGGCAGAGACGGAAGGGGCCTTGATGGACGGCCACCTGGACGCCGGGCAGACCTGGGGACGGGGGTGGGGCCCGGGCTCACCTGCGCTTGAGCTTGTCGGCCAGCTCGTCGAGGATCTGCACGGCCTGCCGGTGGTAGTCCAGCTGGGCGTCCACCAGGGCTGAGAGCTGGCTCACCTGCTCGATCTGCAAGGGGCCCGCCCTGAGCACACGCTCCGCCTCCCACTGCCAGGCCACCCCCTGCAGGAAGCCCTCCCAGCCACGCCAGCCCACAGGGACCCGGCCGCCGCCCCATCAGCTCCGACCCCACACAGAAGCCGGGGGAGGTCACAGGCCCCAGAGGGGACTCCGAAACCCCGGGCCAGGGTCCCACCAGCTCTGCCCGCCACAGCAGGGGGCGGGCCGCTGCCCGGCTGGGCCGCCAGGGCCCCCCAGCAGCCGCCGCTCCTCAGCTCCCCCACCCTCGGAGGCTGCCTGCCCGGGCCACGCACGTCGGTCTCCAGGAGGTTGTGCATGCTGGTCTCCGCCACCTCCTTGGACTCCTCGAACTTCTCCAGGGCCTGGCGCAGCTCGTCGTCGGGGATCTTGCCCTGCCGCTTCTTCTTGTAGTCGAAGTCCAGGCGGCGGCCCTCCAGCTTCTTCAGGTGGTGCTGCGGCGACAGGGGCGGGCGGGCGTCAGGGGCGGCGCAGGGGGCTGCTCCCGGGGGGCGGGGGCGGGGGCGGCACCTGGATCTCCTTCAGGTCCTTGTCGCACAGGTTCTGCAGGGGGTCGATGAAGTTCTGCTTGACCTCGATGTCCAGGGAGTCCTTCACCTCGGCCAGGCGCTTCATGGACTCGCCCGCGTCCAGCAGGGCGTCGCCTGCGGGGAGGGGCAAGCACCTGCGCTCGGGGCTGTGGTCCACGGGTCGCCAGAGGCAGCCCGAGGACTGGGCCCCGGAGCCCGGCCGGCGCTGGCGGGGACGGACTACACGAGCTGCTCCCTGGCCCGGGGACCAGCCGCCTGCAGCTCCCAGAGCCGCGGGAGGCAGCGCCCGCCTCCCCCGTCCTCACGCCCGCTGCCCCCTCGGAGACCCCCGTGACCACCCCGTTTAGGCACCCTGCCCAGCGGCCCCTGCTCCGCACACCCACCCCTCCCTGACGGACACCCGCCTGTCTGCTCAGCCCCCCGCAGGAACGCCACTTCACCCGTTGCACAGCCGCATGCCCGGGACGGTTCCCGGCACACAGCAGGTGCTCAAGAAGCGTTTTCTGGACGCAGTCACCACAGTGGCACTGCCCCAGCCCCCTCCGGACGCCCGGCCCTGTGCTACGCCTCACGCGCCCTGTCCTTCAGGCCCCCGGTGACCCGGGCGGCGGTGGGCACGGGGTTTCCCGGGAAGCCACGACGCCTCCTCGGCCGGAGCCAGGCTCCAGCTGAGCAGGTGGGGTGGGGAGGGGGCCCCGGCACCCCCAGGCGCGGGCTCACCGAAGTTGGACTCGCCGCCCAGCTCCCGGCCGTGGCGGGTCATGCACTCGCCCAGGAGCCCCTCCGGCTGCGGGTAGCCGGGGCTCTTCACCTGCCCGCGGATCTTGGACACGGTGTTGAGCATCGTCAGCTTGGCCCGCGAGGCTGGAAAGGACGGGCAGGCGGGCGTGGGCTCGGGGGGCCGCTTCCCTGCCCCCAGGCCTGCGGGGGCCTCTGTCCACGGCCTGAGGGCTCCCCGGTCCCCCCCGGCTGCTCCCTGCAGCTGGGCAGGAGGAAGGGGCAGTGGGCAGCGTGAGCCCCTCCTGGCCCAGGTGCCATCGTGGATTCTCAGCAGCCCCAGGGCCTTGGGCCGAGGCTGCGGCAGCCCCTCCTCTTCCTGGCAGGGGAGCCCCGCAGGGTGGCGGCCAGGCCGCAGGGCTCCCCGCACTACCCAGGCCTGGGGGCCGAGGGGGTGAGCAGCCGGCCTCGTTCGCCATCCACCTGGGCCCACGCCCCTCGAGGCCGAGTGCACAGCTGCCGGCCTGCACCCACCGCCTCTGCTGCGGAACTGGCACTGGCTTCCCGCTTTCCTGGGGGAGGTGCCCCAGCCTCCCGGGGTCCAGGAGACCCCTGCCCCATGCACGCAAGGGAGGTGTGTGGTGCAGGTCAGTAAACGGGGGGCGGGCGGCCAGTTCAGACCGGCCAGCTGAGGGGGTGGGGGCCTGGCGCACGAACGGTGGGAGAAGACAGGCCTCCTGCTGGGGTTGTGAGCTGTCAGGACGGCGGGAGCCCAGGGCCGCCCCGAGGAACGAGCCCGCCGTGGAGGAAGCTGAGCTGCCAGTGACGCCTGGGTCCAGCCACGCCTGAGGCCTGCCGGCCAGGGCTCGTCACCTCTGCGTGCCCACACGGCCCCTGTGGGCCCCAGCAACTGGAAGCCTTGGGGCCGGCAGGCCCTGGGCGCTGCCTGGCACCCCTACCTGGGTTGGGCTGCAGGTACTCGATGGTCCTGGCCAGCACTTCCGCCACAGCCTTGCTGGTAACGTCCACCTTCTGCCGAGGAAGGAGAGCACGGGGCTTGCAGCCGCCGGGGACCCGGAGCCAAAGCCGGGGCTCGGGGGTCTGGAGGAGCCCGCGCTCGCACCCACTGCCTGCCAGGCCTGCCCCCCGTCCTCACTAAATCGCACCTGCCCGCCGCCCGCTCAGGGTGCCTCTGCCCCCAGTTCTCTCCTGAAGGGTGCTGCCCCCTACCCCAGCCCAAGCACCCCCGGCTCAGGCCCATCACAGCCGTGCCCCCCCGCCCCCTCCCCTCTGGCCGTGGGCACTGGCGGGGGGCACCGCTGCGCCGACTGGCAGGGACGCCCTCCCTCTTCCCAGCACCTTCTCCATTTCCTTGAAGTCATCGTCGAGCTTGGTCCCTTCGGCTCCTCCGACCTTCTCACTGACCAGCTGGAAGAGAGGAGGGAGCAGCATGAGCCCAAGGGGCCCCTGGCCTTCTGCCGCCCATCCCTGCTGGCGGGAGACGGTGGGCGACCGGGCGCCCGGAGGGCCCCCAGGGACGCTGAACACGGGGGCAAACATTAAGCCGGGCGCGCTGGCGAGACCCGTGCCCCAAACCCACCACGAGGGAGTGGCCGCTGCGTGCGGAGGCGCAGGGAGGAGGACGGCAAGTGGGGGGGGACGGGCCTGCCTCGCTCTATGGGCCCCCGGGGCTGCGTGCCGAGGGGGCGCTCGCCCCTGAGCCGGGGACTCCAGATGCCCAGGAAGCAACACCCAGGGTGACGCCAAGGCCACGACCAGGGCGCGCTCACACCGGGGGGCCAGAACCGCCCGACGGCACATCTCAGCAACGGCGGGTCACGGGCGGCCTGCGGGGCCGTGGGGCATTTGGAGGTGGCCCCGGGGACAGTGGTTCTTGGGAAGGGACAAGTGTCCCTGCCGCGGTGGCTCAGCTGGGCGTGAGGCTAAGCGTGGGAAGCACACGCCCTGGGGGGTGGTCCCGGAGGCACCCCACAGCCCCGAGTGTGGGGGCTGAGAGGCGGCGCAGGCAGGTCGGGAGCAGGGGGTGGCGGTGGCTGCGCCCCTACACCTGGGCTGCACTTCGCACATGTCTGGCCCCTCGGGGACCGCTCAGCGCTGCTGTGACGGCTAGATGGCCGTGTGGCCTGATGAGGGGGCACAGAGCCCGCAGGCCTGGGGGTGTGGCGGCGGCAGGACACACGTGTTCTGAGTCAGAGCCCCCTCTGGTGGCAGTGAGACCCCATCAACTCAGCAGGGGCGGCTGTCCCCACAGCCCCGTGGGCAACACGAGCCAGGCGTCACAAGAGGAAGGCACGAGTGGGAGGCCTGTGGCTCTCCCCAGGAGGGGCCGGGCCCGGGGCAGGGAGCCCCTGGGGGCAGGGGGCAGGGGCAGGACCGCGGGGATGGCCGGTACCCGGGTGCTCGCTCTCCCAGGGAGAGGCACGCCGAGCTGCCCTCTGCCCCTCAGTGGAGCCCTGCCCCCTGCCCCCGCCCCGGCCCCTGCACTCAGCGGAGGGCGCCCTCCTCGGGCCCCTCCCGGGCTCTTCCAGCACCCAGTGCCCAGAGACCGGCCTCCGCTGCCCGAGGAAGGCCGGCCCTCCCGGAGGCTCAGCCCTGGGACCCGAGGGGCAACGCCTGCAGGTACGCGGGGGTGAGGCTGCGCCCCCGGGGCAGGCCACCTTCCACCTGGGTGCTCTTGACCCGTGGCCCTCCTGACCTGTCTCCCCTCGGCGAAAGGGGCTGCTGGGGGATCAGCGGGCCGAGGGGAGGCACCAGCACCCAGCGCCCCTACTGCTGCCTACCTCCCGCGCGCCTGTCCCTCCACGGGGCTGTGCAGAGCTCCAGGTGGGGTCCGGCCCACGCATCTCTCAGTCCCACAGCCCCGCAGTCAGCGGACGGGGCTGGGCACCCCCGCGGGTCCGCGGTTCTTAGCTCTGCTGCCCAGAGGCACCCTAGAAACACCCCGTCCCAGCCGGGGGGCGTGGGCGCGGGCCCAGGGGAGAGGCAGAGCCCCAGCACTGAGGGGGCGCAGGCAGGAGGCGGGCTCCTCCCCCTTTCTGCTCAGTGAGGTTCCAGAGGCGTGCCCACCTCTCCCAGGCATTTTGGGGTGTCCCACAGTCTCTCACAGGGTGGTTTCGCTTCTCGTGATTATAGTAAAACAGGACATTCTCAAATCTGGTGATTGCCAGAAAAGGAAATGAGCCGCGGGGCAGCAGACGCTTCTGGTAAGTGGGGGGGAGCGCCGCGGCCGACGGTGCAGAAACCACATCTCCGGGGCTGGGGGTGGCCCCGAGGGGCAGGACCTGGGCAGGCCTTGGCCATCCCCAGCCCCTACAGTCCCGCTAGGGACCCCAAAGCAGCCTCCATTCCTGTTTAGGTGAGCAGAGCGGCCGCCAGGCTGGCGGACAAAGGCACGGACGCCTGCAGGACGGTGCCCGCCAGGGGCCTCGACTCTCCCTCCTGGTCAGTCGCCGGCCCAACCTGACCCTCCCCGGCCTGGGGGGGACACAGAGCCCAGCTCCGATGAGCTCCCGATCTAGACGGGGCGCCCGACGGCCCCCACGTGCATGCAGTTAAGGGAGGAGAGGCAGTGAGGGTGGGGGGGCACCAGGAGGGCAAGCCGACCTCACGTGGCCTCTGCGGGGGGACCACCAAGGAAGGGGCGCCCTGCTGGAGGCACAGCGCTCCCGAGCAGCTCTCCACGACCTGGTCCTCGCCTGGAGTGCAGAGGGCCGGTCTGCCCGCCCCGTGACACCGCCAGCCCCCAGGGGCGGTGCCCGCGAGCCTGGGGCGCAGCCGGGCGAGAAGCTGGGCCGTGAGGCCCGTGGACCCCCGAGGGAGGGGGCAGGACTGCTGGTCTCGGCAGGTCTGCCGAGCGGGTGGGCGGAGGAGCCCGCCAGGAGAGGGGCTGCCCAGGGCCTGCTCTGCAGCAGGCGGGTCTCAGCACCGGCGAGGGCTCAGGGTGCCCAGGGGGCGGGGCAGAGCCTGGCTGGGTGTCTCACCCCCCCACGTCCTCAACCTCGGCGCCATGGGGACCCCTGTCCTCTGCCCTCGTTCTGAGCTCCGCCTGCCCCCATCGCCTCTCCCCACCGTGCGCCTCCCCTCCCTGGAGGGGCACCCCCGTCCCACCTCCCCGGGCTGCCACGTGGGCAGGCCCCCCCCAGCACCCACGACAGCCCTGGTGCAGCCTGCCCCGGCGGTGCGGCACCCCCCATCTTCATTCCTGCTCACGGCCACCTGACGGAGTGGGGTCCGCCCACTGCAGGGCTGAGGAAGCCGAGGCTCGGGGCGGCCGTGTCTCCTGGGCAGCGCGGGCTCAGGGTGCAAACGCGGGCAGATGTCCGGGAGCTCCACGCTTGCGGTGACGCCACGCATACTGCTGAGACGGCTGGGACGGGGCGCCCACGCCCCCTGCTTCCCGGAGGCGGTGACCCAGGGGCAGGCCTCCGGGGACAGCAGGGCTTTGCCGGGTGGGAAAGGGAGCTGTGGGCCCAGGGGTTGGCTCGGGTGAAGAAGCATCAGGACAGGCGCTGTGCGCGGGGACCCGTGTCCAGCAAGGCCAGACGGCGAAGGGGAGCTGATGTGGCCGTAGGCAGAGTCCCACCCAAGTGGTGGGGAGACGGCGCCCACGGGGCTGACACCGGCTCCCTGCCCGGCCCTACCCGGCTGGAGGGGACAAGCCCTGTGCCCTGGTCATGCCAAGAGCCCCCGTGGCTCGGGGACGAGGGCTGACGCCAGGCCCGCTGGAGACCCCGGCTGCACATGGGGGTGCGGGGAGGCGGCTGGGCTGGCAGAAGCTGAAGGGCATGAGGGAAGAGGGGAGCAGCACGGCCGTGCAGGCCAGCCTGCCGTGCTGGCCGCCAGCCAGAGATGCGCGGGCACAGGGCACAGGGTGCTGCGGCGGGGCGCCCGGGCCTCGGGTGCGGGGAGCACCACTGCGCAGGCCCTTCCCAGGCAGCGTCGCCCCGAGGACAGGCTCGTGCTGGGGGGCCCCGATCCTGCCCTGCTTTGTCCAGGCGGCTTGGGCGGCTCCCCCAGGAAACCCTCGTGCCCGGGTCCGGCCTGGACTTTGCTGCTCTCAATGACATGCTGGCCCAGGCAGGCCAGGGCCGGCCCCAGGCCCGGTTTCGCGCT
Source organism: Dasypus novemcinctus (assembly GCF_030445035.2). NCBI lineage: Eukaryota > Metazoa > Chordata > Mammalia > Cingulata > Dasypodidae > Dasypus > Dasypus novemcinctus. The sequence continues at coordinate 81,766,447 of NC_080691.1, read as the reverse complement.
GGGGAAGGGAGTGCCCCTGACGTGGAGGTGGGTTTCCGTTCCGGGGCAGGGGACGCGCCCCCACGCAGGCCTGTGAGCCTTCACGAGAACGGGCGGACTGCGGGGCTCTTCCTCCAGGGACGGGCGTCCTGGGGGGCTCTGGGCACCGACACGCTTATTCAGCGACCTGGGCGCAAGCAGCGATTGTGCCCCAAGGGGAACGAGGGCCTAGTGCAGAAGGCCAGGCGGCGGGGACGTGGCGAGAGCCACGGCAGAGCGGACCCAGGGCAGGTGGGCTGGGGGCACCTATCGTACCCGTCACGGGGGTCACGTCTACGCGGTGACGCCAGCGGGACCAGCACCCCCACCCCAGGAGGAAGCCGAGGACTGCAGAGCCCAGAGAGCTTCAAGTCGCGGGGCCGGCTCGAGGAGCAGCGGGATGGGACCTCAGCCCGCCCGGCCGCCCGGCCCACGGCTGGCTAAGGACCCCCGGGCACCCGGCGGCGGAGGGCTGGGGCGGCGTCGGGCCTGCCCCTGGCTGCCCGGTGACCAGGCCTGGAAGGCTGGGGCGCTGACGACTTTCTGTCGCAGAAGCGTGGGGCAGGGGCCTGGGGGACTTCTTCACCGGCGACGACGGTGTGCGGGCGCAGGGGAGGGCGGGCGCGAGGACGGGGGCGTTGGGCTCTAAGGCCCTTCCAGCCGCAGGTGCCCCCACCTGGAGGGTGTCGTCCAAACCCGTCCACAGCAACCGTGGTGCGTTTCCGTGACAGTTTCCACCGCGCGGCAGAGGCCCACGACGGCAGGGGCCCGGGACGGGTCTGCTGCCCGCCGCCCGTCAGCAGCAGCCCCTCCCTGCCCTCTGCTGGTGCCCTGGTCCCTAGCTCGGAGCCGCTAAGGACGCCCGGCGACGCGCTCCCGGGAGAACCGGCTCCCTTCTGGGAAAGCAGCCACGGGAGCGGGGGAAGCCTCTGGTTCTGGGGTCCCTGCTCGGAACCCTCGGGACTGGCACGATGGAAGCGTGCCTGCGACACCCGCAGGAGAGCACCCGGGCACCCGGCAGGGGTCTCCCAGGGGAGAGGAGGGGAGTGGGAAGCAGCTGGAAAAACGCGGCCCGCGTATTGGACGTGAGGAAGGCGAGGGAGGAAGCCAAGTCCTCAAGCCGGGCCCCGGGCGCTGACCTCGCCCGCGCTCCCCACCCCGTTACAGCACGGGAGGAGGGGCGACCTGACCCCCAGCTTCCTCCAACCCCCCAGAACACAGAGGCTCCAGGCCTGCATGGCCGGGGCACGTGACTCCTGCCTTTCTCGCAGGCCACGTGGGCACCTCGACAGCCGTGGACATAGTGAGTCCCCGTGGCCTGAAGTCACCTTCGAGTGGAAACCCAAACCAGGCGCTGTCGCCGCCCAAGCCAGATGGAGACAGGCACCTCATGAGCTCACGTGGGAACCTAGTTTTGGCAGCGAAAGGCTTTGGAAGCCCGAGGGCGGCCCCGGGGCTGGGGGAGCTGCTCGGATCTGGAACCCGAGCAGGACGCCGCTCGGACCTCCAGCCAGCTCAGGGGGCCGTGGGCGCCCACTTCCTCGGCTCTCCCGGCTGGAGCAGGGGCTGCGGTCGCTTGGTGATGTGGTTGCCGCCCCCTGCGCGGTGGCACGCCCCATTAGGAACGCGTGGCTCGCGGGGACCGCTGTGCGGGGCAGTGGGGCCTAAAGCTTAAGCCTCTAGGGACCATCCTGCAGCCTGATCCAGAGCCCGGGATCGACACCACAGGGTCCGGGTCCCAAAGCAGGAGTGGCCGCCAGAGGGGGCCTGGCCCCCACCCCACAGCCCTAACCCCACTTCTGCAGGGACCAGGCCCCAGCACCGCAGCGAGAACAAGCTGCCCCTTTCGCACAGCTCTGACGGCCGAGGTCCAGCCCTGGGTGGGCACCGACTCCCCACGGCCCTCTAACCCTGGCTTTCCTGGGGGGCCCTGGGCCGCCCGGCCCCTGAGAAGTGCTGAGGCATGCAGCCCCTGCTGCCCCCGCCGCCCCCGAGCCCCCGCCTGCCTGGTTGGGCCCCCCCGCTCCCCAGGGCTCCAGTGGAAGCCTCTTCCAGGCCTCCCCGCCTCGGAAGGGTGCCCTCCCCAGCAGCCCCTCGGCGGCCTGGCTCCTGCGGCGCGCTCAGACGTCTCGACTCGGCGCCACTTCCTGTCTGTGTCCGCAAGGCCTTCCGCGCGCTCCCGTTTCCCCCTCTGGGGCTGCGCCTGTCTCCCAGGGCAGGGCCGAGGATGGGGGTGGGGCCCCAGAGGGTGGCCGGGCGAGCGGGCACTGCCGCGCCCCAGCTCTTGACCCGGGGAAGGTCTGGGCAGCCCGGGGCCGCCTCCTGCTGGTGCGGTGCCCATGGTGACGAGGTGCAGCCCCCTGGGCGCCTCAGCAGTCCTGGGACGGGGTGGCAAGGGATGGGTGGGCTGGCGGCACGGTGTGGGCACGGGGCTGCCCCGTGCAGCTGACCTGCCCGGAAGTGTGTCTTGAGCAACCCTGATGCGTGGGGGGTGGGGCCTCTCGGAGTGACTGTGTCCCCTCACCTGGGCAGTGGGCAGTGGGCATCTGGCCGGCTTTCAAGTCCAAGGTCCACGAAAGCCCTCCAATTCCCCCCAAGGGAAGAAGTGGCCTTTACACAAAGCGCCTTCGGCTTCCCCTTGCAGCCGGCCAGGGTCCCGCTGGTGGCCAGAGGGCCCCGAACTCTGTGGGCCTCTTTCCCACGTGGCCGCGTGCGGCGGGAAGCAGAGCTGCGGAGGGGATGGCTCCCGGACACGCGACTCTAGTGTTTCTACAAGATCCAGCCCGTCTCAAACTGCTCCTTGCCCACCCAGGGCCAGCTACCCCTAGAATGCTGTTCTTGCAGGTAAAACAGGAATTCTAACGATACCCACTGCAGGAGCTGAGTGACCCTCCAGAGGGACCACCTGCACCAAAGGCCCCGGAATGTTCTCAGCCTCGATAGATGCCAGTGGCTGGTGACGCGCTGTGGGGGCTCCTTGTGGCCAACTCAGCCCCTCCCGGGCTTGCAGCTGCACTCGAGCGGGAAACTGGGAAACGGCCCCGGCGCTGTGAGAAGCAGCAGCTCTGGGGGTGCTGCAGGCACCTGCTGGCTCCCGCCCGGCTTGGAGAGCAGGGGCGTGCTGCCAGCTCCTGCCCGGGGCCACGCAGGGGCTGTCGCCGAGGGACCGGGCTCGTGCCGGGGCTCAGGTACCCATTACCAGCCAGCCGTACAGATTTTCCGTTCTTGTCCTGTGGACAAGGCCAGGAGGCTGCAGGTCGCACAACCTGTGAGACTGATTTCAGAAGAAAACTTATAAAAAGAAACAGCCAGCCCACAAGCAAATAAGACACACCCCCGAAGTCCCTTCACAGCAGGGAAACGGCTGCTCTGCTCCGACGACCAGGCGTTCCCTGCCCGGGGCAGCAGCTCTGCTCTGTGCGCACAGAGGTGGTAAGTAGGTCTTCAGGGCAGACGCTGAGCTTGCCCTTCAGGAAGAGCCTGGAAGTGGGGCTCGGAAGTTCCAGGAGGCAGGCGGGCAGCAGGCCTCCGGAAAGCACTAGAACACCGTCTGCGCAGGCCCCGGCAGGGCCCCCCGAGCCCCTCCTCTGCCCTCCTGAGGGAGACACCAGCTCCCCGCCTCTAAGGCCGCTTCCATTCGTAAAGGCCTAACTCATCGGAAGCCGCCTCTTCCAGGAAGTCCCTCCTGATTCTCCACCACCCACCTCCTTGTCCAGATGGGCACGAGCTAGCCGCCGACCCCCTCCCTCAAGCCCCTGCCCGCTCGGGGCCTCATCTGGTGCCGGGCTCCCTCGCCCGCGTTCTCTGTCACTGGAAGCACAAGCCTCACACCCCCCCAGAGCCTCTGCCCTGGCTGCCCTGCCCTGCCCGGCTGTCTCTGGTCTGCCCATGACGGGGTCTCGTCACCAGCTCTCAGTGCAAATGTCCTCAGAGAGGCTGGCCCTGCCCGTCCCACACACGGCCCTCGCTCGCAGAACCTTGTGCTCTCATCTCCGTCCCCCGCATCGTGTTCCTGAATCATCTCGCTGGCTCGCGGACCTCGCCCGACCGTGACCTCGCAGGGAGATACCTGGGTCACCTGCTAGGGCCGGCCGGGCCTGAGGCTGAGCTGGCGCCCGCAGCTCCCGGCGCCCCCGCCCCCCGGCTTCCTCCTTGTGACTTGTGGGCTCTTGAGTCAGGGTGGCACTGGCTCTGGAGGCTGCCTGGCCTATGCCCCCTCTCAGCTCGAGGCCTGCCCAGAGCTGGCTCCCTGGTCAGGGAAGTCTGAAAAGAAAATGCCGGAGCACCTGATGGCCCGCACCCAGGGGGCCGTGCTCCCGCGTTGGGGTCTTGACTCGCCTGCAACCAGGCAGCAGGAAGGAAGAAGGGCGACTGCCCCGCAGGAGCCAGAGTGGTGATTCCGGTCCCCTACGGGACGTGGGGTGGGGCCGGCATCTGGACCTGTCCGTGACCCAGCCCCGAGACAGAAGGGCTGAGTGGGAGCCGGGGAATGTGCCCTCTCTGGACGGAACGCCACCACTCACCTGTCACCGCAGGTGAGCATGGGTCCCAGGAGATGGTGACTCAGGCATGGGAATGGCGGCCAGCGAGACCGGTTTCCTCGGGTGGGGCCGCCCATGGCACCCGGGACGACAGCTGCCAATGGGCAGAGGTGAACGGCGAAGCCCTGGGGGCTGGCCCCTTGGCCTGACTACTGGTCCCCGCTGTTGGGTCAGCGTGAGGACTGCGCATGGATGGTGCGATGTGGTGATGAGGCAGGCCCCGGGGCTCTGTGAGGAGCCCACCCGGTGGGGGAACCCTTAGAGTGCCAGTCTTCCTGGAGCCCGGGTTCGTGCAGATGCCTCTTGAAGACAGAAATGCTGTTCCCCTGAGCAGGGCCCCCGGCCAGAGACTCTGTGGCTGTGCCCCCAGGGTCCCACACGCCAGGGCAGCTCTAGAAGCCAGGCTGGCGGCAGGAAGCACGTGAAGCTGGGAGCGGGGCTAACCCACGCGCGGCAGCGTCCCAGCGCCTGCCAGTGGCTCTGATGAGCACTCCTGAAGCGCGAGCCGGAGGCCGGCGGGAGGGCACGGAGACCAGGGGTAAAATGACCCTTTGCGCAGGGGAGCTGGCCAAGAATCCTGTGTCTCGGCCAGCGCAGGCCCAGTGCACAAGTGCCACCACGGCTCCCCTGGGCAGCCGTGACGTCTGGGCGGACCAGGGCGCCCCTCCGTTTCCTGCTCACCCTGACCACCGGCCACCCACAGATCACCATGACCCCCTGGGCTGGCCCCCACCTCCCCACCACCCAGGACCGCCCCCGCCTGCGCGGCGCTTCCAGGAGTCTGTGCCGTCTGTGCGTGACGTCCTCTCAGACATGTGGGTGTCTTGCTGCGTTTGGCTGTGAGGACTGCTGGCAGCAGAGTCTCTCGGCAGGAGGCGACGGCCCTGCCCGCCCCCCCACCCCCGCGGGTAACCAGTGTCTGCGTTCCCACGTCCCGAGCCAGGAGGGCACTCCAGTCTCGACCCACCCGGAAGTCTTGGGGGCCAGGGCCTCCTCCCCACCCAGGATGGTGTTGGTGGCCTGGGGCGAGGGGCAAGAGCACAGCAGCGCTGAGGCCCTCCCTTGCCTGGAGGGGGTGCTGAGGGCGCACACCCTCCACCAGCAAGGTTCTGGGTTCGAGTCGGATGACCAAGATTCCCATTTCAAGCAGGTGGTACTTGCTCATTTAACGGATACCTGTTATTTCTATGCAGCAGGCAGGGGAGAAAATAGTGTGCAATATAGTCCCCCCCAAAAGACAGGGAGATAAGGTCCTGTGGGCGGGAATGGGGCTAGATTTGGGGAGGCGCCTTGGGGTGACAGTGGAGCAGGAAGAAGGAGGAGGCACGACATGGAGGAAGGCAGGAGAGGGGGCGGTGGGGGCCGGCTCCGAGACGGCAAGACGGCGCCTGGCTGCAGGAGACGAAGCCCTGGCTGTGAGTTTGAAGGGGCGTCACCAAGGAACAGGTGCCTGGTACACGCCCGGGATGGAGGCGGTGCCCTCAGGTCTCACCGGGCAGGAGCGTTTTCGGCGTGGAGCCCGACCACAGGGCCAGTCTGCCAAGTTCACGCTGAACAAGGGCGACGGAGGGTTCCCTCCGGGTCCACTGGCTTAAAGTGCCCAGGCCCCCGAGGAGGGGCTCAGGATCCAGGAAATGCTGCTGCAGGGGGTACGGCGGGGCCCTGGAGCCTGGCAGCTGGCTCTTGGCAGAAGCTCATGGGAGTCAACCTGGCAGAGCGACTTATCGACTTTCTTGCCGACTTCAGCCTTCGAGCTGGAGGCGAAGGTCATGGCGAACAAAACAAAGGAGCAGGCGCCGCCCTTAAGGACGGAGCTGAAAACCCCTACTGAGGCGAGGGCTGGGGCGGCCAGCCACTGCGGCATCGCGGGGTCATCCCAGTGCCGCCGAAACAAATCACCAGGGACTTGGTGACTCGACGCCACCAATTCCTTTTCTTAAAAGGGTCGGAAGTCCGACACGGAGCTCACGGGGCTGAGATCAAGCTGGCGGCAGGGCTGCGCTCCTTCTGGAAGCGCTGGGGGGCCCTGGCCTTTTGGGGCTCCTTGAGGCCGCCCGCTTTCCTGGGCTCGGGCCCCTCCCTCTGGCTCTGAGGCCGGCCAGGCTATTTGTGCTGCCAGCTCCCCTGGGTCTCTCCCCGTCCCCTTCTAGGGGTCACCCAGACAATCCAAGAGAACGTCTCCACCTCAAAGGCCACGCCCTCCACCCCACCTGCAAAGTCCCCTTGTCTTACGAGGAAGGACCCGGGGTCTAGGAAGGCCACAGGAGCTCTCTACTAGCCTGACTAGCAATTTGGGACGATGCTAAATGCTAGAAGCCTTCCAGGTGCTCAGGCTCAACATGGAAAGAGAGGTTCTCGATGGAGCTACTAGCTGGGAAGAAGTGGAGGCCGTGGCGGTGCTGCCAGGGGACGGGTCTCTCTGGCCGAGCGGCCAGCTCTGTGGCTGGCAGAGCGCTCTCTGCAGTCTGTGCTCACCCTGGACCCCAGAGCTCCTCCCTGCCCCCTGCGCTGACAGGCCAAGGCCTCCGGGCACCCATGGCACAACAGGGTGCAGCTGAAACCGCACACCTGGCTGGCACACAGACACAAGACATCCTCCGGCGTGAAGGCCAAGACTTTGGATCATGCAAAATTGAACAGGTTGTTGTCTTCCAGGCCCGTGTGCTGACGTGAACCAAGACCTGAGCCACAGGCAGGTCTGCGGACACAGGCCCAAGGAGCGCCTAGCGGCCATGCACAGCAGCAGTGGGGGCCACCAACACTTGAGACCGCCTAGATGCCACCGCCAGGAGAAGGGAGCCACCAGGGAGCGAGCCAACGCTGTGGGCAGGAACTAGGGCTGTGCGTGTGGCATGAGCCTCGCCCACAATGGGGCCAGGGCAAAGCATCTACCACGGCGTGATCCCAGGGCCGCCTGTGTGGTCCTCAGTGCTGTTTCCACAGCGAAGGAAACGAGCATCCAGGGGTGACCAGCACCCCGTCCACGGACGTGGTCCTGAGGGCAAGGAGGGGGCCGCCATGGGGGGCTTCGTGCCGGGCACTTGGTTACCCGCTGGTCGTGGCTGAGCTACGTCTCCACGTCTGCAACACTTTACAAAGCTCGTTTAACGAGACGCCTGGCAAGGGATGGGCCCCGGCTGCGTCTTGCTGGCGTCGGCTGGCTTGCAGGCCTGGTGAGCATGTCCTGGGCCGGCGAGAGGGCAGCGCCTTCTGGAAGGAGGTCAGCTCTCTGTCAGGCTGCTCGGCCAGGCTCAGCAGAGCCCTGGGCCCCAGAACCGTGTCCACAGCAGATGCGGTCCCACCCGCCCTGACAAGTGCGCTCCTGCCGGGGCCCAACGCCCCTCCCTGTCCCTGCAGCGTCCCCTTAGGAACCCAGAATCCCCCGTCCACGGGTGGCAGAGGCACCCAGGCTGCCCGGAGGGGCCCGTGCCAAGGCAGAGGGGGAGCCTCCTGGGAAGCTGGGGCGCACGGCCCTCACAGAGGCACGGCGGGCAGTGGCTGCTGCGTTGGTGGCCTCCGCCAACCACTCCAAGATTCCTCCTGGGGGAAGTGCTGACTCGACCAGAGAGGGCAGGAAGTCAGACGCTAACGCCCCCTCCTAAAATGCCAGCGAGGACTTTTCAACAGGGGGAAAGCGCAAGGCCGGGTGAGAGGCCTCGGGAAAGATGGGAAGGGAACCGTGGCGAGGTGGGTCCAGGAAACACTGGCCCGCGGCCCTGTTTCCCCAGTGGCGAGGCCGGGCCGGGCTGCCCACAAGGGGGCCCGGTGCGTGGAGCCCACCGCCCAGCCAGCGGGGCGCCTCCCCCCAGGCAGGGTGGCAGGGCCCCAGCCTGCCCGCTCGGCAGCTTCCTCAGAAGCAGAGTCTCTCTTCCACGTGCTCCTGGGGCTGAGGTCCAAAAGGAGAGCAGGAAAAACGTCCCCAGTCAGCCTGCTGCTGCTTTAAAGCACGCAGGCCTCGTCTGAGGTTTCGGGGGGAGAGGCATTTACATTACTGCCCGCGTACAATTCAGGGGTTCCCTTAGAATATTGACTCAGCCGCCCGCCTACTGCTGGGCTTTCCGCGGCCCCTCCCAAGGCCACCGGCACCCCAAAGCCCTCTCCACGCGGGGGCCTGGGAGCCTTCATCGAGCCCACGGAAGCTCCGGATTTCCCGTGAGCCGCGAGGGGTGGGGCGGTGGGCTCCCGGCGAGGGGAGGCAGGGGGTTCACCTGGCTCGCAGGGGCCTGGGCTGCTTGGCAGGCGCATGTGGGGAGAAACGCTGCCCACAGCAAGCCTTGGCGGCCGCTCGCTCCACTGGCAAGGAGACGCTTTCGGGGGCGCCACCATGATTCCAGCTCCTCAGCAGGAGGCCCAGACCTGGAAGAACCGATGACACTGGAGTTCTTCCACGGGAGGTGCTTTCCGGTTACTACTCTTTATAGCAAGGGTTACCTTTAAGACTCCTTTCAAAGCAAATCAAAGCTTTACAAAGTGAATCGGTTTAAAGGAGAAAGGTCAAATTCACTGAGCTGTCTCAGCAGCAGGCCACGGCTCCGAGGGTCCACTCGGCGTTCGGGGGGCCGGTGTCAACAGGCTGATGCTGCGCTGCTGGGGGGGCGGTGAGCTGGGGTCACCGAGCGGAGCCGCCCCTCATCAGGGGTGGAAGGAGAAGCCTGGCGTGGAGCAGGGGCTGGGGACGCCGCACCAGGTGCCCTAAGCTTGTCGGGATTCAGACGCAGCAGGGCGGTCAGGTGCCGACGTCCCGTCACGTCAGGGAGTTGGGGGAACAGGTGCAGAGAGGGGTGGAGGGTGTTGAGACCCCAAGGGAGAAGGTCCAGAAACAGAAAGGGAAGCCCCCAGGGAGCGCCAGCGGGGCCGAGCAGGAGCGCTGGCTGCCGGGGCGAGGGCGGCCAGGCCCCAGAAAGGACGACCTGCGCCGCGTTCCCCAGGCCGGAGAGCGGCCTAGCGCGGGGCCGGGCGAGCTGAGGAGAGCTGCCCTGCCCTCGAGCAGCTGGGCTAGGCCAGGCACGGGCGGGCACACCTGATCGAGCCGGGCCTGGGCCCGAGCACACTGCCCACTGCCCGCAGCCCAAGCCGGGCCCCTCTGGCCGAGGCCGGTGCGGGGTGCTCTTGGCCGGCACCCCAGGCACGTGTGAGGCAGCTCGGGAACCCCAGGGGTCATCTCTGCCCTTTACAGTTTGCATCCTTTCAACCTGCAGGACCTGTTCCTGGCCAGGCCCTGGGAACCAAGCAGATTGCCTGCTGTCCTCTGGGGCCAGAGCTGCCGCCAGGGACGCCCTGTCGCCGGACAGTTCCCCTCCCATTCCAAGGAGCCACCCGCCCGACGGCCTTCCAGGACGCTCTCCCGGTGCCTCTTTCCCAGGCCAGGACCAGCAAGCAAGGGCCGTCACAAGGTGGTGCCAGGCACAGCCCGGGCCTTCGGGGACTTGCCGTCGGGGGGAAGGCAGGCACGAAGCACACCTGACACAAGGGTGGGCTCGGCCCGGGGCGTCTGGGTGGAGACGCAGGTCCCACGGGGTGATGGGGGGACGCCACAGATGAAACTAGAATACAGGCAGGTGAGGGGGCACGGTGCCACCCAAACGAAGGCAGCAGGAAAGGCTGACGCACGCGTGGTGGCCCCAAGCTCCAGGCGAGTCGCCGTGTCGCCCTGCCCACCCTGCCTGGCTCTGCTCCCCCGGGACGTGCCCCTGAGCCGAGCCTGCCCCACTGTGCCCCTGCTCACGCACATCTGCAGGCGCCCGGCCATCTGGCTGCTCGTCCACCCGCCCAATATTCACGGAGTTTCTGGGACATGCCGGGGACAGCAGCGAGCAGAAGCACATGATCCCTGACTCAAAGAGCTCGAGGCGTTCCCAAGCCCAGCGACGAGGACCCAAATCGACGCAGGGGCCCACAGTGCTCTGAGATGGGGAGGTCTGGCCACTTGGGGGCCTGGCAGGCTCCACATGGAGGGCGAGCCCCCACACACTGTGCCTGAGGCTGCTGAGAGGTGGGTGTCCCAGGGACATCAAGCCCCATACAGGGATGTATGGCGACTGCTGACGGGATGGGCCCGCCCGCCTCACCCACCACTGCGCGCCGGGCATGCCGGGGAGCTAAAGACAGATGTGTGGAGACTAAGCGAGCCGGGCAGGAGCAGCCCCCCCCGAAAGCGCCGGCAGCTGGTGCTGAGTCAGGCCCCCTGGGGAAGTCACACGTGTATTTTCCTGCCGGGGCTGGGGAGCCTCCCTGTGACCTCGTTTGGGGGTCGAGTCAGCAGGCTTTCGGAGGAGCTGAGCGGGAAAGGCCGGCGTGGGTCCTCCGGGAGCCGGGCGTGCGGGGCCCTGGTCACGGCTTAACAGGAAATGAACAGAAACGCAACAGGACTGCACTGCTCAGGAAAAGTGGTTGCCAAATCCACCCCTGTGAAGGGCCGGCGGGAGGGGGGGGCCCAGCTGCTCCCGCGGTCTGACACGCCCCTGCAGCAGCTCTCCAGGCAGCTCTCCCGCCCCCGCCCAAGGCGCTGCGGGACTGCTGGGCCCCAACCCCAGCGGCACAGGCCCGTGCGGCTGGAGATGCTGCAGCGGGAAAGCCTCCCGCAAGCTGGCAAACGCGCCCTCCCCCTGGAAGAAACGCAGAGCCAGCCTCCCCTGCCCGCCTCCGTGCCCACGGGTCCAAACCACGTTTCCGCAAATGAGATGTGTTTCAAACTAATGGCAACAACCAGGAGAGGAGGAGGAGGGCAGAGGGGGGAGTGAGGGGACAAGTGTTTCCCCATCCCGGGTCCAAAGGTCGCGGGACACAGAGCTAGAAATGGGGGGGGGGGGGGTGGCGGCGTGGAACCAGTGACAACCTGCTGAGGCATGTTCGGGCGACCGAAGGGCAAAACGGGGAGGCCAGAGGCGCGCGGGCCCCCAAACCTAGGACGTGCTCAGGGGCTGGTGACGGAGCCAAAGGCTGGGTGGAGAGGTAGACGGGTGGGCCACAGAACCCTCGCTCCGTTTTCGGCAGGTCAAGGGTCTCCAAACACGCGGCAGCCCCACTTCCTGCACCTGAGCAGGCAGGGAGGGAAGGCGGCACCCCGCCTTGTGGGCTGTGATTAAGCCGCACTTGGAGTTTAATGAAGTGTCACGGGGCTCTGGGTTCCAACACACCCAGATAAGCAGGCGATTAGCTTGCCGGGGCGCAGCCTCCCTCCAGTAAACAGGGGCCTGCGCGGGCGCATTGAGGGGCTCGGGCAGCAAAACCCCGACAGGAGCAGGGTGCGGGGGGATGCTGGCTTTCCAAGGCTCCCCTGGGCAGGAGGTCGGGGGACCCTGTCCCCCGGCCAGGCCCTGGGCCCCCTCTGGGCAGGCGCCCTCGCACTCCCTATCTCTGCCGTCCAGCTCTTAAAATGCCTGGCGACGCCAAGAGCCAGCTGACGAGCCGTCGAGGGCCCAGGGCGGTGCTTCCCGGCCCAGAAGCGCGAAGTCAGCAGGCGCCACGCTTTCTCGGACGCGCTCGTGGCTTCCTGTGCGCCTGGACTGAGCCCAGAGCCCGTCGCGTGTGGACGTGGCAGCTACAGAACCCCTTCCCACATCTGGTGCCGGAGACTTCCAGAGGAAGAGGGGACTTCCGGAGGTCAGGCCGCAGCTGCTGAGCCGGCCGGCCCTCTTGCTGAGAGCAGGTCTTTGAAACGCCAACCTGACCCCTCCCCAGACCGCTGGGCGAACTGGGCGCCCGGGTCTACGGTGCTGTCCTCCTTTTACTAAGAGCCGCCCGCGTTTATGATTTAACCAGCCAGCCACTCTGCTAGGAAATCAGGAGCGGAATCCCGCAAGATCAGGTTTAAGGACAGGCTGGGAGGCAGCAGTGACTTCCTGTGGGTTTTAGAAGGGCCTGCCTTTCTAACAGGTCGGGGGTCCTGTGCCCCCAGGCCGCAGCTGCAGCCTGGAGCCACCCCCTGCGCCCCTGCGCGTGAAGTCGGAGCCTCCTCCCAGGCACCAACCCAAGGCCTAGAGCGCGTCCAAGGAATTCCGAAGCTCATGAATTTCCCTCCGAGCTCAAGCCAAACCAAACCTTCGGCTGGAAATGCTCTTCCCCCTCGCGTGCCAGGCAGCTGCCAGCTCCATCCCTGGTGGCACTCCAAACTCCACAGTCAGGCGACAAGAATTATCAGTAAAGCAGGGTGCAGGGTAAGTCTGGCAGTAACCTCACCCAAACACACACCACGCTGAGAGGTGAACTTTCAGGTCCGGATCTCGCTGGTGGAGTTCCTTTATCCTCCTTGGTTCCCCAGAAACACCCAGACTGAAAGCCTCCCCCCACTTCTTGACGTGCTGCAGCCGGCTGGGGGCGGGGTGGGGGGGTGGTGAGCATTCCCCGGGTAGAGCTGAGGCAGACCAGAGCGATGGGACAGGGGACAGGCAGCTGGCGGCCTCTGCTGCCCTTCTCTCTATCGATTCTCCAGCTTTCCTTCACGCACGGCCTCAGTTTCAGCCCACAGCCGGTCCATGCCTTTGCAAAAAGGCTCAAACTTTCCACGCCAGCCCAAACCGATGGTGAACGTGACCCGAGAGGCGAGGAGCTGCACCGGCGAGGAACCTGCTAAAGCTGTGGCTCCTGCCACCACCGGCGAGACAGGAACTTTTCACCAGTGTCGCACACTCGCTGGTTGGAGACCAAGTTCCTTGATCTTTTTTCCCCCCAGCTCTTGCATCCACCTGGCCTCTGTTTCTCAATTGTGAGACGACAATAAAAGCCTTGAGGAGGGTTTCTCGACCTCTGCACCCGACAGGGGCCTGCTTCGTTCTTTGTGCATTGTGGGAGGTTTAGGGGCCTCCTTGGCCTCCACCCACTGGAGGCCGGGAGCACACCCTCACCCCTGCTGCCCACGACAACCAAAACGCCCTCACCCCTGCTGCCCACGACAACCAAAAATGTCTCCAGATAGTGCCGGATGCCCCGGGGTGGGGGCGGGCAGGCCAGAGACGCTCCTAACTTCTTCCATGGCCACCTGCGTTCTGAAAACCAGGCAAGTCAGGCAGCTACTACGAGGAAGGCCCAGGGGGCTTTGCTTTTTCCCCCTGGTATAATCACGCTCACTTTTCTCAAACCTTGAGGCACGCTGACATAGGACCGGACAGCTCTTTGCTGTGGGATGTTAAGCGGCCTCCCTGGCCTCCACCCACTATCTACCAGTCACACCCGGCCCTTCCAAGTCGTGACAACCACAGATGTCTCCAGACACTGGGGGACAACATCGCCCCCGCGACGGGACCAACTGGTTTAAAGCATATTGCCTGCTCGCCTGGTGAGGATGCAATAAATACGCGTTGCTGCCGCACACGGAGGGACGTCCCTCTTGAACAGACCACCCTATTCTGACGGTAAAGAAGAAGATGAGAGAAGCTGTTATCAAAGACGAGAAAAGAAAGCCACAAGCAGGCGGCCACGTACAGATAAGCAGGCGGGCGGCTGGAGGACCGTGGGAAGATGTGGCAGGAAAGAAGTGCAGGTGGCTGGGGGCTTCCTGAACGCACAGCTCAGCACAGGCGGAGCAGGCGGCCAAGAAGACAGCTCGCGGAGCGGAGGTGGCCGCTGCCGCCGTTCTTCCCACTGCGCCCCATTTGTCAAAACAGCAAGTTGTGCGTAACAAGCAGCTACTGCCCGTGCTCTGCTTTCCAGGTTTCGAAGCGCTTTGCACCAATCCCGCTGCCCGTCCCGCGTCCCCCCTGGAGAGCACCTTCTCGTGGCTGGCTTGAGGCTGGCTAATCCCTCTGGCAGAGGGCCTGTCTGGGCCAGCAGCGTGAGAATCGGGACGCTTACTGCGGGCCGTTCTACGACAGGGCAAAGGGTCTCAGGAATTCTTCCAAGACCTCGAGAGGCACCATCCTAAAAGGACTATCGCAGGGTCCAAGCTACTGGGCAGCGCTTTGAGGAACTTTGGCCAAACCCGCAGGAGGAGGATGCCTGCTGGACTAGGCTTAACCCAGGGCCAGGTCATTTCACTTCCCTCTTCCTGGGGCCCTGTTCAACAACAATCCCCCAATTCCTCTGGATTGAGTCTCCCTTCTCTCAGAACTGAGCCATCAGCTGGGAGTCTAGAGGTAGACCCCAAATATTTTTATTCCCAGATAGTCACAAAGGCCATTACGTTTTTTCCCCCCCCAAGGGGCAAGAGAGACCAGCTGTCTGTTACTGGCACTCATTTCTCTCCCTCCCCCTGGGCTTTCCAAATTGTGGGTTGAGCCCCATTGGCCGGCAGGGCCCAAACAATTCCTAAGTGCTCATTCCTTCGTGGAGTCGAGCCACACAAACTGACAATGCATACCCTGGGATACAAGAGGAATCAAGCCATCAGGGAACCCTCAAGTATTAAATATGGCATTTTTGCATCTGCCCAGCTTCTGCCAGATTCGTGAACAACAGAGCAGAGGCTTCCCAAAAAACCTGTTATCTGTCACACGTAAAATGCACAGATTTTTGGACTCAGCACTTCACTTCCAGAAATTTATGCTATGAATCCAATCCTTCCTGTGAGCAAAGATAGATGCTGTCTTTTCACGGTTACTGCTTCTAGTAGGAAACGACCAGAGGCAATCTATACCTCCATCAGAGACAACCAGTTAAATAACGACGGTACACTTCGCGGCACAGAACGCCACGTACCCACGAAAAGGATCCAAGGAGAGCTAGGCGTGTGCTCTAGCCCGGTGCTTCTGGGGACAAGGAGGGAAGGAGGAGAGGCGAGACTGTCCCCTTCCCCCCAGACACTCGGCGATGTCTGGGGACATTTTTGGTTGTCCCGAGTGGGGAGAGGGGGGTGCCCCTGGCATCGAGTGGGGGTTGGCCGGGGAGGCTGCTCAACACCCTGCAGGGCCCAGGATGGCCCCCGCCCCACTCCCCAGAGAATGAAGGGTGAACATCGGGTGCCGAGGCTGAGGAAGTCCGGTTTGATTCCAAGGCACAGAGAAGAAAATTCCAAAGCACAGGGGAGTATGTAGGATACTCCACCGCTGTGTGTGTGTATGAAAAAGAAGGGTGCATGTCCGTGGCAAGAGGCGTCAGAAATGGGTGACAGCCCTTGTTGGAGAGGGACCAGACGGCTAAGGGGGGGGGCGGGAGAATGACTCTCCCCTCCACCCTTGGAACGCGGGCCTGAAAGTTTCGACCAGAAAGTCATTTTCAAGCACAGCTCTCAGCCGCCCGTCTTGCCTGCCCCAGGGAGGTTCCGGGGCCCATCGCCTCGTTTCTTCCCCTCGGGGGGTTAAGGAGGAGAGAGGCCCGCGACTCCGGACAGCTCTGGGCGCATCCCAGGGGCTCGGTCCGCCCTCCTCGCGGAGACCG
Source organism: Dasypus novemcinctus (assembly GCF_030445035.2). Classification (NCBI taxonomy): domain Eukaryota; kingdom Metazoa; phylum Chordata; class Mammalia; order Cingulata; family Dasypodidae; genus Dasypus; species Dasypus novemcinctus. The sequence continues at coordinate 81,750,578 of NC_080691.1, read as the reverse complement.
GGGCCCGCGGGGCGGGCAGGGCCCGGGCCACCACGGCGCCCGCGTCCCTCCGGGGGTCTCCCCACCCCGGCGGGGAAGGGGGCCACGTGCCAGCGCCGCCCCCGGGGCCCCTCCCGGGCCAGGGCCCGGCCCCCTCGCCCTCCCGGCGGCCCGGGCCCCGCGGCGAGCCCCCCGGCCCCGGCCTCGGCTCACCTGGCTCGCCTTGTAGAACTGCTTCTTCAGCCCCGCCACCGACATGCTGCCTCCCGCCGTCGGGCCTCCCGCCCGGGCCCCGCGAACCGGAGGGACCGCGCCACGCACAGGCTCCCGCGCGCCGCCGCGGCCCCGCTCGGTGTCAGCCTCAGCCGCCCGCAAGCCAGCTCCCCGCGCCCGCCGCGGCGCCGCCTCAGCCCTTCGCGCGCCCGCGCGGCCAGGATATTACATGGCAACCGCACACTTCCGGTGCCGGCCGCGCGCGCACCGCCCCTCCACCCCGCTCCGGCCCCCGTCTGCGCGCGCGCGCCCCCTGCCGGCCGGGGTAGGGGAGGGCGCACGCGCATTTCACGGGCCGCGGGAGAGGACGCCTCTACCAGAGAGTGACCCCCTGGCCGGGCCTAGAGGGGCCGTGGCGGCTGCAGCGACCGCTAGAGCCTCGGAGGTCGCTGTAAAGTCTTAGGAAAGCGGGAAGGCGGAGGTGCAGGTGGAATTAGAGTCTCAGGCAGCTGTTTGCTAATCTCAGTTATGCCCAGTTTTTCTATGGGTTTATTTCTCTCCCCTCAATCTGCCTCGTGTTCATCCATTCGGTTACCCAAGTCAGACAATGGGCGTTACTCTCTACCACCTTTCTATTATCCCCTGCCCTCTCTGCCCTTCAGAAATAACACATGAGTTAGAATAAGTGAGACTGAAAGATGAACAAAAAAGTGATCAGAGCCAACGTGCCTTGAACTTTTATGCCGAAGTCTCCGATAGACTTGAGCGATTTTCTGAAGGGAAACGATTACCGAACGTTTCCAAGTGTCTCAACAGAAGATTAGTCAGAGGATTGCTTCAGAATCCCCAGGGGAGTTTTTATTTTTATTTTTTTTACGGAATACATATTAATTATGTCTCAACCTTGCTCCCCAAGATCCTGATCCAGTAGGTGGGTCTATTATGAATAATTTGAAACAATTCCCCACGTGATTCTGATGTGCTCACTCAACCATCTCAATCATTGCAGAATTGCAATGTGAGAATGTCAGAGAAGAGAAGGAAAACACCGTCATGGTTGAGATTGGGAAACCAACGCTTGAGTGATGGCACAACTTGTCGGAAGTGATATCCTCCAGTTCTCTTATTCCTCCAGCATCTTTTTCCAACTAATTTTAATTATACATCTACCTAGGTAGAGTTCCAGATTGAGCTAAGTGTCTCTCTTCTTTCCTCATCCCTGCTTCTGCTCCGTTTGAGAGATTAAGTTGATGCAGAAGAAAACTTATTTCTAAGACTTGCATACTGATACTAAAGGCCTCTGCTCTGTGTGAAGCTTTTAACCTACATGATCTGCACGATGCAATCGAATGATATTTCTTGGGCACCTACTATGCATCGAGTAACGACAGGTCCTGGGGATATGGTGATAAACAAAAACAACATGATTCCTGCACTCATGGAGCTAACAGTAAAAACAGAAATGAATTCATTAGTCAAATAATACGCTGTCAAATAGACACAAATCGTAATTGCTTCAAAGAGAAGAAGAGTAGCTTGATCTTGATGGGAGTCAAAGAGGAAAGAAGGTTAGGTAGAGGGAAACGGATTTGGCCCAGTGGTTAGGGCGTCCGACCACCACATGTGAGGTCCGCGGTTCAAACCCCGGGCCTCTTTGACCCGTGTGCAGCTGGCCCATGCGCAGTGCTCATGCGCGCAAGGAGTGCCCTGCCACGCAGGGGTGTCCCCCGCGTAGGGGAGCCCCACGTGCAAGGAGAGGCGCCCAGCGTGAAGGAAGGAGCAGCCTGCCCAGGAATGGGGCAGCCCACACTTCCCGTGCCGCTGACGACAACAGAAGCAGACAAAGAAACAAGAGTCAGCAAATAGACACAGAGAACAGACAAGGGGGGGGGGGGGGGGATTAAATAAATAAATAAATCTTTAAAAAAAAAGCAATATTACCTTAAAAAAAAAAGGTTAGCTAGAAATTAGCAAGGCGCAGAGCTGCGAAAAGAGCGTCCTTAGGCAGAAGAAACAGCATGTGCAAAAATCCTGAGGATTAAACCAGGAACATCCATTTCATTCATTCACTCAAATATATCTGCTGCAGAGCAAATGCTTCTGAAGCGCTACTCCGCTGTTAGTTCATTGCTCATATTAAAAGTAATTTATCAAATCAACTGCTGTTGCTATATTCAGTTGATGTCCACTTGGGATGAACCCAAAACTGCGATTTAAATCTTTTCATCTAAATTGCCCAAGGGCTTTCAGGTGGTCACCCACCGCCTTACGTAAGACAGGCGAATCATGACGTCAGAGCCTGGCCATCCCTCCTCCAACAACCTATCCCACGCGTCCAGCCAATCACAGCGCCCAGCTCTAAGCTTGACACCGCCTCTCTCCAATCGCAGGGCACCTCCCCCCCCCAGCCAATGACAGGCCGCCGAGGGGAAGTCCCCCCCCCTCCGCGGGAATATCAATAGAGGAGCATTGGGAGGAATGGAAGCAACGGCTCTCGCGAGGATGCTCCCGGAGCTCCCCTCTTCCCGAGGCGGGCCGTCACGTGATGCGGCCTCGCCCAATCGGCGCGCGGGCTGCAGGGGTCGCCGCGGTTCCCGCCAAATACGAGCGCGGCGGCCGCGGCAGCAGCGGCGCCGGCGGGAGGGCGAGCAGCAGTGGCCGCCTGAGGGGAGCCCGCGCCTCCGCCGCCTCCGCTGCCTGAGGGGAGCTCGAGCCGCCGCCGGGGGGATGCTGGAGGAGCTGGGGTGCGGGGCGCCGGGCGCCAGGGGAGCGGCCGCAGGTCGGTTGGGGCCCGCGCCGAGGGGAAGGGGGGGCGCGGCGCGCGGCCTGTGCGGGCCGAGGCGGCGGTTGGGGGCTGCCGGGCCTCCGGTTCCCGGGCCTGCTGCTCCGCGCCGGGCGGTCAGCCGCAGGGGCCGGTATCTTCCCGAGGAACGGCCTTGCGACCCGGAGGGCGCCCTCCTTGACGTTATTGTTGAGGCCGCGACCATTTTCTTCCGGCGCTTTTTGCAGTCACTTGGTCCTTCCAAGGACCCTCTGGGCCAGCGGGTCGGTGGAGTCCCAGGGGGGAAACTGAGGCCCGGCGAGGCGAAAGGGTCGGCCCTGCGGGGTATACCGAGTGCGCTTGCGACCCCTGAGCACGTTGAACCGGGCAGCGGCCGGATGGCCGAGTGGGGAAACTGAGGCCCCGAGGCCGCACGGACTGTAGGGACCAGAACAGCTGGGCCTGCAGATCACGGCAGGTCCTGGTAAGAGGCCTGGAAGGGGGGAGTGCCAGGAGGCTGAAGACCTGTATTTTCTCCCAGCATCTTCTGGCACATAACAGGTCCCCTCATCAGTGGGGGTACCGAGCAAGACCAGACTGCCCCCTCTCCCCTGCCTGACTCCCCATGGGATCTCCAGCTCTCGGAGGTACAGTAAGTGCCAGATAAATATGTTTTGGCTCAATGAATGAAGATCCGGAAGGGCCACCAACTAGTCTAATCCAGGGTTTCCCACCTGGGCACTGCTGACATTTGGGGCCAGCTCATTCTTCGTGTGTGTATGGGAACCATCTCGTGCATTCTAGGATGTTTTGCAGCATCCCTGGCCCCCATCCTCTCAATGCCAGTAGCGCCCGCCCCCCCCAAGGCATGACAACCAAAAACGTCTCCAGACACTGCTGCCAAATGTCCCCTTGGAGGGGTCGATGAGGGCAGAATCCCCTCCCCACCCCGCTGTGGGGACTCGTGCTCTAGTTGCTTCCAGACTTTGAAGTGTCACAGAGATGTAATATTTTTATAAAGTGTGTGTGTGTGGGAGGGTGTTGACTGTCATGAAGCTGTGATACTTTTATTTGACTAAGGATCCTTAAAGGAAAAATTAAAAAAGCAACACCTACTATGATCATACAATTATAAAAGGAAGGGATGTTTTAACACCAAATGATTAGGAAGGTTGTAATCTCAAAATGAAGATACAAGGGAAAAGAAAAAAGAAGAGCAGTTGGCAACTTTTATGTGCTATGTATATAAAAGTACGTAAAAGTTGCTTCTGGGCCCTGTTGCTTCTTTTCTGCTTGCATCAAAGCTAGTGATTCAGGGCCTTGGAAATAAATATAAGTTGGAGTGGCTGAAAATTATTATCTGAGGGGCAAAAGTTCATGATTTTCGCAACTTGATGGTATTGCCTTCATTCCCTGGAAATGGGTGGAAGGGAAATGTGAATCTTCTGGATAGCTTTTCTTATTCTCTGAGCCTTGCAGGGGTGGGCACGGGAGGGGGCATTTTCATCTAGGGACAGTTAAATTTTTTAGAAAAGCCCAATTTGCCTTTAAACTTCTGTGTATCTTTTGCAAAACCATATGTAGTTACCCAGAATAAATCAGATTTTTCCAGGCCAGGTTTCCTAGCAGGTGCATACTTCTAAACTGGTTCATTTAAAGTTACTTATCCGAAGACTTGGTCCTATTTATGGTTCCTTATGCATCAGCCCTGATATTATTAGATGCTTTCCTTGAAATTTTTTTGGCACAGGAAAACATTCTCCCATATTTCAGCTCCTGCCTGACAAGTTCACCGTACTTTGAATTGTATTAACTTCATAAACTCTTTAAAAAGAAAGTGAGCCTTATTCTAATTCTACAAATTTGTGTGGGGGGTGCGGCGGGGGTATGGATAGGAAGAGGATGTTTTGGAGGTCGTACTAATGATGAGATGGCTAATACAAGGCTTTCTTTTACCTGCTCTTTGGCCCACTCAACTTTTTGCTGTTCTTGCAACTGTATTCATTGACTTCCTACCACGTGCCACTCCCTGAGTTCAGTGCTGTAGATTCAGTGAGGAACAAGTCTCTTCGCTGCCACAGAAAAGCTTCTATTGATGGAGATTTCATAAACACACCAGTTTCAGAAGCATGGGTGCCATGAGGAAAGTAAAACAGGATGTGATGGTCTCCAGGGCAGGGTTTCTCAGCCCAGGCACTGCTCCCCTTCAGGGCTGGGTCATTTGTGTCCTATGGGATATTTAGCAGCATCCCTGACCCCTCCCTGCTCCATGCCAGTAGCACCCACCCCCATCCCCAGTCCTGACAACCAAAAATGTCTTTTGTGCCAAATGGCCCCCATTGCTTTGTACACAAATAAGTTCTGCATATGTGTTTGATATGATTATTTCCAACATTTAATACCTTATTCTTTGACACTTTTATCCACAGCCATGGATTGCAAAGACAGACAAGCTTTTCCAGTCAAGAAGTTAAAACAAGGTAACTTTGGGAATGGGTTGAACAGTTGTCCATTTATATCTTTCATCATATTTTCAATCATGTTTCAATTCCCCTTGGACAATGGCCGTCCATTGGGATCCTCAGCAGAGGGACCTGGAGAGGAGAGAAAAACAGTAACTCCTCAGAAGAGAAAGTTGGGAAGTCATTTCCTTACACTGAGATTCCCTTGGGCACCCAGCAGCAAAACCAGAGGTGCCTGCTTCCACACCAGGGTTTCTCCACCTCGGTAGTAGAGGCATTTTGGGCCAGTTAATTCCTTGTCATGCAGGCCCATCCCGCATACTACAGGGGGTTAGCAGCATCCCTGGCCTCCACCTCCCAGGTTCCAGTAGCCACCACCACAAGTCAGAACAGCCAAAAATGTCTCCAGACATGGCGGATGTCCCTTTGGAGGGGTGTGTATATGTGTGCAGGATTGCCTGTGGTTGGGAACTTCTCTTCGGGAGGATAAATGCCCCCAAATCCTTTAGTGTAAAAGAGGGAGTGCATTTACTGTTAGGCCAGCTTAGTGACAGGATTGTTTTGGCTTTTTTTTAAACTGTGGTTTCCTGATTTTTAAAACTTGGTTATCTGGTGTTGTCCCCCCCCACAACCCTCTCAGCAGTTTGCCTGTGTGATGGTTGGCAGCAGGTTTGGGGTGTGGGTGGGAATCATGTTAAGGGTAAAACCCTCGTTTAGGCCTAGGAGCCAACCAAAGAATCTGAGGGCATCACTGTCGTAGGAGCTGGCAAAGCATAAATGATCAAGAATAGGTTTGTTTGGTCTATGAAAAAAAAATTAATGAAGAAACAGGCATTTAAGTAGACATGGGCCACTTGAGACGCTTACTCATCTGAGTTTCCTCATTACCCTGTGTATCCTTTACAAGCAGATTGAAGCCTGGCAGGCCAAGGGAAAGTAATGGTTTGGTTGGCAACTCTGGCTTTTTGCATAGTCACTGCGTTCCTGCTGTAAGCAGCTAACAGCCTGGGATGCTGAGAGCAGAGACATCTTTCCGGGAATGGGTTTCTGTATTTTGCTCTTCAGAGACAGATGCAGACTTGTCTTAAAATGGGATTTTCACCCATCAGAAATAATTTTGTAATTCGAACTGGGTCTCGAACAGATCAGACAATGTCGCTTTTGAAATTGACAACATCCCTGCTTAGGGTATTGTCAGATTTTTTTTTTTTTAGTTAGGGTGTTGGGAAAGTATGGAACGAGAAAGCCTCTTTTCACATTTTAACACCCCCCCATGCCCAACAAGGTCGATAATTTTCAAGCATTGGGAACATTGTTATAGCTTTTGTTCACATCTTTACACTGTCACTAAAAAGATGGTCTCCTTCTACCTTTGTTCCAGCCCGTCTGCCTTTCAAGCGCTTGAATCTTGCCCCAAAGGAGAAAACTGACGACAGTTTGGATGATGTGAAAAGTTCTCAGAGTTCTTCTGTACAAAATAAAGTCCCCGATTTAGAAATCAGTTTGGACAACTTGGAGAACGACTGTCATTTGGGTTCTGATGTAGAATTTAGACCCAAACTTGTGAATGGAAAGGGTCCCTTAGATAATTTTTTAAGAACACGAGTCAGAGCCAATATTAGCAAGACCGCAGTCATAATTGATTTGACTGAGGACTCCAGTGACCAACCGGGAAGTACCATGGACCACAATGAACTAATTTCCGGAGTCTCTCCCTCCAGGGAGGCTATTAATGGGGTCAGAGAAGAAGACGAGGATCAGAGGGGTCTTTTGGAGGCCCATCAGAACAACAGCAAGTTGGCATTTCCAGAAGAGACCCTTTCAGACATTCCATGCCAGACAGAGGAGACAGCTGGCTCTGGAGGCACCGAGAGGAGTGGAGACTTGCAGAAAGGCTTGCCGGAAAGCTGCCCCGGACTGACAGGTGGTCAGCGAACTGACTCCGAGCAGGGACGGGACGGGTGGAATGACGCTGGGGGCATCCTGGTTAAGGGGAAGGTGCCCGTAGTGGTCTTGCGGGATATTCTGGCCCTGAGACCGCCAAGAGCCCAGTCTCCTCAAACAACGTCTTTAGAGAAGAGCGTGACCTCAGAGGGTGAGGTGCCGGAGTCCTGTCCCGAAGAAGACTCTGTTCTTAGCCCTTTGTCTCTGAGCACTTCCTCGCCTACCAGTTCTCCTGAGGGACAGTCTGCTCCCGAAAAGCAGCACAGCAGTGTCAGCCCCTTTCCTACCTCCACACCCATTCACAGGGTGAGTATTTCCCACAGAATCCCAGCACGTCGGTGCTGATGGGTCCTGGAGTGCTTTCAACTGCCCCCTCACTTTTCAGGTAGACATACCACGTCCCCCAGAGGGTTAGTGACTGAATCGGTGGGACCAGAAGCCAGGTCCCGTGACTTCCAATGAGGAATTCTTTCCACTGTTAGAAACCGGTTCTTGTTCACTTATGTGTGCCTTGTGACGTGCTAGTAACCTGATTCACCGACAGCGTTGTCGAGTGTCTTCCATGAATGATGCACTGCCACTGTGGTGGCTCTCGTTCACACCTAAAGAATGTTACAGCCAACTCAGTCATTTTAGTGACTCATGAGTGTGAACAGACACCTCTGGCCCCTCCTTTCAGATTTTAGCTTCAGCTTCCTTCATTCCTTCCTGTTGCAACACAGACTTGTAGGAGTGTTGGTGACAAGTTGCTAAGCAGTGGTGCCAGCAGGAAGAATAAAACGGGGAATTCTGTAGAGTCAGCTCTTATAAGCGTGGCTGCCCATATTTAGGACTCGCCCAGAGTGCCAAGGATGGAAGGGTGAGGAACGCGGCGTCATCCTAAGGATCTCAGAAGGACCACTTTTGAAATGTCCGCTTCTATTACTGATTCCTGACCCCCAAAATGGCAGGTGTCTCTGTTCTCATGCATTTAACCACCTTCTTTTGTTTTGGGTTTTGCAGCATGGAGATTGGACCATTTAATCTCTGTGATGCCTGCTTCATCTGGCCATGCCATGAAACCTCAATCTCGATAATGTTCTGAATTTGGTTTCTTAAGGGACTATTTCACTTTGTCTTTCCAGGTGACTCCATTTTTGTCTTTCTTTTCATCTCCTGAGGAGAATAGGAGAAAGGGAAAAAAAGACTTATCTCCTTAGGTTGGCAAAATGGCGATCAAGAACGGAGCAGTCTTTTTTTCCTTCAAAGCTTCTAAATGTGACAGGCTGGAATATACATTTTTAATCTTCTACTTCAGCTGTTAGTCAGACTCTCAAAATCAGTTTTAATTTCTTGCTGTCAGCCATCTTCTGTAAATTCAGTGCTTGAATCCCTTCCAGGCTACTGTTTCTGCTTTGTAGAACTTTGTCACATAATGTAATAGAGCCAGTTGCTGTACTGAGAAGAGGATGGATACAGATGTTTCCATTCTTCATAGCAGCTTAATTTTCAGTTTTTTAAAAATGTATTTATTTAAAAGAAACTTTAGATTACCTAAATGTTACATAAAAATGTAGGGGATTCCCATAAGCCCCACTTCCTCCCCCTCCCACACTTCCCCACATTAACAACATCCTTCATTTGTTACAATTGATGAACACATATTGAAACATTGCCACTAATGGGGGATTATAGTTTACATTATAGTAGTTAATACTCTGTCTAGTGCAATTTTGTAAGTTATGACAAAAGATATAATGGCCTGTATCCATCATTGCAATGTTGTGCAGGACAATTCCAATGTCCCGAAAATGCCCCTGTATTATACCTGTTTTTCCCTCTCCCTCTATTCAACCTCCAGTGGCCACTGCCTTCACATCAATGGTAAAAGTTCTTCCATTGCTAGAATAACAATAAGTCTATAGTAGAATAATAGTAAATCTACTTAAGTCCTTCGCTCATTCCTCAATCTTGAGTATTTTGGGATGGTGATGACCGCTCTGCCTCTAATTGAGAGGGGGCTTAGATCCCTAGGGCAGATGGATGGAACTGTCTTGCTTACAGTTGTGGACACTATTCTTTGTCCATCATCATCTCTTTGTTAGTTGTCCTGGGTGAGTCCAATGAACTGGAGAGTAGGTGCTGCAACTGCTGAGATTCAGGACCCAACTGGCGCTTGGATGGACCAAAGATTTAAGTCTCTTGGACACTATACTTTGTAAATATATGTCCCAGAGACTTAAGTATAGTAGTACTAACTATAGGTTCCAATAGAAGGGGCAGAAGAGCCATGTGTTGGGAAACTACAAGTGAGTCCAACTCTGTCACACTAGGGAGCATAAGTTCCAAGGTAAGGCCCATCAGTTTCTTTTTATGTCCATAGCTGAGTACACTGGGAAGCCACGTAGTTGTGAATTGGAATAAGCAATTTTATTTTTGTCACTGCCCAAACTCTTTGAAAACAATGGAGCAAGGAGATCAAGCATGCTAAATTTTAGAATTCCTGCATCTAAGATCCTGGGTCTATTCTGAACACAGGCTTGAAGCTTCTCAGACTGTTCTCTGATGCCACTGAAGACAGTGTCATTGCTCATCTTTTCAAATAATTTGCACCGCAAGTGGTAAAGGCTTCAGGCTGCCCCAAAATCTGCAGCAAAAATTGCCACAGCCACCCACAGCAGACATAGTCTGATGGGCACAGTCTGTCCATTACAAGAATGGAAGTAGAGTCTCCTGACGTTGGTGACACCAAAGATAGAAGAGCCAGATAGTTATCAGGAGGCCCCTGGGTTCTGGCAAGACCCGCCTGCAAGCCCAGCTGGGAGAGATTCGTTTTTGCTAGTGTTCAAGAGGTGCTTCCTGCCTCTACCCATACATACGCATCTTCCTGGTTTCTGTCCTTACCTCTTAGGAATGCTGCACTTCCTGGTCTGTCTGTTTTATAATTGGTACCTTAGTCTCACCTTTTCCTGCCATGGGGCTTGTGTTTCCTGGCCTCTGTTCCTTTGGTAAATATGTTTATTTTCCATTTCCCTTCCCCACTTCCAGACTGGTAGAGACTTGGAAGGTTATAGACTGTTTGATATTATTTTGTAATTTGTGTGTGTGTGTGTTTTTAAATTTTATTGAGGTCTGTTGGCACTTGAGCTCAGACAGTAAAACCTCCTCCATTTGGAACCCCAGGCATTTATTAGTCCTCTATTTTGTAGACTTCATCACCTCCCAGGAAGCTTAAGATGCAGATCCCGAGGTCCCTCCCAGGGATTCTGATGTAGCCTGGGAGAGTTTCATTAAAGGAAAAAAAAAGTGTTCCAGGGGATCAGGAGAATCTCACTTGGAAAAATAGTGATTTAGGAACATATTTTTAGGTAATCCCAAGGTCTTGAATAGCTCTTCTGAAGAGTTTCTTTTTAGCATTAGAGCTTTTTACCTCTTAGGTTAGAAACATTTCTCAAATTTATTTGCAGTTAGACATGTAATTTAGTATGTTTTATTGATGATTCAAGGTTATTATTCCATAAATGCCTATTATGATAGATGCGTTACTGGAATACTTGGTTTGCCTCATGACCACATGATCCCATACAGACATTACGTTCTCTCTATTTGAAAAAATAATCAAAACTGTTTAAAAAAAAAAATTGTTGGGAGCGGATGTGGCTCACGTGGTTGAGTGCCCACCTCCCACATAGGAGGTCCTGGGCTCGGAAACCGGTGCCTCCGGAAAAAACAACAAAACGAAAAAGAGAAAACCAACTCAGGGAAGCCAATGTACCTGAGTGGCTGAGAGCCAGCTTCCCACATACGAGGTCCCAGGTTCAATCCCTGTCCCCCGGTACCTCCAAAAGAATAATCATCGAAACATTATAGCCCCCTTTCGGCTTCCTCTCTCATTGCCCCCACCCGGTTGTCATTAGTATCGGCTTGTATTTTTCTGTGGTGTGCTGTTGGTTCTCTTACACAAGAGACACATGGTAAATACGTTCCTTATCACTCAAGGGTGTCCTGGATAGTTTTTATGTTGGATGGAGAGATCCACCTCTTGACTGCTGTTACTGTGCTTCTCTGGTGGCTATACTGCAGTCTATACCACCAATTTCTTAATGGAGATTTCTGCTGTTTCTGGTGTTTGGCCTTTACAGAACAACACTGGTAATAAGCACCCTGGTATTTCCCCCGTGGGCTGTTGTGCGAATGGAATTGGTGGCTCCCTCCTGGGAGTGCATACGTTGATTTTTGCCAGTGTGCACTCCGTGAGGTTGGACCGACTCGGGGTCCTCTCTTCCCTGCTGCCTTCTCTTCCCTGCTCTGAGACTTTTAGCTGCTGTTGCCAGGCCTTCCCTCAGCAGCCCCTTGCGCACCTCGTTCGCTGCTGCTTGTCTTCGGTGGGCTTAGAAGTTAGATATCCTGATGTATAAAATCAGAGTGTATCGCCTCAGAGAGAATTCACCTGAGTAGAGTGCAGGCATTGCCATGCAACGCCTTTGCATTAAATCTGTCTCGACTACTTGGGGTAGTTGTTCCCCTCTCCTACCTAATAGCTTCATGTTTGTTGACCAGCTGATAAAAAAAATAGAATACATCTGCCAACCCAGTTGTCTTTTTGAAATAAACTCTTATCCTTAATAAATTCTTTTCAATAAATATACACAGACACAGAGTAACAGAATGAATCCTGAAGGCCCTCAGCCTAGTGAGGGAGAGCGCCTCTTCTCACCTGCCACAGTCCTACCGAGAGCCGGTGATCCGGCTGCCTGGGAAAAGCACCTCACTACTTCTAAAACAAGCTGATTCTATTTTTGCGTTTTGTTTTTTTTTACGAGTAGAAAGATTTTCCTTTATTGAGGTAAAATGATTCAGCCTGCGTCTTTCCTCTTTGGTTCTTCTATCCTTGAAGTTTTACAAATAAATCAATAAAACTATTCTCACTTCCGCATGCAGGAAGCCTTTCAAATGAAGAGTGCCATCTTGTTCATTTTGATTCTCTTTCTCCAAGTTAAAACTACAGTTTCTTCAGTTAGTCTTCATGATATGGCTTTAAATTGGGTTCCTTGTGTTGCCTTCCACTGAGATTTGGTCATTTGGTTTCAGAGAATACTTAAATACTTAGGATGGACATCCTTGTCCTATACAGCAGAGGTCCCAGAAGAGGATTTCCGTTCCAAAAGGAATGAGTGTGCCTCCACCTTCAGCTTTTTGGGTTTTGGCTCCTTCTCAGCTGCTGCTGTCTCTGTGTTCCCCTGGTTTTTATTTTTCAGCTCCTTTTGAGGTCCTTGGTCATGTCTTTGGCAGATGAGGTTGCCATTTGGCAGAGCTCCATATCGGTAAAATGTGGCATTATGGCATGTAATTTTGAGAGATAGTTCAATAAATGCTTGGGCCGAATTTCAAGAAGATAAAATTATATCAGACTAGTAAGGTCCATCTGAATGTTTAGTAAAGCTGTAGAGGTACTGGTATTAAATTAAATGGCATTTTTTCTGGTTATTGTCTGTTACTGAGCTGGGTCTTGATAATCATGTCAACTATGTTATTCCTGAACTCACATGGTAGAAGGCAGCAGATTTTGCAGCTGAAGTTCAAGAACAAGTATGGACAAGACTCAACATTTTTTCCCCAAAACGCTCTCATACTTTCACAAGCGGGTGGAGTCCACAGACTTGGCAGGGAAAGTTGGTTCTGGAGGAGCAGATGCTTTTTTTGAGGCGTTTGGTAAGGCTGCTTTGGTCACCGGCACTTCTGTCGGTGCACTCTCAGTGTTGGAGACAAGATTGAAAACTAAGGCCTGATCACATTGGGCAGATGAGCTTCCAAGCCAGCGCTGAAAAGCATGGCTTTCCTAGGCCTGCACGTGGCTCCTTCCTAAAGGAAACGTTTAGTCCAAGAGGAATTTTGTGGGTCCCAAGTGAGAAGGATGTCTTCTTGAGCTTATTAACCTGTAAATTTTATTCTTTAAGAAGAGGCTTTCCCAGATGAAGAAGTCACTGTTAGTTTCATGGACATGCCAGGCCATTTTTAAAAAATAATTGCCACTGAATTTTTTTTTTTTTAGATCTATTTATTTATTTATTTCCCACACGCACGCCCCTCCCCCCCGCCACGACTTGTTTTTGCTGTCTGTTTCTGTGTCCATTCGCTGAGTGTTTTTTCTGTGTCTGCTTGTCCTCCCTTTGTTGCATCTGTCATCTTGCTGTGTCAGCTCTCCGCAGTAGGTGGGCCAGCCTGCCTTCACAAGGAGGCCCCGGGATGCAAACCCAGGGCCTCCCATAGGTAGATGGGAGCCCAACTGCTTGAGCCACAGCCACTTCCCCCACTGATTATTTAATCATCATAGTTTTTGAAATCTAAGCACCAGATTAAAAAAAATTTAGAGCAGTTGACGGTTTCAGAAAAATCATGCAGAAAATAGAGTTCTCATCAGACCATTTTCAGAGAAATGGCCTTTTAGTTTTTCATTGCAACTTGAATCTCGTTCTTTACTGCTTCGACAAAGCTAAAATGAACCTGCAGAGTCATTTCTTGCCAGCCTTAGCTCCTTCTTCCCATTGCTCTTTAGTCTTATAGTTTGGTTACCAGCATTCCCTGCTCCAGAGATGGCTTAGGCCAGTAGCAAGAGTCTGAACTCCCTGTTCATCATTTCTAACTAGGACCGTCTAGCCAGAGGGGGTAACTTTACCTGTACGTCTAAGTTTCACTCTTAACTTGATAATTCCTTATAGTTTGAGTTCAGTTTGAAGCTGGACAATAAACACCATTGTGTTCTAGAATATAGGGGTTCTAGACCAGACTGCTCCTTCTGGCAAACTGAGCTTTCACTCAAAGAAGCAGCATTGTACTAGGCATAGAGTACAAGTTAGTGGCCCCCAGGAAATGTGACATGTAGACATGTGATTTGTGTTACACTGTATTTGTTTTCACACTGTTAACTCTTTTTTTTAAAGTTACCTAAAAAAAATCAACCTAGAATTCCCAATATCAGCTTTTCTTGGGAAAAATCTCTAGCGGTGCCAGGGCAGGTGCCCTGGGGCTTGGCGGTACAAGGCTGTTCTTTTCAAGCTTCCCTTGTCTTTGAGTGTGGCCCACTTCATTGCGTTATCTGCCTCCATGGTCCCCGCTTTCCTCCCCAGTTACATAGGGGAGCACCTCTTTGGAGTTTGTGATCCCACCAGGATCCTTTGTTTCTCTTTGTGGAACCCAGTCAATGTAAAAGTGTTCATTGTTTGTTTGTGTTTTTCTTGTTTTGTAAAGAAGTTAATAGTCTGGGTCAGTTATTTCCTCCTTCCCCTCCCCTAAGAAATGTGTGATATAGTTAGCATGTTAAAGTGATTGGAAGGTCCATGTTTAAAGGTATATGTCTCTAATTTCAGATAACTAAGAAAGTCGTCAAAGGTTCTACAGAGAAGAACAAGTTGAAACTTCAAAGAGTAAGACATTTTCCCTGAAATAGAAAATTAACCTGCTGTGCTTTTTGCAGTAAATAGTGAGCAAGACCCTTTGTGCTTCCTTTGGCCCAGTTTTTACCCTTTGCCCTGCTTATTCTGACCATCATTTTGATTCTTGCTTCCTGTCACATAATTGGGCCTCACGGCTTGTGGACTGCATCATTTTTAGCTTTGCTAAATCCTAAGGTTTTCTGTGCAGTCTTTTCTAAGTTTTTATTATTTGTTTTTCTTTTTTCTTTTTTGCTGGAAAAGATATTTAATAGTTATTTTTTTAAAACAAATAAGCAGTTCATTAGCACAAGGCATGCAGAAAAACTTTCCACATTTGAAAAGGAATGGGGAAAAAGGCAATATGTAACACTGATAGATTGACCACATAAAATTTACAGTCTTTCACACATTTCTCTGAAATGTGGCATATGTAAAATAGCTAAATGGTAGTAACAGTGAGGTACCAGGGCCAGGGGTTAACCCGGGACCTCATATGTGGCGAACAGCGGGCTCAACCACTGAGCCACATGGGCTCTCCTGAGTTGGTTTTTTCATTTGTTTGCTTGTTGTTTGTTTTTTTGTTTTTTTGTTTTCAAAAGGCACAGGGGACTGAACTGGGGACTTCCCATGTGGGAAGCAGGAGCTCAAGTGCTTGAGCCACATCTGCTCCCCTATTATTAGTACTTCAATATACAGACAACTGTAATAGTTGTGCTTCCTGGTGTAGCCTAAAATTGCCTTCCAAAAAACCCACGGCCTTTCCTTGCATCCCTACCCTCTGCGGATGAATTTAAGTTTCACTCATTCCCAAGTGCTCCCACAGTCTAATGGCCCCTGCACTAGGCAGTGATGATGGTTCGGCAGTTCCCTGAAGAGGATTGCATTCAGTTATCTGGGGGTCCCCACATTTCCCACAACGTGTGGGAGCCTTCTTTGGCCATAGAGAGCCGAGAAGGCCATTGGGCTCCTCCACCCTGTGCTAGCGCACAGAAGAGGTCCCCATGACAGTTGCCTGTGTATTCACCAGGAAGTTTCTGGACCTTTTCATGGCTGCACTCAATTTTTGCATGTCAGATTTTAATGGCTTTTTATTTTTTTTTATTTGCACTTACCTCATTCCTCATTGGGATTTCCAAGTTGGGCCCGGCACACGAGAAAAAACTCAAGTGTGGCTGGTGAAGGTTTTCCGTGATTCTAGAAGTCATCTGTTTTCTTACTATTTAACAACAGGGAAAGAGACTCCTTCCTGCCATCCTCCTGTCTGGGGGTCTCATCATTAGCCCAGTCGCCTCCGCCAAATACCCTGCATGTCAGATGAAAGTGTGGAGGATATGTGGCAAGACATGGATACGCAGATCTTTTTAAAGCATGTCCCAGTGGCTTTTGTTCAAGCTGTTGAGGATTACTTGGGAAGTTTAGAATGTTCTCCCTCATATGCCCAGACTGAAAACTGATTTGCCATGTTCTCGACAGTTGGGAAACCCACGGCTGGTGGGCGACAGTCCTGCGAGAATCTCCTGGAGTGTGTTAAAGGTGGCCCTCCTTTCTGTCAGGAGCTGAACTGGTTTCAGATGCACTCAGTGCACCAGTTCTTTGGAATGAGGAACTGATGTGACAAAGTAAAAGGTTCTGACTAAAGAGTATAGAAGAAACCAGTTGTTTTTACTGACAGAAATGAAATGATAGTGCTATAGTAAGAGAGATCACTCTTGTCCTTTCTTAAGTACTTAACATTTATTTCCCCCAGATCCTGAGAAACGGTTTTAAAGAAAATTTTCACTGTTTTTTTGTTCTTATTTTTCAAATGTTTTCTCACATATTCTCTACTGTTTTAAAAACTTACCCAGCTGATTCCTTGTCCTTGCCTCACCCCACTCTTTCATTTTGAAAGAAATAAATCCTGTAATCTGGTATATTTTGTGAGGGAGAAAAATGTTTTTGTTTTAAAGGTAGGGGAGGCAAAATCTGTGGGTGTTTTTGCTTATTTGTTTTACCATAACTTTCTGCTTAAACGAACACAGTTCAAACTTAATAGGAAAAACTTTACCCTGTGTCTAAAGGTATATTATTTTAGATGGATCTTATTTTGAATTGCCCATGAGGTACTGTGGCAAACAGCTAATCCTCACCATTTTTCCCATAACAGAAGGAAATCTTTGTAATGGATTAAAAAATGGAAACGTATGAGGACATTTAACTTAAAGGCTCTCTTGTAGCTGGTTCCTTATTTCTCTCCCTTCTATTTAAACACAGTCTCCTCAGGGTTCTAACCTGACCCTTCCTGGGAGATCTGCAGGGAATACATCTGTTGAATTGTCTTTTGGCTGTAGGAGAAAGAGCGTTTGGGCAAACAATTAAAGTTACAAGCAGAAAAAGAAGTAAAGGAGAAGCTCAAAGAAGAGGCCAAACGGGCCAAGGAAGAGGCCAAAAGGAAGAAAGAAGAAGAGAAGGAACTGAAAGAAAAGGAAAGGCGAGAGAAAAGGGAGAAAGATGAAAAGGAGAAGGCCGAGAAGCAGAGGCTAAAGGAGGAGAGGCGCAAGGAGAGACAGGAAGCTTTGGAGTAAGCGTCTTTCATTGTAGCTCTCATCTCTCCGTTGTTAGCTCCTGGAGCCGGCCATTTTGACATGTCTGTGGCTATAGTGTTTAATTCCTTTCTCCTCCTTCTGTGTGGGTTATAGGCCAAGTCCCTGAGGTGAAAGGGATGGAAAGAAGTGTCGGGCTCTGCCACCATCCCCAGCCCCCACCCCCATGCCGAGCCTCTTGCCTCTGTCTTACTGTGATGCTTCTTCAGACTTCGCACCAGCTCGGGGGTTCTCGTCTCAGGAAGGTAGTTTGTCTCTGAAGAGTCTGTATTGATTGGCCAAAATTTAATTTCCTGTTTCACAGGGCTAAACTGGAGGAGAAAAGGAAAAAAGAAGAGGAGAAACGGTTAAAAGAAGAAGAAAAGGTAAATATTCTCACAGAACGTCAACATTCCAGTCTATTTGATTTTGACCTTTCAGCATACAGATCCCGGGTTTGTCGTAAACTTGGGGGTTTTGCCTGAATTTGCTGCCTGCGTTCCTTAGGTCTTGGCCCCGCAGGGACCGGTGTGTGTGCGTGTGGAGCTGGGCGGTTGTGTCGCTTTTTGTCCCTGCCGGCCGCGCTCGTGCCTGCCAGCTCCACATCCACCAAGAAAAGCCCTGACGTTTGAGAAGGGCTGGGACTCAGTTGCTGGTCAATAGGTTTTTTAAAGCCAAAATCAAAATAATGTCTTCAACATAAAAATGCTTGGGGTTCCATTCTGGGGGCTTTGCCTGTTTTAAAACACCCCCTGTGCTCTTCATTTCTTCTTCCTCATCTTCTTTTAAACTGCAGCGCATTAAAGCGGAGAAGGCTGAAATCACCAGGTTCTTTCAGAAACCAAAGACGCCACAAGCCCCCAAGGTGAGAAACTGGCTTCTTTTGGTTTTACCTTTTTGTGTTTTGTTGGGCTTTTTTCTTTTTAAGAATAAAAGGTGTCGCCTGACCAGCTAGCTTCTCTTTCATCAACAGGGGGAGCTTTTGTTTCTGGTGAAGTCTGGAAGTTGGAGATTTGGCCACTCACTCTGTTCTGAAAAGGCAAGGAGTGATGGTTTGATAGAATTGCCAAATCTTTAGAGGTTGCTTCATGAGCAGTTTTGTGTTAGATTTGTAGGAAGACAGAAGAGAAAAAGACCTAATCCATACTTTCGGCAAATTTATGCCTCAGGACAGGAGGCAAAATTAACCATAAAGGTAGTGTAGAATTTAGCGCAATTTTTGCTTCTTCCGTGTGGCATCATCCAGTCACCTGGCAGTTCAGACCTCCTGAGCCAGCACCTGCATGGGGCGCCCCGGGACCCCCTTTCCCCCTTGTTGCCAGTCTCCAGAGGTGACACATCTCCTCCAGATCCTTCTCTGTGGTTACATCCCTGTGAATATGTGTGCATTTATATACACGGATAGATCAGGGTCATCCTGAACTTGGGGTTTTTTGTTTACTTCTCTGTATCTTGGATTCTTGCCCCATTTAGATCTTCTTTGTTCTTTTTCACTGCTGTGTAACATTTCATAATGTTGATGGAATCCATTTTACAGACCCATTCCCCTATCGAGTTTTCTTCACAGCCCCCTCTCACCCCTGCCCGTTAAGGCTGCTGCGAATGCCCCAGCACACGCCTCATCGCACATGTGCGTTTCTTTAGGACTTCCGTCTGGACCCAGTCTTCCTGCAGGGTCACAGGATGCGCACGCTGACAGAATCCTATCAGTTATCATCAGGTCACTCTCTAAGCAGGAAACACTGCTGTAAGACGTTTCCAGTGTTACGTGACAGTGCGCTCTTCCCACCACTGCCAGCACTGGATATTAGGAATTCTTTTTTATGCTTGCCAATCTGATGGGTAAAAAATTGAAATCCTTGTTTGACTCTACATTTTCCCTTGAATGCTAGTGCAGTTGACATCTTTTCATGTTTTTTTATGTTGTTGTTTTGTTTCATTTTTCTTCCTCTTCCAGTTCCTATCTTTTACCCATTTTTATACAAGATTGGCTTTTTTCCCTTGCCTGTGGGAGTTCTTTGTGTAGTCGGAATTTTCATCCCTTGTGACATAAGTTGCAAATATTTCTCAGTCTGTTACTTGTCTTTTAATTTGATTAATGGTATCCTTTATTATACAGAAGTTTCTCATTTTAACGCCAGCATTTTTACTTTATGGCAATTGGCCTTTGATTGAAAAGCCTATAAATATATCCTCCTCATGTTTCCAGTTTTCTCTTTTCTTTTGGCTTCAGTTTTGCTTTTGATGTTTAGTTCTTTATTTTATCTGGAATTCCTTGTGTTCAGGGCAGGGTCTTTAACGGTTGCCCTTCTGGATAACCGATGGTCCCAGCTCCCTTGAATGAGGAGAGCGATTTGCCAGTCCTCACCCACGGCTGCTTGTCGGACTCACTGGGGAGCTTTGAAAAGCACTGGTGCCAGGATCCCACCCTGGAGATGCTGGCGGGATTGGTTTGGGCATCGGGATTTCTAGCTATTCCCCAGGTGACTGTCGTGCAGCCGGCGTTGAACTGCTGGTCTCAGTTACTCTTTTCCCACTGAGGCGAGGCTAGCTTTCTTATATGTAATTTTTACAGACATAGCATTTTCTCTTCACTTTCAAAGTCGTCCTGACATGCTGCCAAGTTTGGAATTCACTGGTATAGAGAAGGAAATCAAAACTATCCAAATGTAGCTCGTGACAGTGCCAAGGAGATGGGCAGTAACGCTCCAAGTTCACGTCAGGCTTTAGTATTTCGTGATGATTTGGCTCTGAGTGAGCTGGACCCTGTCCAGATCTCAGGTCCCAGTTCCTGTGCTCTTGGGGGACGTGGAGAGAAGGGCTGGGGACTCTGCCTCTGTCTCGGCTCGTGGCTGCTGCTGCTTTTTTTTTTTTTGTAAGCCAGCTTTTTTGAGGTATAATCTACATACAGTAAAATTCACCCTTTTTAGGCATACCAGTCGATAAGTCTTGACAATTGTATATGATTACGTGACCACCACTGTGATCAAGACCTAGCGCGTCATCGGAGCCTGGTGCTCCTTTGGTCGACACTGCCCCTGGCAACCGCAGCTCTGATCTCTGTTCTTGTAGACTTTGTGGGCTTTTTGTTTTTTTGTTTTTGATTTTTTTTTGGTCATAAAAATAGATAACAAAACTTGCCATTTTAGTGATTTTTAAGTGTACAACTCATGGCGTTACGTATGTTCACAGTGTCCTGCAACCATAACAGTTATTTATTTCCAAAACTTTTCTATCATGCCAGACAGAAACGCTGTACACATTCATTAAGTAATGGATTTGCTTATTTAAGATATTTCATGTAAGTGGAACCATGCGGTATTTGTCCTTTTGTGTCTGGCTCTTTTCACTTAACATAATGTTTTTTGTTTTGTTTTTTTTTTAAAGATTTATTTTTTATTTATTTCTCCCCCCCCAAGTTGTCTGCTCTCTGTGTCCATTCACTGTGTGTTCTTCTGTGACCACTTCTGTCCTTATCAGCAGCACACGGAATCTGTGTTTCTTTTTTGTTGCGTCATCTTATTGTGTCAGCTCTCCATGTGTGTGGCACCATTCCTGGGCAGGCTGCATTTTCTTTCACGCTGGGTGGCTCTCCTTACGGGGTGCACTCCTTGTGCATGGGGCTCCCCTATGTGGGGGACACCCCAGTGTGGCACGGCATTCCTTGCGCACATCAGCACCGCTCGTGGGCCAGCTCCATATGGGTCAAGGAGGCCCGGGGTTTGAACCGCGGACCTCCCATGTGGTAGGCGGGCGCCCTAACCACTGGGCCAAGTCCACTTCCCAGCATAATGTTTTTGAGGTTCATCCATCTTGTAGCCTGAATCAGGAACTTAACTTCCTTTACGTGGAATACCACATTTAGATTCTCTGTTCATCTGCCAGTACACCCTTTTTTCCACCTTTTGGCAATGGGGAATCATGCTTCTATAAGCACTGGTGTACAAGTAGCTTTGAGCCCCTGTTTTCAGTTCTTTTAGGTCTATACCTAGCAGTGAAACTGCCAGGTTGTATGGTAATTCTATATTTAACTTTTTGAGGAACCATCAGACTCTATTCCAAACTGACTGTCCTGGTGTACATTTCCCCCAAAAATGCACAAGGGTTCCAGTTTCCCTTGATTTTCACCAAAACTTACTGGGCATTTTCCCCCTATCATTTTGCTTTTCCAGAAACTTAGAAATGGAGTCACAGCAGTGATATCGTTTTTGCTCCTGACTTAGCACATCCCTTCTGGGTGCCCTCCAGGTGGCTCTGGATGTCTGCAGTGCGTCCTTTTAATTGCTGGCTGTTAGTCCGTCACTTGGATCCACCATCCAGTCTCTTCTTGATTTCAGACCCTGGCCGGCTCCTGTGGGAAGTTTGCCCCTTTTGAAATTAAAGAGCACATGGTTCTCGCCCCCCTTTGCCGGGTTGCCTTTGATCAAGACCTCTGCGATCAGCTCGACCAGCTCCTCCAGCAGCAGAGTGGCCGATTTTCCTTCCTCAACAACCTGAAAGGCCGACAGCCTCTCAGATCTGGACCCACCATTGTTTGTAACCAGAATGCGGGCATTTTTAGCAGGTTTGTGCCCAAGACCATTCCTTTCCCGTTGGCGGAGCCGGAGCGCAGTTGTCTGAGACCCGGAGCCCTGGGGAGGGGTCTGGGTTTCGCTGGGCTGCCGACCTGCCATGGCCATTGGACAAGTCCGTTTTCTTTTGGCCTCTGGCTCTGGGCTTCCCTCCTGGCTCAGGCTTCTCCGCTCTGATTTTCTCCCTCTATTATCAAAAATATCAGGAATGTGCTGATTCAGAGTATAGATTGCCTGTTCCAGCTCCCCACGCTGCCAGAAGGGTCTTCTCGCTTCAGAGCTGAGCTCCCTAGAGGAGCATTTCCCTGTCTCTGATTAAAAAGGCTACAGGGAAGCCGATGTGGCTCAAGCAGTTGGGCACCTGCCTACCATATGGGAGGTCCTGGGTTTGGTTCCCAGTGCTTCCTAAGGAACAAGCAAGACAGCGAGCTGATGTGACGGGCTGCCATGGCAAGGTAACGCAATAAGATGACACAATGAAGAGACACAACGAGGAAACACAGTGAGAGACACAGCAAGCGGGGAATGGGGGTGACTCAAGCCAATGGGCACCTCCCTCCCACATAGGAGGTCCCTCGTTCGGTTCCCGGTGCCTCCCAAAAAGAAATCTGGCACACAATGAACAGACGCAGAGGGCAGACAGCTAGTGCAAATGACAGCGGGGGTGGGAATAGATAAATTAAAAAAAAAGAAAAGGCTGCCTGATTTGGCAAGCTTGGTTTTTCCTTCTTCCTTGTTTCTCCCTGTGCTGATCCTTCTTGGTTTGGGGAAACGTTCTGTAGCTTTCCTTAGGAGCTGGTGGAGGTGCTGTCCTGTTAGAAGTGTGCAGCCTGCTTCGTTGGGAAGACTCCCAGGTGGTACGTGAACGAGGGGCAAAGGAAGTCGTCATGAGTTTGTGTTTTACTCCGCAGTGACGTTGTGATCGTGGAGAGCAGCAAAGCAGATGGTGTTCCTGAAAGGAAGAAGTTTGGCAGGATGAAGCTCCTGCAGTTCTCCGAGAACCACCGGCCGGCGTACTGGGGAACGTGGAATAAGAGGACCACCGCCATCCGACCGAAGAACCCCTGGGCCCAAGACAGGGTAAGCGTGCGCAGGCCTGCTGGGGCGCACGCGCCTCGGGCTTCCTCGTGTTTCCTCCCAGTTTTGCCTTTTTTGGTTCTTACACTGGTTTCTTGGGTTCTATAATTATTCTAGCTCTTCTGTTCTGCCTTTTCTTCCAGCCCTGAAAACAATCATGATGGGCTGTGTGTTTCTTTTTTCAGACGCTCCTTGACTACGAGGTCGACAGTGATGAGGAGTGGGAAGAAGAGGAGCCAGGAGAATCCCTGTCCCACAGTGAAGGGGTGAGAGCTGGTGGCCCGGTGTCCGCCTCCCTAGGCAGGTTCCGCTCACAGGCAGCTGGGATTCCACCCACTCTTGGGAAATCTTCCCTGGTGGCAGTGGGCCCCTGTGGCCCCGGCGGGTGGGACCCGGGCAGCGCCCGCCCTTGAAGTCAGGGCGCGCACACCCCTGGCACCGCCACGCCCTCGGCCTGCCGCGGGCCGCGCCCCTTGCTGGCTTTCTGCCTCCCCCCCCAGCCCCCGCGGCGCCAGAGAGCAGGGGAATGGGCTCCGCTGTCCTCATGCCGGCCACAGAGAGCCCCCGAAGCAGCGGGTGGGCTTTTCTTCCTCGGGTGCCAGCAGGTGTGAACACTTCACGAAGCAGAAATAGTGTGTCCACATATTTTGAACTTATCTTTTTCTCTTTTTGAGGATGATGATGATGACGTGGGAGAAGACGAAGATGAGGATGATGGTTTTTTTGTGCCCCATGGGTACCTGTCTGAGGACGAAGGAGTGACCGAGGTGAGGGGTGACTGGGTCAGGAATGAGCTCATTCAGAGGCCGGGGCTCGGTAGCTGCTGGCCCAGGGATGGCCAAGGTGGGTCCAGACCGTCTGCAGCCAGCTGATGCCCTCCCTCCTCCCTCGTAGCTCCTCGCCTCCACCCTAAAGGGGGTTCCTGGTGTGTGGCTTCATTTGTGGGGCCACTGAAGCTGGAGTTGGTTTTGCCTGGGAGTGTAGTAGGAAAAAATTCCAAGAGAAGGGAACTGTGAGGAAACCTGGTGAGGGGAGTTGCTGGGGCCAGTTGGGAGTGGTGGCAGGCTGGTGGGCATGGGCCAGACGGACTCAGGGGACTCGTGCAGGTGGTGAAACTCTTTTCCTTTTTTTTAATATATTCCTTTAGTGCAAGTGTTCACATACAACAAAGCGTACAGATGTTAAGCTTTCATTCAGGTTGAAGAGTTTTGACAGTTGGCTACTCCTGTGAAATCACCTTTCCGTCCCCGCCAGAATGTTTCCTCACACCCTTTACAGTTAAACCCTCGACATGACTTCCTAAGTTCTGTCAGACTGTGGAACCTGTGAGAAAGCTGATTTCAGGGCTCCAAAGGCTGTTGGGTGAAATCATTTGGCCAGTGGGGGAAAAGTGAAAGGAAGGATGTGGCTAGGGATCTGATCTTGTATTTCAAAGTTGGCTTCGAAGGGTTCATTATGCATGTCTGACCAGCAGATGGGCCAGCTTTTTGTCTTGTGCCAGAAAACTCACCAACTGGTATTAAGAGGCTTTAGTGGATCAGAGTTATAAAAACATCTGATCACCAGAGAGGAAACAGGCCTAGCGAATGCACAAATTCTCATGCTCCCCCAATATGCTGTCTGCCCGTTGGGTCTCTTCCAAGTGACTGGACAGGTGCTAGCCCTGACTCCAAGAATAGCCTGCACCTCCTCGCTGCTCCCCAGGCACCCTGAGCCGACGGGGTATTTGGAACTGTCGCCGGGCGCCTGGGTCTGAGGGGGCCAGGCATCGTAAACCAGCTTCTGCTCTTTAACCCGCAAGGAGTGTGCCGACCCCGAGAACTACAAGGTTCGCCAGAAGCTGAAAGCCAAGGAGTGGGACGAGTTTTTAGCCAAGGGGAAGAGGTTTCGCGTCCTCCAGCCCCTGAAGATCGGCTGCGTGTGGGCGGCGGCGAAGGACAGCTGCGCCAGCGGTGACCTGAAGGTGCTGCAGCAGTTCAGCAAGTGCCTCCTGGCCCCGGTCCCCTCTGAGGAGGAGCCGACGCCCAAGGCCTCGAAGAGAGAGAAGAAGGACCAGCAGAGTGAGTGCAGCTTGGGGCAGGGGGGATTGGAGGCCCAGTGGTTCCAGGCCTTAGGGCAGGTAGGGGGCTTCTCAGGCCGTTGGATGAGAATCCACACGTTCCCTCCGCAAATGGCTTAAGGAGCACATCTCCTCCTTGTCTGACGTGCACGGCCGCAATACCAGGCAGGTGCCATAATGAGTTCGTTTTGCCAACAAGGACCCGGGCCTGAAGAGTGCCTTTCCCAAGGTTACAGAGGTGGGTAGGGGCAGAGCCAGGCCCCCAGGACAAACCAGGGGAGGGATACCAACTCCAGTGAGGACGCATGAGCGCGGGGGCTGAGCTGTGAGGCCTTCCCCAGACCCGGCTCGCCCTGTGAGGCTGGAGCTCTGCGTGTGCGCTGTGCTGCCCCGCACCTCCCCAGAGCTCCACCACGGCGCCCGCCGCTGGGCCTGGGCAGGAGGGCGCTGTCTGCACGACCCAGCCCCACTGCCTCGCACCCACCCGTGTCCCTTCCTCTCCCTCCAGTCTTGGCCCAGCTGCTCCCCCTGCTGCACGGGAACGTGAACGGGAGCAAAGTGATCATCCGGGAGTTCCAGGAGTGCTGCCGCCAAGGGCTGCTCCGCAAGGACGCCGGCAGCCCCGCGAGCAGTTCCGCCAGCCCCCCCAGCCCCAGCTCCTCCCGCCCGCAGACTCCCACTGCCAGCGAGGACGCCGCCGTCCCCTCCAAAGCCAGGCTGAAGCGGATTATTTCTGAGAACTCGGTGTACGAGAAGAGGCCTGACTTCAGGATGTGCTGGTACGTCCACCCGCAGGTGCTGAGGAGCTTTGACCAGGAGCACCTGCCCGTGCCGTGCCAGTGGAGCTACGTCACCACGCCGCCCTCGGCCACCAGAGAGGACAGTGGCAGCATCCCTGCCGTGGGGCCCGGGCAGATGACACCCGTCTCGCTGAAGAGGAAGTCTGCAGGCACCATGTGCATCACCCAGTTCATGAAGAAGCGGAGGCACGAGGGCCAGGTGAGCGCCCGCGCCCCTGGCCGTGAGCTGTGGGCAGGGCCTTGACGGGGTGAGCAGCCCCCTTGTGGCACCTTCTCCACTGTCTTGTGTTCTCCGTGCTCTGTGCGCACAGCTGGAGCCCCTGGCCTGTGCCAGGCTCCCTGTGGTGCTGGGCAGCCACTGTGGAGCAGGAGCAGGCGTCAGGGCCCATCACCACGAGGGGGGTGCACGGGGCCCCAAAGATGGAGAGCGGGTGGCACTGGCCTCATGCTGAGGAGCAAAAAAAAATGCTCAGTGACATCTGTGGAGCCAAAAGGAAGAGTCCCCCGGGACGTCCCTGCCCTCGCCACTGCCTTTGTTGAGGTTGGATGTATTTTTTCCCTATTGAAATGTGAATGTAAATGAGTTGCTTTCCATGTATCTACTCTGATTGGAAACCAGCGTTTTAGAGACTGGGTTTCAGGGAGGAAGGATGAGAGAAGGCGTGGCAGGTGCCAGGGTCTCCTGGCTCATGTCCACGCCCCCTTGAAGAGGGGGTGGCTGCTCGGGTGGTAACAAAGAGGATGGGGTCCGCGTGTGCTCCCCCAGCCCCTGGCAGCTCTTGTCTTGTCCTCTCTGGCCTTACGTGCTGTTTAGTTTAGAAAATAAAGTGGCAGGAGGCAAGAGAAACTGCTCCTGGAAGCCGTCTCCCTGGTGCCTCACCTGTCAGGTGGAGAGGGACCGTAAAGGAGCGTCCCGTGTCGTCTCTCTTCCCGGTCACTCCCCGGCACCTGTGTGGGTGCAGCTGGTGGGGTGTGCACAGCTTCTGCTGGCCCACGGCTCCAGCCCTCTGCAGACGTCCCTCCCTGGGCCCGGCCCCCGAGTCACGTGCTCCCTCGGGTCCGTTCCTCCCCAGCTACATTTGAGCCACAGAATGGTTTTCTCACCGTCACCCAGGTGTGGCAGCTTGGGTTGAAACAAGCTGGGGGAGCCCGAAGCGGCCGCGCGCCCTGCCGCGCCGTCCCTGGGGCTGGCGGGCTCCCGTTGTTTTTCCATTACAGGCCTCGCAACTTCAGCCCTGCCTCGGGGAGCCCCTGTGCCCGGTGCAGGTTTGGTTGGGTCTCCCAGTCCTGGGCAGCTTCACCCCCACCCACCTGTCCCCATGGGGAATGTGATACCTCGCTACCCCCTGCTTGTCAGTGTGTGTGCCTGAGGGTCTCTGCGTGGAAAATAGTCACTTGAGCACCATTACACATTCTCATGTGCCAGGCACTGTGCTGAGCTCCCTGGCAGGAATTGCCAAGTTTCACTGATGGAAAGCTGCCTACTAATCGCCAAGAAAAAAATGCTCCCAATTAAATGAAGGTCAGAGAGGTTGACAGGTGGGAAGCATGCACCGTGTGGTAATGAACCCCGTAGGCCAGGGCCCCGTGTGCTCCCCACGGTCTCTGATCCCTTCACAGCACAGAGGGACCCACCTGAGGCCACGCAGCTGGGAGTACAGGCACACACCAGTTGCACGCTTGACCACTGCACTTGGCCACGCAGCTGGAAGCACAGGCACACATCAGCTGCGTACTTGACCACTGCACTTGGCCACGCAGCTGGGAGCACGGGCACACACCAGCTGTGTGCTTGACCACTGCACTTGGCCACGCGGCTGGGAGCACGGGCACACACCAGCCACGTGCTTGGCCACTGCACCTGGCCATGCAGCTGGGAGCACAGGCACACATCAACTGCCTGCTTGACCACTGCACTTGGCCATGCAGCTGGGAGCACGGGCACATACCAGCCACGTGCTTGACCACTGTACTTGGCCACGCAGCTGGGAACATGGGCACACACCAGCTGCCTGCTTGACCGCTGCACTTGGGGGTCTAAACCCCTCACTCAAGGAGTGGGTTAAAAGCTCAGGTTCCTGGGCATGTCCGGCCTGAGCAATGTTTCTGCACCTCTGCTTTCTCAGGGTTCTAACGCGCTGGGGGGTGCACCATAGAAGGAAAGCTCGAGAGCAGCTGCCTTGGGGGTGTGGGGTCCTGTGAGCAGCCTCCCTGAGCACTTCAAGCCTGCTAGGATTGCCTTGGGCTGCAAGAACAGGACGCCCTGCCACTGTGGCGGAGACCACAGGGGTCTATCCACAGCAGCACGTCCTGGGCAGGGCTGCTTCCTCCCATCTTCTGCTCCCACCTTCCTTGGCGTGTGGCCTTTCTCGTGTGCAGGGGGTTGGGGGAGGCCAGAGCCCTCCCTAGGAGGCTTCCTGGCAGGCTCCCCTTGTCTTCCTGGCCAGGTTTCCTTGGCATAGCCGCCCCTGACTGCCAGAATCTGGGGAAATGAGACCTTAGCCCCCAAACAAATCCCAGAGCCATTTGGGAAGGGGAAGGGAATGGGTACCAACGGCAGGGCCTTCCCCAGTATGACACTTAGACAAAATGGGAAACTGAATGAAACTGAGAGTGCTGGATTGGAAACGCACACCCACAGATGAAATCTCCCCTGCATTCTGATAAAGCCGCTGGTAATGTTTTTGTACCCTCAGAGAGTTGTTGCTAAACTTGCCACGTTATATGAATGTTTTAAACGGGAGTTGGTCTTTTACTTTTTGAGAATTTTTAAATCTTTTAAGGTAGAGGTTATAATAGTCAGATGTTCAAAAGGCTTCAGAATCTAGTGGGGCTGGGTTAGGCTCCAGCTTGGTTGCCAGATGTCTTTGTTTTTGTTTTTTTAATTTCTCTCCCCTTCCCCCCCAGTTGTCTGCTCTGTGTGTCCATTTGCTGCGTGTTCTTCTGTGACTGCTTCTATCTTTATCAGCGGCACTGGGAATCTGTTTCTTTTTGTTGCGTCATCTTGCCGTGTCAACTCTCCATGTGCGGTGCCAATCCTGGGCAGGCTGCACTTTCTTTTGTGCTGGGCGGCTCTCCTTCCAGGGTGCAATCCTTGCGCGTGGGGCTCCCCTTGTGGGAGACACCCCTGCGTGGCACGGCACTCCTTGCACACATCAGCACTGCGCTTGGGCCAGCTCCACACGGGTCAAGGAGGCCCGGGGTTTGAACTGCAGACCTCCCATGTGGTAGGCGGACGCCTTATCCATTGGGCCAAGTCCAATTCCCTGCCAGATGTCTTTGTGACACTCACTGTGACCTTGGGCCTCAGGTGTTTGTTTTTTTTTTTTAATTAAAAAAAAAGATTTATTTATTTCTCCTCCCCCTCGTATTGTTTGCAGCTCTGTGTCTGTTGTGTGCTCGTCGGCTTTCTAGGAGGCACTGGGAACCAAACCCGGGACCTCCCATGTGGCAGGGAGGCACCTCATTGCTTGAACCACATCTGCTTCCTGCTTGTTGTGTCTCTCTTTGTGTATACTCATAGGGTCTTCTCATTGCATCATCTTGTTGTGTCAGCCACCATGCCAGCCTGCTGTCTTGCTCGTCTTCTTTAGGAGGCATCAGAAACCAAACCCAGGACCTCCCAGGTGGTAGGCGGGCACCCAGCTGCTTAAACCACATTTTCCCTCAGGTTTATTTTTAAAGTTTTGAAAGGGTGTTTTGACCTTTCCAACAAAATATATTCTATGATCAAAATGAAACTCAATACTAGGTGTTGCACGATCTTCTTTCTGTGTATTTGCTATTTTCTTAACTATGGCATGTCTACACAGTCCCCCATTTCTATCTCTGACATACCACATGCAGTAATGTCAGGTACAGTAATGACTTCTCCCACTGCAGTAAGCTGCTGACAACAGCTCAGCAGAGCGGGACCTGAACTGTCCTCATTTCTCAGAACGCTTTAAAAGCCAGGCTTTGCCTGGAGGATTATGGGTGGGTGTCATTCCTCTAAAAAGTTTTGCATCAGAAGGAAGCCTAGGGGAGCAGGTGTAGCCCAAGCAGTTGAGCACCTACTTCCCAAATATGAGGTCCTGGGTTTGATCCCCGGTCTCTCCTATAAACAAACAAAGAAACCAATTCGGGGTATCTGATGTGGCCCAGTGGCTGAGCGCCAGCTACCCTCGTAGGAGGTCCCAGGTTCATTCCCCGGCCCTGGTACTAGAAGAAAAATTAAGAAAACCTAGTTCATCAACGCTTGCATTTCCTTTCTGGTGGGCCCAGGGACTTGGGATGGCTATAAAGAAATTGGTCTGTTCCTTCTGATGAATGTCTTCCCACCAGTGGCCTCCATCGACATAGTTAAGTGTTACCTTCTTTCCTCAAAGGCCTTGGAGCCGTCTCGGCACTGCTCCCGGGCGCCCGGGCGGGGGTCCGTTCAGTCTCCATCTGCCTGTGAGTCCAGGGGCAGGGCTGAGCCGCTCAGAGCTGACGGGGCCGCGGGCCAGGTCTGTGTTCCTAACGCCACGCGGGGACCTGTTTCCCAGTCTGACGGGTTTGCGGCTTTTGTTATCCTTCACGGGCATGCTGCAGTGAGGGCTTCCCGGCGCGCGAGCGCTGCGGACCCTCGAGGTGGTGATGCGCTTTTCCGCCGCTGGGTTTTCTTCTGGGTTTACAGAGGCTGCAAGCGCTCGTGTGAGAGGTTAAGGTTTGGAGTCAGTCCTGCTGCTTGCTGTCGTCCGCCTTCTCTGGGGAAAACGTGGAATGTCGTAGGAAATGCCGCCCCTCAGGCGGAGGTCCCTGTCCCTGCTGACCCCTCCACGGCTGCCTGGTGTTCTCGCTGGCAAAACTGGTCTACACCTAACTTAAACGAGTTGTCAGGCGCTGGGGCAGGGTGGGTTAAGCTATTGGGAGGACGGGCAAAGAATTCTCAGCCATTTGTTACTTTCTCTTTAGGAGGTACCAGGGATTGAATTTGGGACCTCGTATATGGAAAGTAGGTGCTCAACCACTGAGTTACACCTGCCCCGCTACTTTTTCCCTGTTTATCATCTTTTTGTTTTATTTATTTATTTATTCCCTTCTCCAACCCCTGCTGCTTGTGCTCGCTGTCTGTTTTCTGTCCATTTGCTGTGCATTCTGTGTCTGCTTGTCTTTCTTTTCTCGTCTTTTCTTCAGGAGGCAGTGGGAACCAATTCCAGGTCCTTCCGATGTGGGAGAGAGGCGCTCAATTGCCGGAACCACTCAGCTTCCTGCTTTGTTGGGTCTCTCACTGTCTCTTTTTTTGTTGCATCATACCTTGTCGCACCAGCTCTCTGCGCCGCATGGGCCAGGCTGCTCTTCACCAGGAGGCTCTGGGAACTGAACGCGGGACCCTCAGTATGGCGGGCAGGAGCCCAGTCGTTTGAGCCACATCGGCTTCCCTTTTTTGTTTTTTCAGTTGGTACCAGAGATTGAACCCAAGACCTCATACATGGAAAGCAGGCACTCAACCACTGAGCTACACCTGCTCCCATCAGCCATTGACTTAAAATAAATTCAAAGTGCTTTACCAGTTTCTTTTCAAAGTAAACCAAACATCAAGAATTCCTTAGTCACAGATAATTTCCATACTCAGGTCAGACAATGACGG
The DNA here is from genome assembly GCF_030445035.2 of Dasypus novemcinctus. Lineage (NCBI taxonomy): Eukaryota > Metazoa > Chordata > Mammalia > Cingulata > Dasypodidae > Dasypus > Dasypus novemcinctus. The sequence goes on along the minus strand of NC_080691.1, from coordinate 81,719,128 downwards.
CAGTGTTCAGAGCAGAGAACGCCAGCACTTTCCCATGGCCACGGGTCAGCAAACAAGCCTCTCCAAGCTGGTGACTCAGATGCCACCATGGGTGGAGGACACCCAGACTGTCTGGATGTGTTAGGGGTTTAGTAGGCCCGAAGGGTGCGTCACAAGACCCGGGACTCCAGCGCCGCAGCCTCCGGCGTCAGCCTGGTGGAAAGGCCCCGCCGCGTGCTGGCCGGCGTCTCCTGCTGACGGCCCCCATCCTTACCTGTTCAGGTTGGAGCTGGGGACATGGACGGCTTCCAGGCGGACACGGAGGAGGAGGAGGAAGAGGAGGGCGAGTGCCCGAGCATGGATATCCCGGACGCTGGGGGTGAGAAGGGGTCCACACCCTCGTAGGCGCCTGCCGTCAAGCGCGCGTGTTCTCCTTCCCTGCGCAACGGGATGGAGTGCAGAGGTCTGGAGAGGCGCTGGGGGCTGGTTGGCGTGCTGGGCGGTGGGTTCCAGCCCGCCTGTGGAGTTACGTTTAGAGGATTGGTGGTCGGGCCGCATCGGGGAGGCGCGGCCTCTGCCAGGGCCAGGCGGGCGGCTGGGCTTGGACCCGGCCTCGCGGAGGCGCCGAGCTCCCCCGACAGCCCCCTCCCGTGATGGGAACGTCCTTCTTCGTGGAGGACCGTGTGGAGGGCCCTCCTCTTGGTCCCCCAGGCGTGCTGGGCCGTGGTGGTGCCCGGGGGCTCTGCCCAGAGCTATGACATAGGGACCGTTACCTGTGGGCTCAGTGCTGAAAGGGGAAAGGGCCAGGGCAGAGGCGTGGGGGCTCTCAGGTCCCTGTTAACAGGCCGGTGGGGAAGGGGCAGCGGGGGGCTGCGCTCCAGGCTGAGGACGTGCACAGCAGAGCGGGAAGGCTGGAGTGCCGGGCCCCGCCGGGCTCTGCAGGCCAGGAGTCGGGGGGGGGGGCGTCGCTCCCGGGGGGCTTCGAGCCGAGGGGCAGGGTCGGGGGGGTCACCCCCGGGGGACTTCGAGCCGAGGGGGCAGGGTCGAAGGCCCTGGAAGGGCCGGCCAACCTGAGCCTCTGTCTGGTGGGCTGAGCTGCGCCTCTTCCCGCGGTCGGCTCGGGACCACCCCCACTCTTCCACCACCCCTGCCCCTCAAAGGCTGCCAGGGCTGCTCTGGCCTGAGTGGGTGGCGCAGCGCCTCCTCGGGGAGCGTGGTGGGCGTGGCCAGCTGAAGACCCCCCCCTTGCCTTCCAGAGGCCCAGGCCCCCTGTGGAGCCACTGCAGAGGCTGAGGGCTTGGCGGCCATGGACACCAGCGAGGGCGCCCTGCCCGCCAGCGCGCTCGGCCCCTCCTGAGCCCTCCCGGCTAAGCGCAGAGTAGGACGGCAGGGTGAACTCGCCAGCGCAGACCAGATACTTGAAAGTCCCGCCGTCCCCGTGTACAGAGCACTTTGTCCTGCTTCACAGACCTCCCCGGAAGTCTGGAAAATTTTATATAGGATGCTTGATTAGTTCTTTTGGATGTTTGTAAAAATTTTTAAAGCTGCATATGACCTGCCCTTTAATAAAGCATTATGGAGATGTGCTTGCACGGGGCGCCTGCTCACCCTCCAGACTCTCGGGCAGGAGCTGCCACCAGACGCTTGTACAGGACCCGGAGGCCCGGGGGGAGCGCCAGCCGTGGACGTGGGCACCCGGCGGCGCAGAGGGAGTATATAAACTCTTATTCTCTAGCCCTGCTCTGGTCTGTCTGTTCTTTAAAGGCTGGCGTGCCTGGCTCTGCCCGTGCTGTGCCGTCGCCGCCCCTGGCCCCCCGGCCTCCGCGCCTCTCCTGGGCCCGGCCCGCATGGGGCTGCGGCGCTGCTCACGGACTCGCGGAAGCCGTCTGTCTGCAGTTTCCCCTCCGCACCCGGCTCCTGGGGCTTCTCAGCACGCAGGCCCCTCCTGCCCGTCCTGGGGGTTCAGGGCTGTGCCTTCCTGCTAGGCGTGTTGAGGACCCGTCCCCCCAGCTTCCCGGGCCTTCCTGGGGTGAAGTGTGGAGGCAGCCGGCCCCGGTGTCCCCTTAAGCCTGGGAGGGCTGACGTCACCCTGGTCTCAGGCCAGTGAACCTCGGCCCTGGAACAGGGACCCTGATCCAGCGGTGTCGAAGCAGAGACCACCCGGGGACACGCTCCCCAAACCAACCCCATCCCCAACGCTTGCGTGTCAAATGCTTGTAACCGAGTCCTAGGACAGCTGGGGCCTGGGCTGCTTCAGTAGCAGCCGCCGAGCACCCACAGGGCCACCCGACTAGCCCAGATGGTCTCCCATCTCCAGAATCCTTCACGTAGTTCCATCTGCAGGGGGCCGCGTGCCCAGGCCCTGGGAGTTACTTCTGTGTCCCTGGGGGCCACCGTCTGCCCACAGGAGTAAAGCTGGGCTCCTGAGAGCTGGTGGCTGCTGACGGCGCTCAGGGGGTGCCCTCGCTAAGGGTGGAGGGAGCGCCTGTGGCTGTGACCCCTCCCCAGAAAAGCCCCAGACGCCCTGACACCCGCCCAAGGGGAGGGCCCAGCCTGGGGTCCCGTCTCCCCGGTGCTGCCCATGGCCCGTGCCGCCCACTCCTAGGAATCAGCCTCCAAAGAACATCTACAGATCTGTTTATTCAGGCTCATCGCTCAGCAACCACAGATCTGCTCACTGGCCGGCCAGTGTCTCCTCTTCTGCCATTGTCCACGGCAACCCACCACGCGGGAAGCCGTGCCCCACCAACCCGTGCTGCAGACCTGCTCTGCCTCCTGCCCAGGGCGGTGCCCGCGTCACTCGCACACCCAGGTTCCCACTAAATACATTCACAGCGGCCAGAATGCTTAGCGTAAATGCTGGTGAGGGCAGCGAGGGCAGGCACGGGGGCCCCGCCATGGCCCGCGCCAGGCACGGCCACAGGTGCACATCTGTGGCCCCAGGCCCGCGCTGGTCGCCAGGATGGGACTCAGGGCCAAAACCATTGGGCCCCCTCCCTAGGCCTCTCGGGTGCTCTGGGGCCAGGACTCACTTCCTGGAGGAAGGTGAGGGAGGGAGGGAGAGGGACCGGGTGGAGCAGGAAGCAGGGGCCGCACGACACAGGCCCGCTGGGGCTCAGGCCACCCCTGCTTTTATTTCACGAGAGCTGTTCGATGGCCGCCAGGAGCTCGGGCTTCAGGATGCTCCCATCTGGCTCGGCACCTGCAGCCCTGACGTCCTCTAGGACGGCCACGTCCCACGAGAAGGTCAGGAGGGCCGAGGGCACCTGCGGCACAGGGCGTCGGAGCCGTCAGCCTCGCCTCGGCCTTCGGGAGCCCGTGAAGCCCGTGTTCGCGCTGGAGCCACACCTGCCCCGGGCTGCTCCCGGCCAGCCGGAAGGACGGGGTGACAGCAAGCCAGCCCCCCGCAGGCGGCCCTTGCTGCCAGCCCGGCCGCAGCTCTGACCCCGGCAGCACCTGACTCACCTGTGCAGCCCCTTCCTCCCCTCCCTGCCCCTCCGTGGCCTCCTGCGGCTTCCCCTTTGTCCTGCACAGGCACGCCCCCAGTGAGTCCCTGCGCTTCCCACCCCGTCTTGGTTCTGCTTCTGGGAAGACCCAAAGTAACAGCCCTGTCCCCGTCCTACAGGGGGAAACAGAGGCAGAGAAAGCAACTCACGCAAAGTCACTGCAAGGGAGTGGACCGGGTATTTAACAGACAGCACGGGGGACCAAGGGGGCTGCTAGAGGGACCCTGAGTCCTGGGGACGCCCCCCACTCACCAGCCCACACTCGTTGAAGGCCAGATTCTCCTCCTCCGACAACTTCTGCCCTCCCGAAGCCAGCAGCTCAAAAGGCAGCCAGTCACTCTGCAGGGCCTCCCGGACGAAGCTGTACAGCACCGAGAGCCGCTCCCTGGCATAGAAGGTCCCTGCGGAAATGAGGGGGTGTCAGAGCGGGCACCCCGGGGCCCACCCAGGCCCTCTGCCTGACCCACGGCGCTCCCTGAGCTTCCTCTGGGAACTGGCACACAGACCCAGGGGACTTGAAGCAACTTTGGGAAGGGGGAGAGAGGAGAGGAGAGATGGCAGGAGAGGAGAAGGGGCAGCAAAGCCTCAGCGACAGGGAAACAGGCCACTGCTGCCCGGGAAAGTCTCCCACCACACCGTGGCTCCAGGGGCTCCGCTCTCGGCCCCGCGACCAGGGCCCGCCAGCCGCGGGGACGCACCCTGCAGGAGGCAGCCGTCGGGGAAGCGCACGCGCAGCAGCGTGTAGGTGTACTTGCGCAGCTCTCTCTGCTCCTCTTTCTCCCGCATGGCCTTGGTCCGCAGCACGCTCAGCCGCTCCACTGCGTCCGCCCTGGGCGCCCAGAAGCTGCTCGGCCTCGCCCCACCGCCCAGGTAGCCCCGCCCCAGCTGGCCCCGCCCCACCGCCCAAGTCCCCAGCAGGCTCCGCTCCGCTGCCCAGGCTGCCCACGCCCCAGCTGGCCCCACCACTGGTCCCCCCCACCACCACCAGGTAGCCACGCCCCAGCTGGCCCCGCCCCACTGCCCAGGCTGCCCCACCCCTGGCCCCTGCTCCGCCCAGGTACCCCGCTCCAGCTGGCCCCGCCCCACTGCCCCGGCTGGTCCCGCCCCTGGCCCCTGCTCCGCCCAGGTACCCCGCCCCAGCTGGCCCCGCCCCACTGTCCAGGATGGCCACGCCCCTGGCCCCTGCTCCGCCCAGGTGGCCCCGCCCCACTGCCCAGGCTGGCCACGCCCCTAGCCCATGCTCCGCCCAGCTGGCCCCGCCCCAGCTGGCCCCGCCCCGCTGTCCAGGCTGGCCCCGCCCACCTGAGCCGCTGCTCACGCCGCAGCTCCTCCGCCGTGAGGCTGAAGAAGTCCCCGGGCAGGTCGAACTGCGCGGCCAGGGCCGAGGGCCGGAAGACCCTGCGCTGCCGGTCGAGCAGCGCCCGCACGGGCTCGGCGCGCAGCAGCTGCTCCTTGTGCCTGTCCAGGCTCTGCGGCTGGCCCCGCACCGCCTCGCTCAGCACGTAGAACTCCTCGGGGTCGTCTGCGGGCGCACGGAGGGCACTGCCGCTGGGCCCCGCGCCCACCGCGCCCCCCGCCCGCCTGCGCGCCTCTTACCCTGCCCGGGAACGGGAAGCATCGTCCTCTGGAAGCCAATGGCCTCGAAAAACTCGTGGGTGCCCTCCAGGCAGTTGATGCGTTCCTGGCGGGGGGAGCCGCGGGCCGTGAGGGCCCCGGGCCTGGGCGGCACCTGCAGCCTCCAGCCCACGCCACCCACCCTGCCCGACGCAGACCCGCATCTCTAAGGGGCGGTGCAGGCTGCTCGGCAGCTGGGAGACGGGTGTGCAGCCCGAGGGCGGGAAGCAGGGGTGCAGGCCCACAGGCTGGGCGCGGGCCAGGGGGTCACAAAGGCAGGGGGAGCTGGGGGCGCCGGGCCTGCAGGGCCCACAGGAAGCAGCTGTCTGGGTGTCCGGCAGAGTGGAGGGGACCCAGGCCAGGCTGGCCAGAACATGGAGTTCTCAAGAGACGCCCCAGGTCTGCGTGGGTAAAACCTCCCCAAAGCTGATGTGTTCGCAGCTTCCAACAGAGGAAGAAACGAGCTTCGAGGCCCAAACAAAACGCGCGGCGGGGGGGCCGCGGCCTGTGGCGCAGGCCCGGCCAGATCCACCGGCTCCTTCAGAACCTGCCCGGACCCTGCCGGCCCAGCCTGTGCCGCCCGCGCCCCCGCCGGCCCCGGCCCGCCCGGCCCATGCCGCCCGCGTCCCCGCCGTCCCTGGCCCGCCCAGCCCGTGCCGCCCGCGCCCCCGCCGTCCCCGGCCCGCCCGGCCCGTGCCGCTCGTGCCCCCGCCGTCCCCAGCCCTGGCCCGAGTGGCAGCCCACCTGGAACACCTTGTTCTGCAGCTTGATCTTCTGGTACTTCTCCTCCTCGGGGTGGAGGTGGATGTTGTCCAGGTACCTGGTGAGCGCGAGGGGAGGCTGAGGCAGGAGCCCCCACGCGGGAAAACACCGCCTCCTCAGTCCTGTGGGTGCCCCGGCCAGGGTGCGGGCCGGGCTTCCTGCGCCGAGAGGGGTCCGCTGGGGCAGGGGGGGCTCCTCAGAACACGGACTTGCGGGCGCCCAGGCCTGCACCCCCCCCCCCGCAGCCCCCGGATGGCCCTGAAGGGAGGCCAGGGCTGGGCGGTCCCGGTCTAGACCCGCTCGCGGGCCGGACGAGGACGCGGGGGCCGCTGGCGGGAGGGAAGGGCGGGCGCCGCCTCACTTGGCGATGGTGTCCACGCCCAGCCTCACGCGCTCCCGGTCCTTGTTGAACGTGTGGATCTTCATGATGGAGGCGGCCACCGGGTCCGTGGAGAAGTGCTGGGGGGGGGGGAGGCATGTCGGGGACCGTCCCGTGCCCAAGCGGCCGGGCCGGCTCGCCACTCAGGCGGCGCGACAAGCACAACAGAGTGATGGTGAGGGCCTCGCGGCAGCGCTTAACAGAGTAAACGCAACCATATGTGCGGGCGAAACCGGAAGGGGGGAGGCCCTTCCCAGGGCTGCGGGCCCGGCCGCGTCCCCACGTCCCCACCTCCAGGCGAAGGGAGCCTGTGAACACGGAAGCGTGCCTCGCGCTTCCGCCTGCTGGAGGCGCAGGCTGAGAGCTCGGGGTCCAGCTGGCTCCGCTGACCTCGGCCTGCACCCCGGCTTGGAACCTCCAGCCCACGGGCACGCGTGCCCCCGGCCCGAGCGCTGCTGCCTCCTGAGCCGCCGCGGGCGTCGGCTCTCCCGACCTCCTGGTGCTCCCTGGACGGTCCCTAACGACCGCCAGTTTCTGAAGGACGAGGTGGACGCCAGGCCCTGCGTCCAGGGCTGCACAGATGGCATGCGACAGGGACTGGCGGCAGGTGCACCCGGCGACCTCTTGAAGCCTGCGGCCCGGGGGTGAGAGAGGGGGCCAACTGCCGACCCGCCAGCGCCTGCTCCTGACAGACGCAGCGCCCTGCGTGCCACTGGCTGCCAGGCGAGCGCGAGCGAGGCAGGGAGGAGGCCCGGCTGGCGCTGAGGGCTTCGCAGCCTCTCCTGGCCTCAGCCCGGGGGGTGCCACCCACGGTGGCCGGCGGCGGGCAGGGGGGGCAGGCCAAGAACCAGTGACCTCGGCGAGGAACAAGACTGGGGAGCAAAGCTGTCACGCCCACGGCAGCCAGGGCGCGCAGCCCGAGTCCCCGCTGCCCTCAAAAGTCCACTGTCGTACAGCAAGCGGGGCTGGCACTCTGGGCCCCAAAGGCTTTGCGCCACCCAGGAAATAGCGGCTTTCTCATCTGGGGGTGTGACGGGGCCAGCTGGGGCCACACATCCGATTATGTACGGCCTGGCCCAGGACGGTCCCTCTGCGCCTGGCCTAGCCTGCTGGAGAGCCCAGGGGGGCAGGCCGGGGCCTGGCTGAGCTTCTGGGCTTCTAATCCAGACTGAGCCAGTTCTCTGCAAACTTCAGCCTGGGGCCCAGCCCGGCCTGCCAATTTAGGGGACAGGGGCAGGCAGCAGGTAGGGACATAGAGGGGCAGAGAGAGAGAGAGACGCAGAGGGCACGCCTGGGCCGCGGCCATGTGTTCCCAGTGCTACCAGGACGAGCACCTCGCCTCGGAGGGCAGCTGCTCTTCTAGGTGACTGCAGTCACAGCACGTGGACACACCAGGGACAGAGGGACAGAATGCCCAGGAAGACCTGAGTCTATAAAGAAATTCACTTTGCAGTAAAAGTAGAATTTCCCATCAGTGGGGAAAAGACAGCTGTTTTTAATAAGCAGGGTTGGGAACAAACCGCATTGCTATCTGGGGAAAAAAACGACAACAATGGATTCTTATCTCATATTTTATGCCGAGATAAATACTAGTTGGATCTAAGCATTAAGTATTAAAACAAGCAAACAAAACAGCAGTGAAGAGCAAAACAAAAAAATCCCAGAAAAACCACAGGAAGATTGTTTCAACATTGACTTGGGAAAGGTTTTTCTAAGTGTGACACGAAATCCAAAGGCCGTAAAATAAGACTGACAAATTCAATTACACCAAGATCAAAATTTCTGCATGGAAAAACTAAAAAAAAAAAAGTCACTGGAAAAAAAAATTGGCAACTTATATTAGAGACAAAGAAGCAATTTCACCTAATATATAAAGAGCATCGTTAGGGAAGTGGATTTGGCTCAACTGATTGAGCGTCCGCCTACCACATGGGAGGTCCAGGGTTCAAATTCTGGGCCTCTTGACCCGTGTGGAGCTGGCCCGTGCACAGTGCTGATGTACGCAAGGAGTGCTGTGGCATGCAGGGGTGTCTCCCGCATAGGGGAGCCCCACGCGCAAGGAGTGCGCCCCGTAAGGAGAGCCGCCCAGGACGAAAGAAAGTGCAGCCTGCCCAGGAATGGCGCCGCCCACACGGAGAGCTGACGCAGCAAGATGACGCAATAAAAAGAGACACAGATCCCCGGAGCTGCTGACAAGAATACAAGTGGACACAGAAGAACACACGGCAAATGGACACAGAGAGCAGACAACCGGGTTGGGGGGTGAGAAAGAAATAATAAATCTTTAAAAAATAAAGACCATCTTTAAATCAATAAGATAAAAAACTGATCACCAAATAGAAAAATGGACAAAGGATGCGTTCTCCTGGAAAACATGACCAACCTAACCCAAAATTACAGAAATGCCAATTGAGATGCTTTCTCACCTATCAATTTGTGTAAAGGCCAAAAAGCTTGGAGGACTCAGTGCTGGTGAGGGGACAGGGAAAAGGGGGCACTTTTGCATACTGTCCTTTCTCCATGACGCTAAGAAGATACTCATCTGGTCATGAGTATCCAAATCACAGATGCTTGTGCCCTTTGTCCCAAGAAAGCCACTTCTGGAGCTGAGCCTACAGTGCACAGCGAGGGACATGCAGCCTCTCTCTTGCATAACTGTTCTTACTAGATGGGAAACGGGCGTCCTCTGCTCATCAGTGCGGGCTGGGTAAGTAAGTTCTGGAACAGCTTGCAGTGGAATGCTAGGGAGATGCCAAAGAGAATGTGGAAACTTCCCTCATATGCCTCAGACGAGAGTGACAACAACGAAACGAACGGAACAAAAATGTCAACACCTGGTAAGTGTGGAGTGGAGTGGTCGGCAGAATAATATGCCCACGTCCGAGTCCCTGGCATAAAGTTTATAACGTTGGGCAGACACAGTATGTTACCTTTTATGTAAAACAAAAGCAGATGGATGAGATGTAAAAACATCAGTGGTTTCTCTAGAGAGTCAATTCTCAGATTTCACGGTAGTCAGGCGTGAATGCTGAATTAGCAAACACGGACCCACTGCTCCGGGGGGACACAGGCTTAGGATTCTGTGAGACTCTGGTCACGTTTTTCCCAACCAATCGATACCTAGCCTTTCTGTTCAGAGACCTTATTTTCTAGGTAGTGCTGACTCATTAACCTTGAACCCAGGGCCAGCAGCACCACAGCGCACGACTGAACGAAGCTCCCCGAGTGCCTGTCTCCTCCGCGAGGCACGCTGTGGCCTTCGTCTCCTGAGCAACACTAGACAGCACTTCAGCACTACCCTGAGGGGCCACTTCGACAGCGGGAGCGGCTGCAGAAAGCACGACGGTGCACAAAGTGTGACGCTCGGTAGACCGTGTGCAGGGCACTTTTTACAGCACAGAAGTGCAAACGGGAAGGCACGGCGTCACCTTGTTTGACCTCAGCTGGGAGCACGCGCGTCGGATGGCTCGAATTTTTCACCGCCCTGCGTGTGTCAGCGAATGTCCGCCAAGGCAGCCTTGGGTGTTGATGGGGGGGGAGCAGATCCTAGTGATTTCTAAGTACAGAACCTGAATAATGAGGATCAAATGTACCAGGGACAGCTCTGCCGGGGACCTAGAGTACTTACAGCAGGGGACTAGGAAGGGAGGCTGAGCACGGGGGAAGGTATTTCTCCACACACCCCTTCTGTACCTCTTGAGTTCCCTACCCCATACATATAAATATTACCTCTATACAAAGACTGCAACAGCAAACAGAAAAACAGACAAACACCAAACAAAGCCACTGCACAACTCTACGAGGGACTCGTACCCCCAGGCTCCCTGGGGGTGGCTCGGGCGCTGGAACCTCTGGGATGGAAAGGGTGGGGACGCCCAGGCCCGCCGCTCACCGAGAGGATGGCCTCCTTGATGCCGACGTCCCGCTGCTCCTTCCTCAGGGTGGCCCCCGTGAGCGGGCAGGTGAAGTAGACTCCAGGCACAGCCAGGTGCGCCGCGCCTTCCTCCTTGGGCTCAGGGACCTGGGGGGGGGAGGTGTCTGAGCCTGGCCCGGGGTGGGGGGGCACTCCCGAGCCAGCCCAGTGCCCTGGGCCCTGGAGGGCGGCCCTTAAAGAGCCGGACAGCCCGGGCCCCTCTGCTCGTTCGCCGTGGGACACCTCGGCCAAGTGAACCGAGCCCCCCGAGCCTGTTTTCTGGTAAAACATCCTGCGGGGAGCCACGGGGTGAAACAAGGGCGGGGCTGGGAAGCCGTCAGCGGCTTCTGACGTGAGCAAGCGCTCGCCGAGGGGCAGGGCCGACAACAGCTGTGGTGGTCACCTGCTCGGGCCGGGCCACATCCTGCCCCGTGCCCTGGCAAGAAGGCTGTCCTAGGTTGGGAGCAGGAGTCGCAGGGTACCCGGGGCCAGCCCCGGCCTGTCTCTGGGCCTCGGTTTCTAGGCAATCTCAGGGGTTCCTTCTGCTTGGAAATGCAGTGAGTCCTCATGGCCAAGCTGCTTGGAAGCCCCTTTGCACTTCACTCTCCTTTGAAGCCTGCCTCCTACGGGAAGGTCTCCCGGATTACACCAGGTCCTCTGAGGAAGGCAGCAGAGGACGGTGCTAAGGGTATGGGCTTTGGAGTCAGACAAACCGGGGTTCCAGTCCTGGCCCCCCGTTTCAGGGTGTATGACCAAGAACAGCTGGCTTTACCTCTCACAACCTCGAGAGTTCTCTCTCCTGCAAATCACCTCCCCCATAGTCACAGGAAGGAAACAACGAGCTCACAGGGGCTAAGTGCTGCCCGAGCGCCCGAGCCTGGTGTCATTAGGTGCTGACGAGCCACGCCCCACTCACCCATGCCCTGCCTCTGGCCATCAAGTGGGGGTGCCCCCAACCTGCCTTGGAGCCCCGGGTCCCTCCCCCCGCCCCCCCAGCACCAGGTGCTCATTGCACAGGGCTGGCGTGAAATCGGGCCTTCCCGGGGGCTCGGCTCCCCGCACTGCCGCCCCCTGACGCTCTTACCGCGTTGGTCCCTGGGGACTCGGGGTTGCCACTGGCCGCCGCTTCCGCCCGAAGCTCCTTTCTCACTGGAAGGGCAACACAAGGAGGGGGGCAGGTGTGGGCCCTGCCCGGAGCCCCCTCCTCCCCAGGCCCAGCCACCCCCCACCCGACCACCCGAGAGCCCTCCCCCAAGCCTCTGCCTCCAACCCCTGCCCGAGGACGCGCCCTGACATCCAGGCCCCCAGATCAGATGAGCCCCCAGTTCCACCCCTTCAAGCTGCAGCTCCCCTCCGGAGAGGCTCTGGTGCCAGCGACTTTCACCGCCTCCCCCCGCAGAGCCCCTTCACATGGAGCCAAGCCCAGGGTTCTGGGACCCATCAACAGCCGTGGACCCGGCCACGAGGACGGGAGGAGGGCGAGGGCATCGGTCCCCAGCCCCCGCCTCACCCTGGTTCCGGATTGACTCCTGCGACGTGGGCCCCCGGGCCCGCGGCTGCTTCTGCTCGAGCCGGGCCAGGGCGGCCGCGGCCGCCATCTGCGCCTCATCGGTGGGGCCCTGGCGCGGCTGCTTGAGGGCCGGCGGGTTGGCCTTCTCCTTGGGCGCCTTCTCCCTGCGGCGGAGGGCGAGTGAGCGGCCCTCGGGAAGCCCTTCTGCCGCCACCCCGGTGGGGCCGGAGGCGGTCCTGACGCAGGGGACCCCCAGCAGGCAGGGGCGCGTGGCCCCTCCCCGGCTCTGCCACCCTGGGCCAGCCCCGCAGCCGGCTGGGGCCTGAGTCTGCAGCTGCAAAACGGGCCCCTAACACCCCCAGAGGGTGCCCGTCAGGGTGAAGGAGCGAGAGAGCCGCGACGTCTTAAGGAGCTGACGGGGCCAAGGGACGTGATCTTCCCCCCCTATTCACGGGATGCTCGGCCCTGCCGGTCTGCGACAGCAGGGCAGCGTCACTGACTGAGCGCCGACTGCATGTCGGGGCCCAGGCTCGGTGCTGCCTGCGACTCCACGCGTTTAGTTCCTGACCGGTCCCCAAGGGAGCTCTTCGGATCCCTCCCCACAAATGAGAGGCGCGCAGAAGACAGAAGTTCAGGCCCTGTGGAGGGGCCAGGGGGCCAGGCCACGTGAGCCACCACGGGCAGGGGGACACCTTACAAACACCACATTTCCCTCCGCCAGTTTCACCACTGCTGGGCTCTTAGCTCGAAAAGACCTGGCAGCACGGTGCGTTTCCAGTCCTTTCTCCCACCTGTGCCTTCCTGCGTCCCTCCAGATCCTCTACCGACCCCAGCTGCTCAAATCATCTGTGCGCTCTCCCTAGGACCGTCCCAGGAACCAAGTTCCTCCCACCCCCCTCCAACCCACCATCCCAGGCAGCCGTCCTCTCCCGGCCCCCGGGCCTCTGCCCCACCAGCCCCATCTCACTCCAGTCCTCCCCCCACTACCTCAAGGTGGGAGGAAAAATGCATCACGCAGACCCACTCCAGGCCCCTCCGACGTCTAGATCTTTCTATAAAAACTGCACTTCCCCAAACACTGCTTATGTGTGACCCTTGCTGGATCCCACTGTGCTGAGCTGCCAGAGGGCACTTCCTCAAGCCTCTGCCAGCCCCCGTCACTCTCCTCTGCACAAAACCCTCCACCCTGCGGCCCACCAGGCTCTCGGCCACCTGGCCTCCTTCCCTGGCGCACTCCTCTCCATCCGCGCTGGTCTCCAGGCCAGGCTTCCCTTTGGAACGTTCTGTCTGGGGGTGGGAGAGGGAAAATGAGGCTGGGGTTCCTGCAGGGAGCGACAGAAGGGCTCGACAACCGCGTGGCCAAGTCTCTCACCTCGTCCCGGCCTCGGCGCAAACATCACCTTCTCAGAAAGGGGCTCCGGGAGCACCTGCTGGTCCTCCCGGCCACACCCCTGACCCTGATTATTTTTTCCATGGTGCCAAGTGCCAGCTGACTTATACATTTATCCATCTTTCTGTCCGTTGCCTCCCCTCTTAGTCTTAGTGGGAGCAGACAGTCCCCACCCCCCACCGCTGGGTCTCCAGTCTTGCCCCAGACGTGCCCCACTTCCCCTCTCCTGCACCTCCAGGCTGTGACACCCCCCACCCACCCACAGCCCCCATTTCCTTCCCGTCACAAAAGAGTCCCAGCTGCCCCAGCGACCCCCTGACCACTGTTTATTGAATAAATGAAAAGAGCCCCATGTCTTGCCCACCACTCTCAAGCTGCCCTCCCCTGGCCCACGGCCCCTCTCAAGCTGCCCTCCCCTCCCTCCTCAGGCCCCTGATCCCAGACAAAACCAGGTTCTTCCTTCCAAAGCCTGGTTCCCCTCTCCCCTCCCCTCTCCCACTCACGGACCTGGCCCTCATGAGCCGCCTTCGTCCCTGCTTGGCACTGTCTTCCCCAAAAGCCTCCCAATTATCGGGACTTGTAGCCCCTGCCCGCCCCTGCCCACCCCCATCCTGCTGCCTCGGCCCCCTCAATGTCAATGTCGCCGCCTCTTCACAATCACCTCCATTGTTCCCCCACAGACCCCTCCTCAGGCTGACACCTCTCTCAGCCTCCACCCACCCACTTGGCCCTACCGCCCCCTCCGTCCGGCCAGCAGCCCCAGCCCCTCCCAGCCCATCTTCCCCTGCAGCAGCACCCCGCAAACGCCTCTCCACCTCCTCCCCATCCCCTCCAGGGCGCTGGCCCCTCACACGCTTCCCTGCGTCTCCAGCCTTGCTCCAGGCTCTTCTCTTCCGGCCGCGGCTCCAGCCAAGTCCCAGAAGCCTCCCCTCCAGCTTCCTCCCCGCTGACCCAACCAGCAACCCCGAGGCCACCAGCTCTCCCCAGCACAGACATCCCCCGCTGCGCCCACCAACCTCCAATCTCCTCCAGGACCTTCCTCGGCCCCTGCCAGCACCCCAATTCCCCCAGACCTCCCAAGTCTCCCTTGCAACAACCGCCTCACACTCCCGGGGCTTCCAGATCCTTCCCTCTTTCGCCTCATCCTCCCATGCACTCCCGACCCAGGGCCCAAATCCCTATTCCCAGGCCCCTCAAGCCTGACGACGACTCCTCGGGGACCCCCCAGTTGTCGTGGCGTCTCCAGGACCAGCCCCCACCTCTGGTCACCGACATCCCCCCACACCACCCCGGCCCCTTCAGGGCCTCGCCCCCGCCAGCGCCCCTGGAGGTCCGGCCTCCTGGCAGCCCCGCCCCTTTCGCCCCGCCCCCTAAGGGGCGCCCCCTTTCCTGTCACCCCCCCTTCCACCCCGTCTCGCCCCGCCCCCAGGGTCTCGCCCCTCCCCCCCGGCTCCCCGACCCCCAGCCCGGGCCCCGAGACCGCGGACCCCGCTCCCGCGCCCGCCACACACCCCGCCGGGTCTGTGAGCTTCTGGCCGGGCCCCGCGCTCTTGAACTTGATGTCTGCCTTGATCTCCTGGAAGAATTTCTTCATGGCGGCGGCGGGCCCGGCGGCGGGGGGCCGCGGGGCGCGGGGGGCGCGGGGCCCAGGCAGGGAGGGGCCGGCGGGAGCCAGCACCCGGAAGGAAAACACCACGCCGCCGGAAATCCCGCCTCCGCGCGCTCGCCCACGTGACAATCGTCCCCCGCGCGCGCCTGCGCGCTCCGGAGCGGCCGCTCTGCCCCTCTCGACCCGCGTCTCGGTGGTTCTTCCGGACTCCGTTGCCAGGGGCGACGAGCGCGCGTCTCGCTGGAGTCTGGCGAGGCGGCTCCTTGAAGCGAGTGGACTGAATCCCAGGGAGGAAGCGCTGGCCCTGTCCTTTTCCCTGTTCAAGAACCTTCTCTGGTTTTGTATGATCTATGTATCTTTTTAAAAAAAGATAATAAAAATATGTATTTAAAAAAAAACAACCTTCCCTGGCTCTCCAGTGCTTTACGTGATCAAGTTCCCATTTCAACCAGGTCTGCCAGGATCCGACAACCCAACCCCGTTTTCAGTCCTCGGATCCGCACCCCCGTGCCCACTGTGTGACAGACTCTGGAGAAGAGGGTACACCGAGCTCGAGGCTGGGGGGCCCGGGGGCGGGCAAGTGAACTGGAGTTTCCGCGCTGGACGGGACGTGAGGGAGGAGATACCTAACCTGAGGGCTAGACAAGGAGATTGAGCAAAAACTCTGCACAGAGATATATCATGGGCTGTCGCTGGGGTAACGGGTGGGGAGAGAGAATTCTTCAGAATTCAGGTCGTTCACAACCCTGATTTTAACGGGGCTTAAATTAGGATTCGAGATTATCCTGCAGGCCTTGTATCGTTGTAAAAGAAAGACAGTGCAACCCAAACTTGAATCTTTCTGAACTGCAGTTACATAGCACCCACCTCATGCAAGTACGAAGCTGTTAATAAATGGCAGCTATTGTAATGATTTACTCCTTTACTATTTCTTCCGAAGCTACTCTGTACCAGCAGCAAAGAAAACAGAATTCCCTGCCCCAGTGAGCTCACGATTTTTTTTTGAGGGGGTGGGAAAGAAAGACATACTATGATAAGTAAATAAAGTCTAAGGTAGGTTAGCAGAAAAAAAAAAGTTGAAAGCAAAATTAGGAGAGAGGGGGGTGGAGGCAGTTTGCAACATCAAATGAGGGAATCAGGAACAGTAAAAGGACATTTTTGACACCATCAAGGAAATTCGAATGTCTCGGACACTAGATAATATAAAGCATCATTGCTATTTTTTTTCCCCATCATTGCTAGTTGTATTAGGGGTGATACAGACACGGTAGTTGTGTTAAAGAATAAGTTTTTATCAGAGATGCATTCTGAATTATTTCTGGGTGAAATTACATGATATATGAGCTGTGCTTTAAAATACTTCTGCAAAACCAAATCAAAACACACACACCTACATATGTAAATTGTTATGTACGTGGGAGGAAAATAGGAAACAAAATGGGTAAAATTTTCACAATCACTGTTGCTGGGTGTTAGATACGTCAGAGTTAATTATATCATTCCCACCACTTTTTTTTTTTACAAAAATACTATAAAATTAGATGTTTTAAATTTTTGCCAGTTGTTTGCAGGGTTGCTGTTTTTTATGGTAGTGATGGCGGTGTTAACTTTCTTATTTGGGTTATAACTTGTATACACTAAAGGGCACAAATCATAGGTGTACAGATGGATGGATTTTTAACTTGGATACCTCTGTGTGACCATTGACCAGCTAAAGTTACAGAGCATTTCCTGGTCCTGAGCAGTCAGTCTCCTTGAGCCATAGCAGGAAAAAAAACCTCTCTCAAAAGTAACTGCCAATCTGATTTCCTTCTGCCCAGGAGAGTTGTTGTGTGTGTGTGGTTTTTTTCTTCTTTCTTTCTTTTGTTTTTTTTAGGCAGTACCTGGGAACAAACCCGGGGACTCATACATGGAAGGCAGGTGCTCAACCACTCAGCCTCAATCACTCCCTCTCCTTGTTCTTGAAGGCCACAGGAATAGATTCATTCAGCATGTACTTTTTTTGTGTTTAGCTTCTTTCATTCACTACTATGTCTGTGGGAAACATCCACGCTGCAGGTCCAGGCAGCGGTTCACTCTTGCTCCTGGCTGAGTAAAATTCCATCATCTAAAGACACCAAAATGTATTTATTCTACTGTTGATGGACAGGACACAGTGGGTTGTCAGGGGCCGTTGTGAATAAAGTTGTGAACATGCATCATTTTCCTGGGCCTCTTGTAACCCACTATCACCAACTTGGAGGCTTCAGATGGCAGAGATTGATGACGCCGCAGCTCTGGAGGCCAGGCATCCCAAATCAAGGGGCCGGCAAGGTTCCCGTGCTCCCCAGAGGCTCTCGGGGGACGATCGGTTCCTTGCCTCGTCTAGCTTCTGCGGGTACTGCCATCCCTGGCATTCCTTGGCTGGAATCTGCATCCCCATCTCCGCCTCCACCATTACGTCACTTTTCCCTCCGTGTGTCTATCTCAACATTCCCTCTGGGTCTCTCTTATCAGGATACCTGTGACGGCATTTAGCACTCACTCTAATCATCCAGAAGACTAGCTCCTCCTCTCAATAGCTCTCTTACTTAGGAAAAGGGGCGCTGATGCAAAATACCAGAGATCGGCTGGCTTTTATAAAGGGTATTTATTTGGGGTGGGAGCTTACAGACACCAGGCCATAAGGCATAAGTTACTTCCCTCACCAAAGTCTGGTGCCACGTGTTGGAGCAAGATGGCTACCGACGTCTGCGAGGGTTCAGGCTTCCTGGGTTCCTATGTTCCTGGGGCTTGCTACTCTCTGGGCTCAGGGTTCCTTTCTTCCTGGGGCTGGCTTCTCTTTCCTCTGTGAGCTGGCTTCCCAGGGCTCCAGCTTAAGGCTTCAGCATCAAACTCCGACACGAAAACGCCACTATCAGAAACCCTCGCATCAAAAGCTCCAACTCTGGCCTTTGCCCTGCCTTTTTTTTTTTTCCTTAAAGATTTATTTCTTTATTTCTCTCCCCTTCCCCCCCACCCCAGTTGTCTGTTCTCTGTTTTTATTTGCTGTGTGTTCTTCTTTGTCCGCTTCTGTAGTTGTCAGCGGCACGGGAATCTGTGTTTCTTTCTGTTGCGTCATCTTGCTGCGTCAGCTCTCCGTGTGTGCGGCACCATTCCTGGGCAGGCTGCACTTTCTTGCACTGGGCGGCTCTCCTTATGGGGTGCACTCCTTGAGCGTGGGGTTCCCCTATGTGGGGGACACCCCTGCGTGGCAGGGCACTCCTTGCGCGCATCAGCACTGCGCATGGGCCAGCTGCACACGGGTCAAGGAGGCCCGGGGTTTGAAACGCGGACCTCCCGTGTGGTAGGCAGATGCTCTATCAGTTGAGCTAAAGCTGCTGCCCAGGGCTTTTAATCAGACTATGTCAATAAGGCATGACTCAGGTGGAGTCTCTGCCCTCTTGCTGGATCTGATACAAATGTGGACAAAGAGAGAGACACACCCACAGGACAAGGAAACTGCCATATTTGATCCTGCCCGTGAGGGAAAAAATCTCCAGTTTCGCCCACAGCTGTACTACAAGGAGAGAAGGCAAACCTTGGCGGACTTCCGCAGCCGCCTTGCTTCGCCACGCGGCAGCTGACTTTGGAGAGAAAGCACCTCTTACGGTGCCTCGATTTGGACTTTTCACAGCCTTGGGACTGTGAGCGTCTACCCCAAACAAATCCCTTTTATAAATCCAACCCATTTCTGATACTTTGCATCAGCAGCCCTTTGGCAAACAGAAACAGTAGTGGCAAACTAAATAAAGTCATTTCATTTGGGCAATGTAAGTGGACAAATCTTGACTTTAAGTAAATGGACAAGGGTGTGGAACTTTCACCATGATCTGTTTCTGGAACATTTTCGTCATTTCCTGCTGTGTTTTGTGCTTCTGCAGGGGGCGTGAATGAGCACAACCATTCTGGAAAACTGTTTGAGAATGTTTGCTACAACTGAACACGTCCGTACTCCATGACCCAGCAGTTGGTTTCCACAGCCAAGGAAAATGGATCCATCTGGATATCCAAAGACTTGTACAGTGTTCATAGATGAGCAGTTTTCCAACTGGGGCTACTAAGAAACCCAAATGTTCATCAACCGTAGACTGAATAGATAACTAGCCATATACTGACCCAAGGGGACACAGCACAGCAATTAAAAAAAAAAAAAAGATGGGGAAGTCTTGCTACTTTCTCAAATGAGATGGCCAAATAAGAAGTAGTGGGATCCAGGCTAATAAGTCAAGCCCTTTTTTTTTTTTTTTTTTTTTTCCAGATTCTGAGGACTGGAGATTGAACCCAGGACTTTATTTGTTGCAAGCCAGAGCTCAGTGAGCTACATTGGCTCCCCAAGCCTTTGATCTTAATGCTTGCACTTATGAACCTTATTCCTGTAATAATAAAACCTAGCCTAATTATAATTAATGCCTAAGAGTTGCATTAAAACTTCCTTGTTACCTAAATGTGGCCTCTCTCTGAGCCAAACACTGCAAACGAACTCACTACCTACCCTCCTGATGTGGGACATGACTCCCAGGGATAAGCCTCCCTGGTACAGAGGGATCATTACCTGGTATTAATTAGCATTGCATCTGGAGAGAGACCTTGACCCAAAGGGGGAAATATGAACTAAAATAGAGTTTTTATGGCTAAGGAGTCAGGAGGTCATCCCAGAGGTCATGCTTATGTAGGTCTCAACCAGACTTCACAAAATACCCCAGTAACCAAAGGCTCAGATAAAAGTGCTCCTGATGGTACTGGGATGCCTGGACACCAGAGGTAAGCCACATGGCCGTATGAAATTAAGACCCCTTCAGAGGGAATACATGAAAAGTTCTTTACCCAATATAACATAGTTATACTCATTTGTATGTCACCTAATCATGATTCTTCTAGTTCTTTTATTTAACCTATAATTTTCAGTTTAATTAAGTACACTTCTCAGGGACTTAAAGACCTTGGAGTCATCCTATGCCAGTGGAGTCCTGAAACCCAGCAGAGTTGAGGTCAGCTCTACTCTCCAGTTCTTCAGGTTTGCCCTGGACACCCAACAAAATGATGGAGAGGGACAAGCCCCATCCTGCAAGCAAGGAATGCCTTCAACTGCAAGCAAAAGAAGCCCATTCCTCTGCCCTCTAATATCTATGCCCCTTCTCAGTCTGAAGCTATCAGAGTGGACGTCATCCCAGATCCCTCACAACTGAGGAATGAACAAAAATAAGGGGGGGAGGGAAGCAGATGTGGCTCAACCCGTTGGGTGCTCGCCTACCACATGGGAGGTCCTGGGTTCAGGTCCCAGTGCCTCCAAAAGAAGATGAATAGATGCCGCACCCACCACAACGAGCAGATGCCACAAGCCAGCAGACGCTGCAGCCCACGGGGAGTGGATGTGGCTCAGGCCGGTGGGCATTCGCCTCCCATGTGGGAGGTCCCCGGTTGGGTTCCTGGTACCTCCTGGGGAAGGGAAGCTGACAATAAGCAGACAGATGAGAGAACCGTCTGGGGGATGGGAGGAGATAATAAAAGTAAATAGGGAAGCAGAGGTGGCTCAGGCGAATGGGCTCCCGCCTACCACATGGGAGGTCGCTGGTTCGGATCCTGGTACCTCCTAAAGAAGACAGTGACCTGGTGCAACGGGTGGGCATGGCAAGCTGGCACAACAAGAGACACAAGACGGGAAAACATAATGAGAGACACAACAAAGCAGGGAGCAGAGGTGGCTCAAGCAATTAGGTACCTCCCTCCCACATCAGAAGTTCTGGGTTTGGCTCCTGGTGCCTCCTAAAGAAACAAGGAAGATGAACAAACATAAGACGTGAAAAAAACAAGGGGAGTGGGGAGAAATAATTTTTTTTTAAGTAAATAAATCTAAAAATAAAATACGGGGAGAGTATAACTGCTAACTAAAGCAGATTCATTGTTATTGTAGTTATTATCTTGTGTTAACTGAGTAACTTGTAATATTGATATAAAAAAATAAATTTTACAGAAAGGAATGAACTACTGCTATACGCAACAGCCGTTCTGGGTGACTCTCAGACATGTTGAAGAAAAACCACATATGAAAGTAGGCAGGTGACAATTCCATTTCTCTAAAAACCAAAAATAGTCCATCCAATCTCTCTTCGGAGGCAGGACAGGGGTGATGTGGGGGATGAGGGTTTGGGGGTAACCGGGAAGGGGAATCCAGAGGCTTCTGGCATCTGGAATGTTCTCTTCCTTGTCCTGGGTGGTGCTTGCCTGGGTGTATTCACTTCGTGCTCTTTCATCGTGCTTCACCGGTTAGGATTTTCAGGCTTTGCCGTGTGCGTGTTACACTTTGGAAATTTGGTTAAGCTTTTTGTACACATGCGCAGACTGCGGGAAGGCATTTCTTTAAGCAAAGAGCCCAAGGAGGTGAGGGTATGTCGAAGAAGATCGTTCCAGACAGACAGGGAAAAACCTTCTGGTGCAGAAGGAAAACGATGTGCGGGGGTGGGAGCAGACCAGGTGTTTCCAAGAACGGCAGGGAAGCCGTGGTGGCCGCAGCGGAGTGAGTGAGGCACAAGATGGTAGCAGGAGGGGTGCTGCTGGTGGGACTTGGGGAGCCACAGAGGGCTGGGAGCAGAGCACGTGCACGCGGTACAGACAGGTGCTCCCCGGCGCCCTCTGGCGGCTGCAGGGAGAACAGGCTGGGGGCAGGGCAGGGAGCGCCGCGCAGCGGGGAGGCGACCGCTGGGTGCAAGCAGGCAGAGATGGAGTGTGGTAGGAGGGATGTGACTTTTTAAAAAGCTCCGGCTGCTGTAAAGGGAATGGCCTGGGGGCCAAAGAACAGGGCGGGGGCAGTGGCAGCCAAGCGCGAGAGAGCGGAAGCCACTGCCCGGGTCTGTGGGGCTTGGAAGGAGAAGCTGGATGGGAGGTCCCCAAAGGGCAATTTGGTTCCCATTGACCTTGAGGGGCCTGGGGACATTTGGAGAAGACCCCAAGGAGGCGAGTGGATCCACCCAAGAGGTTCTCCACCCAGAGGTGGGGACTGGTGACAAGAGGCAGAGTGAGTGAGTGGCACAAGTGGACACTGTGCTGATGCAAAATACCAGAAATGGGTTGGTTTTTATAAAATACCAGAAATGGGGTAGGAGCTTACAGACACCAGGCCATAAAGCATAATTACTTCCCTCACCAGTCTGTTTCCATGTGTTGGAGCAAGATGGCTGCAGACGTCTGCGAGGGCTCAGGCTTCCTGGGCTCCTCCCTTCCAGGGTCTTGGTTCTCTCTGGGCTCAGGGTTCCTCCTTTCCCGGGGCTTTCTCTTGTTTCCTCTGTGTGCTTACTTCCCAGGGCTCCAGCTTAAGGCTTCAGCATCAAACTCCATCAAAACTCCAACTTCATTGGGGAAACGGACTTGGCCCAGTGGTTAGGGCGTCCGCTTACCACATGGGAGGTCCTTGGTTCAAACCCCGGGCCTCCCTGACCCGTGTGGAGCTGGCCCACGCACAGTGCTGATGTGCGCAAGGAGTGTCCTGCCACGCAGGGGTGTCCCCCGCGTAGGGGAGCCCCACGCGCAAGGAGTGCGCCCCCCGTAAGGAGAGCCGCCCAGCGCGAAAGAAAGTGCAGCCTGCCCAGGAATGGCGCCGCCCACACTTCCCGTGCCGCTGACGACAACAGAAGCGGACAAAGAAACAAGACGCAGCAAATAGACACAGAGAACAGACAACCGGGGGAGGGGGGGGATTAAATAAATAAATAAATCTTTTAAAAAAACCAAAAACCTCCAACATCAGAAACCCTCACCTGTGTCCTGAGCCATGCCTTTTATCTGTGAGCCCCACCCACCAAGGGGCGGGGAATCAGTGCCCTAATGACGTGGCCCAATCAAAGCCCTCATCATAACTCCATCACACCCAGGTACAGACCAGATGACAAACATAATCCAATATCTATTTTTGGAACTCATAACCACATCAAACTGCTGCAGAGGGGGAGGATGCTTCAAGACGAAATCTGTGGCGGGAGAAGAGGACGGTTCAGGACTGTCCCCCACGGAGCCTGGTGGGACGTGTTCTCGGCCTTGGTCCGCCTTCTGGTGGGTGTGGACCTATCGTAAGAGCTCCTCAAGAAGTAACTTCAGGGAAGTGGACTTGGCCCAGTGGTTAGGGCGTCTATCTACCACATGGGAGGTCCAAGGTTCAAACCCCGGGCCTCCTTGACCCGTGTGGAGCTGGCCCATGCGCAGTGCTGATGCACGCAAGGAGTGCCCTGCCACGCAGGGGTGTCCCCCGCGTAGGGGAGCCCCACGCGCAAGGAGTGCGCCCCCTAAGGAGAGCCGCCCAGCGCGAGAGAAAGTGCAGCCTGCCTAAGAATGGCGCCGCACACACGGAGAGCTGACACAGCAAGATGATGCAACAAAAAGAAACACAGATTCCCGTGCCGCTGACAACAACAGAAGCGGACAAAAAGAAGAACACCCAGCAAATGGACACAGAGAACAGACAACTGGGGCGGGGGGGGGGAGGGGGAGTGGAGAGAAATAAATAAAATAAATCTTTATTAAAAAAAAGAAGTTACTTCAGGGAAGGGGCGGCCCCACAGAATCGGGCTGGACTTTAATCCAGATCTCTGGAGACCTTTATCAGCAGAGTGAAAGCCGGGCACAGAGGGAAGCAAGAGACTGGAAGGCAATGGGAACCAGAATTAAAAGAAGACGATACCATGTGATGGGAAAACCAGGACCGAGGGTCGAAGGCAGCCAGCCCTGTGACACCACAGTCTTCAGGGAGGAAGAATTGCCTTGGTGACACCTCGATTTTGGACTTCTCCTAGCCTCAAAACAGTGAGCCAGTAAGTCCTGTTGTTTAAGGCAATCCATTGTGTGGTCTTAGTTTCAGCACCCAGGAAACTAAAACAGAGTTCCATCATTCCCAGGATCCGACAGAGGAGACTGAACTGCCAGTCAGGTAGGAAAAAAAATAACAAAACCCAAACAGTGTCATGTATTAGCTATCGACTGCTGTGTAACAAATAGACCCCCAAACTTAGAGGCCTAAAACCACAGGAATCATTTGTGTGGCTCACAAATCTCTCTGCAGTTTGGGCAGGCCTCAGGGGGGCCAGCTCATCTCTACTCTGCACATCATTAATCGGGCCATCGAGACCCAGGGGCTGGTGGGACACCTTCGGGGCAGCTGGTAGGTGGCCCCTCAGTGTCTGCTGGATGCTCGGCTGGGGCTGGTAGGCTGCAAGTCTTGCTTTCTCTCCTTGCAGGTTGTGCCAGAGGCTGCCCAGCTGGTTTCCAAGAGCGAGTGTGTCAAGACAGCAGGTGTTTTTGTTTTCACTTTTTTAAGTTGGAAAAGGAAAGTTTACTTTAATGCCTTTCAGATAATTGTGGTTATTCTTTCTAATAGTACAACAAACTCGATAACTCACAGTTTCTTTTTTTAAACAAATCAATTTTATTGATTCATTTTAATAAAGCTTAAAGCCATCCAAAGAGTACAATCAACAGTACTCGTATAATCACACGGTCGTGCACTCACCACTTCAATCACTTTTAGTGTTTTCACTATTCCAATAATAATAATAAAACGACGAATAACTCATCACCTCTCAATCTCTCTATGCTTCTCTTGCCATACAGAGCTGCTATTGTTTCCATCTCTCTAGTTTATTTGTATTTATATTTTGCAAAAAGAGTCATATATATGCAATATCACCCATACTCATACTTTTACGAGGTTTTACTATGCCATACAATCCTGCTACATTTTTCAGCTGTCCTTCTAATTATATACATGTTCTTAGATTTTCCCTTTCAACCGCTGTCATACCCATGTAACAGCTCTGTTAGTTACAAATACTATCATGTGCTTTCACCATTCCTATTCATTTCTAGAGATTTACAAATAACTTCTCTGCTAATTCTGCTGATTAACCCTCAGCTCATTCTATATTTTTTAAGATTTATTTTATTTAGTTATTTATTTCTCCCCACCCCCTCGTTGTTTGCATTTTGCTCTGTCTGCTTGTTGTGTGCTCATCTTCTTTTTAGGATCACTGGGAACGGAAACTGGGACCTCTGAAGTGGGAGGGAGGCACCTAATTGCCTCAGGCACCTCCGCTCCCTGCTTTGTGGTGTCTCTCATTATGTTTTTCTTCTTGTGTCTCTTATTGCGTCATCTTGTTGTGTCGATGTGCCACGCCTACCCATCGCACCAGCTTGCTGTCCTCCCCAGGAGGCACTGGGAACCAAACCACGGGCCTCCCGTGTGGTAGGCAGGAGCCCAGTCGCTTGGGCCCCATCTGCTGCCCCCATGAGGTTTTGTGTATGTGTGATTTATTTTATTTTTTAATGTTTTATTATTTTAATTAATTAATTATGTATTAATGTTACATTAAAAATAGATGAGGTCCCCATATACCCCCCACCCCCCTCACCCCACTCCTCCCCCCATAGCAACAACCTCCTCCATCATCTTGGGACACTCATTGCACTTGGTGAACACATCTCTGAGCACCGCTGCACTTCATGGTCAATGGTCCACATCATAGCCCTCACTCTCTCACAGTCCACCCAGTGGGCCATGGGAGGACCTACAATGTCCGGTAACTGTCCTCGCAGCACCACCCAGGACAACTCCAAGTCCTGAAAACACCCCCACATCACATCTCTTCTTCCCTCTCCCTACCCCCAGCAGCCACCATGACCACTCTCTCCATCTCAGTGCCACATTTTCTTCCATTACTAATCACATTAGTTCCAGAATAGAGTATCAGCAAGTCCACTCTAATCCACACTCTATTCCGCCATCCTGTGGACCCTGGGATGGTGATGTCCACTCCACCTCTGTATCGAGAGGGGGCTTAGATCCCACATGGATGCTGGGTGAAATCCTCCTGCTTTCAGTTGTAGGCACTCTTGGCTCCCTGGTGTGGTGGTTGACCTTCTTCACCTCCCTGTTAGCTGGCTGGGGTAAGTCCAATAAACGAGAGGGTAGGAGTCGCAAGTCTGCTGAGGCTCAGGGCCTGGCCGTCACGTGGACAGTCCAGAGATTCAGGTCCCCTGAGTATACACTGAAACCCCAGCGTCAAACGCAGGTCTGGTAAAAGTGACAGGGGGGGCTTGTGAACAAAGATCACACTTGAGTCCAGCTCCATCACACTCAGGACCACACGCTCCAAAGCAGGGCCAACGGACATGGCCCTGAACCCCAGAGACAACTGCCAGGACCATAGACCTGTGGGTCTCCCAACGAGGTTTGAAGATGAAACAGCCCGAATGTGCTCAAAGGCTGTTGGCACAAAAACATCTAAACTCCAAGTTACGTTCCGTGTCCCAGGAACTGTTGTGAGCACCTTTGTCCTCACGACTGCCTGGCAAGACAGGTACTTTGGGTGCCTGTTTTACAGGTGGAGACGCAGAGGTCCAGAGAGGCTAAGGAACCTGCTTGTGGTCACACAGCTAGAAAGCTGACCAGCTGAGATCTGAACCCCCAGCCACTCCCAAGAGGAGAGGAGAGGTCAGAGAGATGGTGGAGGGGGCTGGGATTCAGACCCCCTCTCAATCAGAACTGGGTGGCGGGGGGAGACGGCAGCTGTGGCGGATGCCCGTGGGAACATTTGGGTAGGAATTCTCTGCATGGAGCGGAGCGCGAGAGCAGCCATTCCTCCAATCGCAGAACTTTTATCACGTGCCAGCAGAACTGCAATTGGAGCAAGATAAACGGGGTCCTGCCCCCCCAGGGCTCACGGTCAAGTCGGAGTGCAGCTACTGCTGGAGAGCGAGAAGTGCTAGGAAGGAAAATAAGGTAAGGGGAGAAGGAGCAGAGAGGGACGGACATTTAGACACGGCCGGACACCTGAGTAGGGGTCTCTGACGGGGGCGAGGGGCCAAATCATGAGGCTATCTGGGAGAAGGGGATTCCAGGCAGAGAGGAAAAAAAGGCAGAAGGCCCCAAGGTGGGGATAATTCACAGAACAGCAAGTGAAGGAGAGAGGGGAGGAGAGTCCCGGCTAAGAGCGAGCAATGTGTTGTCCAATCGCCCCCTCGCTGGAATACTCTACAGCGATCAGGAAGCGTGGTCGTGGGAACTGGATGGCAACACGAGGAAAATCCACAGGGAGATGTGTTTTCATTGGCCACCACGGTTGCGGATGCAAAGTACCAGAAAGGGGTGGACTTTTATCATGGGAAATGCACTAGGGTAAGAGCTGACAGCTCCGAGGCTGTGACACTGTCCAAATCGAGGCACCAGCAGAGCTGTTGTCTCGCCAAAGTCGGCCACTGGTGAGCCTGGCATCCTGCCACGTGGCGAGGCAAGATGGCGCCTGATGGCTGCGAGGTCCCTGGCCTCCGCCGGGCTCACCGTCTCCCAGAGCTCGGCTGTGGGCAGCTGGAAACAGGGCTTGCCCCTGTCTGGGCCTCCTCTCCCGGCTTCGGCCACCAGGCCTCCTTGAGCCCTCGCTGGTGTGCAGGACCAAGATGGCGTCTTCCTTCCTCTGCCTCCTCTCCGTCTCCATTTCTGTAGGACTCCACTAAGAGGGCGAAGACCCAGCCTGAGTCACACCTCACTGACTTAGTCCAGTCAAAAGCCATCTAACCAGGAAGCGGACGTGGCTCAACGGATAGAGCGTCCACCTACCACATAGGAGGTCCAGGGTTCAAACCCCGGGCCTGCTGGCCCACGCGCAGTGCTGATGCACGCAAGGAGTGCCGTGCCATGCAGGGGCGTCCCCTGCGTAGGGGAGCCCCACGCGCAAGTACTGTGCCCTGGGAGGAGAGCCGCCCTGTGCAAAAAAAGTGTAGCCTGCCCGGGAGTGCCACCATGTGCATGGAGAGCTGATGCAGCAAGATGACGCAACAAAAAAGAGACACAGATTCCAGGTGCCGCCAAGAATGCAGGTGGACACAGAAGAACAAACAGCGAATGGACACAGAGAGCAGACAACTGGGGGTGGGGTGAGGGCAGGGAAGGGGAGAGAAATAAATAAATAAAATTAATTAATTTTTAAAAATACAAGAATACTTTAAAAAAAGGCTATCTAATCAAGTGACCTAATCTAGGTGCCTCAAGGCAATCCAAGGGTCTCACGGGCACAGGATTGGATTCATTCAAAGACATAATCTTTTTTGGGGGGGGAGTGGGAGTCACCCAAATTCAGACCGCCACACTCCACCCTCTGAATCCCAAAGAGACATGTGCTTTCCATATGCAAAGTACATTCATTCCCTCACCACATTTCAAAAGCCTCGAATTACTTCCGTTGCAATGCTAAGTACAAAATGGCATAAAAATCCACGAAAGGCACACAGCCAGTCTTCGGTCAACATTCCCGTCTGGCCGTAGACCTGTGAAACTTAGAAAACAGGTTATCTGCTTCCAATATACCAAGGAGGGACAGCCACAGGCTAGACGTTTCCAGTGCCGGAGGGAGAAATTGGAGGGAAAACAGGCATCGCGGGTCCCAGACAATTCCCGAAACCCTGCAGGGCGTACTCCATTCGATTTCAAAGTCTGCGCGTCATCTGCAGAATATGGTTTCTTCTCGGGGCCTCGTGGGGTGCACCCCTTCCAAGGGCTTGTCCAGCAGCCGTCTTCTCGGTTCCACCCCATCAAGCATCCGGGTGGCCTCTAGCACATCTAGACCCCACCCGCCAAAAACTTCGGGGTGACGGCCACATTCTCCCTCATCTCCGGCCCCCCGAGAACAGTGGGGTGGTGACCCAGCTCTCTCGAATCTCCGGGGCACATGCTCCCCCCTCCCCGTCGCCTGGGGCAGCCAAACTCTCCCTGAGCAACGGAGGGGGAAGGCTCTCACGCTCTTCAGCTTCCGGGGAACACTCGCCCCTCGGCACCCATGGGTGGGGTCCATCTCTTGGCCCGAGAGAAGTTGTCTTAAGTCCAGACCTCCGTGGTTTCCTTCTTAAAGCCATTTTTCCTTCCAGCTCTCCCCTCCCTGTCCCTTCTTTTAAAACTTCTCCCCCCCCCCATTGTCTGCTCTCTGTGTCCATTCGCTGTGTGTTCTTCTGTGTCCGCTTGCATTCTCACCAGCTGCACTGGGAATCTGTGTCTCTTTTTGTTGCGTCATCTTGCTGCGTGTGTGTGGTGCCACTTCTGGGCGGGCTGCACCTTTTTCACGCAGCGTGGCTCTCTTTACGGGGCGCACTCCTTGCGCGTGGGGCTCCCCTATTGGGGGGACACTCCTGCATGGCAGGGCACTCCTTGCGCACATCAGCACTGCACGTGGGCCAGCTCCACATGGGTCAGGAGGCCCTGGGTTTGCACCCACCTGGTAGGCAGATGCTCCATCAGTTGAGCCAAATCTGCTTTCCCTTCCTGTCCCTTTTAGTGCAGGTTGACAGTGGTTTTGTTCAAATAGATCTCGCAAATAGTTCACTGGTTTTGCATGAATTTCACTAGGGTCCAAGCCCTGCAACAGTAAGACTTCCTGCAAATCCTTCCTGGATAGCTGCATTTCCAATCCTGACTTGCAAAAAACAGCTGCCTGCTTCCGTGCTCAGTTAAAATCTTCCCATGGGGCACTATCCTCTGGGGACTTATTTTCCGGAAGCTCAGAATTTCCCAAGCCACTAACTTCTGGTTTCTTTGGGCTCAGGAGTCCAAGTATCAGCTTATCTCTCTCCTCTCACATCTTACTGTAAGCTTCAAGGAAAAGCTGGGCGTGTTTCCTGCATTTTGTTTAGAAATCTCCCGAGCTAAACATCTAAGCTCGTCACTGTCAAATTCTGCTTCTGTCTATAATAACATCAGGAGTCCTTTCTTCCAATTTCTCTGCAACTTCAAAGCACGGATCGCTTTCCTTCCAGCCTTATCAAACTCTCTTTAAAGTCCACGTTTTTACTGACAGTCTCCTCAAAGCAATCTAGACCTTTTCTATCAAGTATTTCACAATTCCTCCAGAATCCACCCCTTGCCCATGTATAAAACAGTTCCAACATTTTTAAAAAAATTATTTTATTGGTTTATTTCTCCCCACCCCCTTGTTGTTTTTCACTTGCTGTGTCCATTCGTGTTCCTTGTTTCTTTAGGAGGCACCAGGAGCCGAACCCAGAACCTCTGATGTGGAAGGGAGGTGCCCAATCGCCAGAGCCACCTTTGCACGCTGCTTTGTTGTGTCTCTCATTCTGTTTTTCCTCTCCACATCTCTAGTTGCGTCATCTTGTTGCATCAGCTCGCTGTCTTCTTTAGGAGGCCCTAGGGACCCCTGCTCCCTGCTTTGTTGCGTCACTCATTATATTTTTTCTTCTTGTGTCTCTTGTTGCATCAGCTTGCTGTGCCTGCCCATCACGCCAGCTTGCTGTCTTTTTCAGGAGGCACCGGGATCTGAACCAGTGACCTCCCATGTGGTAGGTGGGAGTCCAGTTGCCTGAGCCACATCCACTTCCCCCAACATTTTTTAAAAAAATATTTATTTATTTATTTATTTCTCTCTCCTTCCTTGCCCCCGCCCCCATTGTCTGCTCTCTGTGTCCATTCGCTGTGTGTTCTTCTCTGACTGCTTGCCT
Organism: Dasypus novemcinctus; assembly: GCF_030445035.2. Classification (NCBI taxonomy): domain Eukaryota; kingdom Metazoa; phylum Chordata; class Mammalia; order Cingulata; family Dasypodidae; genus Dasypus; species Dasypus novemcinctus. The sequence continues at coordinate 81,688,965 of NC_080691.1, read as the reverse complement.
TCTTGTCAGGCAGCACCAGGAATCTGTGTCTTTTTTGGTTGTGTCATCTTGCTGCGTCAGCTCTCCGTGTGTGTGGTGCCACTCCTGGGCAAGCTGTGCTTTTTTTGTGCAGGGCAGGTCTCCTTGTGGGGTGCACTCCTTGCACGTGGGGCACCCGTATACAAGGGACTCCTTGTGCGTGGCAGCGCAGTGCGTGGGCCAGCTCACCACACGGGCCAGGAGGCCCTGGGTTTGAACCCTGGACCTCCTGTGTGGTAGGTGGATGCTCTATCAGTGGAGCCAGATCCGCCTTCCCTTCATATTTTCTAAATATTTGAAATATCGAAAATTAGAGTTTAAGCCAGTGAAATACGGATCATATCCCCTACAATCTCACAGAAAGGTAAGGAGACAGGTCCAAGTTGACACAACCAGAAAGTGGCAGATACTGCCTCATTCCCAAGAGTAAAGTCCTGGAAGATTCCTTGGCCTGGCATTTGAGGTCTTGAGGACCAGCCGTTGGGGCTCCTGGCATCCTCATCTGTTGTCACCACCCACCTTTCTCTCTGTGCCCCAGTTTCCTGGAAGTAATCACAGTTCACCTCCAGTGCCTCTGGCCAGGCACTCCCTTCTGCTGGAACAAGCTTCCTCCATCTGTCTAACTCAGTCCTCTTCCTCCAGGAAGCCCTCCTGACTACCTTTCCCAAGCTGGGTGAAGCCTACATCGAGTTCCCGGGGCACTTCCCTCTTAAAATTGGTAATTACCAATTTACCAAGTTAGCGGTCCTATTGACTGTGAGCATGCGCTCTATGTCAGACACTCTGCTGAGAGCTTGCTTCGTCTTCAATGTATCTTCCTCACAGCAGCCCTGTTTAAAAACCAAGCATTGTTGTGACTGCCATTTTACAGAGGAGCCAACCACGGTCCAGAGAAATGAAATCACTCGTCCCAGCTTTGGAGCCACAGAACTAGGATGGCAGCCCTGCTGGGGCCACATCCTTAATTCCTATGTTGGGCAGAATGGTGTCCCCAAAGATGTCCAGGTTCTGGTGCCTGGAATTGGTGACCATGGCCCTGACATGGCAAAAGGGACCTGGCCGATATGATTAACATTGAGACGGGGGAGAGTATCCAGACAAGCCCAGCATAATTATCACGAGTCCTTACGAGGGGAACAGGGAGCTGGAGAGATGGAGAAGGAGATATGACGATGGAAGAAGAGGTGAGGGTGATTCGATGTGAGACAGACTCAACTGGCTGTTGCCGACTTTGAAGACGGAGGAAGGGGTCACGAGCCAAGGAATGCAGGTGCCTCTGGAAGCTGGAAAAGGCCGGGAAATGGGTCCCCCCAGGGCCTCCAGGAGGAGCGCAATCCTGCCAGCACTGTGCCTTTAGCCCCTTGCAGCCCACATCAGATTTCCGACTTGGAAGCTAATTAATTTGTATTGGGAAGTGGATGTGGCTCAACCGGTCGGACGCCTACCCTCCTCATGGGAGGTCCTGGGTCAGTTCCCGGTACCTCCTAGAGAAGAGGAGCAAGACGGTGAGCTGACGCAACAAGATTACACCATGAAGAGACACAACGAGGAAACACAATCAGAGACACAACAAGCAGAAGTGGGGAAGCGGTTGTGGCTCAACTGACAGAGTGTCCGTCTACCATATGGAGGGCCCAGAGTTTGATACCCAGGGCCTCCTGACCTGTGTGGTGAGCTGGTCCATGTGCAGCACTGCTATGCACAAGGAGTGCCGTGCCACATGGGGGTGTCCCCCGTGTATGGGTGCCCCATGCGCAAGGAGTGCGCCCCGCAAGGAGAGTCACCCTGCACAAATAAAGCACAGCCTGCCCAGGAGTGGTGCCGCACACACAGAGAGCTGACGCAGCAAGATGACGCAACAAAAAAAGCGACATGGTTTCCTGGTGCCGCATGACAAGAATGCAAGTGGACACAGAAGAACACACTGTGAATGGACACAGAGAGCAAGACAACTGGGGGGAAGGGAGAGAAATAAATAAAATAAATCTTTAAAAACAAACAAGCAGAAGTGGAAGTGGTTCAAGCCAGTGGGTGCCTCTCTCTCACATGGGAGGTCCCAGGTTCGGTTTCCGGTGCCTCCTAAAAAAAAAAAAGAAAGCATGCACACAGTGAGCAGACAGTGAGCCCAAGCTTTCACCAGAGCAGTTTCTCTCCAGCTGCTAGAAATCTCAGCCAGGGCTGGGCAAGAAGTCCTGGGGCTGGCAGGGTTTGCTGCACTAGCTGAAGGTCTGGGATAGGGGCAGGGAGGGTCAGAGGTACTTTCTCTGACTCGGTGTAGACTGTGGGCAAGGCCTGCCAGCTTCGAGCCTCAGTCTCCCCATCTGGACTCCGGCCCAGCTTCCTCACTGGCTGTCCTTCTTCCACGCTTGCCCCCTATGCTGGGCTTGCCAGATGTAGCAAAGAAATACACAGGATGCCTAGAGCAATCCGAATGTCAGATTGAACAACGTAAAATTTTTTTGTGTAAGTACGTCCCATGCAAATTTGTCTCATGAACTACTTGTGCTAAGGAATTATACCTTGTTTATCTGACATTCATATTGAACTGGGAGTTCTGTATTTGGCAACCTAAGGGATCTTTTTTTTTTTAAACACAGCTTTATTGATAGATAATTTATATAGCATAAAAGTCACCTGTTGCGAAGCAGATGTGGCTCAAGCAGTTGGGTGCCCACCTACCATGGGAGAGGTCCCGGGTTTGGGTTCTGCTGCCTCCTTTTTTTTTTAAATTTTATTTTTATTTATTTTTCTCCCCTTTCCCCCTGTTGTTGGCTCTCTCTGTCCATTCGCTGTGTGTTCTTCTGTGTCCGCTTGCATTCTTGTCACGTGGCACCAGGAAACTGTGTTGCTTGTTGTCATTGTTGTGTCATCTTGCTGCATCAGCTCTCCATGTGTGTGGTGCCACTACTGGGCGGGCCTTCTTGTGGGGCGCACTCCTCGTGTGTGGGGCACCCCTACATGGGGGACACACCTGCATGGCACAGCACTCCTTGCGCGTGGCGGCAGCACTATGTGTGGGCCAGCTCACCACATGTGTCAGGAGGCCCTGGGTATTGAACCCTGGACCCTCCATATGGTAGGTGGACCCTCTATCAGTTGAGCTACAACCGCTTTCCTCTAGTGTCTCCTAAAGAAGATGAGCAAAACAGTGAGCTGATGCAACAAGACAACGGAGCAAGATGACACAACAAGGAAACAGCGAGAAATACAACAAGCAGGGAATGGAGGTGGCACAAGCAATTGGACACCTCCCTCCCACATGGGAGGTCCCAGGTTCAGTTCCCCGTGCTTCCTAAAGAGAAGACGAGCAAGACAGTGAGCTGACGCAATGGGCTGGCGCGGTGAGCCGATGCAACAAGGTGATGCAATGAGATGACTCAATGAAACGAAACAGTGAGGAAACACAATGAGAGACCCAACAAGCTGGAGGGAAGGTGACTCAAGCCATTACCTCCCTCCCACATGGGAGATCCCAGGTTTGGTCCCAGTGCCTCCTAAAAAGAAGATGAGCACACAATGAACAGACACAGAGAGCAGAGAGTGAGTGCAAAACAACAAGGGTGGGGCGGGGGGAAGAAAGAAAGAAATAAAATAAATCTTTTTTTAAAAAGTTACCTGTTTTTCAAGCACAGTTCCATAAATGCTACATATTTACAGAGTTGTACAAGCATCGCCACACTCCATCCTTTCCATCACCCTAAAAAGAAACTTCTTTACCATTTGTAGGCACCCCGATTCCCAGCCCTAATCCACACCAGTAATCTCTTTTCTGTCTCTAAAGATTTGCCTTTTTCGACATTTCATCAAATTTCATGTGACTTTGGAGTCACAGAGTATGGGTTGTTTTGTCTGGTTTCTTTCCCAGAGCATGATTTTTTGAGGTTTATCCATGTTGTGGCATGTATCAGTAATCCATTCCTTTTTTTTTAATCTTTTTGAAATTTTTTTATTTTTTATTTATTTCTCTCCCCTCCCACCCTCCCCCCCCCCCCCCCATTGTCTGCTCTCTCTGTCTATTCGCTGTGTGTTCTTTCTTGTCTGCTTGGATTTTTGTCTGCAGTATGGGGAATCTGTGTCTTCTTTTGTTGCGTCATCTTGCTACGTCAGCTCTTGGTGTGGGCGGCCCCACTCCTGGGCAGGCTGCGCTTTCTTTCGCGCGGGGCGGCTCTCCTTATGGGGTGCACTCCTTGCGCTTGGGACTCCCCTACGCGGGGGACACCCCTGCGTGGCAGGGCACTCCTTGCGCGCATCAGCACTGCGCATGGGCCAGCTCCACACGGGTCAAGGAGGCCTGGGGTTTTGAACCGCGGACCTCCCATGTGGTAGGCAGATGCCCTATTCATTGGGCCAAATCCACTTCCCAATTCATTCCTTTTTATTGCTGACAAGTATTCTGTTTTGCGGATGGACCCCATTTTGTTTATCCACTCACCAGGTGATGAATATTTGCGTGGTTTCCACTTTCTGGCGTTCCCAGATAACGCCACACCTGTGTAAAGTCTTTGCTTGGATGTTTGCTTTCATTTCTCTTAAGTAGATACTAGGACGAAATGTGCTCTCATACGGTAAGATTATGCTAAACTTTGGGTTTTTCCTAAACATTTTTTTGAGATCTATTCCACGTAAGCGTTCTTTTTCGGAGACTAAACTACATCTTTGTCCCCCCTGATGGAAACCCTCCAATGGCTTCCCAGGAAGTTAAATGAAAAGCCACACTTCTCCAGGCACGCCGGCAGGTCCTCCACGAGCCCCTGCAGCCTCCCTTCCTGCCATCTGCTCACTTACTTTGTCCTCACAGACTCAGACTTCTGCACTCCTTATCCCCTCTGCCCCCAAGCCCTCCCAGTGCCCACCTCACTGTACTGGCCAACTCCTCCCCATCCTTCAAGCCTCTGGTTCAACACACCTCCTCCAGGAAGCCCTCCTAGGATCCCCCAGGCCAGACAAAGTCACTCCCATTGTTCAGGTTTCCATTTAGCACTCTGGAGTTTTATTTTGCAGGTCTTCCCACAGACCCTACTTACAGAGTTCATCTGTATGTTCATTTATGTATGTCTGTGCATTCAGTGGAAAAACCATTCCTTAGACTATGAGTTCCTCGAAGGCAGGATGACATCGTCTAATGCTCCCAGTGTTCATTGTCAGACACAGCTCCAGGCGCCTGGGGAGGTGAAGGCACTGCATCCTCACAACCCTGTGATTTCGGTACTATTACGGGCCCCATTTTTCAAGTGGAGACACGGAGGCAAAGAGAGATATGTAACTTGGCCATGCAAGGCTCAGGGCATGGGTCTTGAATGGATACGCGCGCTGGGTATTTTGTCGCTCTGGCACGTAGTAGGTGCTCCATAAGCTTTTTTTTTTTATTAACACATTTTTTAAAACTAAAGTTAATAGATCACATAGAACGTTACATTGAAAAAACGTAAGAGGTTCCCGTATAACCCAGTCCCCACCCCCCACCCCCATCATTTTTTAAATTGTATTTTTTGGAAGATACATACATTACAAAAAAGGTTACATTATAAAAAACATAAGAGGTTCCCTATGCCCACTCCTCCCACACCGACAACCTCCCCCATCATTGTGGCACACTCATTGCACTTGGTGAACACATTTTGGAGCACTGCTGCACCACGTGGATTATGTAGTTCACACTCTCCCCCAGCACATTCAGTGGGTTATGGCAGGACATATAAAGTCCAGCATCTGACCCTGCAAAATCATTTAGGACAACTCCAAGTCCCAGAAAATGCCCCCTCGTCACAGCTCTTCTTCCCTCTCCCTGCCCTCAGCAACTAACAGTGGCCACTTTCTCCCCATCAATGATACAATTTCTTCTATTACTAGTCACAATAGTTCCATAGTGGAATATCAGTAGGTCCACTCTAATCCATATTCTATTCCTCCATCCTGTGGACCCTGGGATGGTGATGTCCACTCCACCTCCATATTGAGAGGGGCCTTAGATCCCACATGGATGATGGATGCAACTCTCCTGCTTGCAGTTGCAGGCACTCTTGGCTCCCTGGTGTGGTGGTTGACCTTCTTCATCTCCTTGTTAGCTGACCTGGGTAAGTCCAACCAACCAGAGGGTAGGGGGTGCAAATCTGCTGAGGCTCAGGGTCCAGCTGGCACATGGGCAGTCCAGAGATTCAAGTCCCCTGAGTATGCACCATCCCTAGCACCAACCACAGGTTCAGTAAAAGTGACAAAAGAGGCATGTGTAGCAAGGTCACATCTTTTCCTAGAGTGAAGAAAGGTGCAGCTTGTGGTCCTGGAACCTAGGGTCCCATCAACCCCGCCCCTTTCATAAGCCCCGCCCCTCTGGTTGGCAAGGACCCCCCCCCCTCCCCCACTTGAACCGCTTCTCTTATGCTAGCCAATGGCCGCCACTGACTTAAGCTCCGCCTCCTCTGGTGGTAGCCAATGGCCGCTCCCTACCTTGAGGCGCTTCCCTTGCGGTATCCAATGGCCTGCACAGCTACATTAAGCTCCTCCTTTAAGGCAGGGTGCTCAATGACCCGCCCCTTTCGTTGATTGGGCCTTCTCTCCTAAAGTAGCCAATGGTCTGTTCCCTAGATAAGGCCCCGCCTCCTTTGGCATAGGCCACGCCCTCCTATAGCTGGTCGCGGGGCCCTCCCTAGGTGGCCCTCCTTCCACTTTCCCTCTTTTACCTCCCATAACCTCCGTCCCCTCCCATCAGACTCCCCAGGTCACGCCCCTTGGCCCTGCCCGTTACCCAATCCCGTTAACGAGTTTGGCTCCAACCCCTCTTCTCATTGGCCCCCGCGCTCCTCTATCCCCGCACGTGCCCTGAGCGACGGCGTCGGCGGCCCGTGACGGCCCGGGGGCGGGACTTCCGGCGGCGCCGAGCCCAATAAGCAGGCGCCGGCCCGCTGCCCGGGCGGCCGCCCCCGCCTCCTCGGTGTCCCGCTCCCGCCCCCGGCTTCGCCTCCCGCCGCCGCCGCCGCCGCTCCCGCCGCCGCCGCCGCCGCCGCCGCCGCCTCCCGCGGGCTGGGCCTCCCGCCGCCAGCATGCCGCACGCCTTCAAGCCCGGGGATCTGGTGTTCGCCAAGATGAAGGGCTACCCTCACTGGCCCGCCCGGGTGAGGCTGCGCGGGAGCTGGGCCAGGCTGGGGGTGGGGCAGGCGGGGCCCGCGCGCCGGGGGTCTCGGGGAGCCTGGGGGGGCCTGGGGGGCTCCGGGCCCGAGGAAGCCCCACACCCGGAGTCTGGGGGACCCCGGGTCCGAGGGACCCGCGCGCCGGGGTCTGGGGGGTCCTGGGGGTCTCCGGGCCCGAGGAACCCTTGCTGGGGATATGGGGGTCTCTGGAGGGCTCCGGGCCTGAGGAACCCGCGCGCTGGGGTCTGAGGGTGTCCTGGGGATTCCAGGCCCGCAGCACCCTCACGCTGGGGTCTGGGGGACTTTGGGGGGCTGCGGGCCCACGGGACCCGCGTGATGGGGGTCGGGGGGGGGGCTGGGCCTGAGGGACCCACACTCTGGGTGTCTGGTACTCTTGAGTCCGAGAGATCCGCTATTGGCAAGACATGGGGTTTGAGGGACTCCGGGACTGAGGGGCGCCTGATCTGAGGACCCCAGTATTTGGGGAGGGGGCATTCCAGGTTGAAGGCTTGGGGGGTGTTGTCCACAAGCCAAGTTCTGAGGGACAGGGGGTGAGGATCACGTCTGAGGTGGGCTGAAGATGAGGGAGGAGGCAGGGACAGAGAAGAGTTTGGGGGGGGTCAGAGCCGAGGCCAACTGGGGACCACGTCAGAGGGGTTGAGGGGCTGTGGCAGGGGGGAGAGGTATGGAAATGGGGCTGGGGGCTGTCCCCAAGGTCTCTGGGGCTGAAGGGACCAGACCTGAGAAGGTGCAGCCCGAGGGACTGGAGGATGGATTGAAACTTGTTGGGGGGACCCTGAGGCCTGGCACCCCAAGGAGACCCCGCATCCCAGCAGGGGAAGCCGAAGAAGCTGGTGGGGCGCCCCTTCCTGTTGCTTGGAACAGAGACCAGCCCCGAGCTAAGGGGGCTCCAGCCTGAAAGAACCTGTGTGAGATAGAGGGGCTGCAGGCCCGAGGGGTCTTTGGGGTTCCTCTCTGGAGGAAATGGGGGTCCGAAAGAGCCAGGCGATCTGAGGGCTCCCCTGCCTCTCAGGGCCGAGGTTGGCATTCTGTGCAAGGTAGGTCTGGAGGAGTTTGGGGGGAAGGGGATGAGGGAGAAGCCCAGAAAACAGAGGGGAGGGCAATTGTAGGATGAGGCTGAAAGCCCGGCAGAAACAACGAGAAGAGGAACCTGCCTGCGGGATGGGTGGAGGCTTTGCCCTGCTCCCTGCATCTGGGGAGACCTGGGCGGGAGGGCTGCAGATAGAGTTAGGATTCGGGGCCAGGGGCCCAGGGTGCCAGGAGGTGGTGCAGGGGACCCCTGGCCAGGCGGGTTGCCCTAAGAGCAGGCAGCCCTAAGAGCGGGCAGCTGTGGAGTCCAGAGCTGGTGCCACCTCTTGGGAGGCAGGGCGTGTCCTGGGTGGGGCAAGAGCAGAAGAAGGGCCTGGAAGGCACGCTGGGGTGGGACGCAGGTCGACTGAGTTTGGGGATACTGCCATGGGAGGTGGGGGTGGCTCCACCTGGCCCGGGGGCCAAGGACTTTGCAAAAGTTGTCCCGAGAAGAAGTGAAAGAGAAGGTGCTGGGCCAGCGGGGTAGGGACGATTCTAGCGGCCACCAAGGAATTGGAGAGGTGGAGGGCAGGCGAGTTTGGCTGGGACCAGGGACTCCCACTCCCACTTGATTTGCTCGTGGGGGAGATCGGGCCGCTTCTATCCTCTCCCCGGCTCCCGTCTTTCCAGAGCTTCTCCCTCTTCCCCCCTTTCTCCAGCCGGCTGGGAGCCGGACCATTTCCCAGCACCTGATTGGAAGTGAAGGGGCTGCCAGGCTCCTGTGGGGAGGTGACTGACAGCTGCCGGAGCCCGTGGGCCTGGAGGGAGGGGGTGGGACTTCCTGGATGCTGAGGGCCCCGTCTCCTGCAGCCCACCCCCCACCCTCTGCATCCCTGGGGCTGTCAGCCGCAGCCTGAGCCAGCGCCTCCTCTGGGGGAACACCCGCGGCCCCCTCTTTGTGGGAGGGGGCTCCACAGAGAGGGCTCTGGGAGTTCATAGAGCCTGGGCTTGGCCCCACCCCCCTGGTGGCCGCAGAGGCTTTGCTCAGGTGAAGCATCTGCTTTTGGGGGGTGGGAGGCGGCTCTCTTCCTGAGGGAAAGAGATCACCCTTGGGGGGTGTCGGGGGAGAAAGCAGCGGGGTGGGCACAGAGGAACGCCTGCTGCGAAGGTGATGCAGGCTTCCCTTCTCCAAGCAAGCTTTTCCCAAGTCACTTGGCTGTTTTCTGGGTGATTTCCTGGGCCGATGGGTGGACCGTCCCCCTCATCCGTCCCCGGGTCACCCCCTGACCGTCCCGGCTGGCCTCTCCCTGCAGATCGATGACATCGCTGACGGGGCAGTGAAGCCCCCACCCAACAAGTACCCCATCTTCTTCTTCGGTACGCACGAAACGTAAGTGTCGCCTCTTGGGCTGGCCGTCCCGTCCCCCCCACCCCGCCTCGGTGCCTCCAGGGTGGCCCGGCTCACCTGGGCCTGCCCCTGGTTCCTTCCTCCAGAGCCTTCTTGGGACCCAAGGACCTGTTTCCCTACGACAAATGCAAGGACAAGTACGGGAAGCCCAACAAGAGGAAGGGCTTCAACGAGGGGCTGTGGGAGATCCAGAACAACCCCCACGCCAGCTACAGCGCGCCGCCGGTGAGTCCCCGCGCGCGGGCGTCTGCGCACCAGCTGGCGGGGCGGGGGCTGCTGAGCCGCAGCCCGTGGTGCCGGGAGCGCCCCTCTCGGTTGTGACAGCCAGGTGTCCCCTGGGGTCAGATTCCCTGGCTGGCGGCTGCTGTTCTAGGGTTAGTCGGACTCGATAAGAGAGCCTTGTTAGAGCTTCTGTAAAACCTTCTATTTCCTAAGGAAAAAACAGTTTGTTTTTTCTTCCAGTAACTCCCACCCTCATTACTGCCAGAGTTTGGCCTCTGAGAAAGGCAGTAGTTTTCAGACGTGACCATTTCAGATCATACAGAAAAAAAAAATGCCACGAATGGAAGTGACGGACTCGGGGTGGCCAGTCAGGGTTTGGAGACATCCAAAGAGAAAAAAATTTGACAGAAAGCTGCGGGCGGGCGAGCGGGGGGCGGGCGAGGGGGGGTGCGGAGCTGGACCGCGGGTCTTGCCCTGCCCTAACCGCTGCTGTGGGGGTTTCGGGAGGAGGGCGCCGAGGTGCAGGTGTGCATGGAACAGCAGGGAGGCCGAGGAGCTGCCCGCAGCGGGCAGGGCTGGGCGCTCGGAAGGACGGGGTGGCTGGCGGGAGGGCCTCTGGCTTTTGTGGATGGAGCGTGGAGTCCCCGTCGCCCTCAACTTGGGGGTCTCGCGGTGGCCTGATCAGGCATCGTCTTCACATCAGCCCGGCTGCCCGGGCACGCAGGCATCCTCCCAGCTCAGGTTCTCCCCGGCGGCTTGGCAAGCAGGCTCCCTCCTGGTGAACCATTGCTCCGTTTAATATTTACGGGACACCCACAGTCGCAAAGTACCACGTGGGCGCCTGCCCTGGAGGAAGCGAACCTCAGAAGCAGTGCAGCCGTGGGGAGCAGGTGTAGCTCAGTGGTTGGGCACCTGCTTCCCACGTACGAGGTCCTGGGCTCAGTCCCTGGTACCTCCCGGAAAAAAGAACAAAAAAACAGTGCAATCTTGAAATTAAATGACTTGTGCACAGAGGCCCCAAGCTGAGAAGTAGCTGTAAACTTTGGAGCTCCCCAACTGGAACATGTGTTTAAAGTACAGATCCGCAGGCCACACCCCTGGGGGCGTGTACCCCTCCCCCAAGCATCCTTCTAGATGCTTCTGACGCAGTCACAGACGGGCATTTAGGACGCACTGCTCAGCGGGTAACCACGCGGCCTCCCTCTGTGTGTCTTTTCACCCGTAACGTTCTCACTTCATTTTTACTTTTTGTGTAGGAACGCAGGCTCACGACCCAAAAAGCCCCGTGGCCGGCCGGCGCACCTCGCTTCCCCGCCTCCGTCCTCTCTGCTTTGCGTGCCTCTACGGGTAGCCACGGCGGCTGGTTTCTCGTAGACCCTCCCAGGAGGGTTTACTCACAGCCCAGCGCACTCTGCTCTCTTTCCGATCGCTCTGCTTGGCGGCTGGTCCGCGCTGACACACACGCAGTGCCTGCCTTCACGCAGGGGGCGCTCCCCGGAGGCGGGCCCAGCTCACGTGCCCGCCGGCCGTGGGTGGCCGGGCTGCGTCCCCCTTCCCTTGCCACCTGCCAGGGGGAAGCGGTATCTGCGCGGTGTTCTGACTACACCATCTCTTCGTCCCCACCGCTGTCAGTGGATCTGGCTGGCGGGGGCCATTTTTGGTCCCATTTTGCAGATACGCAGACTGTGGCCCAGAGGGTTTTGCAACTGCCCCTCGGGCCCCGCTGGACTCCCAGAGTGGGGATTCTCCGTGTTTGGCGTTTGGGGCCTGGTAGTTCAGTGGGGCTGACCCACGCAGTCCCAGACACCTGCCCCGTGGCCCCCCGTCATGTCCCTCGACGCGTCTCCAGACATTGAGCCACGGGCTGTGGCGTCAGGGCGGTGGGTGCGGGCACACTGCTCGCTGGTACGCGCTGGGCTGAGCTCCAGGGAGGGAGGGCCGCCGGCCCTGGGTTCAAGTCCTACCTCTACCACGTGCTCGCCGTGGCTGCGAACCTCGGGAATCAGCGTCCCTTCTCCGCGCTCTGGCTCCCTCTGTCAGGGTCGCCGGGAGTTCCTAGGAGAAGGGGCACGTCAGGCTCCCGGCAGCGGGATGCGTGGTGGACGGTGGTGGTGGGACTTGGGAACGAGGAGGCAAGGCCGGCCGTGACCTCTTCCCGTCACCCTCCTGATCATTAAGCCAGCGACAGAAAGACGCTGGTGACCGCACTCCTCGCACCGCAGGTCTTGTGCTAGCTCGGCGTCGGCGGCTTCTCGGCCTTCCCTTTCTGACCTCTTCTCTGTGTCGCCCGCGCTTGTCATCCAAACCTCTCCGTGTGTGGGTCGTTCTCCCTCAGCCCCCTGCTGGGCGGCATCAGCTCCCAATGAACTGGCCCCGGGAGACCAGAGTTCCCGCCTGACCTTACCCAGAGGTGCAGTGGGGGCTCGGTGTCCCGGGTGAGCAGGAGCTCTCTTCCAGGTAGCTGCCCTGCCCCGGGCCGGTCGGTTCTGTCGGGTGGGTGCTCAGCAGGGGCCGGGAGGGGTTCGGCAGCACCCCGAGGCCTGGGCTTGCAGGAGGAGGCTGCCTGGGTTTGCATCCTGGCCCCGTCGTTTGTTCGCTGTGTCATCTTGGGCCGCCCCTTAACCGCTCTAAAAAACGAGGCTGAGAATCCCCGCCCGGGAAACGTGGCGAGAGGCCGTGGCTCAGCGCGTGGCCGTCCCCTCTGAACCAGCCCTGGGTGTTGTAGCAGCTTTGTCCTGGAGCTGCCGCCGCCCCCGTGAAGCCGGGAGGAGGTGCTCCCCTCAGTTTCCCCAGGAAGCTCCAGAGAGAAACGGGCGCCCCTCGAGCTGCTCTCTGGAGGCCAGGGCGATTGCAGTGGGCGGGGAAGGCGTCCTCCTCCCCTCCCGGCCTCTCAGATCCGGGGCTTGGCCTCCTTGGCCTGGCCTGTTGGAATCCGGGCAGAGGTTACCCAGGCGGGGCGCCTGGCCGCAGCGACACGAGGGCCCGGGCGCGGGGGCTCTTCAACCCTGTGCTCTCGCTCACGTCTGTGCGGTCGGCGCCGGGGCTAGGGGCGTGATCGGGGCCTCAGGAAAGAGCAGAGGGAGTGGGAAGCGGGCAGGGCTGAGGGGGCCTTCCCTCTGGCCGCCGTCCCTGGCAGGCGGGCGCCCAGCTCAGCCGCCCCGCATGCCCGGAGCCCCTTCCTTCCAGGCGTCTGCTCTGGGCCACTGCCGCCCCCTCGCCGGCGGTCGGTCCCCGTGGTGGGTGCTCCTGCCTCCTCCCGGCCGCCCGCGCCGAACCTCGGCCCTCGGCGCCTCCTTCCTGGTCCTGGTCCCGTCCGCAGGGTCTGCAGAACCCCTCTCTCGTGTCACCTCAGTTTCCTCAGGCTGCTGCGACAAAGCTGTGCAAGCCGGGAGCTTAAACAGCGGAAGCGCTGCTTCCCCGGCTCTGGAGGCTGCAGGCCTCAGACCCAGGTGTCGGCAGGGCCTGCAGCCTGCCAGGGGGCTCCTTCCTGGCCTCGCCCGGCTTCCGGCGGCTTCCGTGGCGCTCCTTGGCTTGTGGCCGTGCCCCTTGCGGCTCACCCGCCCGTGGCCGCCTCCCATCCCCGGGGCCTCTCCAGCCTGCCCGGAAGACGTCCGCAGAGCCCCTTCTGCCACGTTAGCTCCCGTTTCCAGGCTCCACGACCTCAGACCTCGTGCCCCGTTGCAGGCCTCGGGTCATCCCCAGCGCATCTCTTCCCGCCCCCTTCGCCCTCCTCGCTCTCTTCTTGACCCGCTTCAGTCCATTCCACCCTGACCGTAAGGCGCCCGGAGAATGTGGCTTTTCAAGATCAACCTCTCTCTCTTAAAAAAAGATCGGTTACGTAGGAGGCAACAAGAGGACAGCGCTCGGGGAGGTTTTACATGCAGGCTCGGCTCCCCGGGAGTGGGAGCCCCTGCCCTGCTCGGCACTAGCTGTGTTTACATGTCTGCACCCATCGCACGGGGCGCCCAAGGGCGGGGACCGCGTCGCAGTGACCTCTGTGGGCCCAGCTCCCAGCCCGGGGGGAGCCGTTGTAGGTGTTCCCTGATGCTCGCTGGACGAGTGAGCGATGGCTGGAGACAGCCGGGGCGCGTACGTCTTCCCCCCGCACAGAACATCCGGAACGAGTTCGAAAGAGGGAACCGAGGAAGCCCCCTTGCCAGCCTTCCATTGCACCATCTGCCGGCCCTCATCTAATCCTTGCTAAATCCCTGAGTGCTCTGGGCTGCCCAGCCCTCTGTCCTCACCTGCTGCGGGCCTGTCCTGAATGCTGCCCTGGCCACTCTGGCCTCTTCTGCCACCTAACGGACCTCTTTTTTTAAGATTGCTTTCTCTCTTTCCCCCTTGTTGTTCACACACGCTGTCTGCTCTCTGTGTCTGTTCGTTGTGTGCTCTCTGTCTGCTCCTCTTCTTTTTTTTTAGGAGGCACCGGGCACCAAACCGGGATTTCACATGTGCGAGGGAGGCGCCCAATCACTTGAGCTACCTCTGCTCCCTGCTTGTTGTGTCTCTCACGGTGTTTCCTCATTGTGTTTCCTTGTTGCATCCAACAGCTTGAGCCACATCTGCTTCCCCCTAAGGGACTTCTGTGCTGCCATCCCCACTCTTTGGGATGGGTCGATCCCCTGCCCTTCACGTGCCTGGGACGGGTGCCTCTTTCACTCAAATGCCACTTCCACTGAGGGTGCCCCCCACGTCCTGCTGCAGGTGACCCTCTGCTCTGCGTGTTCTCCTCCTCCCACAATTCCCTTCCTGCCTGGCCCCACGACCCGTCTTCCTTTGCTTCTGTTTAACCTGGATGCGTCTTTCCTGCTAGACTGTCAGCTCCCCAAGGACAGGGGCTGTGCCCCTTTAACGCCCGTGCACACGCTGCCCTCCCCACACGGGTCTGGCGCCAGTGGCTGCCCAGGAAATGCCAACGAGCATGTAAACGAGCCCTGTCGTGGGCCCGGCACACAGGACGCTCCACGCAGGCGTTTCCTGGTGTTCTGGCTTTACGGCCCGCGAGGGGCACCTTGGGCGTAGCGGAGCTCTGTTCCCGGAAGTTAGAAGCTCCGAAGCATCGCCCTAGGTCTGCCGCCTCCCGCCAGGAGAAGAATAACCACAGAGCAGTGAGCGTGTCTCGACCTCGTGCCACGGTCTGACAGTGCCCTAATTCCCTCACCTCCTACCTCCGTTCCATCCTCGCCGCAGCCCTCCGCGGCCAAAGCCATGCCCGCCCATTGCGCAGACGTAGAAACGGAGGTGCAGGAGGTTGGCGTGGCTTGTCCCGGGTCCCGGTTCACAGGGGGCCGAGCTGGGCCGACCCCACCACGCGCGCCTCCGCACGCCCTCCGGCCTCGGCTCACAGGCGCCCTGGGCCGCAGTTCCTCCTCCTAAGGCCACGAGGCCCCACCCGGCGTCCGCGAGCCGGTGGGTCCCAGGCTCCCGGTGACACACGGTCTCTGCCCCTCAGCCCGTGAGCTCCTCGGACAGTGAGGCCCCTGAAGCTGACCCGGCGGGCGGCAGCGACGCCGACGAGGACGACGACCGGGGGCTCGCGGCCGTCACCGCCGTCACCGCCACGGCCGCCAGCGACAGGGTGGAGAGCGACTCGGACTCGGGCAAGAGCAGCGGCCGCAGCGGCCCGAAGCGGAAGGCGCCGGCGCCGAAGGTAGGGCAGGGGGGCAGGCGGGCCCGGGTGGGGGGGCCCTGCCTCTCGCCCCAGAGTCTCGCCAGCAGCCCCCCCCATTTCTGTTTTAATAAGCACTTTTAAAATCGAGGTGTAATTCAGCTGCCGCACGGCTCATCGTTTCAGAGCGTGCGGTGGAGCGGGTTTTAGCACCGTCAGTGATCCCTGCCGTCTAATTCCAGAACATTTCCTCGCCCTGGAGGGAGGCCCCGCACCCTTTAGTGGTTGCTCCCCTCTACCCTGTCCCCTGTTCCTGGCAGCCCTGGAGGCAAAATTCCGTTCATATGGACTTGCCTATTGCAGGCGTTTCATGTTTGGCACACAGGATTTGTCCTTCTCACCGAGCAGAGCTCCCAAGTTCACCCAAGCTGAAGCATGTCTCAGCACTTTGTTTTTTTAAATTAAATTGGGGTAACATGTATACAACATGGAATTCCCCCTTTTAGTCCCTTTCAAGTATACAGTTCAGTGCAAATTAGATTCACAGCCTTGTGCTGCTGGCACCACCATCCAATTTTTTTTTCTTCAAGATTTATTTTATTTATTTCTCTCCCCTCCTCGCCACTTGTCTGCTCTCTGTGTCCATTCGCTGTGTGTTCTTCTGCATCCGTTTGCATTGTCAGGCGGCACTGGGAAACTGTGTCTCTTTTTGTTGCATCATCTTGCTGCATCAGCTCTCCGTGTGCGTGGCGCCACTCCTGGGCGGGCTGTGCTTTTTTCATGCAGGGCGGCTCTCATTGCAGGGCACACTCCTTGTGCGTGGGGCTCCCCTACACTGGGGACACCCCTGGGTGGCATGGCACTCCTTGCACGCAGCAGCACTGCACGTGGGCCAGCTCATCACATGGTCAGGAGGCCTGGGTTTGAACCCTAGACGTCCCATGTGGTAGGTGGATGCTCTATCAGTTGAGCCATGTCCGCTTCCCATCCACCATCCATTTTGAAAACTCTCCCGTTACCCCAAGTGGAAACTCTGTCCCCAGGCAGCAGTGACTGCCCGTGCCCCGGCACCCTCCCCCACCGCCCGCGTGGTGGGCTGTCATCCATGTCTGTCTCCGCTACTGCTCTCGCTCTTGAGAGCTTCGTCTGAGTGGGATCATGAAACAGTTGTCCCTTGGTGCCTGGCTGCTTTTGCGCATCACAGCATCTTCAGGCTCGTCCATGTTGAGTGTCGACCAGGGCTTCCTTCCTTTTCACGGCTGAGCGATGGTCTCCCTGCCTTGTGGGTGCAGCACACGTGGTTTCTCCACTCGTCTTGGGCTCTTTCCACCATTGGGCTGTCACGGATCTTGTGGTGGTGAACGTGCGCCTATAGGTTTTTGTGGGAATGTGCGTTTTCAATTTCTAGGGTGTATTTGCTCTTCTGCTTTTTTTTTTTAATTTTTAATTTTTCAAACTTAACAGGACAGTTAGAAAATAAAACCCCAAAATGCAAACCCCATGCAGAGAACTCCAGCATACCCCCCGCCCTGATATACTAATTTTAACGTTTTGCCACATTGGCGGTATCATCCGTTCATCCATCCATCCATCCATCCATCCATCCACCCATCCATCCATCCATCCATCCATCCATCGTCTATATCTGACAATCCATTTTCTGAGCACTTGAGTGCAGGTTGTACACGTCATGCTCTGAACACTGACTGCGGCCAGGTGCATTTCCTACGAAGAGGGATATTCAGTTATGTAACCACCTCAAGTACAATTATTAAGGTCAAGAAATGTAACATTGATACAAAGCTTACAGTCCGAATTCCAACTTTTTCCCTATGTACGGAGAATGCCCTTTGAGCCTCTTCTCCTCCCTTGCTCGGTGATGCCGTCCCCACCTTCCATTACTAAAACTTTCCCGTCCTCCCCAGCAGACCCCCTCAACCTATTGTGCACTGACTACCCCGCGGCACATGCCTGTTCTGCGTCCGTCGAGATGGTCGTGTGGTTTTTCCCCTTCAGTTTGTTAATGTGGTGTACTCTGTCAACTGATTTTCTTACGTTGAGCCATCCTTGCATACCAGGAATAATCCCCCTTGGTGGTGACGAATAAGCCTTTTGAAATGCTGTTGGATTCGATTTGCAAGTATTTTATTGAGAATATTTGCATCTATGTTCACTAGAATGATCGGTCTGTAATTTTCTTTTCTTGTAGTGTCTTTATCTGGCTTTGGTATTAGGGTGATGTTGGCTTCATAAAATGTGGTGGGTAATTTCCCCTCCTCTTCCATTTTCTGGAAGAGTTTAAACAGTTTTGGTGTTAATTCTTCTTTGAAACGCTTGGTAGAATTCACCTGTGAAGACATGTGGTCCTGGACTTTTTTTTGTTGGAAGATTTCTGATGACTCGTTCAATCCCTGTACTTAAAATTGGTTTGTTATGTTCTTTTATTTCTTGCAGAGTCAGCGTCAGTTGTTTGTGCATTACTAGGAATTTGTCCATTTCATCTAGGTTGTCTAGTTTGTTGGTTTACAGTTTCTCATAAAACCCTCTTATGATCCTTTTTCTTTCTGTGGGGTCAGTCGTAATGTCCCCCCTTTCTTTTTTTTTCTTTTAAGGATCTTTTTTATTTATTTATTTATTTATTTCCCTCCCCTTTCCCCACCCCCACCCCGCTTGTCTGTTCTCTGTGTCTGTTTGCTGCGTCGTCTTTATCCACTTCTGTTGATGTCAGCGGCACGGGAATCTGTGTCTCTCTTTGTTGCGTCATCTTGCTGTGTCAGCTCTCCGTGTGTGCAGCACATGTGCAGGCTGCACTTTCTTTCGCGCTGGGCGGCTCTCCTTACGGGGTGCACTCCTTGCACATGGGGCTCCCCTACGCGGGGGACACCCCTGCGTGGCAGGGCACTCCTTGCGCGCATCAGCACTGCGCATGGGCCAGCTCCACATGTGTCAGGAGGCCCGGGGTTTGAACCGTGGACCTCCCATGTGGTAGGCGGACGCCCTAACCACTGGGCCAAGTCCGCCGCCCATGTCCCCCTTTTCATTCCTGATTTTATTTATTTTCATCTTCTCTCTTTTTCCCTTGATCATCTAGTTAAGTGTCAATTTTGTTGATCTTGTCCAAGAACCAGTTTTTGGTTTTTTGCTTTTCCCTGTTGTTTTTTTTGTTCTCAATTTCATTTATGTCTGGTCTAATCTTTGTTATTTCTTTTTTGCTGCTTGCTTTGGTACTGGTTTGTGCTTCTTTTTCTGGTTTCTCCAGGTGTTCAGTTAGGTCTTTGATTTTAGCTATTTCTTCTTTTTAAATATAGGTGTATAGGGCTATAAAGTATCCTCTCAGCACTGCCTTCTCTTATATCCCATGAGGTTTGGTAGGTTGTCTTCTTGTTTTCATTCGTCTTGAGATATCTACTAATTTTTCTTGCATTTTCTTCTTTGACCCACTGATTGTTTACGAGTGTGTCGTTTTGCTTCCATGTATTATATTTGTAGGTTTTTCCCTGGCCTTCCTATTATTGATTTCCAGCTTCATTCCATTATGATCAGAAAAGGTGTTTTGTGTAATTTCGATCTTCTTAAATTTATTGAGAGCTGCATTGTGCCCTAACATGTGGTCTATCCTGGAGAAGGATCCGTGAGCACTTGAGAATATGTATAACCTGCTGATTTGGGGTGCAGTGTTCTGTATATGTCTGTCAAGTCCATCTTATCATATTGTTCAAGTTCTCTGCTTCCTAGTTGATCTTGTGTCTAGTTGTTCTATCGATGTGAGTGGGGTGTTGAAGTCTCCAACATTATTGTAGAGATGTCTCTTTCTCCTTTCGGTTTTGCCAGAGTTTGTCTCATGTATTTTGGGGCATCCTAATTAGGTGCATAGATATTTATGACTGTTACTCTTTCCTGGTGGATTGTCCCTTTTATTAATATATAATGATCTTCCTCATGTTTTGTAACTTTTTTGTATTTAAAGTCTGTTTTGTCTGACACCACTATACCTACCCCTGCTCTATTTACCCCCCCCCCCCCCGGTTATTTGTGCTCACTGCTCACTGTCTGCTGTCAGCTCTCTGCGGCAGCATGGGCTGACTTGCCTCCCATATTGTAGATGGGAGCCCAATCACCTGAGCCACGTCCGCCTCCCCCTGCTCTCTTTTGGTTACTATTTGCATGAAATATCTTTTTCTAGCCTTTCACTTTCAGTTTATTTGCATCCTTGGGTCTCAGGTGAATCTTCTGCAGGCAGCACATGGATGGCTCATGCTTTCTTATCCATTCTGTGAGCCTGTGTCTTTTGATTGAATGTTAGCCCATCAATAGTCCATGTTATTACTGTGAAGGCATGCTTACTTCAGCCTTCTCATCCTTTGGCTTTCATATGTCATTTCTTACTTTTGTCTATCCTTTTGACATTTTGGTGGCCCTTTCTGATAGCCTTCACTTCTACACTCTTCTCCCTGCCTCTCTCTCTCTCATCTTTTCTTTTGTGGCTGTGAACTCTCTTTAGTGTTTACCGCAGAGCTGGATTCTTGTTTACGAACTCTCTTAGTTTCTGTTCATCTGTGACTATTTTAAGCATACTGTCATATCTGAAGGGATCTTGCTGGAGAAAGAATTCTTGGCTGGCAGTTTTTCTCTTTCAGTACTGTAATTATGTTATACCACCGCCTTCTTGTCTCCATGGTTTCTGAAGAGAAATCTGCACTAAGTCTTACTGGCTGTCCCTTATATGTGATATTTTCTTCTCCCTTGCTGCTTTCAGAATTTTCTCTTCATCTTTGGCATTATGGGTCTTGGGGTCTACTTGGGTTTATTCTAATTGGAGTACGCCGTGCTTCCTGGACACGTCGATTCGTGTCTTTCATGGGAGTTGGAAAATTTTTGGTCATTATTTTCTCAGGTACTCTTTCTGCCCTTCCCCCTCTCTTTTGCCTCTGGGTTCCCATAACACGTGTGTCGGTTGCTTCCTGCTGTCATTCAACTCCCGAGCCTCTGCTCCTTTTTTTCCTTTTTTTTCCTCTCTCTGTTCCTCTCTTTTCAATTTCAGCTGTTCTGTCCTCTACGTCGCTGATTCTTTCTTCCATGATTTCAAATATGCTCTTGTATGCTTCTATTATATTTTTAATCTCACTTATTGTGTCTTTCATTCCCATAAGCTGTGTTATTTTTCTATCCAAGATTTCCTATTTTTATTTGTGCTGATCCAGTACATTTTTTAAAAATGTATTTACTTTATTTCTTTCTTCCCTCGCCCCCATTGTTTGCACTTCATGTGTCTGTTAGCTGTCTTTGTTTCTTTAGGAGGCACCGGGAACTGAACCTGGGACCTCCAAGGTAGGAGGAAGGTGCCTCATCACTTGAGCCACTTCTGTTCCCTGCTTTGTTGTATCTCTCGTAATATTTTTCTTCTTGTGTCCCTTATTGTGTCGGCTTACTAGGCCTGCCTGTCACATCAGCTCGCTGTCTTCTTTAGGAAGCACCGGGAACTGAGCCATGGACCTCTCATGTGGTAGGCGGGAGCCCAATCACTTGAGCCACATCTGCTTTCCCGTATCTTCTTAATGTCTTTTATCTTTTTAGCCTTGTTGTCCTTCAACTCCATGATTTCATTCAGGAGATTCGTACCGTCCTCATTGATCAGCTGTTTCCACACCTGTGTCTATTCTGGCACTCTGGTTTGCTGCTTTGCCTGAGTCCTATCTTCCTCTTCCTTTGTATGGCTTGTAGTTTTCTGCTGACGTCTGGGCATCTGATTCTGATGCTGAGCTTTGTTTGGCTTCTCTCTCTTGCTTTAGTGGCTGGGTGCTACCCCTGCTCTTTGATCCTTGGTTCACCTTGTTCTAGGTATTTAGGATTGCCCCTTTTAGCTGCTCAAGCCAGGGCGAAGGACCCAGTAATGGGGTGCAGGCCAATTTCCAGAGGCCTTGGAGAGGGGGGCAGTGAAGGCACTAGCTTGCCTCTTTTATCTATTTATTTACTCAGCCTTTTTGTGCAATTTTCTGGACTGGCCAGCAGACCGCACCCTTTGCCAGCCCTCTCAGCTCAGAGCCCAGGTGTGGGGGGGTGCGCTCAGGGTACCTCCTCGCTGGGTGGGCGGTACAGAGGCAGTGCACAATCAGACCTGCTCAGAGGCTGTTCCACACCCGTGGCCGCAGCACCCTGCCTCCCTCGGCCTCCTCGGCAGCCCGCCCAGGGCACAGGGAGGGTGTTGAGCGACTCGGGGAGGTATCCCGGGGCCCCTCCAGCCTCGCCGTGCGCAACGCCCCCAGTTTGGCCTGCCAAGTTCTCCGGCCACAACCTGAACTTGCTGTAGGCTGTGTCCCTCCCTCTCCCCTCCCTCGGGGAAGATGAGCCCTGTAACCTGTTCAGCGAAGCCGCTGCAGCCCGCAGGTGCCCGTTCGCTCCAGAGGAGGGGGAGGGGTGCCCGCTGCTCGCGGGGTCTTTCCGCCGGCCGCGGCCCCTTTCCCTCCACCTCCTCTCCCGGGTGGTGCAGGTGCTGGTCGGGGGCCGGCTCCGGGGTGCCCGCGCCGGGGGAGGAGGGGTGAGCCAGTGGTGCCGCGGGAGCTCCCGCTCTCAAGGAGCCTTTTCCCAATTTGGCACTCACTCCGTGTCTGCCGCAAGCCTGGAACTGTTTTCTGGAGTTGAGAAAGAGGTTTCTGCCAGTTTCTTGCTGGTTCTTTCAAAGCTCGGTGGGGCCAGAGCCCCGAAGCTTCTCACTGGGCCGTCTTCGAGGCAGGGACGCGCGCCTGCCTTTGGGCTCTTCTGAATATGGCGCCGCAGAATCAAAGAGGCACGTCACACCAGCACATCCTGTTGGGTGGGCTAAAGCAGTCTTTTTATTATTTTTTAAATGACATTTGCATTTAGATTCCAGTTATAATGATGCACCGTCTTTGTTATAGAGAGATTGGAACATGCAAAGAATATAAAGCACTAGTAAAAAAAAAATCCCTGTGCTTTCTGAGGAGGGACTCTGAGCCAAGGACCGTGAACAGCCTTGTGTATTTACTTGCGGTCTCCAGTGTGCCCCACACAGGGACTTGTGTGTGTCAGCTGCAGAATCGGCAAGATAAACATGTCATGCGGGTCTTGAGTTTCCCACTTACTATCATACAAGCATCTTCTTATCGCTAAGTATTGTCTTATTTTATTTTTTTACGTGGTTTTTGGAGGCGCAGGGATTGAACCCAGGACCTTGTACATGGGAAGCAGGCACTCAACCACTGAGCTCCATCTGCTCCCCTAAATACATTTTTTCAAAGAAATTTACTTTTTTTTTTCCTTTCCCTCCTGCCGAGATGGCTCTCTCGTTGTTTCTCCTTGTAGTTTTTGCTCGATGTCAGCTCATTGTTTGTTTGTCTTCCTTAGGAGGCACCAGGAACCGAACCCAGGACCTCCCACATGAGAGGTGGGCGCTTAGTTGCTTGAGCCACATCCGCCCCCTAAGTACTGTTTTAAAGCGCGGTTCTCCGTGGTCGAGAAGGCTTCTGTTACATGCGAGAATCCGAATTGGCATGTTACTGAGATATCTGGGCACTTGGCTGTTTCCCTTCTTACTTGGCATTGCTCACGAAAGTCCCTCTTGACTTCTGTTTACCCCGTTCAGAAATCAAATAGGGGAGAGGATGTAGCTCAATGGTCGAGCGCCTGCTTCGCCCGTACAAGGCCCCCCCAGTTTAATCCCTTTTTTTAAAAAAAGTCAAACAGAAATGGATAGAAAGGAAGGTCTCCCAGCTGCCCCCCCGCAGAGCCGTCCACTCGCCTGAGCCGGCCGTGTCCTCTGCCCGGGTGTCCGTGGAACTGAGCGTTGAACGAGCACGAGTTACCATCACAAGTCTTTGCTCAGCCAGCGCCGCCGCGGCAGCACACACACAGCCTAACGTTTCCCGCTCCAAGCACCTGCCAGTTCACAACTCAGCGGCCCCAGTGACCGCTCAGTGCCCCCGTCACCAGGGACACCTGCGCGCAGCGGCAGGGACGACCTTGAGGGGCCACGCCACCTTCGTAGTCTCCCCGCAGCGCCACCCGCGGGGGCCCCCGCTCTCCCTGAGGCCCCCACTCTGTGGTCTCCCTTCAGTGACCGCTCTTTGTGCCGGTGCTTTCCAGGCACCCGCAGGTCCGGCCTTCGTGCATGTCCTTCCCGTGGCCCCGCGCCGCAGCCGCCCCCAACCAGAGTCCGTCACCCCCGGCCTCTGCCCGCAGCCCTGGCAGTGCAGCACCCGGCCCGCGGGCGGCCCGTGAGGCAGGGGCCCTGACCCCAGCCTCCTGGTGCGACCCTGCAGCCTCCAGCCTTTGAGCTCCCTTCTGCCTCAGGGGTTTCCTCCTCGTTGTCCCCCCTGCCTGGACAGCGCCCCCAGGTCGGCACATCTTGTGCTTTGACCTCGGCTCAAATGAGCCACCCTCACGGTGCCTTCCGCCCCCTGGGTCCCTGGCAGCCGCCGTCGCTCCCCACCACGGCCCCTGCTCTGTCGTTCCCGGGATCCCTGTCCTCGCAGCTCCTTCCTTAAGGCCGTGCCTGCCCTCCTGAGTGGGACGCGGGTTGCAGGGGAGCGGGCACCTCTACTCTCTGGTTGGCTTTGCACGGGGCGCAGACGTGGGAGCTGCTTGGTCAGTCGACTCTTCTCTCGTGGGGCGTAACGGAGGCACATGGGCTTCGCCCTGAGCAGACGCCCCGCCTCGAGGGGCGTTTTGGTCGTCCGTGGGCCAGGATGTGTCTAGTCCAGGCCTCTTCGCTCCCCTGTGCCCTCCTTTACGAGGAGTCTTAAGACGGCGTCTGCGAACCCCTGATGCCGAATTGGGCGTCATTCGCGCAGGTGTTTCCCTGGGGAAAGGAGCCCTGGATTCTGTCAGGTCCTCCCAGGGGTCCTCGGCCACCCCCCGGGCAAGGCTGGACCTCCGCTCTGCCCTGGGCCGCGAGGGGCCAGGGCGAGCGTGGGGGCAGCGGCCTCTCTGCCCGCTGACCCGCCGGGGCCGCCACCCTTGCAGATGGCCGTCTCCAAACGCACCCGCAAGGCCCCCAGCGACCTGGACCAGGCCAGCGTGTCCCCGTCAGAGACGGGGAACTCTGAGAGCTCGTCCGAGTCGGAGAAGACCAGCGACCAGGTGGGCAGCGCGGGCGGGGCGGGGTGGCGCAGATGCGGCCCCAGCCCGGGGGCCCCACGCTCCGCTCCCCTCTCTCCCCCCAGGACTTCACCCCCGAGAAGAAGGCCGTGGTCCGGGCCCCCCGGCGGGGCCCCAGTGGCGGCAGGAAGAAAAAGGTAGGGGTGCCCTGTTTGCCCCGCGCCTGTCCCGCTGCTGGGTACCCCCAGGGCCCGCCGTGTGGCACCCAGGCACCATCCACGACGTCATGTCCTGCTGTGGGGGGGGATGGCTGTAGGTCCAGGGGGCCCCCAGGCCCGCCCACGTCTGCCCCAGCCTGGCACAGCTGCCGGCATGTCCCAAGTGCCCCCGGCGCAGCCTCACCTGGGGCAGGGGCAGAGAATCCTGGGACGCAATTCCAGAGCGCCGGCCTCAGGAGGCTGTGGGCCTCGTACGTGTGTGTGTAGACGCTGTGGGCGCGCGCTGGGGCTAACTGGCAGAGGAGCTCCCCAGCCGGTGGGACCTCACGCGGGATTTTTTTTTTAAGTTCATAGAAGTTCATAGAACTTCAGAAAGAATGTTACATTAAAAAAACATAAGAGGTTCCATATAACCCATCCCCTACCCCCCACCACCATCATTTTTGTAAATTGTATTTTTTTGAAAATACATACGTCACAAAAAAGGTTACATAAAAGAAAGCATAAGAGGTTCCCGTATTACTCCCCTTCCCCCGACCCCACTCCTCCCACATCAACAACCTCTTTCTTCATTGTGGCACACTCATCGCTCTCGGCGAACACATTTTGGAGCACTGCTGCCCTGCATGGATAATAGTTTACCCTGTAGCTCGTACTCTCCCCCAGCACATTCAGCGGGTTATGGCAGGATATATAATGTCCAGCAACTGACCTTGCAATATCATGTAGGACAACTCCAAGTCTCAAAAATGTCTGCACATCACATCTCTTCTTCCCACTCCCTGCTCTCAACACTACTACGGCCACTTTCTCCCCGTCAATGATACAATTTCTTCTATTAGTAGTCACAATCGTCTTATAGTAGAATAATATCAGTAAGTCCATTCTAATCTATAATTTATTCCTCCATTCTGCGGGCCCTGGGATGATGAAGTCCACTCCACCTCTGTATTGAGAGGGGCTTAGATAACACATGGATGATGGATGCAATTCCCCTGCTTGCAGTTGTAGGCACCCTCATTTCCCTGGCGTGGTGGTTCTCCATCTTCACCTCCCTGTTAGTTGACCTGTGTAAGTCCAACAAACCAGAGAGTAGAAATTGGAACTCTGCTGAGACTCAGGGTCTAGCTGGCACATGGACAGTCCAGAGATTCAAGTCTCCTGCATATACACCAACCGTAGCACCAACCAAAGGATGAGTAAAAGTGACAGAAGAGGCCTGTGTACAAAGGTCACATCTGAGTCCAACTCCATCACACTCAGGAACACAAACTCCAAAGTAGGGTCCACTGACGTCATACTGAATTCCAGAGCCATCTGCCATCACCATATCCCTGTGGGTCTCTCTAGCCCTCAGGAGAACCAGTCCCTGGGGTTGTATCCACTTTGGCTATTTCTGGGGTCCTCCTGAGGAGTGCATAAGCATGACCCGTCTGATGACCTCCTGACTCTTTTTTGAAGACTCCTAACCATATAAATTCATTTGTCTTTGCCATTTCCCCCCTTTTATTCAAGGTCAAAAAGCAGTTTTTAACACATGATTCTACATGTGTTTATTCTGCTGGTCTGAGTTGACCCTTCTATTCAAGGTCTTCTTCTATTTACATCACTAGCTGGTGCCTGGTAGTAATCCCTCAGTGCCAGGGAGGCTTATCCCCAGGAGTCATGTCCCATGCTGGGGGAAAAGGTAGTGCATTTACATGCTGAGTTTTTCTTAGAGAGTGGCTACATTTGAGCAACATGGAGGCTCTCAGGAGGTAACTCTTAGGCATCCTGCAGCTCTAGGCCTTGTTCATATTTCAGGCACACAGACTCATAAGCATCAGTATCAAGGGCCCATTGTTGGAAAATCCTTCTGCGTTGGTCTTTGCCGTTGCATTTGGGTCTCACGCAGGTTTTTTTTATGAATGAGGACCTTGCTGCTAGAAATGAAAGGTTGAAAAGTACAGCCCGACCCCTGCTCTATGGACAAGGCCGTGGGGGCTGCAGACGGGGCCTGGCCAGGGCAGGGATTTTGATCCAGGGAGAGGCAGATGGGGGGCAGAGGGGCCGACCTGAGCGCAGCATGGGGATCGGGGGCTGGGCACAGGCTACCGTCCATTCCCGGTGGTCCTGCGCCCGCCCCCTCCGCCCGTGGGTCCTGAGCCGCTGGGTGCGCCTCTGACACTGTGGGCTGTCCCCGCGCTGTCCCCCCACAGAAGGCGGCGTCGGCCTCGGACTCTGACTCCAGAGCCGACTCCGATGGGGCCAAGAACGAGCCGGTGGCCGCGGCCGGGTCAGAGGTGTCGTCGTCGTCCTCATCCTCCTCCGACTCGGACGTGTCCGTGAAGAAGCCTCCCCGGGGCAGGAAGCCAGGTAGGCCGCGCGGCGCCGCCGGCCCCCGCCCTCGGCCCCCGGCGGCGGGCCGGAGGGTCACGCTCCCTCCTCCGCCAGCAGCGGAGAAGCCGCCCCCCAAGCCCCGCGGGCGGAAGCCGAAGCCCGAGCGGCCACCATCCAGCTCTAGCAGCGACAGGTGGGTGCCGGGGCGCCCGGGGTGGGGGGAGCTCCCCGGCGACCCGGCCCCCCTGACCGCCCCCACCCCCGCAGCGACAGCGACGAGGTGGATCGCATCAGCGAGTGGAAGCGCCGGGACGAGGAGCGGCGGCGCGAGCTGGAGGAGAAGCGGCGGCGCGAGCAGGAGGAGGAGCTGCGGCGGCTGCGGGAGCAGGAGAAGGAGGAGAAGGAGCGGCGGCGCGAGCGGGCCGAGCGTGAGGAGGCGCCACCGCCAGGCAGCGGCAGCAGCGGCGACGAGCTCCGCGACGACGACGAGCCTGTCCGCAAGCGCGGCCGCCGGGGCCGCGGCCGGGGGCCCCGCTCCTCCTCAGACTCGGAGCCGGAGGCCGAGCCGGACAAGGAGGTGCGTGCGGGGCTGGCGCGAGCCGCGGCGGAGTGGGCACCGTCCCACATCGGCTGCGAGGCCTCCCTGTCGCTTTTTCCAGCGACCCTCTTTGTTTCGGGTGCACCTACTGCGTACCGGGCACCTTCCTTGTGAGCACTGGGCTCCCGGCGAGGGGCTGAGGGAGCAGAGGCCCGGCCCTCGACAGCTCTCAGGGAGCAGAGTCAGGCTCGTGTGCGACACCACACGCTCCAGATTAGTGCGAGAAGGGTGAAGCAGCAGGAGGGGCCGCAGGCTGCCGAGTGGGAGGGTCTCCCTTCTAGTTAGGGGGGCTGCCGGAGGCTTCCGCTGAGAAGGTGACCCCAGAGGAAGGAGCCCAGAGAAGGGAGGGGCAATCTGTGAAGCCACCTGGGGGGGGGCAGCCCATGCAAAGGCCCTGTGGCAGGACCGGGCCTGGTGTCTGGGCGACAGCGAGGAGGCCTGGGGAGCTGGAGCAGAGGGAGCTGCGGGGAGGGTGGGGCAGGGTGTGCAGTGGGCCATGGGGAGCGCGTGGGCTTTTACCCCAAGGAAGGTGGGAGCCCTGGTGGGCTGTGGGCAGAGGAGGGCGGGCCCCGACCCAGTGCTCACAGGCGCCCTCTGTGGGGAGGGCAGGAAGGGGGTGAGGGCGGGAGCTGGGGTGCAGTTGGGAGGCCTCTCCTGTGCTGCCGGGCAGGCCCCTGCCCGGTCGTGGGGCTGCCGCCGTCTGGCTGGCATCAGGAGAGCCTGCGCTCCTGCCCCGTAGCTTCCTAGACGGGCCCTGGGGCCCCAGACCCGCCCTGTGGGGCCGCAGGGAGGACGCCCTCGCGCTCCCTCGTGTCTCCAAAGGAGCCCGAGCCCCCCTGCCACCGGGGCACCCGGGCTCAGGGTGGCTGGTGGGAGCAGCGCAGGGGCTGTGCCCCCGGGAGCCGGCCTGGCCTCCCCCTGAGGTCCCCGGGCCTGCCCGGCGCCCCCAGCCTGTCCCCTCCTCTGGCTGCTGCAGGTGAGGAAGTCGGCCAAGAAGCTGCCGCCGCCGCTCTCAGAGCCCGCCAGGAAGCCTGGCCCGCGGGAGAAGAGGGGGCGCCCCGAGGAGCGGTCCCGCACCAGGTCAGCCCCTGGGGACCAGCCTTGGGCTTGGAGCTGCTGCCTCCCAGGGGCGGGCGCTGAGCGGTCTGGGGACATCTGTGGTCATCACAGCGGGGAAGGGGCCCCTGGCCACAGCCCCGCACCCAGCACTGCCGGGGGCTTCAGCCAGGCCTTGCCCAGCTACTGCCCAGGCCTGGACGCCCCCCACCCCTGGCCTTAGCTCCCTGGGCCTCGACCCCCCCGCGGCCTCAGCTCCCCGGGCCTCCCAACGGCTTCCTTCTAGAAACAGGGCCCTCCCCCTCGGGGCGCCTGGCCCCGCAGCGGGCAGGACAGGGGGCGTCAGGAGTGGGGCGCGTCTGAGGGGGCGACTCTCCACAGGCCCGCGAAGGTGGAGCGGACCCGGAAGAGGTCTGAAGCGCTCGCGCCCGACAGGAGGGCCGAGAGGAAGAAAGGTGGGGGCCGCGCGGCCCTGGCCGTGGGGTGGCCGGGGGGGCTGGGGGCCTGCGCGCGGTGGCTGGGCTGGGCCGAGTGGGCGTGCGGCCCTGGGGCCCCGCACAGACGCCCCGAGCGGGCGGCCCCGCACTCACGCCCCCGCCCCGCCCGCAGAGCCCTCGGTGGAGGAGAAGCTGCAGAAGCTGCACAGCGAGATCAAGTTCGCCCTGAAAGTGGACAACCCGGTAAGACCCTCGGCGGGGGCACGGCCATGTCCCCCGAGCCCGGCTGGGCCGCGGTGCAGCTGGCTCCACGGGTGGGGGTCCCGCTTCGCCGGGCCTTGGCCCTCAGGCAGCCCGCCCGCCCCCAGGACGTGAAGCGGTGCCTGAGCGCGCTGGAGGAGCTGGGGACCCTGCAGGTGACGTCCCACATCCTGCAGAAGAACACGGACGTGGTGGCCACGCTGAAGAAGGTGCGCTGCGCGCGGGGCTGCCGGCCAGGGGCGGGGCCGCGGGGGCGCGGGGGGGCGGCGCGGGCGGGGGCCAGGTCGCCCTCCCTGAGCCGGGCTCCGTGCGGGCAGATCCGCCGCTACAAAGCCAACCAGGAGGTGATGGAGAAGGCGGCCGAGGTCTACGCGCGCCTCAAGTCGCGGGTGCTGGGCCCGAAGAGCGCGGCCGCGCCCAAGGCCAGCGCGGCGGGGGCGGGCGAGGAGCCGCGCGAGGAGCCGGGCGAGGAGCCGCGGGCCGCCGCTGCCCCCGGGGACAAGGCCGGCCAGGAGCCGCGCGCCGGTGAGGGGCCGGGCGGGGGGCGCGGGGGGCACCGTCAGCGGCAGGGGCCGGGCTGGGCGAGCGTCTCGGGGGCGGCAGGGCCCTGCTCCGTCCCCGAGGGTGACACAGGCGCCCAGGGCCGAGGCCTCGGACCGCGCCCGTGTGCCGGGGCGGGTGGAGAGGGGGCGGGGGTCCCCGGCAGGGCCGGCAGCCGGTGTGTGGGGTCCCAGGCCCGGCCGCTGGGGTCGGCATCATGTGCACAGCCACAGCACCAGTGGCCCCGGGGGGCGTCCCCTCGCGGCTCCCGTCCTCAGCGGGACTCGGCCCCCAGGCCGTGTCCACTCCTGCCCCATGCCTCAGGCTCAGCAGGGCTCGGGGCCAGCTCCCAAAACAGATCCCCACCCCCTCCACATGGGGTCCCCGGGCTGGGAGGGCAGCAGGTGCCCAAAAGGGTCCTGGGGCTTGGTGTGGAGGGAGGGGCGGGTGCCACGTGCCTCTGGGACCCCTGCCCCCAAGGCGGCCCTAGCATCCCCTGCTCCCGCAGATGGCGCAGCCCCCGTGAACGGCGAGGCCGCCTCCCAGAAGGACGAGGGCCGGGACGACAAGGAGCGGGAGGAGGGGCCGCAGTGCGAGTCCCCCGAAGAGCCCCCCCACGAGTAAGTGGCCTGGGGGGTGGCCCTGGAGGAGGGGTCAGCGGGCGCCACGGAGGGCCACTCCCAGGGTTGGGGTTCCAGCCTGGCCGCCCCCAGGGCCCCACTTCCGGCGTGGCTCCTGGGCTGCCAGCACCAGGGCTTGGCCCCCCAGGAAGTTGTGCCTCCCAAGGCCACGGGTCGCCCAGGCCGGCCCCCCCCCCGCACTGGTGGCCCCGGCACGTGGCTGCGTGGAGGCACGGCCCTTCAGTCCCCACGTGTGCCTCGTACCAGGGCGGGGGCGGTGGGGGCGCTCGGGCGCAGGGGGCGGGGGCAGGCCGCCCTCAGTCGCTTCCGGGGAGCGTGCTCAGGTGCGGCAGGCGGCGGCTGCGCTCCTGGGCTCCTGGCCCGCACCCCCGCCTCCCTCGGCCCCTCACCCGCCCCCCACTGTGCTCCCGCCAGCAGCCCGCGGGGGGGCCCCGACGCCGACAGGCCCGGCAGCGACCGGCCGGAGCGCGAGAGGGTCCGGCTGGACTCGGAGTCGCTGGACGAGGAGAGCTGAGCCCGCCCGCCCGGCGCCCACGGCGCCCGCCTCCGCCCCAGGCCTCCGGGAGAGCAGCGAACTTTGGGGGAGACGCTGTGCTGCTCCTTTGTATCCGTCCCCCAGGGTTTTTTTCTGCCTAATTTCTGTGATTTCTGACCGACATGAAATGAATATAAAGGGTTTTTTAATGAAAAAAAATGCACTTTAATTGGCTTGGCTTTCTAGCGGCGTGGAGCGTTGGGGGCCAGAGCCAGGGAGCAGCCCGTAGCCTCCCTGGGGCCCGCGTGGGGGCGAGGGGACACACCGCGGGGCGCTGGTGGCGGCGGATGGGAATTCTGCCCGTACAGGCCTCCCCGTGCGGCACGGGTGGCAGAAGAGGGCTGCTGGGAGCAAGAGCCCCTGCTCCCTCGGCCCACATGGCTGCCATGGCCTGGCCTTTGCCGCGTGTGGCACCTGAGTCCAGGTGAGGGGCGCCGTGGCCATGACGCCCCCTGTCTGCCACGTCCACGTTAGCCACGTCTTGGCTGAGAAGCCGTGCCACGGGGCCAGGGCTGTCCGAGCCCCTCACGCGAGGTCTGGCTGCTGTGCCCGGCTCTCACCAGCAGCCACGTTGCCAGCCTCGCGCCCCCCTGATGGACCGTCAAAGGCCCCAGGGGCCTGACTTCCGGGGACTCCCACGGCTCCCCGCCTTCAGGCCCCAGCTGATGCCCCCTGCTGAGCCAGTGGCCTCGTGGGATGTGCTGCCTGCCCCCCCGCGCCCCCCAGCCTCACAACAGCCCAGGGGTGGGGACGCCGTGCAGGGCAGCCGTCTCCCTCCTCAGGAGTCGGCGAGGATGTGGGGTCATCGGGTGCCGGCGTCGAGGCGGGGACAGGCGCCCTGCTGCACGGTGGTGAGTGGAGCCATAGCTCGGGGCGGCGGGGGGAAGCAGGGTGGCAGCCCGGGGGCCCCCCATTCCCCGCCAGCCTCGCTGCCCCGCCCCCCCGGGTGGCCCTCGCCCCGCTGGCCGCTTTCCCCCCGCCCGAGTCCCCTTCTTGGAGTTCAAGGAGGCGGCAAGAGCTGGGGCTGGGGTGACATTCCAGGCACAAGGGATCGCGGTTCTTGAGGCGTGGACTTGGAGCCACGGGTCCTCAGCGTGGCCTGAGCTTCCTGGAGCCCACGTCGAGCCGCCCGTGAGCTTAGCGGCAAAGGGGCCTGAAGTGGGGGGCGCTGGAAGACCCTCTTAAAGCTAGAGAGGCGCCGAGGGGCTGGGGGCGGAACAGAGAGGCCGCTTCCGCTCCGAGCCCCCCCGCGCCGGGGCAGAGAAGGGCCGGCAGGGCTCGGACGCAGCAGGTGCTGAGCAGGCTCCGCATCGGAAAGCGCGTCCCCGGTGCCGCGTCCTCGCCCGGCCAACTCCGGCCAGCGGGCCCTGGCCTCGGTGCTGCAGAGCTGGGCCGGGGCCCGCGGGAGCCTGGGTGCTACGGCTGCTGGCCATGGGGGGGCCCGGCGAAGGGCCCCACCAGCCAGCCGGGCGGGCGGCCATGCTGCACCATGGCCAGCAGCTCCTCCAGCCCCTGCCACGTCCGCCCGGCGGCCTCGCAGCCCTGCGCCAGGCGCCCGGCGGGCAGCTCCGCCACGGACCGGGCCGAGGCGGCCAGCGCGTACAGCTCGCACAGGCTGCGCCGCGCGCCCGCCACCCGCCGCTGCAGCTCGGCGGGCAGCCCCTGGAGCCCGGCGGCCAGGCCGCTGTAGGCCACGTGCAGCTGCCGGAGGAGTCCACGCAGCCCGGACAGGGCCCCCGCCTGCGGGAGGGGAGGGCCGGGTGAGCGGGGCAGCGGGGCGCCGGGGAGACCCTCACCCCCGCGCACGTACCTCTAGGCCACCGGCTTGCTCCTCTCCGGCCTCGGGACCCTGGCCGGGCCGCGGCTGCCCTCCTGGGCCCTGCTGGGCATCCTCGATCTGCAAAGAGAAGCCAGCAGGGGAGGGGGCGGCCTGGCCGGGACGTCGCGTCCAGCCAGCCATCCCAGCGCCAGCTGCGCTCAAGACGGCAGCCCCTTCCAGTAAAATTCTGGGCTGCCCGGGCCAGGGCGGCCATGCTGGGTCCCTGCCCACGTGTGGCACATTCCCATGTAGGGCCTTTGCATGCGCCCGCCCTGAGCCCTCCACGGGGCCAGCTGTCGCCGTGGGGTCTCCGGGCCCAGCTCCCCTGGCCGTGTCTTCCGTCCAGCTTGTCTCCCCACAAGGGCGGGAACTCTTTTGGGGCCCTGGAGCCCCAGCACACGGGACACCCAGCATCCCGTGGCGGGGGAGCAGCTCCCGGATGGAACGCTGACACCCACTCGCCCTCCTCTCCCCTCCCGGCTCCCGCCCCTGCCATTGAGGCTCAGGGCAGCTGCCCTCGCAGTCGCCGCCTCCACCTGGGTGCCCGGCGGGCGCCTCCGACGTAACCCGCCGGCCCGAGCTCTTGGTGGCCACCCCAGCCTGCTCGGCCTCGCCGGCCCCCCGCGCCTCGTTCGCTCAGGCCCCCAAGCGAGTCCTCCCGCTGCTGACCCCGACGGCGCTCTCGAAACGCCGAGTCCGGCCGCTCCTCTCCGCCACCAGGGCCACGCCCGGGGCCCCCCACCCTGTCCCCGAGGGCCTGGATTTTTGCAGAAATCTCATTCGTCCCCTGACCTGCCTCTGTCCTCCTGTGACCCGTTCTCCCCGCTGCAGCCAGAGGGCGCCCGCGAGCACCTGCGCCAGGTCCCCCTCCTCTGCCCGCAGCCCTCCGCGGCTCCCACCTCCCCGGGGTAAAAGCCCACGTCCCCCCGCGGCCCACCAGGCCCCGCACGCCCATGCCCTGGGTCCCTCCACTGTGGCCCCACGGGCCTCCTCGCTGTCCTGGACTCCCCCCACTCAATGCCAGCAGCTCCCCCTACGCCACTCGGGACAGCCACAGATGTCCCCCGACGTCCCCAAACGTCCCCAGGGCCAGCAGGCGTGCCCCTGAGCGAGCACCCCTGTGGGGGGTCCACTGTCGCCCCAGCATCTGACTCGCCTACATGCCAGGAGACTGCCCCCATTTCAACTCACACACTGGGGAGGGGGAGAGGAGGCGCGCTCCAGAGAATGTTCTGGAAGCTGGCGGCATGGAGGGCCGGAGGCAGGGAGCGGGGACGGCGAGGGATGGGGCCGGCTCAGGTCAGACCCCCATCCCCCCGGGGGACCCCTGGCACTGGGTCGGCTGCCCCATCTCCTGCTGCGGGGCGGGGGGCCGCGGGGGCTTACCCGCCTGACGGTGTCGCGGAGCCCAGCCACGGCGTGCCTGGCCTGGAACTGGCTGTCCTGCAGGTGGCTGAGGGCGTGCTCCATGGCCCGCTGGCGCAAGGCGGGGGCCACGTCGCCCAGGCGCACGTAGTAGCTCGTCCCGTCGGCGGAGAGCACCCTGGGCCCCGGCTGGGAGGCGGCCAGCTGGGCTGCAGAGGACAGGGGCCCGGGTCAGCCCCCACGAGCCCTGGGGCCCAGGGACCCCGGCTCCCCGCGGGACGGTTCGAGACCCCGCGCTCACCTTGCTCCCGGGCGTTCAGGGGCTGGAAGATCTCGCCCAGCTCCTCCAGCTCGTTCGGGGGCATGGCCAGGCCTGGGGATGCTCTGGGGCTGAGGGCGGTGGCCCTGGGATCCCCACTTCGGGGGGACGCTGCTGGGTCAGTGGCAGGGCCTGGGGTGCCAGCCGGGACCGCCAGGGTGCTGCTGTCCCAGCCTACACCAAGGGGGTCTTGGGTGCAGGAGGCCCCCCAGGACGGAGCCTCGCGGGGGCCCTGGAGGCTGGTTTGCTCGCTTCCTTTCTCCCAGAAAGAGTCCTGGGAGCCGGGGATCAAATTCTGCATGGAGTGGAGGGCGCTCACGGCCGCGCTGCCTGCCACGGAGGCCCCAGTGGACGCTGCGTCCCTGGTGCCTGAGAGGATTGGTTTCGTGGTGTCCACGCCGGTCTGGATGATCCCTTTGGCCACATTCACGGCCCCCATGGCTCCTGTGGACACTGCATCTTTGGTGCCCGTGAGGACTGTCTTCGTGGTGTCCACGCCAGTCTGGACAGCCCCTTTGGCCACGTTCACGGCCCCCATGGCTCCCGTGGACACCGCGTCTTTGGTGCCCGAAAGAACTGTCTTCGTGGTGTCCACGCCAGTCTGGACGGCCCCTTTGGCCACGTTCATGGCTCCCGTGGCTCCCGTGGACACCGCGTCTTTAGTGCCAGTGAGGACCGTCTTCGTGGTGTCCATTCCAGTCTGGACAGCCCCTTTGGCCACGTTCATGGCTCCAGTGACCCCAGTGGACACTGTGTTTTTAGTGCCAGTGAGGACCGTCTTCGTGGTGTCCATTCCGGTCTGGACGGCCCCTTTGGCCACGTTCACGGCCCCCATGGCTCCTGTGGACACCGCATCTTTGGTGCCCAAAAGAACTGTCTTCGTGGTGTCCACGCCGGTCTGGACGGCCCCTTTGGCCACGTTCATGGCTCCTGTGGCTCCCGTGGACACCGCGTCTTTAGTGCCAGTGAGGACTGTCTTTGTGGTGTCCATTCCGGTCTGGACGGCCCCTTTGGCCACGTTCACTGCACCAGTCAGCCCACTGCAGACGGTGTCCTTGGTACCAGTCAGTACAGTCTTAGAGGTGTCCAGGCCTCCCTGGATGGCCCCTTTGGCCACGTTCATGGCTCCCGTGGCTCCCGTGGACACTGCGTCTTTAGTGCCAGTGAGGACCGTCTTCGTGGTGTCCACGCCGGTCTGGACGGCCCCTTTGGCCAAGTTCATGGCTCCAGTGACCCCAGTGGACACTGTGTTTTTAGCGCCAGTGAGGACCATCTTCGTGGTGTCCATGCCACTCTGGACGGCCCCTTTGGCCACGGTCACGGCCCCCGTGGCTCCTGTGGACACCGCATCTTTGGTGCCCAAAAGAACTGACTTTGTGGTGTCCACGCCAGTCTGGACGGCCCCTTTGGCCACAGTCATGGCTCCCGTGGCTCCCGTGGACACCGCATCTTTAGTGCCCAAAAGAACTGTCTTCGTGGTGTCCACGCCAGTCTGGACGGCCCCTTTGGCCACGTTCATGGCTCCCGTGGCTCCCGTGGACACTGCGTCTTTAGTGCCAGTGAGGACCGTCTTCGTGGTGTCCATTCCAGTCTGGACGGCCCCTTTGGCCACGTTCATGGCTCCAGTGACCCCAGTGGACACTGTGTTTTTAGTGCCAGTGAGGACCATCTTCGTGGTGTCCATTCCGGTCTGGACGGCCCCTTTGGCCACGTTCACGGCCCCCATGGCTCCTGTGGACACCGCGTCTTTGGTGCCCAAAAGAACTGTCTTCGTGGTGTCCACGCCGGTCTGGACGGCCCCTTTGGCCACGTTCATGGCTCCTGTGGCTCCCGTGGACACCGCGTCTTTAGTGCCAGTGAGGACTGTCTTTGTGGTGTCCATTCCGGTCTGGACGGCCCCTTTGGCCACGTTCACTGCACCAGTCAGCCCACTGCAGACGGTGTCCTTGGTACCAGTCAGTACAGTCTTAGAGGTGTCCAGGCCTCCCTGGATGGCCCCTTTGGCCACGTTCATGGCTCCCGTGGCTCCCGTGGACACTGCGTCTTTAGTGCCAGTGAGGACCGTCTTCGTGGTGTCCACGCCGGTCTGGACGGCCCCTTTGGCCAAGTTCATGGCTCCAGTGACCCCAGTGGACACTGTGTTTTTAGCGCCAGTGAGGACCATCTTCGTGGTGTCCATGCCACTCTGGACGGCCCCTTTGGCCACGGTCACGGCCCCCGTGGCTCCTGTGGACACCACGTCTTTGGTGCCCAAAAGAACTGACTTTGTGGTGTCCACGCCAGTCTGGACGGCCCCTTTGGCCACGGTCATGGCGCCCGTGGCTCCTGTGGACACCACATCTTTGGTGCCCAAAAAAACTGTCTTCGTGGTATCCATGCCAGTCTGGACGGCCCCTTTGGCCACGTTCATGGCTCCCGTGGCTCCCGTGGACACCGCATCTTTAGTGCCCAAAAGAACTGTCTTCGTGGTGTCCACGCCAGTCTGGACGGCCCCTTTGGTCACGTTCATGGCTCCCGTGGCTCCCGTGGACACTGCGTCTTTAGTGCCAGTGAGGACCGTCTTCGTGGTGTCCACGCCGGTCTGGATGGCCCCTTTGGCCACGTTCATGGCTCCAGTGACCCCAGTGGACACTGTGTTTTTAGTGCCAGTGAGGACTGTCTTCGTGGTGTCCATTCCGGTCTGGACGGCCCCTTTGGCCACGTTCACGGCCCCCATGGCTCCCGTGGACACCGCGTCTTTGGTGCCCAAAAGAACTGTCTTCGTGGTGTCCACGCCGGTCTGGACGGCACCTTTGGCCACATTCACTGCACCAGTCAGCCCACTGCAGACGGTGTCCTTGGTACCAGTCAGTACAGTCTTAGAGGTGTCCAGGCCTCCCTGGATGGCCCCTTTGGCCACGTTCATGGCTCCCGTGGCTCCCGTGGACACTGCGTCTTTGGTGCCAGTGAGAACCGTCTTCGTGGTGTCCACGCCGGTCTGGATGGCCCCTTTGGCCACGTTCACGGCCCCCATGGCTCCCGTGGACACCGCATCTTTAGTGCCCAAAAGAACTGTCTTCGTGGTGTCCACGCCAGTCTGGACGGCCCCTTTGGCCACATTCATGGCTCCCGTGGCTCCCGTGGACACTGCGTCTTTAGTGCCAGTGAGGACCGTCTTCGTGGTGTCCATTCCGGTCTGGACGGCCCCTTTGGCCACGGTCACAGCCCCCATGGCTCCCGTGGACACCGCGTCTTTGGTGCCCAAAAGAACTGTCTTCGTGGTGTCCACGCCGGTCTGGACGGCACCTTTGGCCACATTCACTGCACCAGTCAGCCCACTGCAGACGGTGTCCTTGGTACCAGTCAGTACAGTCTTAGAGGTGTCCAGGCTTCCCTGGATGGCCCCTTTGGCCACGTTCATGGCTCCCGTGGCTCCCGTGGACACTGCGTCTTTGGTGCCAGTGAGAACCGTCTTCGTGGTGTCCACGCCGGTCTGGATGGCCCCTTTGGCCACGTTCATGGCTCCCATGGCTCCCGTGGACACTGCGTCTTTAGTGCCAGTGAGGACCGTCTTCGTGGTGTCCATTCCAGTCTGGACGGCCCCTTTGGCCACGTTCATGGCTCCCGTGGCTCCCGTGGACACTGCATCTTTGGTGCCAGTGAGGATCGTCTTCGTGGTGTCCACACTGGTCTGGACGGCCCCTTTCGCCACGTTCATGGCTCCCGTGGCTCCCGTGGACACTGTGTCTTTGGTGCCGGTGAGAACCGTCTTCGTGGTGTCCATTCCGGTCTGGACGGCCCCTTTGGCCACGTTCATGGCTCCCGTGGCTCCCGTGGACACTGCGTCTTTGGTGCCCGTGAGGAATGACTTCGCCGTGTCCAGGCCTCCCTGGAACATTCCTTTAGCTCCGCCCACCACGTTGGCCACTCCAGAGGAGGGCCCCGCCTGGGTCCTGGGCATCTTGGAGCTCAGCGGGGCCTTTGCTCCAGGCATCCCCTGGTGGGAAAGGACACCGTGGTCAGGAGAGGAGCTGGCGGACACCCCCCCAGAACTCACTCCTCCCGACTCCCAGCATGCCTCGGGCAGGGGCCCACAGCCATCGAGACCCCACCTCCCCACAGAATGAGGTGCTTCCTCGTTAGCCCCATCTCCCTCTGTGTATCCCCCTCGAGTTTGTATCAAGCTATGGTCCGTGGGAGGCGGATGTGGCTCAAGCGACTGGGCTCCCGTCTACCATATGGGAGGTCCTGGGTTCAATTCCCGGGGCCTCCCGGTGAAGGCGAGCTGGCCCATGTGGCGTGCTGCCCCGTGTGGAGAGCTGGCACAGCAAGATGATGCAACAAAGAGAGACACAGAGGAGAGATGATAAGAGACGCAGGAGACCGGGGAGCTGAGGTGGTGCAAGAGAATGAGCGCCTCTCTCCTGCTCCAGAAGGTCCCGGGATCGGTAACCCATGCTGCCTAAAGAGAAGACACACGACACAGAAGAACGCACGGCAAATGGACACAGAGAGCAGACAGCGAGCGCAAAAACAAACAAGAGGTGGGGAGAAATAAATCTTCTTAAAAAATGAAGCCAATAAAATAGCCAAATACAATTAATAGGAAATTAATGATAGTTTAGAGAGAGAAAAAAAAAGCTGCGGGTCAGGCTTTTCTCCTGAAGAAGTTTTGAGCCTCGTAATACAAAAGGGCGCCTGCCCCTGGCTCCACATTGGGTGCTAGCAGGTTTCCAGCACCTCTCGAACCCACGCCCGGGCCCGGGGCCCTGGTTCAGCCCGGTCGAGAAGGGCATCTGGGTTACACTTTCGCCCCATCCCCCTAGTTTCCGTGGACGGCCCACGAGCCAGGTTTCCCAGTTTCAGTGGGGAGAGAAAATCCCTTCTTGAAGCAAGCGGACCCCAGCGGGAGAGGTGACTCGCCGTTTAGGAAAGAGCAGGAATTAGTCCTAGCCCAGGGATTTGGCGCGAGCCGCGGGCAATGGGCCACGTTTCGCCATCCGGGACCTGCCCAGGGGACGTTTTAGTTACCGCGACCCAGGTTTGCCCGAGATCGGGCTGTTTTAAATTCAGTGGCCCTCAGCTAGGGGCCCCTGTGCCGCCCTCCCTGCAGGGGACATTGGTCACATCGGGAGACGCCTTCGGTTGTCACGACCTGAGGACGCTCTTAGAATCTGATGCGGAGAGCTGGGATGCCACTAAAAACCTGGCAGGGCTTGGGACGGCTCACGCCTCAGAGAATTTTCTGGCACTGCCGACCCCTTGTCCTGAGCTGCAATTCTGTCCGCCCCCGCTGGCTTCTGCCCCGGGTTTGGCCCGCGTGGACATCCAGGGTTCCGTGGCTGGAGAGACCCAACTTCCAATCCCAGCTCTTCCCTGCTGTGTGACCTCAGGCAGGCTGCATCCCCTCTCTGAGCCCCACGATTTCTGCCTCTGAAAACCGGCGCTACAAATGGCACCTGCCTCAAGGCATGTGGCTTCAAAGAACCCAAGTGTCTGGACACGTTTTAGACAAGCGGGTGCTCCATAAACGTGAGTGGGAGGAGGAAGGAGGGGAAGCATTGCTTCACAGGGAGAGAAGGGCCATGTGGCTGGCCCAGAAGGGTGGCCTGGGTCAGGGGACGCCTTGGCTGCTGGGGGGGGTGTTGTGTTGATTTGGACCGGAAAGTTCTGTGGCCTCCGAGATGCCCTGATCTGGCCGAAGGCAAGAGCAAAGGGGAGCCACAGCAGACTCCAGAGTGAGGGCGTGTTCCGAGTGGTATAAGGAAGAGCAGCTCCTCTGCTTGGGGACAGTGATAATGCCGTGACCCCTGCCACCCCCCACCCCTGCCGAGGCGGATGTCGTGTAAGCGGCGAGTCAACATCCGCCAGGCCGAGGTTCAAATCCCAGCACGACTGCCTTCTTGCTGTGTGACCTCGGGCAGGTGGCTTGGCCTCTCTGTGCTTCCTCCGCTGGTCACCGCCGGCCGCAGGGGGGCGGATTTGGAGCGCAAAGCGAGGCAAAGCCAGGGGCGCCCTGCGGGAATTCTTCCGCCGCCCCCATTTCACAGGTGGGGAAAGAGAGGTGCCAAGGGAGAACGGTTCCCGCTGGAAACCCACGGCAGGCCCCGGGCGGGGCCATCTCCTCGGCCTCCACCAGCCGCCCCGCTGGCGGACCCCGAAACGGGCGGGGGGGCTGACCCCCCAGGGTGGCTCTGACCGCCCCCCCGGGGACCAGGGACCCTCTCACCTGCTCCGAAGGCGGCAGCGGCTCCTCCGGCCCCGTGGCCGGCTGCTCCGCGTCGGCGGCCACTGCGGGGACAGGGGCCGCTCAGGCCGGGAGAGGCGGGGCGGCGCGGGGCGGGGAGCGGGCACCCGACCCCCCCCCCCCCCCGGGCCCTTGTGCAATCGACGGGCCCCGCCCCCAAGGGCAGGAATGTCCCGGCCACCCCGCCAGGGACAGCGGGCGGGGACGGCCACGGCCGCCGGGCCAGCTCGGCCCCCGGCCCGCCCCCCCCGCGCCCCCGGCCCTCTCTTCCCTGCCCTGCTGCCCCGCTTCGGGAGTCGGGGAGCCCAGGGGGGCCAGGGACTGTCCCCGCCAGCCCGGCCCTGTCCCCAAGCCCGGGGGCCGCCCCTCGGCCGGGGGTGGCCGGCGCAGTCCCCGCCCCCGCCGCACCTGGCAGCTGCCCGTCGGGCGAGCTGGGCGAGCAGGCGTCAGCTGCCCGGGGCTCGGGGCCCAGGCCTCAGCCGCCCCTGGGGTGGCTGCCCCGAGCCCGGTGTCCCCCCGCGCCAGCCCCTCCGCGGGGCCACCCCTGAGGTGGAAGGAATTTGGGGTGTCTCCTGCGCCCTCAGGCTGTGTGATGCCCCCCGGGGATCGAGGATCCCCGTCCTTTGGTGGGCTCACACCTGCAAAGCACCCGCCATCAGCTGACGTGTGGCGTCAGACACCGGCGAGGTGGGGGTGGGCGGCTCACCGTCCCCTCCCTGGGCGTGCCTCAGTTTCCCTACCTGGCGCTCCCCCAGCGGGCCGGCCTCGTCTGGGCCGCCGAGACGAGCCTCCCAGCAGGGGACGCCCTCAGCCCGCGCCCACCCTGGGAGCCCCCTGCCCCGCCATCGTGCCAGCCACTCACCCTGAGCCCGGGGCTGGGCGTCCCTTGCTGAGCCATGAGCGCCGGTCACCAGGTTCCGGGCCGAGCTGAAGCCGGGCAGCGACCCCAGGAAGCTGCTCAGGGTCTGTGCGTGGGGAGGGCGGGGGGCCGCGTGAGCAGCGGGGGGACGTGGGGACGGCATCGGGTGGCCCCGGGTTCACACACCGGGGGGGGACCCTGGGAAAGCACCTGAGCCCCTCTGACCCTCAGTCTCTTCATCTGCGCAAGGGGCCGATGCCCTGCCTCCCGTGGACAGAGGAAAAGATCGTCCTCGGGGGTCTCTTGTTCCTCCCATGACCCCCATATTACAGATGGGGAAACTGAGGCTCGGAGGGACGCTGCAGGTGGTCCAAGGTCACAGAGTAGGGAAGGACCTGAGGTCTGCGTGAGCCTCAGCCCCTAGTCCCCGACCCCCCGGGGAAGCCCTCTCTGGACCCCTGACTGTGGCGCTGCCTTTCCGGGGGCTTCCGGGGTGGCCCTCCTGAACGTCCAGGGGGTCTCCCACCCCTCCCTGTACCTTGCCCTTGGATTTGGGGGCATCCTGGCTCCCTCTGTCTCGAGCGGACATGGCGGAAGCAGCTGGAAGGCGGCAGAGAAGGGGCCGTGAGTGGGAAGCCGCCCGCGGCAGCCTGAGTAGCCCCCCCCACCTCGCCGGGCGCCCGGGGCGGCGCGGCCCCCCTCACCTGGACCGCGGGCGGCTCCTGGGAGCGTCGGGCCGGCGCAGCTGGCGGCTGGCGCTGCTCACAGTTCCCAGGCCTTATAGGGTCAGGGGCGGGTGCTGGCCCGGCCGGCGTGGGCA
The DNA here is from genome assembly GCF_030445035.2 of Dasypus novemcinctus. Lineage (NCBI taxonomy): Eukaryota > Metazoa > Chordata > Mammalia > Cingulata > Dasypodidae > Dasypus > Dasypus novemcinctus. The sequence goes on along the minus strand of NC_080691.1, from coordinate 81,646,489 downwards.
GGCGGCCAGCGGGCGGCGGGGGGGGGACACCCTGGGCCGTCACGTGCCTGCCCGGGCCCCGGGCCCAGCACCTTTCGCCTGCTCTGGGTGCGGGGCGCGCCCTCTGCCCACGGCCTCCGCCCGGCCCGGGGACTCCCGGCCAGCTGGGCTGCCCCCTCCCGTGTCCCCAAGGCCTTCTGTCCACGAGATGCGGTTCTGAGGCGTCCTGGCCGGATATTTACCATCCTTGTGCCTCAGTTTCCCCTTCCAGACTCATTGCCGGGGCCCGCAGGTCCTGTTTCCTCCCTTGAGCCTCTCTGTCCTCGCTGACTTCCCCCCCCCCCACTCTATTCTGGCCACACGGGCCTCCTGGCCCTGCCCGCCCCAGGGCCTTTGCACATGCCATTCCCGCTGCCGGAAATCCTCTTCCCTCCACGACCCGCCTCCTCCAGGGTCTGTTTTGTGGTGTGCAGGCTCCGCACACACTCGGTGCTTAATAAATATTTGGCCGAATGGGCCCAGTACGCAGCTGGCGCTCAGCCGTTGCGCGCGTTGCGAGGGCAGAAACGGGCTGCGTCAGGGACTTCTCCGGAGCCAAGGACCGGGATGGAGCCTCGAGAGTCGGAAGCTTGACGGCCCGGCAGACCCAGGGCAAGCCTGGGCGGCTTCCTCGAGGAGGCATCCCGTGCCCGAGCCGGCAGAGCCGGGATTCGAAGCCAGACCCGGGCCCTGCCCGCCGGCACAGAAATGGCCTCTGCGCCCTGCCCCGGCCTCCGTTTCCCCCTCTGCCCGCCCCCGGGCACGGATGCCAGCCGGCGGGCAAGGGTGGGGTTTGGGGCAGCCCCAGCTGGTGGCGCTGGCGGCCGAGGCGGGTGCAGGGGGGCTCCAGCCGCGGCCCGTGACCCGTCACCGTCTCCTAGGAGCCGGCGCTGTGTTTGCCAAACAGAAAGGGGGGGCTGCCCCCGAGCTCCCTGCTCCCGGCCAACGCGGCCCAAAGGTGGTGGCTCAGGCTCTAGGGGGGCCCTCCGTACCCCCAGGCACGGCCACAGCCCGGGACGGGGGCCGGGAGCCGGCAGGGAGACATCAAAAGTGACTGTAAGCCCAGTTTCCCGCCCCTCTGCTGCCCGCAGCCCTCCGTGGCTCCCACCTTCCTCGGGGTCAGCCAAGTCCCCCCCGTGGCCCACCAGGCCCCGCACGGCCCGTCCCCGCCCCGTCCTTCCCTCACGCCCTCCGCTGAAGCCCCCCGGGCCTCCTCGTTGTTCCTCCCACGTGCCAGGCCCGGCCCTGCCCCGGGGCCTTGGGAACATTTTCCAAATCCCTCACCTCCTCCAAGGCCTTTGCCCAAATGTCCTCAGAGAGGCCCCCCTGGATGCACCCCCTCTTAAAATGAGACACCCCTCCTCGTAGCCCCCACCCCCCACGCCCCTCCTCTTAATCTCATCGTCTTCAAACACACTAAGTCGCTTACTCTTCTTGCTTCTTCTCATTTCCCCTAATACCCTGCAGACTCCCAGACGGTAGGCTCTTTGTTCTGTTCCCTGTGTGGTATACAGCAGGTGCTCAATAAGTACTGACTGTGCGTGCACGTGAACGCGGGGATCACGGCTTCTGTGGGTGAAGTGTTTGCGGGGACCGAGCACCGTCGGCCCGAGGATTTTCACGCCCACTTTACAGAGGGGAAAAGCGGGGTTCAGGGAAGGCAGGTCCCCACCCCCCACCCTCACGGCTCGCGGCCAAGGCCAGCGAGTCACCGCCCCTCCCCAAACCCCAGGCCTCTGCGCACTGCCGCCCTCTCTCCTCCGTTCCAGCGAAACTGATTTCCCTTCGCCCCACTGGGTCACTCTGCCGCGATGCCCTTCCCTCACCCCGCCCCGTGCGGATTCCACCCACTTCCCCAGGCCTGGCCCCACCTGCGAGGGTCTACACCAGGGGCTCTTAACCGTTTCTGTTCCAGTCAGGTGAGAGCCACGGGCCCCTTCCTAAGTCCACACCATGCTGTGTTACTATTTAATAAACAGATCACACCCACACCTATAAGTCCCCACCGGAATAACGTGCCCTGCCCTGAGAGGGCTCCCTCATCTGTCCGTTCGCCATCTCTGCTCGTTGTGTCTGCTTGTTCGTCAGCTCGTTGCATCTGCTCGTCTTCTTTAGGGGGCACCGGGAACCAAACCTGGGACCTCCCGTGTGGGAGATGGGTGCTCAACCGCTCCAGCCACATCCTCTCCCTGCTCGTTGTGCCTGTTTTTTTGGTGTCTCCTTGCTCATCAGCTCATTGCGTCTGCTCATCTTCTTTAGGAGGCACTGGGACCTCCTGTGTGGGGGGCGGGCGCCCAACCCTTGAGCCACATCCACGCTCTGCTCGTTGTGTCTGCTAGTTGCATCTGCTTGTCTTCTTTAGAAGGCACTGGGAACCAAACCCAGGATCTCCCATGTGGGAGGCAGGTGCCCAACTGCTTGAGCCACACCTGCTCCCCAGGAGTACTGTTTTTTTTGAATCTCGATTCAGGCTCACGGACCCCTTGTGAAGACCCCCCTGTCTAGACGGAAAGGCTGCCTGGGGCTACACTTCAAGAGAGAAAGGGCCGGGGCCCCGACAAGGTGGAAGATGGTGGGCCAGAGGCAGAGAAGGCTTCCTGGAGGAGGTGGCTTGAGGATGGGCGCGACGGGACGATGACAGGCCTGGGAGAGGAGGGCATTCCAGGAAGCAGGCCCGGCCCGAGCCAAGGTCCGGAGGCGGAGGGATACGCAGCGCTCACGGGCTGGAGGTGGGGGCTGGCAGTCCTTGAACGCCAGGTGGGGCGCTCGGACGTTCGGGGCAACGGGGAGCTATAGGGGTTCTTGAGCAGGAGCAGCGAGGTATAGCTGGCCGGAGCGGCGTGGCTGGGGATCGCAGGGCGGCATTCTGGGCTGGTTCCCGGGGCAGCCAGGGGCCGTCGACCTCCCCCCCCCCGCCCACCCCTGAGACGGGTTTCCCAACACCCTTCCCGGCCAGTGGGTGACTGAGGGCCTGAAGGAATGCGGGCAGAGAGCAGGCGCCTCCCACGGCCCTTGCCCTGCTCGCCTCGGGCCATGGAAACCCCAGCCAGACCCGCTCCCGCCGCCCTGACTCCCTCCCCACCCCGGCTCCCTGCAGCCCCCAAGAAACGCCTCCAAAGATAGGGGGGGCAACGCGGACTCCTGGGTGGGGTGACGCGGTGGCCGTGGCAGTCCTTTCGAGAGCACAAAACACTTTTATTCTGAAAGCGCGAGCCCCCGGCGGCAAAGCGAGGGGGCCAGGCTGGCACAGCCGGGCATCTCTGGGGGACCCCCAAGGTTCGGGATGGACGGGCCTCCCTCTTTACCCTTTTCTCCCTGGCGGCCAGGGAGCTGGGCGCCCAAGAGGAGGGCAAAGGGTGTGTTTCCCTGCGGAGCGTTTTGATCAGCTTCTTGGGCAGGAGGTGGGAAACTGAAGTCAGAACTGGAGCTGTGTTCGAGTCCCCTGGGCCTCAGTTTCCCCCTATGTCCAAGGAAAAGATACCAGCGAAGATACCACCAACCCGGGGACTACTGTTAATGCCCGCGTGTGGCCACCAGGGCGCAGCAAGAGCCTCGGCTAGGAAGGCGGCCGTTTCTGCCTCGGTTTACCCCATCAGCGCACCCAGGGTCAGAAATCGAGCTCGGGCATGAGGGTGTGCTTGACGGGGCGGCTGGGGGGCTCCTCCTCGGGCACGTCCCCCGCAACGCCCGCCCCGTCCCCGTGCTGGGCCTCCCAGGCCCGCTGCTGCGCCGGCCAGTCCAGGTGCGCCCAGCGGGGGTCGGGGCCCCCAATGACCTCGTCGACCTGGGCCGCCAGGTCGCCCGGGGGCTCGGCGCGCTCCACCAGGATGGGGGCGAAGGGCCCGACGAGCCAGGGCAGCGGCACGGCCTGCACCACCAGCTCCAGCAGCTCGTCCACGGAGGCGTGCGCCCGCGCCACGCGGCCCCGGCCCTCGGCCAGCGCGGCGGCCGGCACGTCCCCGAAGCAGCGGGCGTCGGCGAAGGCGGCCTGCAGCGCGTCCACGCTGCGCCGCACCTCGGCCACCTTCTCCTGGGCGCCGGGCGGCAGCCCCCGCACGCTGGCCTCCAGGACGTCCACCGAGCTGCGCAGCTCCCGCGTCAGGCTGCGGGACAGCGCCAGCGTCTCCAGCTCCGCCTGCGGGGCGGGGGGGGGAGGGTAGCAGGGGTGTGTGTGGCCTCGGGTTTCCCTAGACACCCAGTGGGAGGGGCGGCCTGCCTCGATTTCCCCCGGGATACCCAGCGGGACCATCACCTTGCCTCAGTTTCCCCCTGGACCCACAGTGGGACCGTTGCCCTGACTCAGTTTCTCCCAGACACCCAGGGGACGGTCGCCCTGCCTCAGTTTCCCCCAATACACCAATGGTACCACCACCTTGCCTTGGTTGCCTCCTGGACCCATAACAGAACCATTGCCCTCCTCGGTTCCCCTGGACACCCAATGAGACAGTCGCCCTGCCTCAGTTTCCCCCCTGCACCCATAACGAGATCATCATCCTCCTCGACTTCCCTTGGACACTCAATGGGACTGTCGCCCTGCCTCAGTTTCCCCCATGGACCCACAATGGGATTGTCGCCCTGCCTCAGTTTCCCCTGAACACCAACGGGACCACCGCTCTGCCTCAGTATCCCCCATGGACCCACAATGGGACTGTCGCCCTGCCTCAGTTTCCCCTGGACACCCAACGGGACTGTCGTCCTGCCTCAGTTTCCCCCAGACACCCAACGGGACCACCATCCTGCCTCAGTATCCCCCCTGGACCCACAATGGGACCATCGCCTTGCCTCGGTTTCCCCCTGGACCCACAACAGGACCATCGCCTTGCCTCGGTTTCCCCCAGACCCACAATGGGACCGTCATCCTGCCTCAGTTTGCCCCATGGACCCACAACAGGACTGTCGCCCTGCCTCGGATTCCCCCAGGACACCCAATGGGGACCATCACCTTGCCTCGGTTTCCCCCTGGACCCACAATGGGGACCATCACCTTGCCTCGTCCCCCCGGACCCAGAGCGGGACCGTCGCCCTGCCTCGGTTTCCCCGCCCCTCAGCGGGCGGGCCCGGCGGCCGTCCCACCTGGCTGCGGTGGCAGCGGCCGTTCTCCAGGGGGCGCCGGCTCCAGTCCTCCCACAGCTGGTGGGCCTTGCCGGGGCAGGCCGAGGCGGGCGGGCTCACCCCGCACTGCAGCCGGTCGATCTGCGGGCACGGAGCGGGATGGTCAGGGCTGGGGCCTGGGGCGGGGCTGGCCTAGGCTGGGTCGGAGTGGGCGCCGCCTGCAGGCCCCGCCCTGGCCGGCTCGCCTGTCCTCTCCCCTCCGCCCTGGGCCACCTGGTCACCTAGCTTTGTCCTCGCCGGACCCTCCACCGCGCCCACTCGACCTCCATCCTGCCCCCTGCTGGTCTCACTCCCACCCAAGCCTCAGTCTAGAGGCTGCCTCCTCCAGGAAGCCTTCCTTCCTGCCTCCCTGGCAGAGTATTCCTTTGGGTCCCCCGTGTGGCCCCCCTTTTATGGCCCAGATCCCCCCTCCTCAGGGGGGCCTCCCAGAGGATGCCCCATGACGGCTAACAAGCCAGAGCTCCGCTTCTGCATTGTACAGGGCGGTTGTTAGAAACCAGCGGTGGAGCAAGAACCCGGGGCGCCACAGCGTACATCGCGGGCAGCACGCGATCAGCGGAGCAGCCTGTGGGTCCCCTGAGCAAGCATCGATCGCGTGGCAGGCACCCTAGCAGGTGCTGGGGGGCACCTGGGAAGAGAACAGCCAGGGCCTGGCATGCAGGAGGGGCTCAAGATACACTTGGTGAGCGCTGGGGCAGGGCAGGCCCCTCCTGGGACTATCAGTCTGGAGTGGGAGGCATGCTAAGAAGGAAAATGAGAGGCTCCAGGCAGAGGGCATGGCTCATGCAAAGGCCCTGGGGCAGGCCTGTGCGGGAATGTTGGGGGATCAGCGAGGAGGCCCCGTGGGGCAGGAGCGGAGGGAGCGAAGGGGAGGGCGGGGAGGGGACGGGGCGTGCAGGGCCCGGGGGGCCGCGGGGAGGACGTGGGCTTTTCCCCGAGAGAGGTGGGAGCCATGGAGGGCTGCGGGCAGCGGAGGGACGGGCCCTGCCCCGGGTGCTCACAGGCGCCCTCTGGTGGCTGCGGGGAGGACAGCCGGTGGGGGCGGGGGCGGGGCCAGGCCGGGGGCGGGGCCAGGCCGGGGGCGGGGCTGAAGGGGCTGGATCAGGAGGGGGGAGGGAGAGGAGAGGGGCCAAGTGGGAGTCCCGGGGTGAAATCTGGAGGCGGAGCTGACAGTACCCGCTTGAAGGGGTGGAGGGGAGGAAGAGGGGGCTGGGGCCGAGTCCCAGGTTTGGGCCCTTTTGGGGGGACAGAGCAGCCATCAGCTGAGACGGGGGAGGGAGCGGGTGTCTGCATTTATTAAGCTCCGTGGACAAGGACGGGGGACGGCGAGGGTTGGGGGACCGTCTCTCCCCTGGGACGTCCCTTAGCTCCGACATCCTCCCATCCCCGACCCCCTCGGCCTCCCCCAGCCCCAGGTCACCCCCACACCAGCCCTGACCACACCCCCTCGGGACCACCTGCATCCCGCCCTGCCTCCCCCCTCGGACTAGCACTAGCGCAGGACCCGGACCCGTCGGCCGCCGTCCCCGGGGCGGGAGCGGGCTCTCACCAACTCCAGCGTCTCCTGCAGCTGCGCCAGCGTGTCCTGGGCGCGGTGCTTGTTCTGCCTCAGTTTCCCCAGCGAGTGCTCGTACGCCAGGTGGCGGAGCCGAGCCGACAGGGAGCCGAGGCGCACGAAGTAGCCCTGCTGCCGCCTCTGGTCCTCCACCGAGGCCACTTCCGGACCCTCAGCCTCGGCCGCCAGCGCCACTGGGGGCCAGGGCGGGGGAGGGGTCAGCGTGGCCACCCTCCCCCGCTCTTCTGGGGAGAGCAGCCCTGGGGCACCCACCCGGGTAGTTTCCCTTTACAAATACTGACTCGTTTAATCTTCCCCAAACCCAAACCGCGCCGTTAGAAACCCATTTCTCAGATAAGGGAAACTGAGGCAAAGAGAACTTAAGTGCACCGAGCCCGTTAGAGACGACCCGGGATTCAAACTCACACATCCCAGCTCCCAATTATCCTTAACCACCCCACTAAGCTGCCTCTCAGGGGGCATTTCCCAGGCGCCCGGCACACCATAGGTGCCGCGTAAATGCCTCGCTGCCTTTCTGCCGGGGAGAGGACGAGCCGGTTCTTGCAGTGCTAGAGATCGGGGGCTGAAAAATCACGCTGGCTGCGGGTGTGGGGAACGAAAACACACAAAGCAAACGAGACACGCAGCGTTGGAGGCCGGGAGAGCCCAGCGAAGCACTGGAGGGGTGGACGCTCTTCGGCCAAGCATCCAGTTTTTTCCGGGGAAGCCAGAAAACGGGTTTTGAGGGGCAAATGCTGTTCAACGAGGGGAATGCAGTTAATATTTTTGAAGATATCACCTGGGACTGAGAAGACAGCTTGGAGGGACACCTCGTTGAGGAACCCTTCTCAAGCCCCTGCCCCGCGCTCGGGGGTCTGGCTGGTCTGATTTCGGGTGGGAGGCAGGTTGGGGAGCCGTGCAAGTGGAGCGGGAGGTAAGGTCAAGAGTTCCCTGCCCATGCGCTGTGTGGCCTCGGGCGAGTTCTGGACCTCTCTGATCCCTAACTCAGGGGCGGTGACCGGGCAGGAGGATTCAGGGGCTGGGGAAGGGGGGGGGCCGTGGGGCTCACTGAGCTCGTCCTCCGTCATGGGCAGGAAGTGGTCCACCAGCTCCTCCGACTTGCCCAGCACGACGTCCACGGCGTGACTGACGGACCGCTTCAGCTCCACGCTCCAGCGCCGGCCGCGCCGCGCCAGGTCCACGACGCCCGTCACGCCGCTGCTCACCGTGTCCTTGGCTGAGGTCACCACCTGGCGGGAGGGCCCCCCACTGCAGGCAGCCACTGCAGGGCTCCCACTCTGTTCCCCTGGCCCCCCTTCCCGACTCTGTGCCTCAGTTTCCCCTCTACAAAAGGAGGCATAACAGAAGCCCGGTGCTCACCCGGATTGCTTAGAACTTGCCGGCCCGCATGAAGCGCTCGATCAACGTCGGTGCCCGTTATTTTAACGCGGCCAATCTCCACCCCACAAATAAGCAGCAGCCGGACTCGGACCCAGGCCGGGCCTGGGGGGGGCACCGTTGCCCCCCCCCAGCTCCGCTTGAAGCCGCCCCCCCGCCCCCCGGAGGTCCCCCGTCTGGTGGCCCTGGGTACCGTCTCGGAAGGTTTCTGGAGAAAGGGCAGCTTCTCCTCCAGCTTGTCCAGGCCCTTGCAGGCCAGGTGATTCACGGTGGCCACTGGAGAGATGGAGGCAGGGCATGGGGGTGGGGGGCCGCGGGGGAGGGGTGCAGCGGGGGAGGGGCGGGCGCAGAGGGAAAGAGGGACACACAGAGGGATACAGAGGGAGGGAGAAGGAGACACAAGTAGGGAGAGAGACACGCAGGCATGGAAAAGGAGAGAGGGAGGGAAGGGACAACAGTGAGCGGGACAAGAAGACAGGAACAGAGAGAGATCTGGGGACAGGAAAGGAGGAGAGAGACGGACACACACAGATGGAGACGGAGCAGAGAGGAGAGGAGGCTGGGCACGGTGACCCCGAGGCCACGCTCGGAGGGAAGGCAGAAGGTCCTCGTGGGTGGGGAGGCCTTGAAGAAGCCTCCGTGTGTCCGTCCAGCCAAGTCACACAGAGGCTGGGACGAGCACTTGGGGTTCTCGGGGGAGCCTATGGGAGAGGGAGGTGGGGAGGGGGCGTGGAGGGCAGGAGGGCCTCCCTGCAGGTGGCCGACTCCCCAGGAAGAGCCCTCAGGGCCCGGGGAGGGGCATCAGGCCGGCCCCCCCCCCCGCCTCTGAGCCCCTGCCTCTGACACCCAGCTGTTCCCAACACCAAGGTCATCCCCAGAGGTCACAGCCAACAGACTCAAAGTCAAAGCCAGCAGCTCAAGGTCAGAGCCAGCGGCTGGTGGAGGAGGAGGAGAGGGAGGTCCTGGGCACCCCAGGCGAACCCCTCCTTGGCCAGACGCGCGGCCAAGCATCTTTCGGCCCCACCTCCGAGGTGGACCCCCGAGCGAACCCGGGGAGGTATATTGGGGGACCCAGGGCCAAGGCCGCGGGGTCTAACAAGCCGAGGGACGGGGCAGGGGCCGGGCTCGGGGCAGGGGCGCGGCCGGGCCGGCGGCTCACGCTGCGGCTGCAGGTGTCCCAGCAGCGGGCGCGCGTGGTCCAGGGCGCACGTGGTCAGGCCGCAGACGCAGTACTCGGCCAGGCGGCAGGCGGAGCCCAGCAGCGGGTGCCTGCCCTTGACCGTGCCGTAGGCCTCCAGCACCGCCGAGCACGTGGTCTGGACCACCGGCAGCGCCGCCACGCGCTGCACCACGTTCTGAGGGGGAGGCGGGCGGGCGTCAGGGCTGCCCACGGGGGCTCGGCTGGGCCTTTGTTCCCCCCCCAGCCCCGGCCAGGATGGGGATGGAGGGGAGAGACCGAGGCGGGGGGGGGGGGGACATGCACGGACCCCGGAAGCGCATCCAGGCATTGGGGCCGGATGCAACTCGTGAGCGGTCCCCTCTTCTCCCGGGGTGCGTGCGTGTGCAAACAGCAAGGCCGGGACTGTTGGAGCGGGGAGACCCTTGAGCTGAGTGCCTAAGCCTCCAGTATAGCTCAGCCCTTTCCGAGATGGCTGAGCTTGGGTGGCTCAGTGCCTCAGTTTCCCCATGTGTAAAACGGGCTTTTCGAGTGGTCAGGGGGATTCAGGGATCTGTGTGCAGGAAACGCTCCAGATGGCGACTGATGCATTTAAGTGCTGAGGCCGCTTTTTAGGGTTATTTTTGTTGTTTGTTAGGTGTGCTAGGGTGGGGGGCACAGAGAGACATGGGGAAGGGGTTCAGAGAGGGAAGCCAGCGGGGTGTCCCTGGAGATGCCCCCCATCCAGGGACCTCACTGTGCCCCCTCTGGGAGAGATGCAGGGAAGGACCAGCCCACGCCACGGTCCCGATGCCCTCGGTGTCCTCCCAGCAAGGGTGGGGCGGGGAGGGGTGCCCCTCTGAAGCTGCGACCCTCACCTCCTCCTCTGCGCCGGGCTGGGGGGCCTGGGCCGCCTCCTCTTCAGACATGTCGGCTGCCAACGGGGTCACCCTGGGGGTGGGAGAGGGTGGGAGAGGATGTCCCTGCATGCCCGCCCTCTCTGCTCCCACCCAGGACCTCTGTGGCCGAGGCAAGTGTCTCATTCCCTCTCGGGGCCTCAGTTTCCTCATCTGCAAAACGGGGCCATGATGAGATCTCCCTCCCGGGGGGTTGTGAGGCACAGAAAATGCTCGGCACACAGTAGGTGCACAATAAGGAGCCTCTAGCAAAGGTGAGGCATGGATGTGGTTCAATGGCCTGGGGACAGGGCAGACAGAGCTGGGTTCGAATTTTGCCGGTACCTGCTGTGTGACTTCGGGCAAGTGCCCTCACCTCTCTGGGCTGCAACGTCTGCAAAATGCGGGACGTCCCTGCCGCGCACCCCCCTACCCGGCAACAGAACTGCCCAAGGCGTCCCCGCAGGGGTGGAGACCGTAGCTGCGGAATCCCAATAAACGGGGGAAACTGAGGCACGCGGAAGGGCCACGCAAGGCCGGAGGTCACTCAGCTGGGCAGGTCGGAGCGGCGAGGAGCACGACCTTGGGCGTCGGGCCCTCCGCCTGCGGTCCTCCGCCCTGCCCCCACTCGGCGCCCTCTGAGCCCCGATCCCCGCCCCCGCCCCCCCCCCCAGGGGCCTGAGCCAACTGGGCCAAGGGTCTCGGCCACCTGCTCCGGCCACCCGCCGCCCCTCCCCCCGGCCACGCCGCGGGCCCCTCGCCCGCCCGCCAGCCCCGGGGTCCCCCGAGCCCGGGACGCCCCCGGCGCGCCGCCCGCGCGCCACTCACCTGGGCGCGCAGCCGCAGCCCCCCGCGCGCGCGCCCGCGGCCCCCCGAGCCCGGCTCCCGTCTCCGCCCCCCGCGCGCCCCGCCCGCCTTATAGCCGCTAGCGGGGCGGGGCCTCCGCGGAGCCGGCCAATGAGGAGCGGCCGCTAGGGGGCGTGTCTCGGGGCGGGGCTCCGGGCCGCCCCCGCCCTCCGGTTGGGCTCGCGCGGCGCCGCGCGGTTGCCATAGCAGCGGGAGGACGCCGGCTGCCCCGGGGGCGCGCTGGGCCACCTGTTCCTCCGCCCGCCGTGGCCGCGCAGGGGGCGTGACGGCCCCCGCCGCCCACCGGGATGACCTCGGCAAAGTCCCCGGGGCCTGCCTTCCGTCTCGGGTCTTTCTCGACAGCCGGGGAGCCAGGCTGGCCGGTTCCCTCCGACCCCCATTTCACAGATGGGCAAACTGAGGCTCGGAAAGCGTCAACCCCTTGCCCCAGGTCCCACAGCGAGGGGTGGGGTCCCATTTGAACCCAGTTCGACCAGACGACTCCAGCCATGCCCTAGAACGAGCACCCACCTGCCCCTCATCCTCCTTCCACGGATGCCGAAACGCTGGCAATCACCATTCTGCCACCCAATGCCCCTGACATCCCAGGGTCCCCTAAATCTGACGCCGGCCCTTGTCATGCCCAACCTCTGCCCATCCCAGCATGTAGGGTTCGCAGGGGCCCGCATGCCAAAGTGTTGGGAGACCTGAAGCAAGCTGGTTTAATTTAAACCTTCCCCCGGGACACCAAGTCTGGCAGAAAGCCACGGTAAAATGACACCCGGGTCAGAGTTTTATTTTCCAGTTGAGCCCCCGGTTGGGGGGAAGGAGGAGCTAGAGGCTTTGGCATTGATTTAGGAGGCCATGCCCAGCGCTTGCTGCCCTGGGTAACCCCACCTGCTTCCTCCTTCTTCATCAAGGAAAGACCCAGGAAGTCAACTTGGGAGATGCAAGGAACAAAACAGACACTAATTCAATTCTGCTCAGCAGTGATTTCTTAAACCCTCCGGGCCTGAGCAATGCTGGGTAAGGGGGACATCTCCAGTGTGGCCAGGGCTGGGACAGAGGCACGAGGGTTTCAATCACGGGAAGCTGAGATCCAAGAATTGAGGGGCAAGGCATTCCAGGGAGAAGGCACGGCTTGAGAGAAGGCGGGTGGCGGGAGCCCTGTTTTGGGGTGCATGGGCAGAATAGGGTTGGGAATTCGGGGTGCAACCTGGAGTATCGCACTTAGGAGTTGGGATTGTTGGCTAAATGAGGTGCGGTGTTCCGCCAGGCCCCGGCCCCCCGGCCCCGAGTTTCACTGAGACCCCGCTACCGCCAGGAGGGTCTGACCCCGCAGCGCCGCCGGCCCAGCGCAGCGTGTGTCGTTCACGGAGAACATCTTGTCCCTGTTGGCCAGCAGCCAGCGGAGGAGGTCATCCAGCTTCCCATCGCACATCCAGGGATTCCCAGAGATGTCGAAGCCGTCCTTCATGTCCCGGGCGGGCCGCCCCAGGGGGGCCCAGAGCCCCGCGGGCACGCCGCTCAGCCAGTTGTCCGACAGGTCCAGCATGTCCAGCTGCCGGAGCCCCCGGAAGGCGCCGGCGGCCACCGTAGCCAGCTTGTTCTTTTGCAGGAAGAGGAAGCCCAGGTCCCGCTGGGGCCCGAGCAGGTCCTCTCCCAGCGCCTGCAGCCGGTTGCCCTCCAGATGCAGCCGCTTCAGCTGCAGCGGGCCCCTGAGGAGGCCGGGGGGCAGGGCCTCCAGCCGGTTGTCGCCGAGGTCGAGGACGCGCAGGTCGGTGAGGTTGGCCAGCAGCCCCGGGGGCAGCGCCCGGAGGCGGTTTCCGGACAGGTCCAGGTGCCGCACGTCCCTCAGGCCGTGCAGCCAGGAGGCCTCCAGGACCTCCAGCTCGTTCTCCTTTAGCACCAGGGTGGCGAGGGCGGCCGAGGCGCGGAAGAGGCCGGGGGGCAGCCGGGCCAGGGCGTTGCGGGTCAGGTCCAGCACCCGCAGCCGGGGCGCGGGGAGCAGGAAGTCGGCCGAGAGGTTCCGCAGCCCGTTGCTGGAGAGGTGCAGCTCCTGGAGGTTGGGGGCGCCTTGGAGGAAGTCACCGGGCAGCCGGCTGAGGTTGAAGAACTCTAGTGACAGGTGGACGGTGTCGGCCGCGAGGGGGTGGGGGACCTCGGCAGGCGGGCGGCACACGACCGAGCTTCCGTTGCTCGACAGGTATACCAGGCAGGCCTCGGGGCTTCGGGTGACGCCCTGGGCCGAGGCCACCAGCAGCAGCAGCAAGAGAAGGGTTCTAGAAGGAAGGGGGTCAAAGCCCCCAGGGCTGCAGGAAAGGACGGAAGGTGCTTAGAAAGGCAAAGTGGGCACAGGGGGAGGGGTCAAAATACACCCAGAATCTGCCACCACCCTGGTCTGTACCATCTCGTTGTCACCCCGCCCCCAGATTAGAGCAGTCACCTTCTCCTCCTCCTCTCCTGGCTTCTACCTTTGCCCCCAACTCCTGCCAGAAATGGTCCCTGGTCCAGAGAGAACTCTAATTCTCTGAAACTTGAGTTCTGGTACCCTTGCCCCCTTTGTCAGCCCAGCAAACTTTCTTCCCATCTGGCTTATTTTCTGTCATTTTTTGTCTCGCTGGTTCAGCATTTTGAAGGAAGAGCCACCAAACTCCTACTCATGCTGCAAAGCCCCAGCCCCAGTGCCCCCTCTGGGCTCCTCCTCTTTCTGTCCAGCCCAGGTGCCTGCATCTGGCTCCATCTCCCCCCTCAAGCCTTGGAGCTCCTTGAGGGAGGAGTCTAAATGGGTCCCCAGGATCTCTGCGCACACAGCCAGGGTTCCAGAGGCAAACAGAGGACTCTGAAAAGTGCATCTCTCTTGGGGCCGGGATGGGGTGGTTTGCAGTTGGCACTGTAACCCTTGGAGGGCTGGTCCTGCCAGCAGCGGCCCACTCGGTTCAGCAGCACCAGAGGGCACCTGTTCAGCCTTGGTCACTGTGTCCCTGGGATCTCCCGGCCCACCCGGGGCTCCCCGGGGACTTCCGCAGGTGTGTGCATGTGGGAGTGACTCTGCCTGTCCCCCTGGTCAGGGCCTGCGCGAGTCCCCGGACGTTTTAGCCTGCGCACTTGCCCCCGGGATTTGGCTCGTCAGGCAGAGAACAGCGGGGACCTACCTCTGGTTTCGCTCTCGGCTCCAGAAGGACATGGCGACCTTTCTCTCTCTCTCTTTTTTTTTCTGGTTCCTTTGGCCTGGGGAAGTGGCTTTATACCTGCCTGGGCCGGGGGTGGGGCAACCAGCTATGGGGAAATCCCACCTCTGCCCTCTTCCCGCTCAGGCCAAGGAGAGGAGGGGGAGGTGTCGCGATTGTGAAATTCCTCCTGGTGGGGGGGAGGGCAACTGGGGGAGGGCAACTCTGCTCAGTCCGCTCCCACCCAGCTCCTCCTTCCTTTGCTTCCTGCTTTGGCAGAGGCAGGGGAGGGGGGCGGACCCTAAGGTCTCTGGGGCCAAGTCCCCAATCCCCCCCACCTAGGATTCAAGGGCCAGAGTTGCAAGATCCCATCCCTAGGGGATGGGGACAGCTCTTTGAGCAAGATGTATTATTTGCAATAAACTTGAACAACCAGGAAGCTCATTCAAAAGAGGAAAAAAAAACCTTATCTTGAATTGCCAGCATATATATTTTTAATGAATTAATTTAAAAAAATAAAAAGAACTCAAAACGGAGCGATGCCCAAAGCCCCCACAATCTTTGAAAAATAGCTTGGGAGAAACTTAACCTGGTTCTGAGTCCCAGCTCTGCCATGAATTTGCTTTTCTTGGTGACCTTGGGCAAGTGGCTTTTCTTTGCCTCAGTTTCCCCATCTGCGAAGTGGAACTCAATCTCCAAAAGCTCCTTCTGATCTTCCTTTTCCTCATCTGAGGCTGACATGATTACCTATATTAGATGTTTCTCATTTCTGCATGAAGGCATTTGAAGGCTAGAAATTTCCCTTTGAGAGCAGCTTTGACCGAACCCCACAGCTCTGGTTATGTAGTGCTTTCCTTCTTGTTGGGGTCTAAGGTCCTCAGGTGTGAGGTGTTCTGTTTAACTGTGCTCACAGCTTCAGTCATGCCTGGTCACGACCCCTTCTCCCAGCCCAATCTCTGAAGGGTTTTGTCCTCATTCAGCTGTGAGGATGACTAAGAATTCTGTCTTGGTGGACATACAGACTCAGAGATAAATGTGCAGACTGACAGCGAGAAGCACAGATAGATGATGAAAGAGACACACACGAGAATACACAGTCACATACTGACAAAAAGACGGGCGACAACACATAGACAGAAGGAAGCAGAGACACAGGCGAGGACACAGGAGAGAACAGACCCACTGAGCCACTACAGCGATGGACACACAAAAGTAGATACAGATTGACGTGAAGAACGCACAAGGCTGTGGTTACGGCAAATGCCATCTGTTGTCCACTTCAGATGAATTGTATGGTTTGTGACTATGTTTCAATAAAATTGATTAAAAAGTAGATATACACACACAGGTTCAGGAGGGGCAGTTAGATGCTATCACAGTGTTTTTGTGATTTTTTAAATGTCAGTTTCCCACAAGGAAGGGACTGAGTCGGTCTGATTCACTGCTTTGTTGCCAGAGGCCAGCTCATAATAGGTGTTTAATCAACATAGGCTGGAAGGAAGGCAAGTTGAGAAACTCCGTGATGAAGTGAACACGGTCTTTTAAAAATGAAATCAGAAAATAACAAGTGTCGGTAAGGATGGGGAGAAATAGGAACACTCATTCATTGCTGGTGGCAATGTCAAATGGTACAGGTGCTGTGGAAGACAGTTTGGCAGTGCCTCGGAAAATGAAAGAGAACTACAGAGAACCTGGCAATCCCGCTATTAGGTCTATTCCCCCAAGAACTGAAATCTGTTGCTTTTTGTTGTTGTTTTAAGATTTATTGATTTTTTTATATATTTATTTTTCTCCTCTTCACCCCCTGTTGTTTGCACTTGCTGTGTCTGTTCATTGTGTGCTCATCTTCTTTTTTGGAGACACCAGAACTGAATCCAGGCCCTCCCATGTGGGAGGGAGGTGCCTAATTGCTTGAGCCACTTGCTTATTGTGTCTCTCGTGTTTTCCTCCCTGTGTCTCTTTTTTTTTTTTTTTTAAAGATTTATTTATTTATTTACTTTCCCCCCCTCCCCTGGTTGTCTGTTCTTGGTGTCTATTTGCTGCGTCTTGTTTCTTTGTCCGCTTCTGTTGTCGTCAGCGGCACGTGAAGTGTGGGCGGCGCCATTCCTGGGCAGGCTGCTCTTTCTTTTCACGCTGGGCGGCTCTCCTTACGGGGTGCACTCCTTGTGCGTGGGGCTCCCTTACGCGGGGGACACCCCTGCGTGGCACGGCACTCCTTGTGCGCATCAGCGCTGCACATGGCCAGCTCCACACGGGTCAAGGAGGCCCGGGGTTTGAACTGCGGACCTCCTATATGGTAGACGGACGCCCTAACCACTGGGCCAAAGTCCGTTTCATTTCCCTCCCTGTGTCTCTTTATTGTGCCATCTTGTTGTGTCAGCTCACTGTTTTGCTCGTCTTCTTTAGGAGGCACTGGGAACCGAAGCCGGGACCTCCCAGGTGGTAGGCGGGAGCTCAATCACTTGAGCCACATCTGCTTCCCTCAAGCAGATACTTGCACACCGATGTTCACAGCAGCATTATTCCCAAGTGCCCACTGACTGATGAAAGGATAAACAAAATGTGGTCTACACACACAGCGGAATATTATTCAGCCGTGAACAGGAATGAAGTCCTGACGCCTGTGACAACACGCATGAACCTGGAAGGCATCTTGTCGGCTGAAATAAGCCAGACACAAAAAGACAAATATCGTATGCACTCACTGATTTCAAACAATTAGAATAAGCAAACCCAGAGGCTAAGAAGCTGGACTATAGGTTATCAGGGGATGGGGTAGTGAGGGGGGTTGGGAAGTTAAGGCTTAAAATGTACAGGCTTCCGGTTTGGAATGATGGAAATGTTCTGGTAACGGAAGGTGGTGATGGTAGCGCAATTTGTGAACGCAATTAACAGCGATGGAAGGTATATCTGAATGTGATTAAGAAGGAAAATACTAGGTTGTATATAAGATAGAACGCATTAAAAAATACGTGGAGGGAAACGGACTTTGGCCCAGTGGTTAGGGCGTCCGTCTACCATATGGGAGGTCCGCGGTTCAAACCCCGGGCCTCCTTGACCCGTGTGGAGCTGGCCATGCGCAGTGCTGATGCGCGCAAGGAGTGCCGCGCCACGCAAGGGTGTCCCCCGCGTGGGGGAGCCCCACGCGCAAGGAGTGCGCCCGTGAGGAGAGCCGCCCAGCGTGAAAAGAAAGAGCAGCCTGCCCAGGAATGGCGCCGCCCACACTTCCCGTGCCGCTGACGACAACAGAAGCGGACAAAGAAACAAGACGCAGCAAATAGACACCAAGAACAGACAACCAGGGGAGGGGGGGGAAATTAAATAAAATAAATAAATCTTTAAAAAAAAAAAAAAAAAAAAAAAAAAAAAAAAAAAAAATACGTGGAATCACACTATACAGTGAACTCTAAGTTAAAACCAGGGACTACAGTCAACAGTAGGATTATAAAAATGTGCTCTTGGCAATTTTTTCTTTTCTTTTTTTGGTTTTTATTTATTCCCCCCCCCCCTTCCCACGTGCTTGCTGTCTGCTCTCTGTGTCCATACCCTTTTCTTCCATGTCTATTTGTCTCCCTTTGTTGCATCATCTTGCTGTGCCAGCTCTCCGCAGGCGCGGGCCGTCAGCTCTCCGCAGGCGCGGGCCAGCTTCCCTTCACAAGGAGGCCCCGGGACGCGAACCCAGGGCCCCCCTATATGGTAGACGGGAGCCCAATCGGTTGAGCCACAGCCACTTCCCTGCTCTTGGCAATTTTAACAAATGTATCGTGTCAGGGCACGGTGTTCCAACCACGGGAATCCTGTATTTTATGCAGGATTGTTCTGTAAACCCACAATTCTCTAATAAAGAAAAAATGAAAAAGAAATGGATTCTGATCACGCCCGCACTTCAAACCCTCTGACAGCTCTCACATTGAGACCTCCCACTCCTCCCCCAGGGCCGCCTGCCCACGCCCTGTCCTCCTCTCCCCTGTCATCTCCCCCCCACTCTGCGCCAGCCCCTGCCCCCCACTCTTCCTCCACGCTGGCTGTGGCCTCGGGGCCTTTGCACGGCCAGTTTCCTCTGCAGCTCTCCCCAAGCTGCTCCTTCTCCCGTCCTGACCCAGCTGTCACCTCCTCAGGAAGCCCTCCCTGATCTCCACATGATCTGGTTCTTGCTTCATCAGACGAATCATACCTTAAGTTCATTTTCATTTGGCTTGGAGAATCCCCCGGAGGCTGAGAGCCCCCCCAGGGGGGCAGGCTTCTTTGTCCCCAGGCAGCTCCTGGCACATACTAGATACCCGGAAATATTTGCCAAAGGGACAGTCAGAAATGACCCCCCCCAGGTGTTTCCACCCCCAGCCCCCCAAGCTTTTCTGTTCCTACCCAGCCACGGGGCTCCCCGATGATCCCACCCGCCCCAGGTCCCCCCACGTGGTCAGGCCCCCCCCCCCAGCAGACAGAGCCGAGCTGGAGGCATGGGGGCCGGTGGTTGTAAACAGAGTTTTATTGATGGGGAGGGGGCTGGGGGAGGCAAACGCCAGAGCGGGTCCGGGACTCCGCAGACCACGTGGCATGCACGGCCGGCCGGAGGTCAAAGGGGAGAGGTCACAAGTGGACAAAGAGGCACGACCCCCCCTGACCACCCCGGGGCTGTATTTACAGGGGGGCCCCGTCCGCCTTGGCCGCCCCCCGGGACCCCCCGCCCCCGAGCCCTTTGTGACAGCCGAAGGCCAGTGTCACCCCCGGGTGGGGCCCCTCTCCGGCTGCCTGCCTGAGACCCCCTCGTTGTGCCCCCTGCCCTCGGCAGAGGCGGGGTTCAAACTGCCGACCGGCGTGATGGACGGAAGCCCCGGCGCCAGCTCAGCCCATGCCGGGGCACTGGGGCCGCCCCGCTTGCACCCACGCCAGCGGCGGCCCCTCGCGGCACAGGCACGCGCGCCCCTCCCCTCGGGCCCCTCGCACACGGCCACGGCATGCACACACGCGCGCACACACACACACACACGCCGAGGGGCCCGGGTACAGGAGGGGCCTTTCGAGGCTGGCGGGGGGGGCACGGGGATGCGGAGGAGCTTGGGTCCCCCGGTTCCGGCCCCCCAAAGCCGCCCCGAGACC
Organism: Dasypus novemcinctus; assembly: GCF_030445035.2. Taxonomy (NCBI): domain Eukaryota; kingdom Metazoa; phylum Chordata; class Mammalia; order Cingulata; family Dasypodidae; genus Dasypus; species Dasypus novemcinctus. Next base: position 81,627,241 of record NC_080691.1, on the reverse strand, counting down.
GGAGTTGTGCAATTAGTTAGAAAACGCGAAAGAAACCCAAACTGGAAAAAAAAAATACCCAAAAATCTACGCCTAAGGTCCACCTGGAGTCCTGCGCAAATCCGGCCTGCTGCACGCCGCCCCCGCCCCGTCCCCCCGGCCCGGCTCGTTGTCCCCGCGGGCCCCCGAGGTGGGGGGCCCAGCTCGTTGTGCTTCCGCGCGGCGGGCGCGCTGGGGCGTCGCGGGCGCCCCGTCGGAGGCGCCGTCTCTCCCGGTGCGCGTGGCCAAGGCATCTCCGGGGGGCCTAGGGCACCGGGGGCGCAGTCCTGTCCGGGCCCCCGTAGGGGAGGAGGTGGGTCAGGTCCGTGCTGGGCCGGCCGTGGCGGCCGCGGTGGCGGTCCCCGGGCCGGGCCTCGCCGCTGTTGAACGTGTGCGTGCGGCGCAGGGCGGCGGGCGGCGGGGGCTGCGGGCCCAGCCTGCGCAGGCTGCCCGTGGGCGGGGGGCTCCAGGGCCGGGCCAGGCCGTCGGCCACCGAGGCCGGGTCCAAGGGGCCCGTGGGCGCCGACACCACGCGCCGGCGGTCCGGGCTGGCGCGGGGCGTGAGCGGGAAGTCGCCGTGGGAGGCCCGGGGCCGCGGGGCGACGAAGACGCGGGCGTCGGGGCCCGGCTCGCCGGCCGGGGGCGGCTCGGGGGCCCGCGCCAGCAGCAGGAGGGAGGACGAGGCGGAGAGCAGGGGGTGGCCGTGGTCCCAGGCGCGGGCGCCGGGCGCGTGCGGGTGCGGGGTGGCGGGCAGGCGCTTCTGCGGCAGCGGCGTCTGCTCGGGCGTGGGCAGCAGCCCCGAGTCCAGGTCGTGCGGGCCGCCCTGCAGCAGCGTGGCCGCGGCCCAGCCGTTGTGCATCAGCGGCGCCAGCAGGGCCTCGGGGGGCCCCCCGGCGCCCCCCGCCCGGCCCCCCGCGCCGCCCGCGCGCCGCTCGCCCAGGCGGCTCACGCTCAGCACCGCGGCGCCCGCGCCGTGCGCCAGGGCCGCCTCCTTGTCCCTGCGGCGCGCCAGCTCCCGCCGCTCGCGGAGGCCCACCAGCCAGCCCACGCTGAAGCCCGACACCACGGCGCCCACCACGAAGGCCGCCACCGACGACGTCACCAGCAGGTTCACCGACACCAGCCCGGCGCGCTCCTCCGACAGCCCGGCCCGCAGCAGGCCTGGCGGGGTGGGGGGCCGTGAGCGCCGCCGCCCTGCGCCCCGCGGCCCGGCCCTCCCGCCTCCGCCGGCCGTCTGTCGCTCTGGTTCTCCTGGGGCCCCGTCTGTCCTCGCCCAGCTTGTCCGTCTGTGCGTCGCGGTCCCTTTCCAAGCCTGTCTGTCTGTCTCTCGGCACCTCTCTGTTCCCCCCGGGGCCTGTCTGTCCTCTCCCAGTTTGTCTGTCTGTCTCATGATGGCTCTCGGTCCCCCTTCAAAGCCCGTCTGCCTGTCCATCGGTCTCTCTCGGTGTCTCTGTCCCCCTGGGGTCTGGCCTCTCCAAGTCTGTCCGTCTGTCCGTCTCACTGTGTGTCTCTGGCCCTTTCGAAGGCTGTCTGTCTGTCTTGGCCTCACTGGGTCCCGGGGTGTCCCCTGGAGGTGCCCCCACCCCCACACGTGGGCAGCAGAAGGTGCGAGAATCCTCCCAGGCCAGGGTGGAGGGACCCCCCCATCCCCCTCCCCCCGGGGCCGCCCCTCCCCGCTTACCTGTGCACTCCCCTAAGCCTGAGGTGCTGGCCCCAGAGACGTCCTGCTCGAAGGTGGCTCTACGGGGGGGACAGTCAGCTGAGCTCCCCCCACGGGGCTGGCGGGCAGGGCCCCAGGGGAGGTGCCCCGGGGGGGGCAGGCATCCCTCCCCTCCTCCAGGCACCCCTCCCCTGGGCACCCTCCCCCTCATCCGGGCACCCTCCTTCTGGGCACCCCTCCCCACTGGGGCCCTCCCCTCCTCCGGGCACCCCTCCCCCATCTCCAGGCCCCCTCCCCCCTCCTCTGGGCCCCTCCCCCTCTTCTAGGCCCCCTCCCCCATCTCCAGGCCCCGCCCCCCTCCTCCGGGCACCCCTCCCCCATCTCCAGGCCCCTTCCCCCCTCCTCCAGGCCCCTCCCCCATCTCCAGGCCCCTTCCCCCCTCCTCCGGGCACCCCTTCCCCTCCTCCAGGCATCCCTCCCCCCTCGGGGCACCCCTCCCCTCCTCCGGGCACCCCCTCCCCACCCTACCTGGTGCCGGGGCTGAGGAAGACGCAGGCGCCGTCGGGGACCCACCCGCAGTAGGGGTCCTGGCTGCCGATGCAGTTCCTAGGGCAGACGCCGGCGGCCAGGTGAGCCGGGCCCCCACCTGCGCCCACCTGGCACCACCTGGCACCACCTGGCACCCGGGCCGCAGCCTGCTCTAAGCTCCTTCCTCTTACGTTTCTCCTCGAGCCCTGGCCACACCCCTCGGAGGACTGGGTGCTTCCCATTTTACAGACAAGAGCGCCGAGGCCGAGGAAGGCTCGCGTGCCCGAGCGGGGGAGCCGGGCTGGGAGCCCGAGCAGGCTGCCCCTGGAACGGCGAGGGGCGCTGAGGGGCTCCCCGCACCTGACGAGCAGGTGACCTTTCAGAGGTGGGAAACGGCCTGCGAGGGCTCTTACAAACGCCCATCGGGGCCCAGCCCTCCTCTGCCCGCAGCCCCCCATGGCCCCCACCTCCCTCGGGGAAAAAGCCCCCGTGCTCCCCGCGGCCCACCAGGCCCCGCACACCCTACCTCATCCCCTCCTCCTGCTCGCCCCCTGCGCCCCCTGCCGCAAGCCGCACGGGCCTCCTCCCCGTGCCTCCAACATGCCCGCCCCCGGCTGCCCCAGGGCCTTTGCACGGGCAGCTCCCACTGCCGGGTTAATCCATCAACAAGACAGGATGCGGCGCTCCAGCCCCGAAGCCCGCGCGCCCGCTCCCCCAGCTCTTCCCTTCTCACCCCAGCCGGCCCCCCGCTCCCAGGGCGCGGGGGGGGGGACCCTCACCTCATGCACCCCGAGTGCTGCTGGCAGCGGGCCACGGGCACGCGGACCACGCAGCGCGGGAAGGCCGCCAGCAGGCCGCCCGAGGCCGCGTCCAGCTCCAGGCTCAGCAGCCGCCGCCCCGCCTCGCCGCCGCCGGGCCGTCCGCACCTGGGGGCGAGCGGGGCGCTGAGCCTCGCGCTGGGGGGCGCGCCCTGCCCACCCAGCCGCCCGCCCCACCTGTCCGGCCGGTAGGTCTCGAACTCCTCCAGGAAGAGGCCGGGCGGCGCCATCCCGGTGGCGCTGGCGTTGGGCCGCACGAGGAATTTGAGGACGGTGCCCGCCTCGGAGCCCAGGAAGACGACCGTCTGGTTGGCCCAGGGCCCGGCGCCCACGTCCACGGCCACCCGCGTCAGCTGGTGCCTGGGGGCGGGGGTCAGGGCGGGGTCCCCCGTGAGCCGCGCCTGGGCACGTGGCCCGTGGGTCACCGAGCACAGGCGGGACCAGCCGACTCTGGGCACTTGCCAGAGAGAGACGAGCCACGGGCCGGGGGCTGTCCCTGACTGTTCCTGTCCCTCTGCCCTCCCGCCGTGTTTCTCTCTCTAGAGCCTCTTTCGGTGTGTGGCTCTGCTTGCCTTCATTCTTTTTTTTTTTTAAAGATTAATTTTTAAAAATTTATTTCTCTCCCCTCCCCGCCCCCACCCAGTTGTTGGCTCTCTGTGTCCATTCGCTGTGTGTTCTTCTGTGTCCGCTTGCATTCCTGTCAGCGGCACGGGGAATCTGTGTCTCTTTTTGTTGTGTCATCTTGCTGCGTCAGCTCTCCCTGTGTGCGGCGCCACTCCTGGGCAGGCTGCACTTTCATTCGCGCTGGGCGGCTCTCCTTACGGGGTGCGCTCCTTGCGCCTGGGGCTCCCCTACATAGGGGGACACCCCTGCGTGGCATCAGCACTGCACGTGGGCCAGCCCCACACAGGTCAAGGAGGCCCGGGGTTTGAACCGCGGACCTCCCATGTGGTAGGCAGACGCCCTATCTGTGAGCCAAATCTGCTTCCCTGCCTTCATTCTTTATGTCTCTTCTACTGTCGACTACTTTTGCAGTTTGATGTTGTTTATGAATTCCCCAAATAGATATTGGATTATGTTTGTGAACCAGTCTGTTCCTCTGGGCATATTAGATTATATTCAGAGGTTTTGCTTTTACTTGATTAAATAACGATTGAGGGCAGCAGATGTGGCTCAACGGATAGAGCGTCCGCCTACCATGTGGGAGGTCCAGGGTTCAAACCCCGGGCCTCCTTGACCCGTGTGCAGCTGGCCCACGCGCAGTGCTGATGTGTGCAAGGAGTGCCCTGCCACGCAGGGGTGTCCCCACATAGGGGAGCCCCACACGCAAGGAGTGTGCCCCACAAGGAGAGCTGCCACACGTGAAAAAAGCGCAGCCTGCCCAGGAACGGCGCCGCCCACACAGAGAGCTGAGGTAGCAAGATGACACAACAAAAAGAGATACAGATTCCCGGTGCCACTGAGAATGCAAGTGGACACAAAAGAACACACAGCAAATAGATGTAGAGAGCAGACAACAGGAGGGGGGAGGGGATAGAAATAAATAAAAAATAAATAAATCTTTAAAAAAATAACGATCGAGGCTTTGATGGGGCCACGCCGTAGGACGTCAAGTCCCCGCCCCCTTGGTGGGCGGGGACTCACAGAGAAAATGACATGGCAGTGGAGTTTGAGATTTGAGTTGGAGCCCTGGGAAGTGAACACACAGGAGAAGAACACAGAGGTAAAGAGACGGCTGTTAGACACGGCAGAGGCCCTGGGAAGAGAGAGGGCCTGGGAGTCCACAGCTGGCCTCGTGGAGGGAGCGGAGCAGCTGAGCCCGGAGAGAAACGAGCCCCGGGAGAGAGACGAGCCTTAGCCCAGCCTGCAGCTGCGAGGAAGAAGCCGGGACCACGGAGCCTCAGGAGGTAGAGGAAGCCTGAGCCCCAGCAGCCGTCGGCAGCCGTCTTGCCCCAACACGTGGCAACAGACTTGGGTGAGGGCAGTAACTTAGGCTTTACGGCCTGGTGACTGGAAGCTTCTATACCGCATAAGTACCCTTTACAAAAGCCAACCGATCTCTGGAACTTTGCATCGGCGCCCCTTTGACTGCTGTGGACACGCTCCAGCGCTCTCTCGCTCTCTGCTGGTTTGTGTCCCGTCTCTTCTCCTCTCCCGTCTCTCCCTCTGTGTCCATCCCCCACTGCTGTGGGCGGCCCCAGGAACCAGCGCCCCCGGCGGCCGCCCCACCCCCGGGCCCCCCTCTCCCCGCCCCCAGGACGCCGGTCACGCGGCAGGGGCTGACCGCATCAGCGTCCTCACGATCCAGGGGCCATCGCCCAGCGAGGGCACCGCCTCATCCATCAGCGGGTGCGTCTTGACGAAGTGGAGGATGTCGTCGGGGAAGGCGCTGGAGGCGTTGTACGGCATGCCGGGGGCTGCGCAGCACCCGGGCCTGGCGGGGGGCGGCGGGGGCGTGAGCAGGGCCGCCCAGGGGGACCCGCCGCCCCGCCCAAGGTTGCCTCGGGAGCCCTGGTCTGTCCCTCGGGGGTGTCCGGGCTCGGCCACGGCATCAACGACCACCTCGGGGTCGTGGCCCTCGGCCCTGGGGCTCAGGACCCCCGCCCGGGCACCTGAGGGGGCTCTCACCGGGGCCGTGGCACCTGATCCTCCGGCACCGGCGTCCAGATGGACTCGGGGGACTTCTGCTCGCGGAAGCGGCCCTCGAACACGGCGGCCACCTGCGTCATGTCAAAAGCGCAGACGGCCGAGCCGGGGATGCTGGGAGCGGGGGGCGGGGCCGGTGAGAGGGGCCGCTGAGCCCAGGGTGCGCCCTGTCCTCTGGGGCCGCCGGAGCGCTCAGCCCCCTGCACCACACCTGCCTCCCGCTCGCCCCCCACCTGCCAAAGGCACTCGCGCTAGAGACCTCCCGGGCGGCTCTCCAGCGGGGCCACGGGCCAGCAGCTCTGAGGCCACCTCCTTGTCCGGGTCCCCAACGGGGCCTGCCTGGCTGTCCAGCGTCCTGGTGCCACTCTTGCCCCCATTCCCCAAGGCACTTTCTAGAAACACAAACCCGACCCTGTCCCTCGCCTGCTCTTTAGTCTGCCATGTCTCCCTAGGACTCTCGGGATAAAGTCCACGCCCCTCATCGTAGCCCCCAACGCCATGCAGGGTCCAGCCTGTCCAATCCCTTCCCTCAACTCTCCCCCCACTTTCCTCCTCGCTGCCTCCCACTCCAGCCACACCGGCCTCCAAGCCAAGACTTAAACACACCAAGCTCGTTCCAGCCTCAGGACCTTTGCACATGCCGCTTCCCCCGAGCTTAGCACGCTCTTCCCTCTTCCTCCGTCTCACAGAGATGAGCGCCAAGCCTGCCTCCTCCAGGAAGCCCTCCAGCTCCCCTCCCCCAAGGGCCAAGCCTCCCCCCCTCCTGGCTTTGACCCCAAGACCTAGGGGACATCTGCTGAGCGGCCGCGCCCGCCCCCGCCCGCCAGTCCCCGGCGCCGTCCGCTGACCTGTTGCTGGGGGTGGAGAAGACGGCGAGCACCACGGGCCGGCCGCCCAGGCTGACCACGCCGGTGACGGCCTGCAGCACGTTGAAGTAGAAGTGGGAGTCGCCGGGCACGGAGCAGTTGAGCCGGGCCTTCAGGAACGATGTCCACTGCTTCTCCAGCACGCGCGGCGAGCCCCCCACGTCGTTCTTGCACACCCGGGCCACGCGGGGCACCAGCACCTGCGCGGGGCGGCAGCGGGCGGCGGCCTGAGCCTCGGGGCCGCGCCGCCCGCCACCCAGGCTGTCCCCTGGCTCGTGTGGGGTCCTGGTCCTCAGCTTCCCCCGCGGAAATGCCCCCGGGGATAAAGGCGATGACAGCTGTGAGCGCCCCCGGCACGTGCAGCTCGGGGACTGTGTCCGGGGCCTCTACTCCCAGTGCCTCTACCCCCAGAGCTCCACCAGGGAGGGCCGACAGAGGAGGAAACGCTGCGAGGGAGGGTCCACTTGTGTCCCTGTGGTACAGGTGGGGAAACTGAGGCACGGGGACAGGGAAGTAACCAGCCCAGTGGTAGTAAATGGCACTCTGTGCTCTTAGCTACTGCCTGGATGGAGGGAGGGATGGATGGGTAGGAGGATGGAATGGATGAGTGGATGGACAGGTGGATGGATGGATAGATGGACTGGATGGGTGGGTGGATGGATGGATGGATGGTGGATGGATGGATGGATGAAGAAATGGAATGGATGGGTGGATGGAAGAAGAGGGATGGATGGGTGGATGGAATGGATGAGTGGATGGACAGGTGGATGGATGGACAGGTGGATGGATGGGTAGATGGAGGAAGAGGGATGGATGGATGGGTGGGTGGATGGGTGGATGGAATGGATGAGTGGATGGACAGGTGGATGGATGGATAGATGGACTGGATGGGTGGATGGATGGGTAGATGGATGGACAGGTGGATGGATGGAGAGATGGACTGGATGGGTGGATGGATGGGTAGATGGATGGACAGGTGGATGGATGGAGAGATGGACTGGATGGGTGGATGGAGGAAGATGGATGGATGGGTGGGTGGATGGATGGATGGGTAGATGGATGGACGGATGGGTAGGTGGATGGGTGGATGGAATGGATGAGTAGATGGACAGGTGGATGGATGGATAGATGGACTGGATGGGTGGATGGAGAAAGAGGGATGAATGGATGGATGGATGGATGGGTGGATGGATGGATGGAATGGAATGGATGGGTGGATGGAGGGAGGGGGGATGGGTGGATGGAGGGAGGGGGGATGGATGGATGGGTGGATGGATGGATAGATGGGTTGATGGGGGGTGGGTGGATGGATGGATGGATAGATGGAATGGATGAAGAAGAATGGATAAGTAGATGGGTGGATAGATGGAGAGAGGGAGGGATGAATGAGTAGATTAGAAGGGGATTGGATGGAGAAATGAATAGTTAGATGAATGAATAAGTTGGGAAGAGATAATGATAGATCAATGGATAGATGGGTGAATGGATTGAAGGTGGATGGATGGTGGATGGATGGAAGGAGGATGGAGGAATGGATGGATGGATAGTAGGACAGATGGGCAGATGGATAGAGGGATGGTAGGACAGATGGACAGATGGATGGAAGGTGGATGGATGGTGGATGGAGGAATGGATGGATGGGTGGTAGATGGCTAGATGGTGGAAGGATGGATGGTAGGTGGATGGATGGAAGGATGAGTTGAGTGGGGAGAGGTCAGAGGGAGAAGAGATGGGTAGCTAAGTAGAAGGAGAAATAAATCAATGGAAGTCTGGTAGACGGAGGAACAGACATGAGTAAGTGGGAGGGTGGCTGGGTGGCAGGGGGTGGACAGTGGAGGAAGGATGGATGAAGGATGGATAAATGGATGGTAGATGGGTAGGTGGAGTGGCAAAAAGCAACCGTGCCAGGACTGGACCCCAGGGGCAGGCGACTCCAGAACCATCCCTCACCCAGCGCCGTGTCCACCCAGGGGGGCTCCATTAAGGTCCTCCAGCCTTGGGGGCCTGGCCTGGCCGGAAGGGAGGGACCAGAGGTGGAGGGCGGGTCCCTCTCGCCCCAGGTGGTTCCAAGGACCCACCTCTGCTCCCCATTTCCACAGTCAGAGCCACTGGGCTCTGTGACCTGCTCAGCTCTGCGCCTCGCTGCGCGGGCCAGCTGGGGGAGAAATGGCCTTACCTTCTCCAGGTAGTTGAACTCCATCGCGATTTCTCGGAAGAAGAAGTAGACGTGGCTGCCCCACTCCACCGCGTGGACAAAGTAGGGCTCTGCGGGAGAGGGGGGGTCAGAACCGACACGACAGCGAGTCTTCTGGGGCCGGGAACACATCAGCCCGGGTGGCTGCTTTTATGGCGAAGGGGGGACCTGGGCTGATTATTCAGGCAAAACGAAGTGAACTCAAAGTGTTTTGGGTTTTGCGGGGTTTTTTGGTGGTGGTGGGGTCAGAAACCTAAAATCACTGTTTTCTACCCCCACAAACAGCCCCATCTCCTATTTTTCATTCCCTCCCTCCCTCATTCAAGCTTGTTATACCCCTCCAGTAGCCCCATATTGGGCTTCTAATCCACCCACTTCCAGCAAGTTCTACTTTCAATCTAATTTAGATCTTTCCTCTAGCTTTATCTTCTAAGAGGCCAGTAGGCTCCAAAGATGACACGGGAGGCCCCTCCCCGGCTCCTCCGGGACTCTTATTCTGGTGGGGGGATTGGATGCCAGCCAGCCCTGCCAGTCCACCCTCACTACCCCTCCCAGCCCCACCTTTGAACCACTTGGAATCGTGCTTCACGGTGCGCAGAGTGGGCCGGTCCCCGAGGCTGCGATAGATGACGGCGTCGATGGCCAGGAAGTCGGTGACGGTGGCTGTAAAAAGCATCCCATCTGGGGGTGCCGGTGGGGGGAGAAGGCGGGCGAGAGGTGAGGTCTGGGGGGCCAGGAGCTGGGCGGGTCAGACTGCGCTCTGTCCGAGGTGAGCCCCTGTCCCTGGGCTGAGCCCCCAGCCCGTCCAAACCCGGTCCCCAGCAGAGACTGTGCCCATGCCGTGACCCCTGTGACACAGACCCCGGGAGCGGGAAATGCCAGGCCTTGTCCCGGGCGGGGGCCCCACCCGGACGGTCAGCTGCCAGCGGGGCACACTCACCGGAGAAAAGGGCGACGTTGGCGTGTTTGGGGTCGTAAGGGCAGCGGGCCATGCCACTGACGCTGTCCCCAATGGGCTGCAGCGTGTCCACCTGCAGAGGGGCCGAAGCCTGAGTGACAGGGCTGCTGGCCACACCCGGCAGCCCCCCCCAACGCCCCCAGCCCCAACCCGGACTCCCGGCGTGGGGGTGGGGATCCCGGCTCCACTGCGAATCGCTCTGTGACCTTGGCCAGCCACTTAAACCTCTCTGGGCCTCTGTGGCCTCATCTGTAAAATGGGCCTCAGAGTCGCCGCCACCTCCTGGCATGACTGGAAGGTTTTGACCTCATTCCAACAGGGGCTCGGGGCCCCTGGAGACCACTGCCCGCTCTGCCCTGGGGGAGGGCGAGGGCCAGCACACCCTGGAGGGCTTCCTGGAGGCGGCGACACGGCCTCGGGGAGACTCACGCTGTAGTTGGCGCACACGGGGTTGAAGGCGTTGGAGCCGCACACGAAGAGCGTGGCCTCGTCCCGCAGCAGCAGCACCTTGACGAAGTTCCGGCACTCGCCCTGGGTGGGAGGGGCGTGCGGGGCGTGTGGGCGGGGGCGTGGGCGGGACCAGCGATGGGGCGTGGCCAGCGCCGAAGGCCAACCAGGGGCTTGGATGGAAGAGCCAGGAGGGAGCGGAGGGGGACTGTGGGCGTGGCCGGGGCCTGGGACCCCGCCCCCCGGGGCGGGAAGGAAGACGGGGGCGTGGTCCTGCCTCCGGGGCGGGGCCGAGATGGGGCTTGGGGAGGCGCTCCAGGCCAGGCCCAGACTGTGGGCGTGGCGGTGACCACTTCGGGGGCGGGGCCAGGCTCTGGGCGTGGCCGTGGGGCCGCCCCGGGGCCTGCCCAGTGATGAAGGCGGAGGCGTGGCTGCCCTGGGCGTGGCCAGCGGGTGGGCGTGGCCAGGGGCGTGGCCAGCCCCGCTCACCTCCTGCTTGCCTTTCATGCGGCACACGTCGATGTCGCTGGGGTTGGAGCGCCACGTCAGCTTCTGGGGGCAGAGGGAGCTGGTGAGGGGAGCGGGGTCCCCGACACCCCCCCCAGGGACCCCGGCCGGCAGTGTCGGGGACCCCTAGTGGGAACCCCAGGCAAAGCCCCCTCCGCCTCTCCCCTCCCCTCCCGCCCGCGCCCCCTCCTCACCCGCTGGTACCGCAGCTCCGTGGACGTGGGGGGCTCCAGCTCCACACGGTACAGGCTGTCCCTGGCGGGGGGCGCAGTCAGTGTGCCTGGGGGCCCTCCGACACCCCTCCCACTCCCCACCCCACTCCGCCTCCGCCCTTGAGCGCCTCCGCCACGCAGCGCCCCCCAACCTGCTTCCGCCCCCCCAACCTGCCCCCTCCCACCCCAGCGCGCCCCCCTCACCCCTCACCCCTCACCGCCCGGTTCCAATGCTCCGTGCCTTCGCCTCGGCGCCCACCCCCCCCCCAGCACCTCCCAGCCCCCGACCCCCCGCGGGTTCACCTGACCCCCGCCCCACAATACAGAAACTGCCCTGGGTAAGGCCCTGTCTCCAGACCTCCCCCCCCCCAGCTCCAGACTCAGGGTCCAGCTGCCCCCCGACGCGTCACTCTCACCCAGCGCGCAGCGCCCTGACCTCCCCACACACCTGCCCTCCCCGCTCTCCCCCGCCCCCCAAATCGGCTGATGGAAGCTCTAGCCTTCGGGGAGCTCCGACCCCACGTGGGAGTCGCCCTGGACTCCCCGCCCATGTCCACCGTAGCAGCCAATCCCGGCGGCCCTCCCTTCAAATCCCCCCCCCAATCCGCCCGCTACTCCCCTCCGCTTTGCCTCCACCGCGTCCACCCCATCAAGGCACGCGTGAGCCTCCCGCCGCTGGAGCCCGGGTCCCCCGACTCCGGTTCTCGGCCTGAGCACTGTTCTCCCTGAAGCCGCCAGAGGGCGCCTGAGAGCACCCAGGTCAGGGCCCTCCTCTGTCCGCAGCCCTCCAGGGCTCCCACATCACTGGGGGGGAAAAGCCCGCGCCCTCTTTGCCTCTCACCAGGCCTTGCCCTCGCCTCCTTCTACTCTTCCCCTCGCTCGAGCTGCTTCGTCACACCAGCCTCCTCGTTGTGCCTCAGTCCTTCCAAGTTCGGCCGAGCCTCAGGGCCTTTGCACATGCGGACCCTTCTTCCCAGAATGCCCTGCCCCAGATTTTCCCCTAGCTGGCTTCTCGCAGGCCTTAGTTCAAATGTCACCTCCTCAGAGAAGCCCCCCCGGGCTACCTAGGTTACTCCACTGCTGAGTGCACACACCCACCAATGGGGGCTGGCACACGTGGACACCCGGTGACCTCTGCCCCCACCGCTGTCCCCCCACCTGTCAACACACCCCAACAGGCTCGAGGTGCCGGCTGCACCCGGCTTTCAGCACCCTTGAAAGACCAACCTCAGGGACACGCATGTTTGCGCCCCAGTTGACCAATAGGCCACGCTGGAATGTGCCACCGCAGCCCCCCACGCCTCACCCGCGCCCCCCACCCTTCCACCCACCCGGCCCCCTACCTGTCGCCGATGAACAGCGTCCTGTTGACCAGCAGGACCCGCTGGATGTTGAGGTCATCAGCACCCTCGGCGGGGCCCAGGCGCGCCGGCCCGCTGCCCACGAACACGGGGTAGTGGTTCACGTCTGGGGGGGGCGGGTGGGAGGGGCGCGGTGGGGAGGGCTGTGAGCCGAGGCCGAGGGCCCGAGGCCACGCCCCTTCTGGGACCTGGCCCCGGGGTGGGGGGCGCGGGCAGTAGCCCCCAGCTGCGAAGTCAGATCCACCCTCGGGGCTCCCCCTCTCCCCGGGACCCCCCCCCCCAACTCACAGTCCCTGGGGGCCACGCTGAGCGGCGGCGGCTCCTCTGGGAAGAGGCCGTGGGCGCCCCCCAGGAGCAGCAGCAGGAGCAGCAGGGCCGGGCGGGGAGGGGGCGCGCGCGGGGTCCGCATGGCGAGGCCAGGGCCGCGGGAGGTGACACCTGCGGGCGGCGCGGAGGTGAGCAGCGCGGCCTGCGATGCCCGGCCTCCGCCGGCAGAGGGCGCGCGCGCGCCGCCCGGGCCCCGCCCCGCCCCTCTCCGGCAAACTTCCGCGTTGGGGTAACGTGCAAAGAGCAACAGAGATAACATAATAACACCCGGCACTTATTTCATTATCAGAACAACGTTATGCCCGGGAACCGGCTTCAAGCGACAATGCATTAGGTGAGTCATTAAAATGAGGAATCATAACGGGACACAAAAGCCCGAAACATATATTTAAAACATTTTAGAATGAAAACGATGAAAAAATCTTAAAGGCTAAACACAAAACAAATCGACTTTCAGAAACCACAATCTGGGAATCGCATAACTTTCGAATGAAAGAAGGTTCCAGAAGGCCTGAGGCCTCAGATGCCCCCAGAGGTCTCTTTTCCCTCCCCAGCCTAGCTCTTTGTCCCCTGCCCGAAGGCCTCCAGGCGGCCCACTAGCTCCCATTCAAGGAAACTCTGGAGAACCTTCCGGGTGTGTGGAGTATAAACCCTTCAATGAACTCATCCTTCCTTGGCCCCCTAAGGCCCCAGCTCAGGGACCCCCTACCAGACTGGGCTGGAATCCAGGTCCCGAAGGCCCCCGAAAAGAAATACGGCCGTCTCCTCCTTCCGGGCAGCCTCGCTCAAGCCCTGTGCCTCGGTTTCCCCGTCTGAGCAGCAAGGACATCTGCCAGCTGTGCCCTGGCCCTGTGGCTCCGAGGTTCCGAGCCCCGGGAGGCGAAGGGGATACGGGAACACGGGCCCTCCGAGCAGGGCCAGAAAACAGGAAGCTCGCGTGGCCCCACAGGCATCCGCTCCGTGGCCCCGAGTTTCCAGGATTTGTGACTCAGCGGATGCTCGGATCTCATGAGTGCGCGGGTCGGCCCTGCTTCCTCAAGGGCTTCCTTCCCCGGCTCCTCCCCAGCTCCGCAGCCTCCTGTGGCTCCCAATGACCCCTGAGCCCCAGCCCCCGCCTCCGCCAAGCTCAAAGCCTCCAACTTGCCCGCTGTCCCCGATGCTGCGTGCCCTCCATCCTCGGGGCCCCTGGCCCCTTTGAGTCTCCCGGGCTATCCCAGCCTCTCGGGGCGCCCTGTCCACCCTGTGCCTTTGCACGTATGCGTTATTGGAACCATATTTAACTTGAGAAATGTGAACGCAACAGCTCCATGTGCTGGCAAGGCAGCAGGAGAGCCAGGCTGCCAGCGTTCGAATCCCAACTCCGCCACTTCATGCTGTGGGACCCTGGATAGGTCACGCCCCCTCTCTGGTTCTCCGTTTCCTCCCCTGCAAAATGGGCATGTCAGCAGTACAGACCTCATGGGCCAGTGGTGGAGATGAGCCCAGTAGATGCTCAATAAACATCTGTTCGTTATTATTATCATCATTGTCGTCATTGTTGTTGACATATTATCTACCAAGGACTGGGCTGGGTGTTTTCTGGAAATTATTTCACAGAACCCCTCGAGGGCTCCAGCAGTGTTGGGTGATATTAAGATCCTTTGGGGAAACGGACTTGGCCCAGTGGTTAGGGCGTCCGTCTACCACATGGAAGGTCCGCGGTTCAAACCCCGGGCCTCCTTGACCCGTGTGGAGCTGGCCCATGCGCAGTGCTGATGCGCGCAAGGAGTGCCCCTAACCCTAACCCCGCGTAGGGGAGCCCCACGTGCAAGGAGTGCGCCCATAAGGAGAGCCGCCCAGCGCGAAAGAAAGTGCAGCCTGCCCAGGAATGGCGCCGCACACACAGAGAGCTGACAGAGCAAGATGAAGCAACAAAAAGAAATACAGATTCCCGTGCCGCTGACAACGACAGAAGCGGACAAAGAAACAAGACGCTGCAAAATAGACACAGAGAACAGACAACCGGGTGCGGGGGCAAATAAATAAATAAATCTTAAAAGACTTCAAAAAAAAAAAAAAGATCCTTTGGCGGACAGGGAAACGGAGGGTCAGATTTGGGGGTGTCCGCCACCCCCCGCCAGACAGGAAGTGCCCAGTTCACAGATAGGCAGACTGAGGCCCCAAGTCGGGCCAGGGTCTCGTGGCTGCCCTTCCCCTTGGTTTCCTTCATAGTGCGTGATGCAGCACCTCGGGGCTGGGCAGGGGCCCCTTGCCCCGCTCTGCCCCCCAGGTCCACCCTGGGCCCCCCAACCTGCTTCCCTTTCCGGCGCCTCAACTCCGGGACGGCCCCGTCACACTTCAGCCTCGCCTCCTGCCCCCTCCACGGTCCCCGCGTCCTGCCCTCCCTCCGGAGACCCCTCCCATCTGTGCCCCCCCTGCTCCGAGCACCCCGAAGCCAGGCTCCTGCCTCCTGCCAGGTCCCCCGGCCCTGGTCCCTCCAGCCCATCCTCCTCAGGGTAGCAAAGGAAGCTTCTAGAAGGCAAACCTGACCTGTCCGTTCCCTGCTCTAGCCCAGAGTTCTCCACCCTCAGCGTTGTGGGCATTTGGGGGTGGAACATTCTCTGGGGCGGGGGGCGTCCTGAGTACTGTAGGGTGGTGGGCAGCTTCCCTGGTCTCCCCCCACCTGATGCCAGGAGCAAACCCCCGACCAGGTGTGACAACCAAAAAATGTCTCCAGACATCTCCCAGCTTCAAGAGAGAACCGCTGGTCTACAGCCGCCCGTGGCTCCCTAGTGCCTTCAGGAGGAAATCCCAGTCGTCACCTTCCATCCCACCCCTGGCTCTGGGCGTCTGCACACGCCGTTCCCTCTGCCTGAAATAGTGTCCCTCTCCTCTCGGTTACTTGGTGAACATACCCTTTGGCTCTCAGACACCTCCTCCAGGGAGCCTTCCCGGACCAGCTCCCAGGCCGGTTTTCACGGGTGTGGCCCCCATCGCTGCCTTAATCACCTGCCCCGGGGACTGTGAGCCCTGACAGGGCAGGGCAGGTCTGTCTTGGCCACCATGTCCCCAGCGCCCAGCACACAGTAGGTGCTTAATACAGAAAAGAAGGAGCACAGCCTTCCAAACAGCCCTTGCTATGTGCCGGGCATTGTGGTAAGTGCTTAAACGCACTCATTTAACCCTCGCGACGTACCCGAGAGGTGCGTGCTGTGGATATGCCCCTTAGACAGATGGGGAAACTGAGGCACCAAGTTGGAGTCCCTCTCCCAAAGTCAGGAAGTGACTGGAGCCCGCTCCCTCCACAGCAGTTTATGGCGATGCAAATGCAAACCCAGCCCCCAGATGCTCTCTGGGGGCCGCACCCCCGCACCTGGCCTCAGTTTACCTTCTCACCCCCCTCCCATCCTGGGGGTTCCCGGAGGCCTCCGCAACCCCCCCCCACCGTCCCCCAAGGCCATCTGCTTCTCTCCGTGAAACTTGAGGCGCCGCTGCCAGCAGCCGCCCGGCGCCCGCCTGCCCGGAAGCGGCCCCACCACCTGCCGGGAGCACCTCGACACCCGAGTCGCCCCCCGTGGGGGCCGGGGCTGCAGCCGGGGTCGGGGGGGGGCCAGGCGCGTCCAGGCCCCCGCGCGCCACCCTCTCGGCCCGGACCCTGGAGCTGTCGCTCCACCCCTCTGTGCCCTGGTGGCGCCCATGTCCCGTCTCCGAACCTGGGGCCCAGGTGGCCCTCGACGATCCGTGTGTGGGGGGGTAGGGGGGCCCCCGCTTCCCCCAAACCACACTATGCCAGCGCCGCTTTCAAATCCCCAGGAGAAGGGCGCCCCCCTCCCGCCAGCCAGCGGGACGCCGCTTCGGGAGAGGTTTTAGGGCCAATTTGTAAATTCTCAGAACAGACAACGATCACACCAGAACCGGAAGGATTTCGGCTGGAAGAGCGCTGAATCGAGAACATCACGCGGCGGGCGAGCGACAGGGAAGTCCCCCCCTGCCCAGGTCAGCCCCAAGCGCCGCCACGCCACCACCCCCAGCCACCTCCCCCCTGCATCCACTCCCAGCACTTCCTGCCGGCTCTGGATTCAAATTCCATCCAGATTTCCCACCCCTGCCGGGTCCCCATCCTCTCCGCCCTGGCCCTGTGCTGTCGCCTCCACCCTGCTCCAGCCCTCGCTGTCTGTCCCCCCTGCCACCACCAGAGGGCGCCCGGGAGCACCCGAGTCCTGGCCCGACCAGGCTCTGCCCACAGCCCTCCCTGGCTCCCACCTTCCCCAGAGGTAAAGCCCAAGTCCTCCCCGCGGCCCCCCGCTCTCGCCCTCGCTCCCTCTGCCCCAGCCACGCAGGCCTCCTGGCTGCTCCAACACCCAGGCACGGTGCTGCCCCGGGGCCTTTGCACATGCGCTCCCCGCCTGGAACGCGCTCGCCCCACACAAGCTCCTCATCCTCCCTGCCACTCCCTGTGTGCACGGCTTCTGGACACCGCACAGTTTCCAAAGACCCCGATTAACCGTGGACGCTGGGCCGGCCACCGTTGTCCGGCCACCTTTGCCCTGCCTGGCCCAAGCTCGCGGGCCGGTTGGGGAAACCGAGGCCCAGCATGAGGGCGGGGCGGGTGACCCTGCCAGCTGAAGAGTTGCGAGTTAGGAGAGTAGGTCCCAGAATGTCACCACCCAAGTTCCAATCCCAGCTCGGCCTCTGCTCAGCCTGCCACCTCAGTCGCTGCGCCTCTTGGGGCCTCAGTTTCCCCATCTGTAAACTGCGGGGAATAAGAAGCCCAGTCCTAGAGCTGTGCTATCAGGTATAAAGGACGTAGTCTAGACTGGCACCATCCGACAGAAATGCTGTGCACGCCACGTGCGTCATCTGAAACTTTCTAGAAGGGACGTTCAAAAGGTAAGAGGGAGCGGATGTGGCTCGAGTGGTTGAGCACCTGCCTCCCACACGGGAGGTCCCAGGTTCGGTTTCTGGCGCCTCCTGAAAAAAACAACAAGCAAAACAAGGGAACACCAACTCAGGGAAGCCGATGTGGCTCAGTGGCTGAGCGCGGGCTACCCACATCCGACGTCCTGGGTTCAATCCCCACCCCTGGTACCTCAAAAAAAAAAAAAGATCCAGTGGGTGTAGCTCAGTGGTTGAGCACCTGCTTCCTATGTACAAGGTTCCAAGTTCAATCCCCGGTACCTCAGAAAAAAAGGAAACAGTCAGGAGAAAGGGGTGAAATTCATTGTAATCGTACGTTTTAATTAAGCCAACAGAGCTGAAATAGTATTTCAACAAGCGATCAATAGAAAAATTTTCACGAGAGAGTTCACATTCTTTTTTTCATACTCAGGCTTTGGAATCCAGCACGGGTTCAGAAAATACCAACTGTGCTCTAACCCGGTCAGGCAGGACTCCCGCACCCTCTCTACCCTAGGAAGGAAGTTCTACTTTCAGTCTACTTGGAGTCCCTCTTGCTTCCAGAGGTGACTGGCAGTTAAAGGCCTGTAGACCGGGGTTTTGAATGCTCCTCTGCCTGGGTGTTCCCAGCCGTGGCTTTGGGGGGGCGATACCCGTCCTTCTGCCTCCTCCTCTCTGATGCCCGCCCCCAACCCTCTCCCTTACTGTGCTCAGCACAGACTTGCCACTCCCCTGCTCAAAGACTTGCTGTGGCTCCCTGGCACCACACAAATAAAAAGCCAGATTCTGCGCCTTGATGTTCCAGGCCGTCTCCCAGCCCAGGGCCCCCGGTCATTGCTCAGGCTGCCCGCTCGGCCAGGGGGCCCTCCTCGGCATTCTGGTCCCCGCCTCCAGGAAGCTTTCCCTGACCGCCCCGGGGAAGCGTCAATTTCCCTGAGCCATAGTCCCATTCGCAGCTCAACCCCAAGTTTACTGAGCTGGGAATGACGTGTCCAGCTCTGGCTCTCTGTATCTTAGACCAAAAAGGATTCATTCAGTCACTCAAGCAATGACTGAGCGCCACCTGTATGCCACGCGCCATCCTAGGCACTGGAGACACGGCAGTGACCCAGACAGTCCCACAGCCCTGCCCTCGTTGGGCCAGCGGGGAGCGAAGGGGTACACACGTTACCCAAGGATGGAACTCGGTAACTCGCGACAATGACCGGCACAACGACGAAAATGCGTAGACTGTTGGAAAGGGGAGAGCTACGTCAGCAGGTGTCGGGGGAACCCTGCGAGCGCAGGCCTGACGGCCGAGGAGGAGGTGGCCGTGCCAGTGTCCAGGAGAAGCGCTCCAAGTGGAGGCTGGAACCGCCGATGGAACAGAAAGTTCCGTGGGAGAAGGCCTGGCACATTCCAGAGAGGACCCCTGAGCTTCTCCGCCTCTCCCAGCCGGGACGCTGAGCCCCGATTTTCTCGTCCGTAAGATCAGGCACTGGAAGTTCCATGACCTTGTCGGGTGACCTCGGGGCCAGCAGCTTTTCCTTCCCAGGCCCCTGTGTTCCACAGCCGGGGACTCGGGACGCCGGGGCCAGTTTCAGAGCCTCTGTTTCCCCATCTGCCGTGGAGGATGGGGGCGGGCGGCCTCCCTCCCGCTCCCCGGAAGGTGCTGCCTGCCGGCCCGGCCGCCCCGGGACTCCAGCTCCGGGGCCCACCGTCCCCGGCGGGGGATCGAGTGACCGGGCCGCGCAGGTCTGGTTACCGGCTCCGCTTACAGCCGCCGCCTCCAGCTGCCTCGGTGGCCCGTGGCCACCCAGCTGGCCTCCGGGGCTGTCTAGGAAATCGACGGAAAGGCCAGAGGGAGCCCCCGGGGCCCCCCTCGCACCCCGGGGCCCTCTCGGCTGCCAGTGAGCGAATCACCCTCTGCTCTTGACCCTCCCCGTGTCTTCGGCTCCCTGAGCCTCAGTTTCCCCATGGGCAAACTCAGCGTCATCTTGGGTTCTCGGGAGGAAATGAGCCGTGCGTAGTGGGTGCTTAAACAACCCCGTCAGCTGCTGTGCACCCTGGGGCTAAATCCTCTCCCTCTCTGGGCCTCCGTTTCCTCCTCAGCAAAAAGGGGATGAGGGCTTCGGCACCACAGGGGAACGGGGTGACGCCTGAACGAATGTCCCGCGAAGGCACCCTCCTGATGACGTGGCGGCGAGGCTGTTTCCATTGGCCCTTTCACGAGCATCTACGGGGGGGGCAATTATAGCCGGGCACTTCCCACCACCCAGAGCCTTGTGCTAAGCCTTGGGCACAGAGCCAGGCATACAGTAAGTGCCCAATCAATGCTGAGCGGCCCTTCCACGGAGCCCTCCCAGCGGCCCAGGAGGGAGGGGCTTTCGAAATAAAACCCGCCGAGACCCCGTGTCTCACCCACGCCCAGCCGGCGGGGCAGAGACCAGCACCGTTCACCCCCGTTTCGCAGAAGGGGAAACTGAGGCACAGAGCGGTGAAGCCATTTGACCAAGGCCACACAGGGGAGGGGGACTGGAACCCGGGCTGCAGGGCTGTTCCCTGCCTCTCGCACTTACTGGGAGCTCCGGGCCACCTACCTAGAAGGCTCAAGCGCCTTCTGGAATATTCTGTGGATGAGGCCAGCCCGCTCAGCGAGCCAGGGGGGCACCACCAGGAGGCAAGGCAGGACTTCAAGTGGGGGACACCACGGACAGGTCCCCAGGGCTCCCAGCCTGGGGGGGGCTCCCGGGTAATTAATTCTAATCACTGTTTGGAAATTGGGCCGCCAGGAGGCAAATCGGAAGCAGCAACTTGTCACCGCTCGGGGACCATTCAGAGGAAATTAAAGCGTCATTTATGCCCAGCGGGTAATTAGGGGGCCGGGAGGGGGGTCGCCTGAGGGGACTAGGGAACCCGGGCGGGGCTGGGGGCATCGGTCCCCACAGATTCCCAAGAGGGGGCTTCAGGGCAGATCTGGGGGCAGAGGGACCAATCTGGAAAAAACGCAAGAGAGAAGGTTCCGATCTTGGGGCCTAGTTTTGGGGGGACAGAGTGGACGAAGTTTCTGCTCTAGTGGGGGAACGACAAAGAAGCAGTGGCCCTGCCCTCGGGCTCTTCCGTGGGGGGACAGGAGATGGGGAGCCCTGCCCCTCCCACTTGGGGTGCCGGGAGCCCTCCCTTCATTCTCAAGGGCAGGGAGTTCCAGAGGAGGGAACCTGGGGACAGAGGGTGGGAGGGGGGCGGGCGGGCCGGGCCCAGGGCTGCCGGGAAAGGAAGATCTGGCGAATGAACTTGAAGAAGACAAAGGAGGGAAATCAGGTCCCCGAGGGGGGCAGGGAGGAAGGCGCTGGGGTCAGAGTGGACCACAAGTCCGGGTGAGTCAGGGCTCAGGAATGGCGGCGAGGCCGGCGGCGTGACGTCGCACTGGGGGCTGGGGCGTGAGAACCCTGTAACACTGGAGAAAACATTAGGGGCAGGGGCCCGGCCCTGATCCCCGAGGTGACCTTGGGAAATCGGCCCACCCCTTTTCTGCGCCTCATTTCTCCCCGAGGCCTGGGGCTCCGACCTGCAAAGGGCAACCACAGTCAGCAAGTTCCAACGACGGGGAAAGCACCCCACTTAAACCTGGTGGGGTAGGTGGGGGGAAGGGGGCTTTCTTCTCACTGGTTTACAGATGCGGAACCCGAGGCCCAGAGAGGGCAGGCGTGGGTCCAATGTTGCACAGCCAGGATATGGCGCCGGGGACGGATTTGAACCCGAGCCATCAGCCCCTCCCCACGATCCAACCCCCCTGCCAACAAAAGCTCGCCCAGACCTGCCGCCTGCCTGGCGAGCCCCCACCCTGGCTGGCCTGGGCCCCTGCAGTCACCCGCGGCCCTGCCGCAGGGCCTTTGCACGGCCCCGCCTGCGCCCGGAGCTCCGATCCTGGAGAACAGGCTTCTCTCCTCCCACCGCCAGGCCCTTCTCCTCTTTCCAGGCTCCGCTCAGGTGTCGCCTCCTCCGAGACGCCCCCCCCCCAGCGAAAGCAGCCCCGCCCTTCTCAGCCCCGCGCCCCAGTTGTATTGTCTTGGGGCGCTGATTCCACGCCATTTACCTTGCCCACTGCCTAGCCAGTGTCCCGGTCCCCACCCGGCCGGCGAGGGCGGGCCGGCGATGCCTCTGTCGTTGCCAGGTCCCCAACGCCTGGCTACAGCAAGGGCTCCTTAAATACCTGTGCCCCCAGCAAATGAGAGCAAAGCCGCCCCCCCAAATTCCGAAGGGCTGGCGGCCCCCCGTTTCTGCTTTTCAAAATTATCCCCATTTCTGGGAGAAGAACAAAACTCTGCCTCATGTGGGACCTGCATCCTTTTGTTTTAAATGTTGAACTGAGAAGAAGAGCGCTGCCACTTTACAGATGGGGAAACTGAGGCTCCGAGAGGACAGCATGAGGAAATGGATGACCTGCCTGGAGGGGCAGCCAAGGGCAATAATTCGGAGTGGCTGTCGCGGCTGCCCGGCATGGGGGGCTCTCTAACTCCTCGGCCCCCCGGGGAAGGGAAGGAGGTTCTTTTGTCGGAAAGCCTGTGGGCTCCCTGGTGAACTCCTACACTTCCCGCATGGCCCTAGCCGTATTGCCCCTCTTTGGCACATCTTCCCTAATCCGCCTAGCTTTTCCCCTGTCCCAGCTGCTCCCTCCACTCTAGCCCACATAACTCAGGGCGTCCGTGTGTCCCCTCCCGCTGCCTGGAGGCCCCTTGAGGTACCAGGGCTAAAGCCTCCCTCTGCGGGAGCAGCACCCAGCATGGGCCAGGGCCCCCCGGAGCTCCCTGGGAGTGTCTGTTGATTGACTAACAACCCTCGCTCCTCTTCTGGCCTCTGCAGGGAAGTTCTCCCCTAGGTCCGCCCTTGGAAGGCAGGCCAGGCCCGGGGCCAAAGTGCATGCTGGGAGATGTAGTCCTGGGTGGCCTGGCCCTCCCGCCGGTGGGGCCCCCCTGGCCCTGCCCAGAGCCACCCAAGGGGCGCCCTCAGCCTCCCAGCTGCCTCCTGGGCACCTGCCATTGCATCTGGTGTCCCCAGAGACGAGAGAAAATGACAGGGTTTGGGTCTTCCCCCGAGGCCTCCCACCGCTGGACTTCCCTGGGCCTCAGTTTCCCCGATCGCGGCTAACTGAGCCCAGAAAGCTTAGAGAGGGTCATGGGGGCCAAGAGGAAGGCACCCGGAGGCCTGTCGACAGCACAGCGGCTCAGGAAGAAACCGGCCCCGGCCAGGTCCCGGGCCGCCCCACGCCTCTTGCCTGCCTCCCAGCACGGGCGGCTCACCCCCTCTCGCAGCGGCCGACTTGGGGTCCCAAAGCCTGTCTCCCGGGAGCTGCCCTCGCTCGCGGCTGCTCAAGGTCCGACGCCTTGACGAATGTCCCTGCTCTAACGCCCTCTGTGGCTCCCCGTCGCCCTCGGGAGAAAGCCGGGCTCCTCGGCGGGGCGTTCAAGGACGCCTCCTCCCTCTTGGGCTTCCACTGCTCATTGCGGGGTCCTTTGAAATGGCTCAACCCCTCCCCAAGGGGGGGTCCCCCCAAAACACACCCTGCTGCGGATACCCTCACCATTCCCCCCACCCTCCTGACCCCTCTCCTCCCGGCAAAATCCTTCCCATACTTCCAGCCCGGCGCCCTCTCCTCCGGGCAGCCTTCCTGGCTTCACCCCAGCCTTGACCGCTGGGAGGATCTCCCCCCGCCCCCCTCAACCTCCGGGCCCCCAATATTGCTCAGGGAAAGACTGGGTCCACGAGGCAGGGCCACGCCCTCGAGTCGGCTGGAGATGCCCCCGTCCCAGGAGGCGGGTGGCCACTGGCGCGCGTCCTCCGTCCCCCGGGGACCCAGCTCCCCTGTCCCGTCGGCTGACGTCAGGGTCACCTTTGCGGGGACAGCTTGATTTCTGTCTCCCGGCGCAGGCCCCAGCCTCCCGCCTGCAGCCCCCGAGGTGGGCGCCCAGCCCTGCCAGCACCTTCTCAGCCCATTGCACGGAGGTGAGGCCCGGGGGGCCGGGCTGGGGAGGGGGCACGAGGCCCCCTCCAGGCCCCTCAGCTCCTCCACTTGGAGATGACTCGCCCCAGAGCAGCACGACAGGGTCCCCAAGGCGTGGAGCCCTGGGCACTGAGCTCTGGCAGGCGGCAGTACAGCGGTGTCACCTCTCTCTGCCATTGCTCGAGACCTGCAACCAGAGATTGCCGTCCAGAGAGGGCCAGGGACCTGCCCGAGGTCACACAGCTGTGCCCCTCCTCTCGGTGAATTTGGGGACCCCAAACCCCATTCCCCGCCAGCCCAGAATGGACCGAGGGTTCTGGGGTCACATTTGGCTAGGGGCTGGGATGCATTTGGGTGTCAGTGATGGGGTTCCCGGGGCTGGGGAGGACTGCCTCCCCTCCCCACCTGCTCTGCCCCCTGTCGGTGCCTCAGTTTCCCCTGGGAAGGGGACGGGCCAGGGCAGACACGCTGCAGTTTAACGAAACCGGAGTCTGTCCAGCACTGCCTCAAAGTCGGATGTCTCCCCCAGACAACTTCTCGGGGAGCGGATGGACCCCTCGAGGTGGGCCCTGGCTCTCCCCGCAGCCCTCGGCCAGCTTCCCACGGCCTGTTCTCTTCCGAAATAGATGTAAAATGACTGTCCCGATACCCCCCCAAACTCTGTCCCCTTGAGAAACCCTAAATTGCTACAGTATGTGGGAAAGGGGCTGGGGGTGTCAGCGAGGGGGGGACCCCAGACGGCCTGAACTTTGTTTCTGGAGAGGGCATCCGGACTCCCTGAGAAGTTAAGGGAACCCCGAAAAATTAGGGGGAAAAATGCATTTTTCTGCAAA
This sequence comes from Dasypus novemcinctus, assembly GCF_030445035.2. Classification (NCBI taxonomy): domain Eukaryota; kingdom Metazoa; phylum Chordata; class Mammalia; order Cingulata; family Dasypodidae; genus Dasypus; species Dasypus novemcinctus. The sequence continues at coordinate 81,603,011 of NC_080691.1, read as the reverse complement.
TGGGGCACAGGCCCAGTTCAGCCGCGGGGACAATCAGCTCCGTCCCCCCTAAACCCAAACCCAGACTTCCCAAGCCTGAGGGTCCCCTGGCTAACTCCAAGCCGCAGGTTCCACTCCAGTGGGAGGTTCAAAGTCGGCGACCTCAGGCGGCGGATGACAAAGACCTCAGGCAGCGACGGGCAAAATCAGGGGCGGAGGTCCCAGAGCGCCCGCCCCCCTCTCCCCATCAGCCCCCGGCTGTGCAAACTCCCACTTCCAACACCTACCCCCCCTCCGGGAGGCGCCCCAAACTCACAGGCGAAGAGGGGGGACCGGGGGTGCACGTGACCCTCGGCCCGGGGAGGGGACCAACGTGTGCCCCTGTCACCACCACCGCCACCCGGCGCGCTCGGGGAGAGGCTTTCTTTGTCCCTTTGTCAGCCCTTGGGGGGTGGGGGCCCGAACCCCCGGGGCCCCGCCGCAGCGAGGGACCCCGCACCGGCCGCCCCTCTCCCCTCCCCGCAGCCGCCAGGGCCCGGGACGCGATCGGGGCCCGGCGGGCGACCGCAGAAGGCACAGGGGCGCCCGGGGTGCGGGCGGCCGGAGCCCGGAGTGGGGCGAAGGGGCCTCCCCCGCGCCGGGACCACCCCATCCGCGCGGGCTCGCCCTCGCCCCAGTTCTCAGCGCCCCGCCTCCCCCCCAGGCCCCCAGGGCTCCGCCGGCAGGCCCCCTGCAGGCCCTGAACCCCCAAACTGGGCCCAAATCCAGCTCCCCAGCGGCGCAGCCGCAAGCCCCTACATTGTCCCTCAGGCGCTCCCCCCCCACCCGGACCAAATCTCCACCCGCTGCGGTGCCATTAGACAGCCCCGCTCGGGCTGCACACGCGGGCCCCCCAGCTGCCGGGCCCTGGCACCCCTATTATGAAACCTCAGCAGGCCGGAGCCCAGCCATACCTCCCCATACTGCGACCCACCCCCACAAAATCCCCCCCCAGCTGCCGTGCTGATCCATCAGCCCAGCGGTCCACAATGCGCGCCCCCCCCAAACATTCCCCACCTCCCAGGGCCGGGGCCCCCCGTTATTACGCCCGACCCCGGCAGCCCAGCTGACAATTGGGGCCCCCCCGGGCTGCGAGCCGACGGACCCCCTCCTCCAGCGCTCCCCCCCCAGCCCCCTCTCCCCGCCGCCCCGGGGCGCTTACCTCGGAGCCGCGGGCGCCGCGAGTGCGCGGGAGGGAGGCGCGAGGGCGGGAGGTGCGGGCTGGGGGGGGTGGGGGGCCGTGCGCGCACCTGTCCCGGCCGGGCCGGCTCAGCCGGGCATCCCGGGCCGCGGAGGGGGGGCTGGGGGCCTCGCTCTCCCCGCCCCCGGGCCCGCCGCGCTGGGGGAGGGGGCTCAGCCCCGGGCCCCCGCACGCTGGCGTCGGCTGCGGGGGGGACGCTGCGCGGCGGCCGGACCCGGGGCGCGTCGCGGCCGCATCTCCTCCGCCCGCCGCGGCCGCCGCTGCCACTCGCGGCTCCGCCACCTCCGCCCCCCCCCCAGCTCCGCGATCCACCCCCCCCCCAGCAAAGCCGGGCCGGAGCCGCGCAAAACCCGGGCCGGAGCGGCGGCGGCGCGGAGCGGAGGGCGGAGCCGGGTGGGCGGCCGGAGGCGCGAGGCGGGGGCGCGGGGAATGGGGGGGGCGCGCCCTGCTTTTCGCCCGCGGACGGGCCTCGTTGGACTCCCGCAACCCCAGCCCCGGCTCCCTCTGGCCACACCCGCAGCCTCCCCCCGCCAACCTCTATCCTCCATTAGACCCATAGGGGCCAGGGGCCCTCAGGGACCCCGCGGTCTAGGTGGACCCCTTCCTTTCCGAGTTCAATTCAATAAACAAGCACTACGTTGAACAACCCTCATGGGGAAACTGAGGCCCAGCAAGATATCGTTTACGGGTCACCCAGGTGGAGCCAGGATCTGAACCCCGGCAAGCTTGCTTCAGAGACCCAACTCTTTTAGCAGCCACGGTCCAGAGAAGGCTCTTTGGGGACCCGGTCCAGAAAAGGGGTTCCAGGGGGGCGGGGGCTTTGATCCTCTCTGAAGACCCCCCCTGTAACCTCACTGACCTTCAGATAGCAGGGTCCCCACTCTGTGCCCCCATGTCCCTGTTTGGCTGCCTGTCCCACAGCCCGGGATGGGGGATGTGACCCCGTGGGCCGCTTCCACCTCTCCAGTATACAGTGGGCGCTCAGTAAACACTTCACTGTTATCTACTTATCCAGAGACTTTTCCAGCACACCTATAGGGCGCTGAGTCCACCTCAGAGCAACCCCACGAGAGGGGAAACTGAGGCCCAGAGGCGCCACGGAGCTTGTCTGAGGTCACAGACCGAGGGAAAGAGTCATTTATTGGGCGCCTACTGTGTGTGCCTTATCCACCTCGTCCAGACAACTGGCTCCCAAAAGCCCCAGGGCCAAGGGCGTGGGCCACCTGCCCCGGTGACCACAAAACTCCGCGGGCAGCCAGCCCTTCCTGCTTGTGAGTGTGCCCAGGCCAGCTTTCCGGCTGCCCCAGAGTCCCAGGCAAATCAGCACCTGTCAGCGTGCAGGCCCCTGGAGGGGAAACTGAGGCCCGACAAGGGAGGGGGTCGGATCCCAGAGCCCCAGTTAGGCCCCAGCTCTGCTCCCTCTCCCCACCCCCTGGCACGCCCTCCCGGCCCCCACCCCGGGCCCGGGCCCCGACTCAGCTCTCCTGCAGCACATTTGTTCCTCGGGCATTTATGGAGCACCTACTGGGTGTACCCCCCCCCTGGGCTGAGCAGTGAACAAGACAAACCTGCCTTCAGCGTAGCCAGGGAGACGGGCCTTACCGGGGTCACCGGAAACTAGCTGGTGAGCCCGGTGGGAGTCGGGGAGGACTTCCCGGAGGAGGGGCCAGCCAGAGAGAGATTTGGTAAAGCACGTGGGGGCGGGGAGGGCCTTCTCTGCAGACAAAAGGCCTGCAAGCAGGCTCCGCGGCCACCCAGGCACCCGAGGCCATGAACGAGTATTTCGGGGTCTGGACCCGGGTCAAGGTCAGGCCGGGCTGCCCGGGGGCTCCCGACAGACAGTCGGAACCTTGACCTGGAGGCGGCAGGAAGTTCACGGCTCTGCCTGCGGGAGATTCCGGGAGGCCCAGGGAGGGGTCTGGCCTGGCCTGGGGTCCCCGCCGCCCGCAGCGGCCTCCCAGGGAAGCCCCGCCCCCTCCGGGCCTCAGTTTCCCCGGCCGGCGCGGCGCACACTCTCCAATCCCGCTCCGGGCCTCCGTTGCGGGTTTTGCGGGCGCCTGCGGCCACTGACACCTTCTTCCCAGGCGCGGCCCAGGCTGCGGCCCCGGGTCCGAGGGGGTCCGGGGGCTCCGGAGGGGGCCGGGCGGCCTGCGGGGCCCCCTGGGGAGGCGGTGAGGCCAGGCCCGCGGCCTGCGCCCCCCTCGCCTCGCCCGGCCGCTGTGTGACTCCCGCGCGTCGCTGGCCCTCTCTGGACCCTCCCGGGCCCCGCCCCTCCCCCGCGGGCTCCAGCCTCAGTTTCCTCGGCCAAGCGCGGGGCCTTCCTTTCGCCCAGGTTGGGGGGGGGGGGGGTCGCGCCCCTCTGGGACCAGGGAATCCCCCCGGGGGGGGGGCTCCGAAGGGGCAGCTCCGATTGGCTGAGGCCGCCAGTGACGTCAGGACCGCCCGGACGCCCCCTCCCCTAGAGGCACGTGCGGGCGGCCGCGGCCCGGGAGGGGCTCGGGGTCCCGGCGGATTCGGGGTGTCCCCCCCTCCCCAGCCCGGGCTGGCAGCTGGGCGGCGCAGACGCGATTCTCCTCGCACAGATTTCCCCCTCGGCCCCCGGCCCCCCCAGCTCGGCAGCTGCTCGCGGCGGCAGATGCGCGCGGCTAAATCCGCCCAGCTGGTCCCTCCGCGGAGCTAACCGCTCAGCCCGAGCGCTGGGGGGCTGGGGAGGAGAGGGAGCCCCGGGCGCGGCCCTGATGCCCCCCATCCCCGCCCTTGCACCCCGACCTCTTGGCAGGGTGGTTGGGGTCCCCTCCTGGCGCTCAAGTTCCCTCCCGGAGCGCCTGACAGCATGGGAGTGGGTAGCTGATGACCAGAGAGGTCATGGTCCAGAGAGGCATGGCTCTTCCCTGAGGACGCACAGCACTCCAGGAACCGTCCCAGGCTGTGCATACAGCCATAAGCGCACCCTGCTTTAGCACCTACTGTTTACTCCTAGACTGTCCCTACTATCTTTGCCCCATTTTCAGTGAGGGGAAACAGATCCCGAGAGGAGCCAGGGCTGCTGGAGCTGATCACCCAGGCAGGAAGGGGCCGAGGCGGGATTTGAACCCCAGGCTTCTCGCTGGCCCTTCCCAAGGGGTTCTCCTCAGCGGCCCCCCCCACACATACCTGGGCTGGCATGGAACCTCCTTGCTTCACCCTGGCCTGGGTGCCACCTTCTCATGTGGGAGCCGGGAGGATGGGGGCAGGGGCTTCCTGGAGGCGGTGTCTCCCCGGGGAGCCTTTGCCTGTGTGTGATTTTGTATGGAGGAGACCTGCCTCAGGGCCTTTGCACAGGCATTCCCTCTGCCCGGCCGCAGGGCGCATCTCCCCACACCTCCTGCAGCCTCGGCGCCCAGGTGCCCTCCGCCGGGCCCCCAGGCTCGCTCCTGCGCCCCATTTCGGCCTCTGACCTGCTTTGTGTTTCTGCATTTGGTTTTTCACAGCTGGACATCGGCATTTCTCTCCCCCGCGGGACACTTCTGTCCCCCTGTGGCACTCCCAGTGCCCGGGACAGCGGGATCAACATTTTGTTATCCAGAAATCTCAGGGGCAGGGGCAAGGGCGGGGGTTGGGGGCAGAAGGTGGCCAAGCGGGCGGCCCACATGCGCGTCCTGTCGTTGTGTGACCTTTCCCTGAGCCCCCTCCCCCCCAGAACCCACTCCCCTCCCCCTCCTCCCGCTCTCCCCCACACTCCCTCTGCTCCGCCACCCTCGGCCTCCGAGGCAAGCACAGGCAAGCACGGTCCTGCCTCAGGACCTTTGCACTGGCTGGCCCCTTCCCTCGGCCTGACGGTCTCCCAGAATTCTGAGTGGCTCCTTTCCCTCCCCCAACCCTCCCCCAACCCTCCCCCAACCTAAAACTCCTCCCAGTCTGTTGCTTTGATATACTTTTCACCATCGAGATTTCTTGATCTGTTTATTTTTTTTCAGAAATTTATTTTATTTCTTTATTTCTCTTCCCCCCTCATTGTTTGCACTCACTGTCTGCTCTCTGTGTCTGTTCGTTGTTGCTTGTCTTCCTTTTTGGAGGCACTGAGAACCGATCCCGGGACCGCCCTTGCGGGAGGGAGGCGCCCAATCGCTGGCGCCACCTCTGTTCCCTGCTTTGTTGTGACTCTCAGTATGTTTTCCTCCTTGTGTCTCTTGTTGCATCATCTTGTTGCGTCTGCTCGCCAGTGCAAGTCCATTGCGTCAGCTTGCTGTCTTGCTCATTTTCTTTAGGAGGCACCGGAAACCGAACCCGGGACCTCCCATGTGGTAGGCAGGCGCCCAGCTGCTTGAGCCGCATCCGCTTCCCTGTCCACGTACTTTTGTCTCTCTTCCGATTCTTCCCTGTCAGTTCTGGGAGGGCGGGGCCTTGGACTCCACCTGGAACAGGGCCTGGTAAACAGCAGGTGCTCAACAAATTCTTAATGAATGAATGAACGAATGGGCGGGAGCGCCTGAGAGGCCCAGTGGGGCAGGGGCGAGCCTGGGGTCAGGCCCCTGGTTGGAGCTGGAGGGAGGGCTGCTCAGTAAGATAATAACTCCAAGCACTTATTAAACACCTACTGTGTAGGCAGCTGAGCTCTGGGCACTTGGCACACACTGAGTAGCTCCTCCTCACACGGCCCGGTCGTAGCAGAGGCTGCCAGGGCTACAGGACTTAACCGTGGGCACTCAGTGCCGGCACGGGGATTCGAACCCGGGACACCCAGAGTCTCCCCGCACCCCGCTGGGCGCACTCTCAGCCAGCAGCCAGTGGGGAGTCGCTGGGGGCTCCCCAGCCTGAGACCTCCCCTCGTCCAGCCCCTCGGAGCCGGGGGTGTGGCTGAAATGGGAGCCCCCCACGGCCACCCAGGAAGCTGTGAACTAGAGGAACGGGCCGCGGACTTGTGAGTGGAAATGGGAGCAATTCCAGCTGCGGCCACCGGCTCCGAGGAGGGGACTCCCCCCGGCAGGGCTCCGGGGTGTCCTGGGCTGTCCCAGGCCCGGATGAGGCAAGTGGCCTCCTGCTCACGCGAAGGGAGCCAGGGACCTGTCAGCCCCCTGGGGTGTGGCCTTGGGAATGGATGGGAAACTGAGGCACAGAGGGGGTGGGAGGTAGAAGGCAGCCCGTTCTCCCTGTTCAAGCCCACTCTCCCCCGAGCTGCTCGCCCCAGCCTCGTGCGCCAGCTCCTTTCGGCCCCAGGGCCTTTGCGCTTGCTCTCCTGGCTGCCTGGAAAGCTGTCCCCTCACGCCTCTGGCCAGAGTCCCCTCCGACCATCCGTCCATCCCAGGCAGCTCTTTCCACTCCCCTGCTTGGCTACTCCTTTTTTTGAACCAGAGATTGAGGGGTGAGCTGCCCGTCGTCAGAAGCAAGCAAGCGGGCGGTGGAACGGACGCGCTGTCTGGGAGGCTCCGCAAACCTGGGTTCAAAGCCCGCCTCTCCCGGAGAGCACCCTTCCTTGGAACTTGCGAGAAGGAGCCACTGTCAACCGAGGGCGAAAACAAACGTCTTAGACGGAGGGTGTGCGGATGTGCGAATGACCTCAGCCGCGGCGGCTCAGTCATCGCCACCTGGGCCGGTGACACAGGTGACAATGACGTCGGCGCGTGCGGCCCTCGGCCAGCGCTGAGCTCACTCACACCCTGCCCGTCCCACCTGGAAAGAACCTCGCCGGGGAGGGAAGCTGAGCCCTGTAGCTTTGTCCCTCACCGGCCTATTTCTTCAGCTACCTTTATTGAGCACCTACTGTATGCCAGCACCTACTGGGCTGGGCTGGGGACACAGCGGTGACCAAGACAGAACTAGGTGGCCAGGCTAGAGCTCACAGACGAGGGCAGGAGAGTATTCGTTGATTTAAGGAGCACTTATTGGGCACCTCTTGTATGCCAGGACTTACTGCGCAGGGCTGGGGATGCCGCGGGGACCAAGACAGAGCTGGGTGGCCAAGAGGCAGCTCACAGACAACCACAAGAAAGGGATTCATTTATTTAACAAGCATTTATTGAGCGCCTACTGTGTACCCCGGGTTTAATCTCGTCATGGGGGACACAGCGGGAAATGAGAGAGATGAAAACCTCTGGCCTCAGGCGGGTGCTGTTCTAAGAGGGGCGATGGCAGGACACAACCTGCTGAGTGGAATCCGTCCGGGGCAGAGGATGTTAAATGCTCAGGAGGAAAGTTCAGCGAGGATGGAAGATGGGAGGGCAGGGGTGGGGAGGGGGATTGTAAACAGGTGGTCCCAGGAGGAGCGGAGGTCCCCAGGTGAGGGAGCAAAGCAGGCAGGTGAAGGGAAAGTGTTCCAGGCAGAGGGCACGGCTGTGCAAAGGCCCTGAGGCAGCCTGGCCTGGCATGCGGGCGGGCCAGTGAGGCTGGAGCAGAGGGAGCAAGGGGGACAGCGGGAGGAGGGGAGGGCCGGGAGGGGCAGGGCATGCGGGGCCCAGTGGGGCCACAGGGAGGACAGCCAGTGCTCAGAGGGCCAAGTGCTTCTCTGCCTCAGGGCCTTTGCACGTGCCTCCCTCTCATCCCAGCCCTGCCCTGGCATTGCCGTGGCTTCCTTTGACTCAGTTTCCCCTTCCAGAACATTCCGACTGTGGCATTGGGGTGCGGCCCCCACCTCAACCGCCCAGGGGGCTGCTGGGGATCCCTGTCTGCCCCCCCCAAACCTGGGTCTCCATTTCCCCAGATTTCTATCCCGCCTCCACCCTCTCCTCCTTCCTGCCTGCCCCACCCTGCTTCTTGCCCCCAGAATCCAGAGGCTCTGGCTCCTGGGCTGAGTGGGTGGTCTTGGGAGGAGAGGGGGAAGCGAGGAGGCTCCAGGTGGCCCCCGGCCTCATCCCCTTATGTGAGAGTCCCCAAGAGAGGGTCCCCAACAGCGCTGCCTGCTTCCCCGCTTTCTCATCTGGCAGGACAGTGAGGGAATGACCCCCGTGTGTGTGTCGGGGCGGGGGGGGGGGGGGGGGGCGGTCATTTCCATATAATCTCCATCTGTTAGCATATCGATTACCTGGCAAGTGGTTGGCAAAGGACAAGAGTCACTTTAATGACCCTTGAGAGCAGCCGCCTTCCCACGGGAGCACAAACCCCGCCCCATTTTACAGGTGGGAACGCAGGGGAGGAATGGCCAGTGCAAAGGCCCTGAGGCAGGCCCTGGCCAGGCTGGAGGAGCCCCGAGGAGGAGGAACGGAGGGACAAAACAAAAGGAGGGAGAAGGTGGGAGGAGGTGAGAGCCTGGGGGCGTCCGGGCTCGGGGCAGAGCTTGGCTTTCATTCCCAGGGCCCTGGGGAGCCATGGGAGGTTGTAGAGCGGGCCAGGGACCTGATCTGATTGACCGCAATGGGTCCCTCTGGCCGCCTTAGGGCAATAACGCCCCCAGGGCTAGAGGTAGAGAAGTAGGTGGGTGTCAGAGGCAAAGATGGCAGGACTGGGGGGGATGAGCGAGAAGGAAGCATCCTTCCCCCACCTTCCCCCGTCCCTTCTGGAAGCAGCTCGTACCGCCTCCTCCAGGAAGCCCTTCTGTACTGCCCTGGCCCTGCCTGCTTCCCAGGTCGGGCACAGGGCGGAAGGGCCGTGTGTTCTCTAAGGAAGCCAGCTGCTTTGAGGCCCGAAGGTCTCGATGGACCCTAAACCCAGGGACAGGCCGGCGTTCCCCTCTGCAAGGGGACAGAGGGAGGCGGGTGGTGGCAGAAGAGGTGACTCATGGGGGGGGGCGGGGAACTGGGCTGCTGGGGGCTGCCCCCCTCCGCTGCCCTCCAGGAGGGGCTCCCAGGGTTGGGGGGCTCCGGCCCGGGCTCTGAGGTGGGAGTCCCTCCCGGAAGGAGCTGGGGGGGGAGGCGGCAGGTTGGGGCGCGTCTCCCGCTCCCCCCGCGGCTGTATTTATAGCCTCGCTTTGAAGTCCCGGCGCCGCTGACCTGATTCTCCCTGCCTGGAGGAAGGCGCTTCTCGGGGCGCCTCTCTGAGCCGGGCTGGGGGCTGGGGCCGGAGCCAGGGGTGCAGGTGCCCGGGGGCGGCGCGGGGGGGGGGGCCGGCCTCAGTGTCCCCCGGGGCCGAAAGGGGATGTCGGTTCTCTGGGAAAGCTGACAACCCTTGATTCTCCCCCAAACAGAGAGTCCCCGGGACTTATTAGCTCATTTCTCAGGGAACAGGTAAAATGGCCAAGCCGGTCCCAAGACTGGTATTTTGGGGGAGTTTCTTTCTTTTTTTTTAAGGATGGTGGAATAAGATTAGGTTAGCGAGAAACTAGTGTATGACCTACATGGCTGCAAAACCAGCGCGGGGTGAGCGAGCCCGGAAAATCTCCACGTTGATTGGGGAGGGTCTGGGCCCCCGTCGCGGAGGGAGTGGCAAAGGCAGATACAGGGCTTTTCTCCTAGAGCCGCGCTGCCCTCTGGAAGTTTCTAGAATGATGGAAATCTGTGCTGATGGGGGACTCCCTGGCCCAGGGGCTATGGGGCCCCTACACGGTGGCTAGAGCCACAGACGAAGGCAGCTTTCCACTTTCCCCTCAGGACAGCCGATTGGCATTTCCATAGTGGGGTGTGGGGGCTGGTGGCGATGGGACGGGGCGCACGAGAAAGTGCGTTTTTAACCCCGTGGCTGTCCCGCTAAATGGCTTTTGTAACTTTGGGCAAATGGGGCCTCAGTTCCTAAGTCTGTCAAAAAAGCCCAAACCTATCTTAGCTCTTTCCCTAACCCCATTTGGTTTTGGGGAGAAACCATTTAGCCCCAGGCCCTCGGGAAGCCCTCAATATATGCCACCGGGTTATGGTCCCTGCACTCCGTGCCTCAGTTTCCACCTCTGCTACCCCAAGGTCCCTGACCATCAGGAACTAAATCGAGCTCCCGCGTTCACCGAGGCTGGGCCAGCCGTCCTTCTTCTTCTAGGCTGGAAGTTGACCAGAGAGGTTGGCTGACTTTCCCGAGGCCACACAGCCAGGCCAGAGCGAGGAGTCGCTGGCAGGGTCTTTCCAGCGAGGGCTGGGGGCAGCGCCAGGGCCCTCGGTGGGGTCGAGAGGCGCGGCGTCGGGCCTCTAAGGACCCGGCGCCCCGGCTCCAGGGTTAAGCCACCGGTGGCAGCTGAACTTCCGAAGACCTGGCCCTCCGAAATCCCTGGGAAGCAAGGCACCAGGTGTTCCGGAACAGGCGCCTGCTTCTGAGCGGCTGCACACGCGCGGAGGGGACAGCTGGCAGGGGACAGGTGGGCCGGAGGGCTGGGGGGGAGCCCAGGGCAAGAGGGGACCTTGGCCACCTCCAGACAGGGCCAGCGACCCTTGTCTTTCAAGTCCCTCCTCCGGGACCTCGAGTTCCCCATTCGGTGCTCGGCCAGCGTTTACTGAGCACCTGCTGCGAGCCAGGCGCCAGATGTGGAAACTGAGGCTCAGCACGGGAAATTCGCCTGTTCCGGTCACGCGGTGACTATAGATTAGGGGACAAAGCCGGGACTGCCAGCCGGGGGTGCTTTCTCTGCCCAGAACGCCCCTTCTCACCCCTGACTAATTCCTACTCCGGCCTTAGCCCTCAGCTTAGAGGACACCTCCTCCGGGAAGCCTGCCCCGACTCCCACAGCAACCCGGATGCCCGCGTCGCCCCCCTGTCTGTCTTCTCCACTGGATTTGTGAGCCCAGGAGGGCAGCAGGGTGGGGTCCTGCCCGGATTTGGGGGACATTCAATGATTGTTGAATAAAAATGAGCACTCCATGGATGGCCGTGGTCAGAATCTCTGCCCCTGCCCCACTTCCAAGTTGGGAAACTGAGGCTGGCGGCTGGGAGGCGCGGGTCTCCCAGTCGACGCCGGGGTTTGAAGGGGTGGGTGGACTGGGGAGAGGGTCTCTGGCAGGACTTCCCCTCTCAGCTGTCCGCAGACCCTGGCAGGAGGGACCTGGAAAGTTCCGCTGAGCCTGTCATAAAATGAGAGGCTGCTGTGACAGGAAGAGCCACTGAGTCACGCTTCCATTCCGGCTGTCCTGGGGAGGGAGGCAGAGCCTGCTGAGAGAGGAGGGGGCTGAGCGGAAGAGGGCGCTCCGAGAAAGAGGGGCTCTGGGGGGAGTTGGCGGGGCGGGGGGGGGCCGCGGGAGGGGGGTGCTGGGAGGGGGACGTCGGGGGCGGGGGGGTTCGCAGGCCGCTCTATTGGCCCCAGGACGCCAGGGTCAGGAGGTGGCTCGTGTCACCGGGGCTTCGTGTCCCTCCAGAGACCTGACCATGGCGTCCCCCGGTCTCGGGGTCACCGGGCCCCTCATCCCGGCCCCCCCCCCGTCAGCTGTGTCCATATTTAGAGCGCGTGCCCGCCGTTGTCACTTCACTTCCGAAAGGGATCGCGGCCTTGGCTTCTGTCTTCAGAAACCCCAGCACCTGTTCCGGCACGAGCCCGCCGCCTCGGGGCCGCTGCGGGGCAGGGGGGGGAGAGGCCGGGCCCCCTCCCCTCCCGCCCCGAGCTCCCGCCTCCCGCCCCAGCCCCGCCCACCCTAGCCACGCCCCTCCCATCCCCGATCCCTCTTCCCTCTCTAGCCCCGCCCCTAGCCCCGCCCACCCTAGCCACGCCCTCCCACCCCCATCCCTCTTCCCTCTCTAGCCCCGCCCCTCTCTAGCCCGCCCCTAGCCCCGCCCACCCTAGCCACGCCCCCATCCCCGAGCCGTCTTCCCTCTCTGGCCCCGCCCCTCTCTGGCCCGCCCCGCCCCCTGGGCTCCTCCTCCCTCTCTAGCTCCGCCCCTCGGATTTCCTCCTCCCTTTCTAGTCCCGCCCCCTCCCCAGTCCTCATCTTCCACCCCTCCTCCCTCTCTAGCCCCGCCCCCGGCCCCTCCTATCTGAGTCCCCCCTCCCATCTGAGTCCCCGCCTCCCTCTCTAGTCCCCTCCCAGGCCCCGTCCCCTCCCTGCGTTCCCTCCTCCCTGTCTGAGACACCCCCGCCCCCTCCTCGTCTCTGAATTTCTCCCCCCTGTCGAGCCTCCCCTCCCCTCTCCGAGCCCCTGCCCCTCTCTGAGCGCTCGCCCCCCTCTTTGAACCCCTTCCGAGCCCCCCTGTGAGCCCAGGCCCCTCTCCCTGCCTGCCGCCTCTTTCCCAGGCCCCCCAAGACCCCGAGCCCGCCGCGCCCCCCTCTTCTCCCGGCCTGTCCATTGTCCTGGATCCGGGGTCCCGGGGCCTGGGCGGGCGGGGGTCTGCGCGCAGCGCGGGGGGGCCGCCTGCTGCCCACCGGTCTCTGGGCAACGCTGGCAAACGCCGAATGATGCCCAGCCCACCCGCGAGCCTGGACAGAGGGGCCGCAGAGCTGTTCCCTGGGCGGGGGCAGAGGGCACCAGGTGACGGGAGAGGCTGGGGGTGGCCGCTGGGGGAGGGGACCCCGGGCAGGGGGTGCCCGGGCGCATCTCCCTCCCCACGCGCGGGTGATCAGTGGACAGCAGCCGCCGGCAGCCCTTCGCCTGCCGAACCCCAATAATGGCCCAAACCCCGGCCCCCTCCCTTCCTCTTCCAACCCCACAGCTCGGCCAGGCCCCACACGCCGAGCCCGATGTCTTCCTCCCAAACCACCACACAGATGGGGAAACTGAGGCCCAGGCAGCATCCGGTGACGGCAGCTCAAGAGACCCGGCTCTGGGGTGCGGCGCTCAGCTCTGCCGTGTCCTCCCTGCAAGACCCCTGGGAAGTGTCTGAGCTTCTCCGAGCCTCAGTTTCCTCCCTCTGTGCAATGGGTGAACGGCGGTAGTTGCCTCTGGGATTATCTGTGGCTCCCACGGGCCCCTGGGGGGGGGGCTGCGCTCGGCCGGGGATGGCGCTCTAGACCTTGAGAGTCGAGGGTTCAAATTGGTCTCTGCCACTTACCAGCCGGTGTGACGTTGGCCAGGCACAGCCCTGCCCCATGCCTCAGTTTCCCCATCCATAAAACGGGGCCTGGGGCAGCATCTACTTCCTCGTGCCGATTGCCGTGAGCAGGCAGGGGTTAACACACTTGGTGGCCCAGCAACGTGAGCTCTGACTTTTTTTTTCCTTGTGAGTTCGTGCTCTTTACGAGGCTCAGGGAGCCTGCGGGTGTCTGGGGGTGGGGGTCCCCGGGCCCTCCGCCTGGGAGTCAGGCAGGGAAGGTGTGAGACGGTTTCCGGAGGAAGTCGCCTGGAAAGCGGACCCCTGCTCCGCCCTCCTCTGCCAGGTCTGCGTGGCCCACCCAGAGGCCTCTGGTGGTGGGAGACCACCCCCCAATTCTGTCCCCTTCAGCAAAAGTCCCGCCCACGACTCCCCCAGGCCAAGGGCGCAGACAATCTGCTCTGCACCCCACGTGTGCGCCAGGCGGGTGCCCCAGCCGGGGCGGCCAGCCCAGCGACCCCCACCCTCTCCCAAGGACGGGGGGCTCAGCTGCCCCTCCACCTGCCCCGTCACTCACCAAGGTGGATGCCGCCACCAGCTGCCTCCTCGCCAGGGTTCTCTGAGCCCGGTGAGCCGGGCGGGAGGGGACCGAGGGGCGTCAGCCTGCCAGGCGCCCCACAGCCACCCCCGCCTCGCGGCCCTGGGGCTACCACACAGGAGTAAGAGCCCCACTGGGCGCTCACGGGCAAGCCCTGCGTACGAGGCCCTGTGCTGAGCACCTGACGGTACGGTTGCGTTTCCGCCCCCCAGCAGCTCCCCAAGGAGGCGGGAGTTATCATGATCTCCGTTTTGCAGATGGGGAAACTGAGGCTCAGAGAGGTCCAGCGACTTGCCCAAGTTCACACCGCAGAAGAGTGTCAGAGCCGGGATGTGAGTGACAGGCTGTGTGTGCTGCCTCGACCTGGCCAGTCACAACAGATGAACAGCTAAGCATGGCCGAGGGCTGTGCGAGTTGGGACGTCTGTCCTGCAGTTGTCCCCAGCGTGCCCAGGAGGAGGGGAGGCACAGAGATGAGGAGGGCCTGGCTCCAGGTCACACAGCAGGTGGGAGGAGGACTGAGGATTGGTGCAGGGGTCAGCCTGCCTCTGGGTGAGTGAATGTGTGAGGAAGGGACAGAGTGAGGGTGGATGTGTGTATGGGTGGATGGGTGGGTGGGTGGGTGGATGGGGGAGTGGGGGAATGGAAGGATAGGTGGATGGGTGGATGGATGATGGATGGGTGGATGGATGGATGGGGAGTGGGGGAATGGAAGCCTGGGTGGATGGGTGGATGGATGGACGGATGGGTCTTTGAATGTATGAATGAGTGAATGGGAGGATGGATAGGTGGATGGATGGATGGAAAGACGGATGTGTGGGAGGAGAGATGGGTGGAAAGAAGGAAAGAAGGGAGGGAGGGAGGAGGGAGGGCAGCTGGGTGGAGGGAGGGTTTCCTTTCCAGTCCCTGCAGGAAGCTGTGAGCTCACAACGGCAGGTGCGGCGGCACGGGGAATGACAGCGAGCGCTAGGCCACCTGCAGTGAGATTGAGAAGGCTTCTGGAGTCTCCTCCAGGGCAGGGTCCAAAAGAGCACCCGGTCACTCGCTGGCTGGTTCAGCGCACACATTGAGCACCTGCTGTAACCTTGACAAGGGGAATTTCCCTGGTGCGGGGGCCTGAGAGCCCCAGCAGGCTCAAGAGGGAACGGAGCAGGGGGAGTGAAGACGCGAGTGGAGATGAGCCTCAGAGTTTTGCCAGAAGTGGTAGCAGGGAGGGAGGGCGCAAAGCGTGCCAGGGCCAGGGTGCTCGCCCCCTGGGGTCTAGCCTCGGCCTCTCCGCGGGGAGGCTGTGGGTTTGAGCTGAAGCCCGGGAGGGTGCAGTGGACTTGTTTCCTGCTGAGGCTTCTCCGGGGACGATGGGAAGATGGGAAGAGGACGACAGCCCAGATAAAGGCTGCCAGTTTGCAGGTTACAGTGATGTCTGGGAGGGCCTGCGTGAGCCAACGTGCATTTATTGAGCACCTATTGTGTGCCAAGCCTGTTCAGGGCTCTGGGTGTTCAGGGGTGACTGTGAAGGACGTTAGGGCCAGAAGCTTCCAGAGATACATGTGGCTATGGCCAAGGGGGTTCTAGGGACGTGTTGGGGGGAATCTGGGAGCAGAAAAACCACCCTAAGGAAGTGATGTTGGGGAAGACACAGCAGGAGCAAAGGCCCTGGGGCCAGTGGAGCAGGGAACATTCCCGGAACCATATGGCCCTAATCAAGCCCCTTTTCTTCCTGTTTCAGTCTTTTTTTTTGTTTTACCTCATCTGTGAAATGGGAATAATTCCAGATCCTACCACTGAAGGCTGTGTGTGTGTGTGGATTCTGTGTGTGTATGTGTTTGTCCACATCCTCCACCACTCTCCAACACTTACTTTTTTTTTTAAGATTTGTTTTTTTATTTCTCTCCCCTCGTTGTTTGTGCTCGCTGTCTGCTCTCCGTGTCTGCTCGTCTTCTTTTTAGGAGGCGCTGGGAACCAAACCTGGGATCTTCCAGGTAGGAGGGAGGTGCCCAATCACTTGAGCCACCTCCCCTCCCTGCCTGTTGTGTCTCTCATTGTGTTTCCTCGTTGTGTCTCCTCATTGCATAATCTCGTGGCATCATCCTGTTGTGTCATCTCGTTGCATCAGCTTGCTGAGCCAGCCCATCACATCAGCTCGCTGTCTTGCTCTTCTTCTTTAGGAGGCACCAGGAACTGAACCGGGGACCTCCCATGTGGGAAGCCAACTGCTCGAGCCACAGCCGCTTCCCCACCTACTTACTTTTTACGCTCACCTTCTCTGTTCCCAGTTGAAGAGCAGCCTGACAAGGGCAGGAATTTTCACCGGTCTCGTTCGCTGCTTCCTCAGCCAGGCCTGGCACACAGCGGGCGCTCAATTGATACCTATGGAATGAATAACTAATAAGCCTGAAGTGACACTGAAGATGGGCCAGGCCCTGCGCTGAGCGTTCTGTAAATGTGAACGTGCTCAGCTCTTGTGGAAGCCCGAGAGGGAGGCACAACGGCGCTGCCCTCCACGGGCAGGGTGGCGGCAGGGGGCATCCACCCACCGGGCCTCGCCGCCCCTTGGTCGGTGGGGTGTGGGTTTGTCGGCGCGTGTCCCCGTGTCCGTGTCTCGGTTCTCCAGTGTCAGGTATGGGTGCCGCGTTGGTCCAGGGCCCCCAAGCCTGCAGGTCAGCGGGTGGCCAGCTCTGACAGCCGGAGGGGGGCGGGCGGGTGGACGGCGGACGCTCCCCTGGCGGAGGCAGGTGCTCCAGGCTCCGGGCCTTGCTCTCAGCCCCGGGGCGGGCTGCCCTCCCCCTGCCGCGGCCTGGACCCCGCCCAGCCGCCGGCCTCGGGAACCTGAGTCCCCCCGGGGACGGCCATCGATTAGCGCTGGCAGCGCCGCCTAAGTAAAAGCCCTAATGAAAAGGCTGTGAGAGCGGCCGTGGGCGGCCGGGTGGGCACTGGGGAGAGCGGGCCCGGGACTGAGGCTGCGGGGGGAGCCCTGGGGCCCCCCTGCCCACCCCCTGCAAAGCCGGCGAGTCCCTGAATGCGCCGATATTCTGCTGATGACAGTGAGGCCAGAACTGTTTACATACCCCAGGAGCGCAGGCTTCGGCGTATGCAGGCCACAGATATTTACTGAGCACCTGCTGTGTGCCCGGCCCTGGGCTGGGTGCGGGGACGAGACGGCCGGACCTGTGCCCAGGTCACCAGGGTGGCCAGGCCCCTGACGGAGGACACGCAGGCAGCCGTGAGGACCCGGAGGAGGCATCACGGCGGGCTTTCTGGAGGAGGTGACCTATTAGACGCTCTCTGGAGGACGAATGGAAATGATTCATGAAGGCTGGGAGGGGGCGGGGCGCTCATGGAAGGGTTAAGAGTCATCCCATGAGTTCCCGCTTGGTTTGACAGAATAACGGCCATCAGAGATGGCCACGTCCTCACATGACTTTACACGGACAAGGGGAACGAAAGCGGCAGAGGAGAGGCAGGCTGCCGTTCAGCTGGCGTCAAGATAAAGAGGTTATTTGGGGGAAGTGGATGTGGCCCAGGCGACAGGTCTCCCGCCTACCACATGGGAGGTCACTGGTTCAGATCCCAGGGCCTCTAAAGAAGATAGCGAGCAGGCGCGACAGGCAGGAGCAGCAAGTGGTTGCAACAAGAGACACAAGAAGGAAAAGCGTAATGAAAGATACAACAAAGCAGGGAACAGAGGTCCCCTGATGCCTCCTAAAGAAGACAGCAAGCTGATGTGACGGGCCGGTGCCGCGAGCCGACACAACGAGAGACACGGGGAGGAAAACTATAATGAACGATGCAACAAAAGCAGGGAGCAGGGATGGCTCAAGCGATTAGGCACCTCCCTCCCACATTGGAGGTCCCAGGTTCAGTTCCCGGTGCCTCCCAAACAACAAGGAGGTGGGGAGAAGTGAAGATAATAAATAAATAAAGGATCACTAGAATTGACAAAACTTAAGAAGAGGTTATTTGGGGATTATCTGGGAGGGCTCAGTGTAATCATGCAAGTCCTTGGAGGGGGAACGGAGGACGCAAAGAGGAGGCTGGAGTGGCGGGATGTGAGCTCGACAGGCTCCCGCTGGCTTTGACGATGGAGGAGGGGGCCACGAGCCCAGGAATGTGGGCGTCTCCAGACGCCGGGAAAGGCCAGGAAACGTTTTTTTTCCTCCTGGGACCCTCCAGAAGGAATCAGCTCTGAAGGCACCTTGATCTTAGCCCCATGGAATGGAGCCAGGTCAGACTTCTGACCTCCAGAATGTGAGATAATACATGTGGAGGGTTTTCTAAAAAAAAATTTAAATTGTGGCAACATGCACACAGCCTCCGATGTCCCGTTTCAACCGCTTTCAAGTATCCAATTCGGGGCTGGGGATGACACGCGCCCATCTCCGCACTCCGTTACCAAAACTGTCCCATCGTCCCGAATATAAACTCTGAGTCCAGGAGACGCTCGCGCCCCGCCTCTCCTCTCCCGCCCCTGCCAGTCTGTGTTGTTTCAAGGCGCTAAGATGATGACAGCAGTTGGGAAACGGATACATAAACCTCCCAAAACGTAGTGGCTTAAGGTGGACCATACGAAGCGCTCAGAAGAAGCACATTCACGGAGACCGAAAGCAGAAAAGGGCCGGCAGAAGGCGAGAGGGGGGAGCCCTGGCTTTAAAAAACTAGGCACAGAGTCTCTGTTTGGGAGGAGGAGAATGTTCTGGAAATCGACTGTCGTGGAAGTTAACGCAACATCGTCGACGTACTCGACGTCACGGAATTGTCTGCTTCGAAACAGTGGAAGTGATTTTTATGTTACGCGCATTTTACCGCAATGGAAAACACGCACCCAAGAGAGCCCCCGCCCGTGTTGATTTCGCTCCCGCATCTGCGATCTAGGACAGCGGCCTCTGCTCCACGCGTGTCAGCTGGGAGGCGCGACAGGCTGGAGCAGGGTCAACCTGGCTGGGACCTCGGCCGGCGCTGGGGCGGAACCACCAGTGGCCTGACCCGCTGTCCCGCGTGGCGGCTGGATTTCAAGGGGGAGCGCTCCGAGAGAGCTCCGGGCGGTGACAGCGTGTCGCTTTTTGTGGCCCGCATCGTTTCGGTCACGTTCTTTCCTTGGAGGTAGTGGCAACGTCTTCCCCGGGTCCAAGGGAGGGGCGTCTTTGCTGGCACAGTGACTCTGGGCAGGTTGTTTTGCCCCTGGACCTCAGTTTCCTCATCCGTAGTATGGGTATTTAGGAGCCCGTCGGCTGCTGCGACGATGAAATGCGGTGACACTTGCTCTCTGCCTGGCCCCAAGGAAGTTTCTGAGAAGCGAACGTGCGATACTCCTGTTGTTTTCAGGTGAGAAGATTTCTCCAGTACTGGACAAGAACCAGCTTCTGCAGGTGCCACAAGGGACCTCCTCGTTGTTCCTCAAACACACCAGACCCTGCCTCGGGACTTTTGCACGGGCCGTGCTCCTGCCTGGCGCTCTCTACCCCCAGATGGCTCATTTTTTCACCTCCCCCAGGTCTTGGATCAAATGTCACCTCCCCAGAGAGGCATCCTGGACACATGTAGATAAAATACGCCCCCTCCCCTCACACGCAGCCCACCTCTCTTTTCTCTCTCCCAGCTCGAGCCCCCTGGACAGCACTAGCCTGGGTTTTGCTCCTAGTCACCCCCCACCCCATAATTTTCTTCTCCGTATTATTATTATTGTTATTATTTTGAGGTAAGGGGCTGAGGATTGAACCCGGGACCTCGTATGTGGGAAGCCGGCGCTCAAACACTGAGCTGCATCAGCTCCCCTAAGTTGTTTTTTTTTTTCCATTTGTTTTGCTTATTGTTTGGTTTTCTGTTTTTAGAAGGCACCAGGAACCGAACGTGGAACCTCCTGTGAGGGAGGCGGGTGCTCAACTGCTTGAGCCACATCTGCTCCCCTCCACATCATTTTTTTTATTTGCCCCCCACCTTGCAGCTTGCTTGCTGCCTGCTCTCTGTGTCTGTTCGCTGTGTGCTCTTCTGTGTTTTTACTTGTCTCCTTTTTTTTGTTGCGTCACCTTGCTGAGTCGGCTCTCTGCGGCATCTGTGGGCCGGGTAGTGCACTACAGCATCTGTGGCCCAGGCAGTGCTCTGCGGCGTTTGCAGGCTGGGTGGCACTCTGCAGTGTGTGGGCGAGCCTGCCTTCACAAGGAGGCCCCGGGACGTGAACCCAGGGCCTCTCATACGGTAGACCGGAGCCCAGCTGATTGACCCACAGCCGCTTCCCCCTCCATATTATTTTTAAGAAAATTTCAGAACTCTATAATTTGCCCATAAATATTGCAGTTGTGTCTCTGAAAGATAAGAACTCAGGCTAACAATTTTAGCAGTAATTCCCTGTTACCATCAAATATCCCATTGGTGTTTAAAATTCCAACTACATCATACTTGCCATCTTTGTTTCACAGTCTGTTTGAATCAGAATCCAAATAAAGTCCACATCTGTGATTAGTTGATATGTCTTTACTTCTTCTTTACAGATTCCCCACCCATTTATTTCTCTATATTTGTTTTCTTCTTTTCTTGCAATTTATTTGTTAAAGATGTATCACTTTCTTTTAGGTATATGTATTCAAAAGAGAACAGAGATGGCTTTTGTCTGTTTGTTGTTTCTATACATTGAACCTGAGAGTCTATGTCTGTTAAGTGGTGAGTCTGATTCATTTATATTTATTGTGTTTACTGACATATAGATTTTTCTACCACCTCCTTTTACTGTGTTTTCTCACAGTTTTTCTGTTGCTCCTTTTTTTTTTTTAATCTCATCTCCTACCTTCTGCTGAATTTGCCCGATTTTCTTTATTCCCTCTACTGGTTTGGAAATACTCAATCTATTTCCGTCCTTTACGTCGTCACCCTTACATCCTTAGCGTGCATACTTAATTTATCATAGTTGAAAGTGAATGGACATCTCTTGGCTCCTTGCAACAAGATGAGGATTTAAGAAATGGTCGTGCTGGACGCCCCCTGCTCCCACCCTGCGTGTCACACGTGTCTGTTTTGAGTCCCACTTTGCACATCCAAGGAGGCCGACGAGGACAGGGGATAAGCCGCGCAGGTCGCGAAGCCTTCCAGAGGCCTCCACCTCTATCTGGCCTCAGGCTGGTCCTTCGGGGCCTCAATTTCCCCCACTCTCTCTCTTCTTCCCACCGCTCAGGAGGCACTGGCGGAAGACCCTGCTGGCCATGGGTTGTGCGGGACAGAAATGGGGAGGGGGAGCTCCACCGCTCGGGCTGCCCACAAAACGAGCTCACGGGAGGACGCAATGCGGAACGTCATTATTTACTTGACTGAACGAAATAATCTCGGCAATTGCTCATCAGGGCCTGATAATTCGATTGGATTTCATGCGCAATTAGGCACGGGGAACTGAGGAGACAGCCTTGGGGGGGGGGCTCAGGATGGAAGCTCAAGGGGAGGGGGCCAGTCCCAGGGGAGCGTCCGAGGGAGGCGGGGGTCTCCCAGAGCCAGCGGGTCTTGCCTGGGCCGGAGACCCCCGGGTCAGATTCATTTAGGAGGTGATTTATATTTGGAGAAGTGTTTTGTGTTTTTTTTTCTCCTTCAATAACATAAAGTCGGGAAAATAATGTCACGGAAAGGCCACCCTCCACGGACGCGGTTCAACTTTTGTCGCTTTTGCTCGAGGCGCTCGTTTTTCTTCTTACTTGAGAGCTTTGGGGTGATCGATTGAAAATACAAGGCAGGGGGCTCCTGCCTCCTCTGCTAACGGCCCTTGGGGGCTCACCACGGCCTCCCAGTGGCCCACGAGGGCCGTGCACAGCCTGCCCCGCCCCTCCTGCCCCTCCCCTTACCCCCTGGAGCCCTGGGCTCCAGCCGCACAGCCTCCTCGCTGCCCTGCAGGAGCTGCCTCAGGGCCTTTGCACAGACTGTTCTCTCTGAATGCTTTGTCCCCAGACATCCCCCTGCCTGGCTCTTTCCCCTGTCACCTCCTTAGAAAGCCCCTTATCCTGATCCTTCGGTCAGTGTCCAGCTGTGTCCAGTTCCATCTCATCACAGCCTGGCGGTCCCCCAATCGCCAAACCCAGGCTGAGGCCTCTCTGCACCCCAAGCATTTTGGGGTCGCTGGCATGGGAAGGCTTTCCTTGCCTCATCTCCAGCCTATCTGCGCCCACCCCACGCCCTCAGCACCCACTCCGTTTGAGCCAGAAGGACGACCTGGCCTTCTCGAAATGCCCCGCGCTTTCTTGCGCTTCCAAGCCTCTGCACATTCTGTTCCCTCTGCCGGGGATGCTGCTCCCCGCGAGACGCTGCTTTCCAGCGATCGATCGCCCTTTAACGCCCCAGCCCTACGCAGGGCAGCCTCATTCCCCCCAAACCAGAGGCCGCTCTGCCCCGCCCCAACTCCAGCTTCCATCTGTCCCAGCCTGATCACAAAGGGTGGGGGCCCCAGCATCTGCCCCAACCCGCCCGCCCAGAAGAAAAGCAGACGGGGTGGGATTTGCAGGCTCCCCCTGCGTCTCCTTCTCCCCACGTGCTGGGGGCCCTAAGGAGAAGGGGCTCCCTCTCGGTCACCCGGCGCCTGGCCCCCAAGGTGGGGCAGGCTCTGCCTTCCAGGCCTGGGGCTGTGTGACCCGGGGAGGGGTGTGGCTCGGGGCGCTGAGCCTCAGTTTCTCCCTCCATACAGAGGCTACGACAGCGTCACGTCACTGCGCCGGCGATTCGTCGACCTGACGTAGGCAAGACGCTTAGAACCCAGACAAGGCCAAATCTCGGGGACCCCGTGGACATACATCCGCAGGGGACGTGGGCAGGCGCGGCTGGTTTCGGGCCGCCCATCCCGCTCGGCAAGGGCGGCTGGCGGGGTCGCGTGGGCCCGGGATGGGGGCAGTGGGAACCGCTTGGCCCAAGGGGGGAGTGGAAACTGGGGGCTGCGGGGGTCATCTCGGGATCGCCTGGCCAGGGGGGTGCAGCCGACGGGCCGGGGTCACGGCGCCGGACAGCCCCAGGTCGGGAGGTCGTGACCTTCAGGATTTTGCGTCCCTGCGCTGGAAGGCGCTTACCCCCGATCTGGGGGGGCTGGGGCCCCCAGAGCTGAGGACAAGACTCCGCAGGGGTCGAGGTTTCGTTTATGGGCCAGACCCTGGGCTGGGGACGCGGCAGGGACAGGCCGGTCGGCGGAGCCGCTCTGCGCTCTGCGTGCCCGGCGATGGGCGTTAGACTATCCCGCGATCCACGCGGGTGAGCGCGTGGAAGTCCGTGTGTCCCACCGAGAGTTTTCGAGCCCCTCCTGGGTGCCGGGTGTCAGGGGAGCCCGGCAGGGAGCAAAACGGGCAGGACTCGCTGCCCTCGTGGAGTTGACCTTCCAGTGGGGGAGACAGACGGCAAAAAGACAAATACACCAGGTCAAGTGCAGGGGGAGGGGCTTGCCGTAGAGGAGGGCGGGGGTCAGGGAGGGGCAGAGGCTCATCAGGGAGGCCTCTCTGAGGAGGGGGCATCTGCAGAATGGAGACCTGAAGGGGTGGGGGGGGAGCCGGGCAGACTTGGAGGGAAAAGAATCCCAGGTAGAGGGAATGGCCTGTGCAAAGGCCCTGAGGCAGGTGCAGGAACAGCAGGAGGCGCTTGTGGCTGGAGCAGAGGGAGCGAGGGGGAGAGCGGGAGGAGGGGGAGGGGAGGGAGGGGGCCCACAGGGACTCTGCAAGGCTCACGGGCCGCAGGGAGGGCTCTGGAGTTATGCTCAGGGCGACGGGGACCACGGAAGGCTCTTGAGCAGGTGAGCAATGGGATCGGATTACCAGCTCTAGTATTCCACAGGGAGCGGCCATGGGTCCAGTGGTTGAGCTCCCGCCTCCTACACGGGAGGTCTCCGGTTTGGTTTCTGATGCCTCCCGAAAAAAAATAAATAACCCAAAAACATCGTATTCCACTGTGTGGGATCCTAAGGCGATTTCCTGTGTGAAGTCCCAACTCCTGGGAAACTGGATGGCTCACAAGTGCCTGCTTTCTTGAAGGGCAAGACTTGGGGATACCCAAGGCAGGTAGACTTCCGGGGTGGTCCCCAAGGGCTCCCTGCCTTTTGGTATTCATGTCCCTGGGTGGTAATTCCCTCCCTTTGCGTGTGTTAGAGACCCATGGTTGATTTATAACCGATATTATACAATAAAATGGATGGCGTGGCACGTGGATGTTAAGGTTGTGACCTAACATTTGGCTGGCTCGTTTCTCCAGTTTCCCCCTCTCTCTCTGACTCATCTTACGCACTTTCCTTGGTGGAGAAAGCCACCTAGCGGGGAAACCGAGGCCAGCTTCCAACCAGCAGCCCAGGAGGAACTCAATGCTGCCACCGACCACATAAAATGACCTTGGAAGTGGAACTGGCCCCGATCCAGTCTTCAAGTGAGACCCCAACCTCAGCTGACACTTCCATGGCAGCCCGAGAAACCTTATAGCAAAGAGCCCCACTCAGCCGTGCCGGGACGCCTGGCCCACAAAACTGGGACAGTAAAGGTGAGTTATTGGAAGCCTCTAAGTTCTGAGAGGGGCTTATTTGTTACGCAGCACTCGCTGACTGAGGCAACGTCCACAACTTCTTCCTTCAACTCTGTTCCTAGGAGCGCTGGAGGACAGACCGCCTGGGGACAACCCAGGCCAAGGCTGAAAAGTGGTTTTTCTCTGGCTGGGGCACAGAGTGGGATGGAGAGAGTCATTTGGCTTTGTTCCCAGGGCAGCGGGAAGCCTTGGGACATTGGGGCAGGGTGGAACGGGGCTGAATCTGGTTGGCTACACTGACTGCGTGGAGATCCAGCTGTCGGGGGGCAAGGGGAGGAGGTGGGGGGCTGGGGTCAGGTGGGAGGGGCTGGGCCGTGCCCCGGGGCAGACGGGAGAGATGGAAAACTGGGCAAGCTGCACGTGGGTGGGAGGGCCCGGCGGGGGCCAGGAGAGCCCCTGCCGGCAGCGCCCTCTCTTTGATGCCCTCCCTGCCCCGCTGAGCGTGGCATCTTCCCCCTCCGCTACATCCCCCCATCTTCCCGCTGCCCCGCTCCCCCCGCTGCCCGTGATGGAGAGAATGGAATTATATTTTTATAACTTCTTGTTTTTCCCCCGAACCGAGTTCCATGTGTGCTGGTCTAAATTTAAAAAAGCGGATGGATGTGGGGCGATCGCGTTAACTCTCTCTCCCTCTGGGAAAAAAAAGAAACCTGCCTCGGCTCAGGTGCTGTTTCCCCCAGGGCGCCTGGGGGTGGGGCGGGGCTTGGCTGATGAGTGGCAGGGCCGGGGGCCGCCCGGGTCCTAGTTGCCTCCTCCCTGAAGCCTCCCCTGACCCCCCAGTCCAGGCCAGGGGCCTCCGCTGGGGTCCCCCAGGGTCCCAGGTGTCCCCTGTCTCAGGCTTGGCCACCTCCCCCGAGAGGCCCTCCCTGATTACTTTTGCTAAAAACAGCTACTTCCAGTTGCTTTCTGTGCCATCATCTTGTGTTTTCTTTACTGCATTTGTCACTGCCTGGCTAACAATAGCAATTCATTAAATACAACCACGGGAACTTAGTGCCTTCCTCCTCTGAAGGTCAAATCGTAGGGGCCTCACCGTCCCTTTTATTCTCCCCACGTAATTCATTCACCATTTGGTAAACATTTTTTTAAGTGGCTACTGCACTAGACCGTGTACTCAGGGGTTCCCAAACCTGGTTGCATATTAGAATCGCCTGGGGAGCTTTTAAGTCCTACTACCATCCCCCCATGCCCCCCGAGATTCCAAATTAATTGGTCTGGAGTTGGGGGCTGGGTACATCGTTCTAAGGTGGCAGAGCTGCTGAAGGTCTCCTAATTCTCCAGAAAGGCCTGGGGGTGCTCTCTCCCTTCCTCTCCTCCTCTTCAACTCCTCCAAAACGTTCTCTCTTTGTTGTGATCATTTATTTTTAATTGTGAGAAAAGTGAAAAAGAACAGAAAGCGCAAAGAAAAACACAGCAAACACCTATGTAGCCTCCACCCAGAATTCACAACGGGGAACCCTTGCCGTATTTCCTTCCGGTCTCTTCCTTTTCCTCTTCTTTTCTTTTAAGAAAGAAATAAAATATTAAAACTAAAGGTAAAGTCTCATTTGCCCTCGATTCACACATTTTTAGACTTTTATGTACGGACATGCCTTCACACATATGCCATAAACAGTAAATAATATTAGTTTGTGCATTAAGAATATAATTCATGTTTTCATAGGATATATATTATTCAGCAACTTTTTATCTTATTTATTTATTTTACCCCTCCCCCTTGTTGTTTGCACTCCCTGTCTGCTCTCTGTCTGTTCATTGAGTACTCATCTTCTTTTTTTAGGAGGCACCGGGAACCAAACCCAGGACCTCTCATGTGGGAGGCAGGCGCCCAATCACTTGCGCCACCTCCGCTCCCTCATTCAGCAACTTTTTTTTTTCCACTCCATATTTTCTGTTTGACTGTCCAAGTTCAAATCCAAGCTCTGGGACTTACAGGCTCTGTGCCGCTGGGCAAGGTCCTAGATCTCTCTGTGCCTGTTCCCAGATCTAGTGTATTGCTTATTCCAGTTTGAATGACAAGGTATTGTCATTGGTTGAGCTCAGCTGCTAAGTTTGACGACACCTTGTCCTCCAGCCCTGAATAAGCAGTATACGGGATTTGGAAACAGAGGTTCAGGGATCTAGAAATGGCTTAGCTGGGTGGTCCCGGGCTGGGCTCTCTCAAGCGGTGACAGTCAAGCTGTCAGCCAGGGCGCCCTCATTGGAAGGCTTGACCGGGGCTGGGGGAGCTGCCGCCAAGGCGGTTCCCAGCTCGCCGCCACGCGGCCTCTCCCTGGCGCTGCTTGAGTGTCCTTACAACATGGCAGCCGCTCAGCCTCGAGCAAGCAGGAGAGAGAGAGCACGGGGGAAGCTCAAGCTCCTCTTGGGACTAATCCCAGAAGTCAGGTGTCATCATTTCTGCCTTATTTTATTCATTAGAAACAAGTCACTAAGTCCAGCCCAGACTCAAGGGGGAGGGGAACTGGGCCTCTTGAAACGGCTGATGAGGAATTCACAGAAGTCTTTTAAAACCGCTACAGGGAAGCAGATGTGGCTCAAGCAACTGGGCTCCCGCCTGCCACATGGGAGGGCCGCGGTTCTGTTTCCCGTGCCTCCTAAAGAAGACAGCAAGCTGGTGCGATGGGCAGGTGCGGCAAGCTGACACAACAAGAGACACAAGAAGAATAAACACAATGAGAGACACAACAAAGCAGGGAGCAGAGGTGTCTGGTGCCTTCTAAAGAGGATGAGCAGGATGGCGAGCAGACGCAACAAGATGATGCAATAGGAGACACAAAGAAAACGAGAGACACAACAAAGCAGGGAACAGAGGCGGCTTAAGCAATTAGGTGCCTCCCTCCCACGTTGGAGGTCCCGGGTTCTGTTCCTGGTGCCTCCTAAAGAAACAAAGAAGATGAACAGACACAGCAAGTGAATAACAATGAGGGGGTGGGGGAGAGATAAAAAGAAAAATAGAAACTATACAGGGGAGTGGATGCAGCTCAAGGGGTGAGCGCCTTCTTCCCATGTACGAGGTCTCTGGTTCAATCCCCGGCACCTCCTAAAACAAAAACCAAAACAACGAAACGACTCCAGATGCCAACACTCTGTACATTTTAGAGCAATACCAGGTCTTCTGCTCCTAACCACCCCGAGTTAGGCCAAGGGCAGACGGCCCTCGCCCCGGCACCAGCCTCACCCCAGTTAGAAACTTCTAGAATACGTTGCAGGACTCGGCCGGGCGCCTTGCTTACGATGACGGCTTGATTATCGCAGCAGGGCTCCAGAGGAGGCCCAGGCCAGCAGGGAGACTCGCCAGGTGGAGCCCGGGGGGGGTCTTGGGCGCAAAGCCCCTGCTGTCCTTCCCCCGTGGAGCCAGGACGCGTCACCCTCGCAGCCGAGGTGACAACACCCAAGGGGTCCTGCCAAGCAGGGAAGCCACCCGAGCCGCGGCGGCCAGAACTTTTACTGGGGCTTCGTTGACGGAATGAATTGGATTCATGGATGGAATCACAGGCGTGACCCTGCAGCCCTGCCCTGCCCCGTCCCGGTCCCGGACTCAGGCTGACAACTCTCTAACCACGTGCCTGGCCCTTCCGGCCAGCTGCCTGCACCCCCAAACCACCCTCTACCTGACTAGTAACACTCACGGGCTTTCCACGGACGGGGGTCCACCCGCGGCACGTGGAGGCGCCCCTCACACGCCATTCTCACGGACACCTGAACTCTCTGCTTTTTTTAGGTCTCCTCTCCACCCGCGCCCACAGGATCTGCTGCGGCTTTCTTCTCCTCCAGAATCCTGAGTCCTGCCGTCCCCCCAGTACCCCCAGGCACCCCCACACACACCCCACACACCATCACGATCAACCGAGGGCGTGAAAGAACCAGCCACCTCTGGCTTCAGGCCATTTAGAAATCGCAGGCAACTCGGACCCTCGTACTTTCCCCCAAAACCTATCCCAGGAATTCCCCAGTCCCGCACATTGCCGCGGAAAGGTCAGAGTCAAGACTCTTTCGCAAGTGGCTGAAACAACCACTGCTGCCACCAGCTCCTCCGCCGCAAGAAGGAATTTACTGCCTAGAGTGAGTGACAAGAGCCGTCTGCGTGGGCTTCAGGTCTGGCTCGATCCAGGAGCTCAGACGTGGTCGTCAGGGGTTTTTCTCTTGCCATCTCTCCGCTCTGCTTTCCTCGGAGTTGGCTTCACTCCCAGGTGGGCTGCCCTTTCTTGGTGGTAAGGGCACTCCCCAGTATTCCCTGGCACACGGCCCCTGCCTCCACTTTCAAAGTCGGTGACGGCCAGCTGGGGCTTTCTCCAGCGGCCTCGCTCTGGGTCTCTGCCTCTGTATCAGTCAGCCAAAGGGGTGCTGATGCAAAGGACGAGAAATCTGCTGGCTTTTATAAAGGGTATTTATTTGGGGTAGGAGCTTATAGTCATCAGGCCATAAGGCATAAGTTACTTGCCTCACCCAAGTCTGTTGCCCCGTGTTGGGGCAAGACGGCTGCCGACGTCTGCCGGGGCTCAGCCTCCTCTTCCTCCTGAGTCTCCGCGGGCCCAACGCCTTCCCAGCTGAGCTGTGGGCTGGGACAGGGCTCCTCTCTCTCCCGGGGCTCGTTTCTCTCCCGGCTCAGCTGCTCTGCTCTCGTCACGAGGCCAGCTGCGAGCTGTCAGGTGAATAGCTCATCTCTCCGCCCGGGGCCACAGGCTCAAAGTCCTCTCCTCTTCCGGGTGTGCAGAGCTCTGGCTTCATGTGTCAGTTTTATTCTGTGTGTCTCCTTGATTGAGTGTCTGTTTCTCTAGCCCACAAAAGGGCGGGGGCTCGAACTGAGTCACACTCTACCGGAGTGGTCGAATCAGAGCCCTAATCTTAACATAATTTAACCAAGGCATCTCAGCTGAATCTAAGACAATCACAGGGCACCACCCCAGAGCAAGAGACCCGTTTACAAGCATAAACCCTCTTTTTGGAATTCATAAATGATCTCAGAATGCCACAACACCCATCATGACAGTTCTTCCTTTGACACTGGACCTCTCTCCTTTAAAAAAAAACACAACTTTTGAGAAGCGGATGTGGCTCGACTGATAGGGCATCCACCTACCACATGGGAGGTCCAGGGTTCAAACCCCGGGCCTCCCTGACCCGTGTGGAGCTGGCCATGCACAGTGCTGATGCGCGCAAGGAATGCTGTGCCACGCAGGGGTGTCCCCCGCGTAGGGGAGCCCCATGCGCAAGGAGTGCGCCCCGTAAGGAGAGCCGCCCAGCACGAGGGAAAGTGTAGCCTGCCCAGGAGTGGCAACACACACAGAGAGCTGACGCAGCAAGATGATGCAACAAAGAGAAACACAGATTCCTGTGCCGCTGACAAGAATACAAGTGGACAAAGAAGAATACACAGCAAATGGACACAGAGCAGACAATGGGGAGGGGGAGAGAAAGAAATTTTAAAAAAACCTTTTAATTTATTTTTAATTGTGGTCAAATATGCAAAACATAAAAATCATTTCCAGCATTTCCAGGGGACAGCTCTTTGCTATGATGTACATTGACGAGACTGAGAAACTCGCACCATTATCCGTTTCCAGAAACTTTCGTCATCTCAAACCAAGGCTCGTACTCGTTTAGTAATAATTCCCCATTTCCCCCTCCTCTCACCCCTGGGAATCACTATTTTACTTTCTCTCTCTACGAATTTGCTTGTTCTAAGGAGTTCGTGAAAGAGAAATCATGGAATATC
Organism: Dasypus novemcinctus; assembly: GCF_030445035.2. Classification (NCBI taxonomy): domain Eukaryota; kingdom Metazoa; phylum Chordata; class Mammalia; order Cingulata; family Dasypodidae; genus Dasypus; species Dasypus novemcinctus. The sequence goes on along the minus strand of NC_080691.1, from coordinate 81,573,189 downwards.
TGTCCTTTTGTGTCTGGCTTATTTCACTCAACACGATGGCTTCTAGGCGCATCCACATTGGGGCACGGACCAGTGCATCACTTCTTTTTACAGCTGGATAATATTCCACTGTGCAGATGGACCATAGTTTGCTCCTCTATCTGTCGATGGACATGTGGATGGCTCCACCTTTTGGCTCTCATGGATCTGGCTGCGACGATCAACAGTGTACAAGTGTCTGCCCCAGTCCCTGCTTTCAATTCTTCTGAGTCTGTCGCTAGGAGGGGAATTGCCAGATGATGTGGTGATTCCACGTTTACCTTTCTGAAGAGTCTGCTAACTTTTTCCATAGCAGCTGCACCATTTTTCCCTTCCCCCACAATGTGCAAGGGCTCCTATGTCCACATCCCCGCCAACACTTGTCATTTTCAGTTTTTTGTAGAATAGCTCTCCTCAGGGGCGTGAAGTGGTATCTCCATGCAGCTCCCCCACCCTGAGATGGCTCCCTCATCTGTTTGCTCATTGGGTTTTTTTGCTCGTTATTTTTGTTCACTGTTTGCACTCCGTGTCTGCTCGTTGTTCTTTCGCTCCTTGTCTGCTTGTGTTTTCACTTGAGGAGGCACCAGGAACCGAACCCAGGACCTCCCAAGTGGGAAGCAGGCACTCAACTGCTTGAGCAACATCTATTCCCTCCTCATTTGTTTTTGCTCGCTGTCTGCTCACTGTTGTTTTTTCTTTCTCATTGTCTTCCTGTTGTTTTGCTCGATGTCTGCTTGTTATTTTGCTTGATGTCTGTTTGTCTTCTTTAGGAGGCACTGGGAACTGAACCCAACAACTCCCATGCGGGAGGCAGGCACTCAACTGCTCGAGCCACATCCACTCCCTCTCCAGGTAGGTTTTTTTAAAGTTTATGTATTTCTCTCCCCTCCCCTCCCCCACAAGTTGTCTGCTCTCTGTGTCCATTCGCTGTGTGTTCTTCTGTGTCCACTTGCACTCTTATCGGCGGCACCGGGAATCTGTCTTTTCATTGTGTCATCTTGCTGCGTCAGCTCTCTGTGTGTGCGGCGCCACTCCTGGGCAGGCTGCACTTTTTCCGCGCTGGGCAGCTCTCCTTACGGGGCGCACTCCTTGCGCGTGGGGCTCCCTTATATGAGGGACACCTCCGTGTGGCATGGCGCTCCTTGCGTGTGGTGGCACTGTGCATGGGCCAGCTCACCACACGGGTCAGGAGGCCCTGGGGATCGAACCCTGGACCCTCCATATGGCAGATGGGTGCTCTATCAGTTGAGCCACATCTGCTTCCCTCCATGTAGTTTTAATTTGCATTTCTTTAATGACTAATGATGTTGAGCCTCTTTTCATGTACTCCCTGGCCATTTGAATCTCTCCTTTGGAGAAATGGCTATTCAAATCCTTGGCCCACTTTTTATTTTTTTAAGGATTTATTTTATTCGTTTTGTTTTGTTTTAGGAGGTACCGGGGATTGAACCCAGGACCTTGTATATGGGAAGCAGGTGCTCAACCACTGAGCTACATCCAATTCCCTGGCCCGTTTTTAAAAATTGGGTTGCTTGTTGTTTTCTTGTTGAGTTGTAGGAGTTCTTTATACAGTTTGGATGTTAAACCCTTATCAGGGAAGCAGATGTGGCTCAAGAGATTGAGCTCTCACCTACTACATGGGAGGTCCTGGGTTCGGTTCTTGGTGCCTCCTAAAGAAGATGAGCAGGACAACAAGCTGACACGACGGGTTGATGCAACAAGATGATGCAGCAAGAGACACAAGGAGGAAAACATAATGAGAGACAAAACATAGCAGAGGTGGCTCAAGCGATTAGGTGCCTCCCTCCCACAGAGGTGGTCCTGGGTTCAGTTCCTGGTGCCTCCTAAAAGGAAGACAAGCAGACAACAATCAGATACAGTGAGCACAAACAATGCAGGGGGTGGGGGAGAAATAAATTTAAAAAATAAATCTTTAAAAAATACCAAAACCCTTATCAGTCTAGGGTTTGCAAATATCCTCTCCCCTTCTGTAGGTGGCTTCTGCACTTCCTTATCCTTCCTGCTTCTGTCTCAGGAGGACCCTTGTGATGCCATCAGACCGACCCAGATGCCAGGTGATTTCTCCTTCTCAGGAGTTCCTTGTGCCATATCAGGGACTTAATTCACAGGTTCCACGTGAGGGTGTCGACATCTTCAGTCATTTTTCTACCAGCTGGTACATGTGGACATGGCTTCATTCACTCATTCATTCATTCCATAAACATTTATCGAGTGCCTACTGTACACTCCCAGATGCTGGAGACACAGCAGGAAAGGACACGGGAATCCTGGCCTCTGTGGAGCCTGCATGCTAGTGAGGGAGACAGTTTATTTATCGATGAGTGAAATAAACAGAAAACAGGACGCCTGGCGAGGGTGGCCGCCGAGGAGCAGCTGCCTTAGAATCCGAGGCCCCGGGCCACCCAGAGGACCTCACACCCCACGTCACAAGTAACGCGCCCCCGGGAAGCGTGCAGCTGTGGCCTGAGGGCACTGGGCCTTTCCCTCTTTCTCCTTTTATCGTTTTATGGGAGACAATCTCCATGGGTGCCCAGGCCCACGGTGCAGGAGCACTGGCTCCCGCCTCCCAGAGTCAGCCGAAACCGCATCTTCAGTTACCTTCTGTCTCTGGCAAGAGATGCTGGTTTTCCTTTCTGCTTTTGTGATTAAAAAGAAAAAAAAAAAGTGTTTTTTTAAAGAACAGATTCAATCTTGTGCATGTGTGTTCATCATGGCATCATTCACAAGAGACAAAAGGTGGAAGCCACCCAAGTGTCCATCAAGAACTGAATGGAGGAACAAAATGTGCTTCATCCAGACAATGGAATATTGTTTGTCCTTAAAAAGGATTGAAGGGAGTGGGTGTGACTCAACAGTGGGGCACCCGCCTCCCACACAGGAGGTCCCGGGTTCAGTTCCCAGAGCTTCCTAAAGCAGACGAGCAGATGCAATGAGCTGATGCAACAATCAGACACAATGAGCAGGGAGCAGATGTGGCCCAAGAAGTTGGGTACCCACCATTCACATGGGAGGTCCTGGGTTTGGTTTCCAGTGCCTCCTAAAGAAGACAAGCAGATACAACAAGCAGAGACAATGAGCAGACACAATAAGTCACAGTGAGCAGAAAACGAGCAGACAGACAAGGGCACCATCTTGGGGTAGGGGGAGGGAAGAAATGATCATTGATTAAAAAAAATAAAAGGAATGAAATTTAAACACATTCTGTTCGATGAATAAGTCAGACACAAAAGCCCAAATATTGTATTTTTCCATTTCTATGAATCTACTTTCTGTCCTATCAATAAACAAATTCCTAGGGCCAGAAAGTAGATTACAGGTTACCAAGGATTGGCGGGGGCGGGGGTACTGGTGGTTGAGGGTTAACAGTTCAGAGTTCCTGTTTGGGGTGATGAAAAAGTTTTGGGTGATTGATGGTGGTGATGATAACACAGTGTAAATGTAATTGACGCCGCTGAACAGTACACTTAAAAATGCTTAAAACGACAAACACACACATTTATTTATGTTCCAAATGTGAGCGGGTTTAAAGGAAAACATTAAAAAAGCATTTGTGAATATGGGGAGAGTGGAAAAGGTGAGAAACCAATGGTAGAGAACTGGGAGCTGTTACCTGTTCATTTTTTTTTAAGGTTTATTTATTTCCTACCCGCCCCCTCGTTGTTTCGCACTTGCTGTCTGCTCTCTGTTCATCTTCTTTCTAGGAGGCACAGGGAACCGAACCCAGGAACACCCATGTGGGAGGGAGGTGCCCAATTGCTGGAGCCACTCCGCTCCCTGTTTGTTGTGTCTCTCATTGTGTTTCCTCGTTTGTCTCCTCGTTACATCATTTCATTGCATCGTTTTGTTGCGTTATCTCGTTGTGTCAACTCGCCACACCAGCCCATCATGTCAGCTTGCTGTCTTGCTCATCTTCTTTAGGAGGCACTGGGAACGGAAACTGGGACCTCCCATTTGGGAGGCAGGTACCCAACTGCTTGAGTCACGTCCATTCCCACCTGTTCATTGAAAAGGTGGAGAAACTGAGGTCCAGGAAAGGGGGACTTGCCTTGACCACAGGCCACTGGGTAGGCTGAAGTTCTTTCTCCAGGAGGGGCAGAGAAAGGGAGAGAGGAGGCATTCCAGCACCTCCATTTTCCCACCCGGCCGTACACAAGAATCTTCCCCTCACCTCCGGCGCGAGAGGAGATGCCTGGTGAAGATTTTCAGGGGGGGAAACAGCCTGTGCAAAGGGCCTGAGGCTGCACCGCCTGGAGGCCTGGAGGACCAGCGAGCAGGCAGTGGGGGGAGCGAGGCGGAGAGCGGGGGGAGGGCAGGGAAGGGCCGGGCCGGTCATTCAGGGCTGCCGGGAGGACGCGGGCTTTCCCCGGAAGGAAGGCGGTGGGAGCCACGGAGGGCTGCGGGCAGAGGAGGGCTGGCCCGGCCTCGGGTGCTCCCGGGCGCCCTCTGGCTGCTGCAGGGAGAGGGGTTGGAAATGGGGTGGGGAGGCCCGCGGCGGCAGAGACGAGTCCCAGCTCTGCCTCGCGCCCTGCGTGGCGCAGCCCACTTCCTCTCTGGCCTCGGTTTCCTCATCTGTGAAAGGAGGACGGTCGCAGGGCAGCACCTCTGGGACAGATGAGGCTTGGGAGGGACTTGCTGCCCCCAGGCTCGGGCCGGGCGCGGGGCTGCCGAGGGACCCCTGGATCGGGTGGGATTCCACTCCCGGCTCCCCGCGGCGGCAGGGTGAGCCCCCGCCTGCCACCCCCCCCCCCCCCGCTCCAGGCGCCGGTGGGGTCACAGCCGGGCGCCAGGCTGGGGGATGAAAAGAGATTTCCCGCCCGCGCCCCGTGCCTCCCGGAGAGGGGACGACGAGAGAGAATCAGCGCGACCGGGCAGTCCGGCTCCGACCTCAGCACGACGCTCTGCCCGCAGCCTCCTCCTGCAGGAAGCCCTCCAGGATTGCTTCGGCCCCCTGCAGGTCCTCGCGGGCAGGCGTTGGAAGGGAGATGTGGACAGAGGGGAGGGCAGAAGAGCTGCAAGGAGGAGGGAGAGGGGAGTTGAGCGCCCGCTTCCCACGTACTAGGTCCTGGGTTCAAACCCTGGTGCTGCCTTAAAAAAAAAAAAAGGAGACAAGCCCATCGTCCTCTCTGGGTTTTGCTTTCTCAGCCACCAATCGGGGGGCAAAAAAATCTCACTCAGGTGCGCCCCAAACATCGAGCACCAGGACCCAGCTCCGCCCCTCCCGGAGCTCTCAGTCCAGCTGGGGCACGCCACGCCACTGAGGTTAAAGCACCAGGGACCGGGAAACGGACTTTGGCCCAGCGGTTAGGGCGTCCGTCTACCACATGGGAGGTCCGCGGTTCAAGCCCCGGGCCTCCTTGACCCGTGTGGAGCTGGCCCATGCGCAGTGCTGATGCGCGCAAGGAGTGCCGTGCCACGCAGGGGTGTCCCCCGCGTAGGGGAGCCCCATGTGCAAGGAGTGCGCCCGTGAGGAGAGCCGCCCAGCGTGAAAAGAAAGAGCAGCCTGCCCAGGAATGGCGCCGCCCACACTTCCCGTGCCGCTGACGACAGCAGAAGCGGACAAAGAAACAAGACGCAGCAAATAGACACCAAGAACAGACAACCAGGGGAGGGGGGGGAATTAAATAAATAAATAAACCTTTAAAACAAACAAACAAACAAAAAAAACCACCAGGGACCGCCGCCTTGGTGGGGTCACCTTGGGCGCTGGGGACCCCGATTAACCTGCAGGTGGCATCAGCCAGCTAAGCTGACCCCTGGGACGGCTGGCCAGGGGATCCTGGCGGCAGTCCCAGCAGGGACAGAGGTCGGGAGAGAGGAAACGGGAGAAGCTCCTGGGGTCTGAATACAAGACCCTCCCAGAGGAGACAACGAGCGAATGCTCCTACAAGTTCGTAGCCCACAGTAGCCGCCATAATTCGGAGTCTGAGAGCGCCTGAGGACAGAGGGCGCATCTCTCCTGGGACCCAGCTGCACCCCCGGCCAGTCCAGGGCCACGCAGCCAGGAGGGGCCCATTTCACAGCAGAGCGTGTTGAGACTCAGAGAGGGCAAGTGACCTTTCTGGAGTCACACAGCAGGCTGAGCTGGGAAGTGAGGACCCTGGTGAAGGTTTGTTGAATGAACAAATGATGGGCGGTTCATGGTGAGGGTCTCCCCCAAAGGAACTCTTTTGTGGCTTCCTTTCCTTTGGGAATTAAGTCTCAGAGGCTGATTTCCACACCGCTGTGGCTCTGACATTTCACGCCTCCCCTGCCACCCTATTCCGCCATCCCGGCCATTGTGAGCTGCTTGCTGTCTTCACACCTCTGGGCCTCTGCCTATGCTCTTCTCTCTTCCTGAAATGTCGCCTTTTTCGTTTCCAAATTTCATTTTCGCCTGGCAAACTCCTATTCAGCCATCAAGATCCCGGCTCCGATGCCCCCATGTGACTACCTCCATCCAGGATTCCCACAGGTAAACCTTCACTCCCCTCTGCGCCCTGAACCTCTGGGAGCTTCTTGAGGCTCAGGTGTGGAGGATGAGGCTTCTCTGGGTCTGGCACACAGTAGGTGCTCAGTCACTATGTGCAGAATGAGTGGAGGCACGCAGGCAGGGGGACGTGCCCAGGGGGTGGCTGGAGCCCTGATTTTCCCACGGACACGCTGGCTCCCCTGGACGAGTCCCAGAAACAGTCCACGTGGGTCGAGCGCACCCAGTGGGTCAACTCGGCGTGGTGGGGACGCTACGACCAGCCTCAGCTGGCAGATAGAGGACACTGAGACAGACTCGGAGCTGAGCCAAACTGGCCCCGGGTCAGTGTGACTCAGGAGCTGGACTTGCTCCTTGAGGGAGCGCCCGCGCCAGCCCGGCAGGGACGAGGATGACGGGCTTGCAGCAGAGGGGACAATTTCACGCCGCGTGGCCGGGCGTCCCCACAGGGACACTTTGCGAGGGTGGCGGGGCGGGCTGGGGGATGCGCGGGGCAGGCACCCCGGTGAGAGGGCGGCGGCCGAGCCTGGTGGAGCTTCACCCCTGCCTCTTCTCTGGTCTCTCAGCCGCCAGCGCCCGTATCTCTTCCTTGCTCTACCACTCTCCATGGCTCCCCGTCGCCTTCGGGGTGAAGTCTAGATTTTCATACCCGGCTTGGGACACCCTGTGGGGTCTGCGCCCTGATCAGGGCAGCAGTTCCTGGTCCACTCTCAGAACTCCCCAGCCCCTGCGCCCTTGCTCATGAGGTCCGCCCTGCCTCATCCGCCTTTCCTTCCGCCACACGATGGCCATTGGCCCAGCATGTTTTTGTGCCTCTTCCCTGCAGCCTGGGTGCTACTGGGGGGCAAGGGACAGAAATCCCCCAAATAGCAATGACGGGTCCCAGCATCCGGCACTCACACTGGGTTTTATGTACCCTCTCAGCCCTCTTTGCACCTGCCCTCCAAGGTGGGTGTCAGAAATCTCATTTATAGAGGCTCAGAGTGGACCTCTGATTTGCCCAAAGTCATCAAGCCAGGCCAAGGGCGGTTTCCCAAATGCACAAAGCGTGTCTGTCTCCAAGCCACTGTCCTTGCTGTCCCCTTAACCCTCCCGTCCTTTCGTAGGGGTCCCCATTCAGCTGTCCCCTCCCTGGGCCCCAGGTGGGGTCACGTCCCACCGTGACCCGTGTTCCCATCTTAGTCCTGCTGCCATGGCTCAAAGGAACAGCTGGTCACTTTAGTACACCCGACACAGACACGTGTCCTGGAAATTTTACGCATATCGGAAGTGCATGCTGTCTGCTGCACTCGTTTTCCAGAGGAAGAGACCGAGGGTCCGAGGAGAGAGGCTTCTTTCTGCAGGCATCTCGGTTGGATGGGGAGGGGGGAGGGCAGTGTCCTCAGAGGCAGCACATCAGCCCCCTCCCCCCAACACCGCCGCCCCCGCGCGCGCAGGCACCCACAGGGACATTTATCTTCCCAGACGCGCGCCTCCCACACGCAGGCGGCCGGCTGGCGTCTGCGCACCTGACACCGGGAAACCCAGCCCCGCGCTGGGGCGGGCTGGAAGGAGGGAGACGGGGGGCAGGGGGGCGACCCCCGAGGCTTTTTAGGGTCTCCCTCGGCCCCTCCCTGTTAGTGGGGGAGAGGAGGTGCCCGGCGACCTTGACCCCGGGTGGATGCCAGGCCACGCGCCCTCTCCGCCCCGATGCCCTGGAGACCCCCGCCCCGCCTGGCTGGCGCTGGGGGCTGGAGCAAGGTCCCCGCTTCAGCGCCCGCCCACCCCCTCCGCTTCTCCAGCGCCCGGGGAGGGGGCTTGTGGGACAGATGGGCCGGGGACAGACGCATCGCGGGCACGTGGGAGGCACAGCTCGGCAGGGGGAGGGTGGAGTCTGGCCCCCCAGATCGGTTCTCCCAGATTCCCCCCAGCGGGGGGCGGGGGGGGGGCGGCCGGGCCGCGGAGGAGGGGCTGTCCCCCCCTTCCCCAAGGTGGTCTCATTGCGCAAGCGCGAGGCCCAGAGAAGGGGTTCGCTCGCCGCGGGAAGCACAGCGCCGCGGGAAGCACAGCGCCGCGGGGTGCGAGGCCCGACCGCGGAGTGCGAGTGACGCTTGCAGCTCGGGTCCGGGGGTGACTGGGACCCGGGGACCCCGCCCCGCACGCAGGCCCCGCGCGCCCGGAACGCTTGGCCCCGGGGAAGCCCCGGCGCCGCCAGCCCGGGCTGTGGGCGGAGCGCGTCCCCTGCCGGGCACGGCCGGCACCGGCGCCGCGACGCGCTCCCGAGCCCTAGCCCGAGCCCTGCCCGGGAGCTGAACCCCGGTTTGAGCCCGGATCCAGCCTGAGCCCCCGACCCTGGGATGAGCCTCGATCCTGGTTGAGCGCCTCACCCCTCACCGTGATACTGTACCTTGATCCTGCCTGAGCTCTGATCCTGGGCTGAGCCCTGATCCTGCCTGAGCCCCCCACACTGGGATGAGCCTAGATCCTGGCTGAGCTCTCATCCTGGCTGAGCCCCCAACCCTGAGACTGAGCCTTGATCCTGCCTGAGCCCTGATCCTGCCTGAGCCCCTGGCGCTGGGATGAGCCTTGATCCTGGCTGAGCCCTCACCCTGGCTGAGCCTCCTACCCTGAGACTGAGCCTTGATCCTGGCTGAGCCCCGACCCCAGGCTGAGCCCTCATCCTGGCTGAGCCCTCTATCCTGGGACTTAGCATTTATCCTGGTTGAACCCCAGACTGGAGACTGAGCTCTGATCTTGCCTGAGCCCCTGACCCTGGGCTGAGCCCTGATCCTGGTTGAGTCCCCTACCCTGAGACTGAGCCCCTTACCCTGAGACTGAGCCTCCTACCCTGAGACTGAGCCTTGATCTTCCCTGAGCTCTGACCCTGGGCTGAGCCCTCATCCTGGCTGAGCCCTCTACCCTGGGATTTAGCCTTTATCACTGCTGAAACCCAGACCGGAGGCTGAGCCTTGATCCTGTTGGAGCCCCTTACCCTGAGGCCGAGACTTGATCCTGGCTGAGCCTGGCTCAAAAGAGCCCTCATTGCCCGTCAAGTCCCCACCCTGACTGAGTCCTAGCCCCAACTGAATCTCAACCCTGGGCTGAACCCCAGCTCCCTGCTGAGCCCCATCTTGGCTGAGCCTGCGACCCTGGCCAAGCCCTAGTCTCCCCCCTTCTCCCCTCCCCGCCCGCAGCTGAGACCCCACAGCTCCCAGCCTCAGCTTTCCCATCTGCTCGTGGAAAGGCGGAGCCTTATGGGGTGTGTGTCTCTGGTGTGTGACGCACTAAGCACATTCTGCTCTGTCGCGGCGACCCCCGCTAGCGGCACTGATCCCAAGGAAGGTGACCCAGGGGTATACATTCATAGTTCTCCACTGGGGACATCTGGCTGCAGCTGCAAAAATCTTTGGTTGTCACAACTGGTGGGTGCTACTGGCACCTAGTGGGTGGAGGCCGGGGGTGCTATGCTGCTCACCACCCCGCAGTGTGGCAGTCTGAAGACAATTACCGCCCCCGGAAGCTGAGGTGCTGAAGGTGGGAGGCCCCCCTGAAAGGGAGAGCAAGGGAGGCGGTTATGCGTTGAGGTGGTGGGAGAGGAGAGTGCCCTGCGGCGGTGGGGGTATTGCCACTTCAGCCTGTGTGACCTCAGGCAAGTTAATCCCTTCTCTGGGTCTTGGTTTCCTCATCCAATACAGTAATAAGGGGGCATTGCGTTTATGTTGGCCTCTCCTGGGTCCCCACTGCCACTGGAAGGCTGGACACAAGCTGGTTTGCCCTGAGGACAAACCGGAGGACGTGGCCTGGACAGCCACGTGGCTCGGGCCTCCCCCAGGACCCAGCTGCCACTGGGACCCAAGGCTGGGACTCGGGGGAGGAAATGAGCAGCAGAGGAAGCCAGGGCCTCTCGCGGGCCGTTCCCAGCACTCGCAGCTGCATCCTCCGCGGCCCCGGCTGCACCCCCCAATTCCTCCCCCAGCGGCCGGGAGGCTCCTGCGTGTCCTGTCCGCTGGCTCGTTCCCACGGAACCCGTCTCCGGGACCCGGGGGTCCTATGGTGGTCTCCGGGACCCGTCTCCCGCACCCCAAAGGTCGATCTCCATACACCCCAAAGGGCCCCAGGGAAAGATTCAGCCCGTTCGGGGCAGCAGGAACGTGCGTTTTTAAGGGGCTCCCGGGGGAGTCGGCAGAGTTGCCCGGGGCCGCACTCTGAGAAACATGTTTCTGCCCAGATTCCTATGTACCCCCTCGAGTGGGTAAACTGAGTCCCAGGGGGAGTCTCGCGGCGGGTTTGCCTTTTTTTGCTGCCCTTTCTGCTCCTTTCTCTCCCCTTCTCCGGCCTCCCTCCGCCACGGCTCTTCCTTCCTCCCCCTTCCCAGACCGGCGCCCCCCAGGCCCGCCCTGCCCCGCATCCGGCCCCCTCCGCGATTCCGGGGGAATCCCCAGCCTGGCCCCGCCCCCTCGGGCCGCGCCTTGCTCCCCCACCCCCACCCCCGGCGAGGTGACCCGGTCCCATTGGCTCCTTCGTACGACGCCCGCGCTGCCATTGGCTGGCCCTGCGCCCTCGGCCCGCCTCCAGGCTGGGCGCCTCTTCCCTCCCTCCGTGGGGGCGTGGCCAGCCGAGGGGCGTGGCGAAGGGAGGGGCGGGGCCCGGTGCCCCGCCCCGCCCCCGGCCCCCGCGGCCACACAAAGGCCGTGAGCGCTGCGAGGTGGCCGGACCGAGCGCCCCGACGTGGCTGGAACGACGGACGGGTCCCGGAGGGCAGGTAAGCGGGGCGGGTTCCGGGGCGCCCCCCATCTCGGCGCCTCCCAGCTACTCCCTCACGCGCCCCCCTCGGTCTTATCTCCTGCCTCAGTTTCCCTCTCGCGCGCCGTTTCCCATTTCCGCTCTGTCCCTCTCTTGCTACGTGGGCTGGGGGACCCAGACTGGGCCTGAGTCGTCCCCCACCGCCTGGCGCTCTGTTTTGGAACCAGCAGTCGCCCGCCCGCTTGGGGATTCTGGAAGATTCTGGCCCTTTAACCGAGCACCAGATTTCGGGGCCTTCCAGGTGGCGGAAGCTCTGACGGTGGCTTCTGGCTGCCCCAGGAACCTGGGAGAGCCGGGGCACCCCCGCTGGCGGGCTGCAAGCGCCCAGGCCCCAGGCCTCGCCTCAGTTTTGCCAGCTGTGAGCTGGGGCCACCCACGCCCAGGTAATTGGCAGGTGACCTGCCTCCTGGCCTCTCCTGTGGCGTCTAACCGGGGCCATTTCCCGGGAGGGGAAACTGAGGCCCAGAAAGGGGCCGGTAGTTGGCCAGCGAAGTGGGAACAGTGGCCCAGCGCTGCCGCCGGCTCCCCCTCCTCCTGCCCCATCCGCTCATCCTGGGAGTGTTGGGGGGCTGCCAGGAGAGGGGACAGCCCCAGCTGGAAACAAGCCTCCCCAGAGGTCACTTCCTGAGCACGCCGAGCCCAGCTGTGGGGGGGAGCAAACGCCCTGGGGCGGCCCAGCCGGGTTCAGTGGTTCAATCCCCGGAGCCTCCATTTCCTCGTCTGTAAAATGGGGATGGAGGAGCTCCCTGGTGGGGGAGGGAGGCGAGAAGGAAGGGCCTGGCCTGTCTGCTCCCAAACTGCCTCAGGCCCTTTGCACGCACTGTCACTCCCCAGTCCCTGCCCAGGACCGGCCCGCGGGCACCAACTTTAAAACACGACAACCTGCTTTGGTGGGCCGGGCCACCGGGGAGCTGCGCCACCCGGAGCTGCCCAGTCGCCGGCCGGGACCTGGCGGCTGGGCGGGGCGGAGGAGGGACCGCGGCCGCCGTCCCCATGGAAATGGGGAACAAAGGGCGGCCGCCAGGCGGGCACCTGGACTGCGCTTCTCCTGCCAGAGGCTGGGGCGGCCCGGGACGTCGGCGGTGGGTGAGCGTCCCTGGAGGAGGTCGAGGGGGGGCCTTGAACTCTGCTCAGATGTGGGAACTGGGGGGGCGGTCCCCGAGAGCACAAGTGGGGGGGCAGGTTTCTGCTTCACCCTTCCACTGTGCAGTCTTGGGGGGGGGGTCAGGCGACCCCAGAGGCTCGGTCCCCTCCCCTGAGGCAGGGGCAGGTGACGGGGGGTGGTCCCACTCGAGGGGGGCCAAGGGAGGGTTTCCAGGGACTTGTCTGTCCTTTAGGGCCCCTTGGGGCCCAAACTCCAGCCGTTGCCATGGGAACAGCCCCAAAGAGTGGCAGATGCTAAGTAGTGACTCACCCTTGACCTGGTGGAGCCTCAGGTGTCCCCGAGGGGAGGTCCAGGACAGAGAGGGGTGCGTCTTGGTCCAGTCACACAGCATCTCCCGCCACGAGCCCCCCCATCGCGAATCCCGCCCGCCAGAGCTTTAGTGGAGGCCACTGGGGCAGGGCTCCTGGCCTCTTCCAAGCCTCAGTTTCCCCATCTGTCCGACCTGGGAAGAGGGCTGCGATAACTGGGGGGAGGGGGGTATTTTTAGTCTCTATGTTCTCGGGAGGGAGCCAAGAAGGGGGTTACGGCAAATGTGGGCTCTCGCAGCTTCTTAAAAGACCGCCTTGGGCCCTCCCCTTTGGGGGGGTTCTGGGCCGGGGGAGGGGGACTCGAACCCTAGATTAGCAACGGGCAAGAAAGAGAAATTCCCCCGGGTTAAGGATGACGCTCCAATCCCTTGTCATTGTTGTTTGCCTCCTGACTCAGTTTCCCCCTCTGTCATAATCACGGCCCAGCAGGTCCATTAAGAGCACTCGGCCATGAGGGCCTGGAGGTAAAATGCCTGGTAGGTGGTGAGCGCTCCCTGCAGAGGTCACCATAATACATGGTATTGGGATTTCGGGGAGGATGGTGGTGCGTGGCGACCATCTAATCTCCCTCCCCTCCCCTGGCCAAGACGGGCAGGTCCAGAAGAGTATGCCTTGCCCTGCTGCTGACCTTGGTGCTCTCCGCCTCGCTCTGAGCCTCAGTTTCCCCGATGGAACAGAGAGGTGTTTGGACAAGATCCCATGACTGTGCCCCTCGGGTGCCGGGAGGTCGTTTAGTCATTCAACAAACAGGAGCTGAGGACTCCTTTGAACCAAGCCTGGACCTGGCGGTGACTACGTCTAACCCAGTGCCTGGTCTCATGAGGCTCACGAGGGGAGGGCAGGGCAGGGACAGGGCAGGGCGAGCGGGGTCTGGTGGGCTGCGGGTAGGATGCGGGAGTTTCACCCGGGGGAAGTGGGAGCCATGGAAGGCTGTGGGCAGAGGAGGGACAGGGCCCTGCCTCGGGTGCTCCCGGGCGCCCTCTGCCTGCTGCAGGGAGGACAGAGTGTGGGGAGGATGAGGGTGGGAACTGAGGAAGCAGGGGGTGGGGGCGGCCGGTCCAGCGGGCGATGACAGGGCCGCGCCGGGGTGGGCCCGTCCGTGGAGTGGGGCAGGTGGGTGAAGTTGGGGGTTCATTCAGGGGCTGCCGTCCTCCGTCCTCCCAGGGACCCGCCACCCTCGTTTGCTGTTACAGATCTTTGGCTCCCGGAGCCTGCCTCGGGCCACCGCAGCGGGGGCTGGGGACCGTGAGCTGGAGTGACGCCCATCAATTATTGACGCCCTTTGTGTGGGGCATGAAGAATTCATGGGGCGGGGGCGGGGGCGCCCCTGGCTCACCCGGGAGCCGCCCGCTGTCGCTGTCGTGGCAGGAATTCTGCGAGGCGATTGTCGAAAGGCGGCCGTGATTAGAAATGACAGGAGGTCACCGTTCCGTTACATTCATTACTATTTAAAACAAAGGCCTGGGATCCCCAGAAAGGAAGAAGGTAGGGGTACCTGCTGCGACACGGATGAACCTTGAAAACGCAGGGACAGCTGCCAGGCACCGCTTCCAAGGTCCCACTTATACGAAAGGGCTGGAATCGGCAAAGCTGTGAAGACAGGAAGTAGCCTGCTGGCTGTTGGGGGCTGGGGGAGGACAGGGGCTGGGGGGGACAGTGACAGCTAATGTTGCTTTTTTGGGATGATGAAAATATTCTAAAATTGTGGTGTTGGTGGCACAGTTCTGGGACTAAACAACAAACCACCGAATTGTACACTTTAAAAGGATGATTTTTAAGGTATTTGAGCAATTCTAGGTCAAGAAAGCATTATTAAAAAAATATCAAAGGTGATAAATACCAAAAAAAACCCACCTAACTTTCTAATTATTTTACTACATTTTACTACTATCTATGCTATTTTGGACTTTGAGAGCCAGGCATGCTCTGTCGTAGCTGCTCAACTCCGTCATTACAGCTGAAGGCAGCCACCGACAGTATGTAAACAAACGGGCCTGGCTATGTGCCGATAAAACTTTATTTGCAAAAAACAAGCCGTGGGCCGGAGTTTGCCAGTGCCTGATATAACTTGAGAGAGTGAGGACGACAATGTCAATCATGCAAACTGGGCTTAAAGGGGTGCCATTCCATAGTCGTTATATTGTGAACGGCACCCACAAAATGAGGAAATGCTTTTCCAGTATCTGCAGACTGGAGGGAGTTGACGCACGCCACTGACGAAGGAGTGAAGTTCGCGTCAGTCTTGTTAGCGTCAAGGAAATCATCAACGAACGTTCGTATCGAAACTGCGGTCATTTGTCGATTGCAGTTACAGGGCACTTCAGGTGCAAGTTTGACAAATATTGCTGGAACCATTTTGGAAGGATCAGTTAGCTATATGGGATTTATAATAAAGGACAGGGGTTTTTGGTAAATTGTGTGGTACACGTTCTTCATGCCAGTGAAACCTGGGATCAACTAATGTAAATTCATATACGCTTACGGCTGATCCGGAAAGCTGGCAGAGGGACAGCAGGGACCCTGGGCCGTGGGATTCTCTGCCCTCTACGGTCGCCACAGTCCCCATCCCGGTCTCTGGAACCAGGAACTTTGGAGTTCAAGGGCCACCCCAGGTCTGCTCTGATTCAGGAAGACTGCGGACAAGTTGCTGTGTGATCTGCGCAGGCTGAGTTGGGGGCCCGTGGGAGCGATCCCCCCACGCCGTGACCTGGGACCACGGGGCCTGGGCAGCTTTGCAGCATCCTCAGCAGGAGCGTTCGCGGTGCCTTGCTTTGCAGCCGGTGGCCGAGGAGTCCTTTGGCATCATTTTCCAGGCGTTGCCCGGGTGCCTGGACGTGCACTGCAGACCCTGCCGGGACCCAGCAGGCCAGCTCCTGCCTTTAAGGCCCTGCACGTCTGATGTGGGAAAGTGTGATGTGGTGTATTAGTCTGCCAAAGGGGTGCTGATGCAAAATACCAGAAATGGGTTGGTTTTTATAAAGGGTATTTGGGGTAGGAGCTCACAGATACCAGGCCATAAAGCATAGTTACTTCCCTCCCCAAAGTCTATTTCCACGTGTTGGAGCAAGATGGCTGCCGGCGTCTGTGAGGGCTCAGGCTTCCTGGGCTTCTCCCTTCCAGGGTCTTGCTTCTCTCTGGGTTCAAGGTTCCTTTCTTCCCAGGGCTTGCTTCTCTCTGGGCTCAGGGTCTCTCCCTTCCTGGGGCTGGCTTCTCTTTCCTCTGTGAGCTGACTTCCCGGGGCTCCAGCTTAAGGCTTCAGCATCAAACTCCAACGTCAAAACTCCAACATCCAAACCCTCCCCTCCGTCCTTGGCCGTGCCTTTCATCTGTGAGTCCCCACCCACCAAGGTTGCCCTACTGGCACAGGAGGTTTACGTAATTACTTAATCAAATAAACCTCTGAATCCAATATAATCTCATACGCCCAGAGGAAAAGAGCAGTTTACAAACATAACCCAATATTTCTTTCTGGAATTAATAATATCCAACTGCTACATGTGGGAAGCACGTGTGATGTGGGAAAGTCTGGTGTGGGAAACACATCATAACTCAAAAGGCCAATAAAAGCAATCCCAGAGGACAAACGGGAGTGAGATGCAGGGAACTGGGAGTAACTGATGTCCGACTCCAGGGAGAGCCTCTCCCAGCTCAGGATCTTTATGCCAAAGGCAGTCCCCAGGGCCGGGGACACAGCAAGGACGAAACCGGAGGTGGACAGCACGCCGGGCTTTGCGGGACAGCGAGGAAGTGCGGGCGGCTGGAGGGGGAGGCGTCGGGGCCGCGGCCCAGGGGTGCCTGGGCTTGGACTGCCTGTGGACCCCGCGGGGCTGGAGGCGGCGCAGTCTGCCGGGGCCAGGGCGCTGCCGGCCGTGCGCCGTCCACTCCTCGGGCGGCCCAGCTCTGGGCCTTTGCGCCCTGCCCTGCCTGGCGCGGGTTCTGCACGCTCCCGTGTCGCCGGCAGCCCTGCAGGTCGAGGCCAGTGCTGGTGGCCCTTCGCCGGGCCTGGGGACGACGGAGTTTGGAGTCCAGAAGCCGGAGCGGGGCTGGCAGGGGGCAAAGGTTTGAGGGGTGAACGGGAGCCCAAGAGTTCCCAGAAACGACGCAGGGGGGTGGCGGGGCGGGCATGCCCGGAGCCAGGGAGCCGGTGCCCTCTTACTGCTGGGGAAGCCGTGCCCGCGGTTCCGGGTTCCGGTGGGGAGAACTTAGGGGGCTCCCTGGGCCTCCACCGACGGAGCTGCGAGGGGGTCCTCCGGGGCCTGCCTTGGTTTCACCTCCCCCCTGCCGGGATGCCAGCAGCCCCCCGGTCTTTGGGACAGGGTCGTGGCGCCCCAAGCCCACCCCATCGGTGGGGGTTATGTCCTCAGTCCCCCCCACCACCCACAAGGACCTGCACGGCCCTCCTCCGTCGCCCCCTGCCCCCACCGCCTCCCTCCCTCCCCTCGTTCCCGTCCCACCCGCCTCTCCTCCCCTCTGTTCCTCCAACGTGCGGGCCCCGTCCTGCCCCAGGACCTTTGCGCGGCTGCTTCCTCCCCTCGAGTTGGGCCTTGCCAGTCGAGTCCCAGCTCCAGGGTGACGACCTCGGCCGCCTTTGTCTGGCTCCCACGTTCCCCTGTCCCCAGGGCCCTTTTCTCCCCCTGAAACTGTCCTGTGTATTTCTATGTCACCTGGTTTCTCGCACCTCCTCCTTCCAGCGAAGACGACACGTGCCCTAGGGCCCCGCCAGCCCCCACGCCGTCCAGACGCTCCTGTGGGGGGAAACCCACGCGTCCTGTTCTCCAGGGAAAGCCTGTGGGATGGGGCTTGCGCACGCTTTTAACGTCTGCTGAAGGTCCCCGGCGGCGACGCGGGTAATCCGAGGGGAGACGGAGGCCCGCTCTGCGGGCAACTGAACGGGTGCTCGTCCAGGGGCGCAGCGCGGGGCGGCCTCGCCCGGGCCGGGCCTGAGCGCTGAGGAGGAAAGTCCTGTCTCATCAACGGGGGTCGAGCCCCGGCCTCGGGCCCAGCCCGTGCGAGCGGTTCGCAGGCCCCAGCCTGCGGGTCCTTCCCATTTCCTGTTTATGCTACGGCCGCGGCCGGATCCTGATTTTCAGTTTGGTAAAAAATGTAGGTTAACCTTTAAAAAATGAGGTCTAAAAAATACGGAGTAAGGGGCGAGAGGGGACGGTACAGGAATACGTCTTGAGAAAACTGCTGAATGAAGAAATAACTGTGCAAGAAGCGCCAGAAGTGGCAGCTCTGTACGGCAGGGGAAGGGAGGGGGCCTGAGAGTGAGGGAGTTTCTTGTTTATTATATTCTTATTGAAATAATGAAAATGCTCTAATGATATAGAAGTGATGCATGCACAACGGTGTGATTATACCAGATACCACTGACTGTGCCCTTTGGAGGAATTGCGTGCTTCGTTAATATGTACCCACAGAATTGACGTGCTTAAAATAGATATATTTATAGATACAGTAAGGGTCACAGAGCTTAAGGGTTCACCTTGATTAAATACACACACAAATACATATACGTAACTTGATTATACACACACACGTATATATACATATATATACGTTATTTTGAGATAGGATTCCCGCTCCATAAAATTCTTCCTTTTCGGTTGTACAATTCAGTGGCTTTTAGTGTGGTCACAGGTTGTGCAGCCATCACTGCTCCCTACTTCCAGACCATTTTCTTTTTTTTTTTTAAAGATTTATTTTTTTAAACTTATTTCTCTCCCTTTCCCTGACCCCCCTCCCAGTTGTCTGCTCTGTGTCCATCCACTGTGTGTTCTTCTGAGTCCACTTGGATTCTTGTCAGCGGCACGGGAATCTGTGTTTCTTTTTGTTGCGTCATCTTGCTGCGGCAGCTCTCCGTGTGTGCGGCGCCATTCCTGGGCAGGCTGCTCCCTCCTTCGCGCTGGGCGGCTCTCCTTACGGGGCGCACTCCTTGCGCGTGGGGCTCCCCTACGCGGGGGACACCCCTGCATGGCAGGACACTCCTTGTGCGCATCAGCACTGCGCATGGGCCAGCTCCACACGGGTCAAGAAGGCCCGGGGTTTGAACCGCGGACCTCCCGTGTGGTGGGCGCATGTTCTATCCATTGAGCCAAATGCGCTCCGCCCAGACCATTTTCATCGCCCCACGTTAGAGGTCTCGCCCCATTCCCCGTGACTTCTGTCTGTGTGCATCTGCCGATTCTGGACATTTCCTGTCCCTGGAATCAGACGGTATTTGTCCTTTTGCGCCCGGCTGCTTTGACTCGTGTTTTCCAGCTCATCCCCGTGGTAGCGTGATCACAGCTTCACTCCTTCTGTGGCTGGATGACGTGCCGTTGTCTGGCTGGACCCCATCCTGCTTCTCCATTCTTCTAGTCACGACATCCAGACTGTTGGGGATCACGTGGCTGCGGCTATCTGTGTCTACGTTTCTGTGTGGACGTGCGTTTTCATTTTCTTCTGGGTAGACCCCCGGGAGCAGAATTGCTGGGTCATGGCCTGAGTCTCCGGCTTATCTTTTGAGGAGCTGCCAGACTGTTTTCCAAAGAGGCTGCCCGGTGGGACCCTGCCGGCCCCTTTTGTGGGGGTCTGTCCGTTTGCTCTGAGCCGTCTCCGTCGGGATGACGTGGTTTCAGGGTGGTTTGGATTTGCGCTTCCCTGGTGGCCGGTGATGTTGAGTTTCCTCTCCTGTGCTTATCTGTCACGTGTGGATCTTGCTTGGAGGACTGTTGTACATTTTTTAGGACGATATCTTTCATCTACCACAAAATTCCCCCTTGCGGGGAGTGGATGTAGCTCAGTGGTTGAGCACTTGCTTCCCATGTGCAAGGTCCCGGGTTTAAACTCTGGTACCTCCAGAAAAAACCCAACCCCCCCCCACAAGTCATTTTCAGGATATTCACAGACTTGTGCGGCCATCTGGCTCGATGACATTTTTTTATTTTTTAGGAGGTACTGGGGATTGAACCCGGGACCTCCTACATGGGAAGCAGGTGCTCAACTCCTGAGCTACGCCTGTTCCTCTCGATGCCCTTTCCCATATGGATAGACCCACATCGAGAGACAGAACACGGAACATTCCAGACCTACACCCGAAGGCTTTGTGCTTTACTCCTTCCTCCCCAACTCTCCTCAGATTCTGACATTTATCACCAAACCTGTTGGTTTGATTTTAAATCGGAGTTAGGTGATATTGTCTGTGAATTCCATTTTGGGGGAGGGGGTGGCTCCCCAAAGATTTTGTCATAAGGGGGCATGGGGTCTAGGGGGCCGGGAGCCCTGGGAGGGGGGAGTCGAGGCCCCTTTTGATCCCGGCTGTGTACCTGGTGTCTGGTATACAGTTGGCGCTCCATAAATGCTCATCATGCAATAGGATAGGTGCTCAGGCCAAGTCGCTAAGGCGTTAGGGGCTTTTGGGGGGGTGTGGGGGCAGGGACCCCGAGGGCCAGCCCCACGGAGCCCCTGGCCCCCCGCATTCCCCGGGGCAGGGCCCTGGCCGAGGCCCCGAGGCCCCTGGAGAGCGGGAGGCAGGAAGGAAGCGGGCGTTGGTTTTGGTCCCTGCGGCAGCTCCGGGCAGAACAATGGGTCAGCGGGGCGGGCCGGCCCCGGGTGTGGGCAGGTCTGGGGGGGCCACCGCTGCAGCCCGGCCCGTCCATTTTCCAGGCCCTTCCTGAAGCTGGAAAACGAGGCCCCTCGTGCTGGAGGGTAGAGGCCCAGAGAGGGCTGGAGCCCTGCCTGGGGTCACCCAGCAGCCGAGATGGGTGGAGAGTCTGGGCTTGGGCGGCCCTCGGGGGTCCAGGGCCCTGGGTCTTGTCCCTGGGCGCAGGCAGAGGCCGCCTCCTCTCCGAGCTTCAGTTTGTGCTTCCGTACCCCCCTGCCTCGTACTTCAGGAGCGCCTCTTGATGTCCTTTCCCTCAGGCGTGTCCCCAGGCACTGGGAACACACAGGACAAGCCAGGTGCAGCCCCCTCCCAGCCCCGGGAGGAGGAGAGATGGCGCAGGGAAGCAAGGTGGGAGTGGAGGGGGCACCCAGGAGGGCTTCCTGGAGGAGGTGGCGATGATGCTGCGAGTGGAAGGAGTTTGCTGGATGAGTTACGGAGGGAGCAGAGGTCCAGGTGGAGGAATGGAGAAAGACGGAATGTTCTGGAAAAGCGGGTGGGGCAGAGGAGGCAGGAGGGAGCCTGGGGCGGGGCGAGCTTCTCTTTCCTCCTCCGAACGCTTCAGGTTGGCGTGTGCGGGGACAGCCGAGGTGGGAGATTCCAGCCGGCCGCTGCCCGCGTGTTGCCCGGGGAAGGCTCATGGGTGGGGGGCTGGCGGGCAGCCACAGGCTTCTGCCCCCGGACCAAGTGGGTTCTGAGCTTCCTTGCTTTTCAGATGGGGAAATCGAGGCACGTGGCCGTGACGCAGCTCACCCAGAGCGAGCCCTAAATATCAGGGCCGGTTTGGTCATGGCAGGGCCGGAGGTAGACTTGGGGGGACTCACAGGCGTGAGGTGGGGAAGGCAGGGAATCAGTACTTTCTAGGGGTAGAAAGTTTGGGGGACAGAAGCATGGGGGACGGGCGGCCTGGGGGTCACCGTATTGCTGTGTGGCCTTGGGGAAGCGACTTGGCCTCTCTGAGCCCGAGCTCTCTGGGCCACGGCGCGCTCAGGCAGCTGCACCCCCTTTCCTGGCTGCATGGAACCAGGCCTGGTAACGGGGCAGAGGGCGGGGGACGGGGAGGGCCGAGCCGGCGGCCCCTGGGCCTGCCCTGACCTCCCAGGGCAGGCGAGAGGGCGGCTGAGGGCCTGGGGCTCGGCTGGGAGCTCGCACAAAGCCGGCTTTGTGGGGATGGACGGGGGCAGCCGGGCGCCCACCGGCATTCCTGCCCAGCCCGGGTGGGCGTGGACTCGGCCGGGCACCGAGGCCGTGGGTGTGGGCTGGCGCCTGGTCCCGGGACCCCCTTCCCAGGGTTCCCTCCACCTCCCCGCCTTCGCCGGGCGGACACTGCTGGAGCCGCTGAGGACGGAGCCGACAAGGAATCAGGGCCCAGCACTGCCTGCGGCCTGGGGTGAGGCCGACGTGGTCTGGGGGTGCAGGGCAGGGATGGGGGATGCCCAGGGTGCTGGGGGAGCGGGACCTCACGGGATAGCCTGAGGAGTTCAGGAGTGGCTTCCTGGAGAGGGTGCTGGCAGGCTGGGCTGAGGGATGAATCTGTGTGGGGAAGGGATTTGGAGGCTAGGGCACTGGGGGATGTATAGGAGTTCACTAGGAGGCTCAGAGGCTAGGGCACTGGGGGATGTATAGGAGTCTGCTAGGGAAGAGGCAGGGCTCAGAGGCCAGGGCACTGGGGGATATATAGGAGGCCTCCAGAGAAGAGGCAGGGGCCTGGCCGTTTAAAAGAGGGGGAGGCCCCAGAGCTGGGGAAACCTGGGAGAGCGCAGTGCTGGGTGAAGAGAGGTGCGAGGACTGAGGGAAGGGACAGGTCTCAGCGGGTGGTGCTTGGTCCCCGCTCCCCTGGAGAGCTGCCCCTGCCCCACTGCCCTTCCCTGGGCGGAGGCCGTCACAGCTGTCTCAAGGCAAGGGACAGCCACCTCCCTGGGACCCGCTTGGGGTGGGGAACGGCCTCGGGGCGCCCCCGTCCTCTCCTCCGGGGCTTCGCAGCCGCGCTCCACACGGGGCGCAGCTCCCTCTGCGGGGAGCCCTGGGTGCCTGCCCCCCGAGCCTGGGCGCCCCGGGGCCCCCGCTTCCCGGCCCCCGGCCCCCTGCCGCGCTCCCCCCCCTGCGCGGCCCGCAGGGGCGCTGTGCTGAGGCCCCTCCCGCCCGCAGGCGCGATGGACGCGTTCAGCGCCAAGGCGCTGGTGCTGCAGGCCCAGAAGAAGCTGCTGAGCAAGGTGGCGTGCAAGGCGCTGGCCGGCGCCCTCATCGACGACGCGAGCAGCGCCGTGCTGGACGAGCTCTACCGCGCCACCAAGGAGTTCACGCGCAGCCGCCGCGAGGCGCGCCAGGTGGTCAAGGACCTGGTCAAGGTGCTGCTCAAGCTGGGCCTCCTGCTGCGCGCCGGGCAGCTGGGCGCCGACGAGCTGGCGGGGCTGCGGCGCCTGCGCCGCAGGGCGCGCGGCCTGGCCATGACGGTGGTCAGCTTCCAGCAGGTGGCCTTCACCTTCGACCGGCGCGTGCTGGCCGGCGCGCTGCTCGAGTGCCGCGACCTGCTGCAGCAGGCGGCCGGGCCGCACCTGACGCCCAAGTCGCACGGCCGCATCCGCCACGTCTTCGAGCGCTGGGCCGACGGCGACTTCCTGGCCGCGCTCTACGGCCCCGCCGAGCCCTACCGCTCGCACCTGCGCGCCATCTGCGAGGGCGTCGGGCGCCTGCTGGACGAGGGCCGCCTCTGAGCCTCCGCCCCGCGCCCCCCCTTTCGCCCCTGCACCCCGCTGGATGCGGTCCGAGAGCTGGTGCCGGCGCCCCCGCCTCCGGAGCGCCTCTCCCCTCTCCAGCGAGGACACGTGACCCGAGAGGGCGCGGCGCGGGTGGCCGCCAGGGTGCGGGGCTGCTGGTGTGGCCCCCCGAAATGGCCAGAGACTTACGGCCTGACTCACGGGCCTGAAACGGGGGTGCGTTGTAAAAATTGCCATCCTGCGTTTGGAAGACAGGCGACATGGGCTGCTTTAAGGCAGGTTCTGGGGAGTCAGGGTGCTGGCTCGTGTTTGGGGGCACCCGGCTGTGGGTCCTCACGATTTGCCACGAGCGGTGTGGGGTTTTTCATCATTTTTTTAGGAGGCACCGGGGATGGAACCCGGGACCCTGCAGTGGGAAGTGGGTGCTCAGCCACTGAGCTCCCCCTGCCTCCTGAGCTTGGGGTTTCAGTGGCTACGAAACTGCTCGCCGGCAGGGTTGGGAGGGCTCCCGGGCACCTGCGGGGAGGGAGGGAGGGAAAATGGTGTTCGTTTTGCAGAATTGGGTTTGTCGGGGGCAAAGGCTGCACGCGGGAGGCAGGGAGGCCCTCAGATGAGCAGGTGGGTTGGCAGGGCCCCACAGGGCATTTGAGGTCATTGAAATTTGTGGCTGACATTTTGAAAGGAGAAAACTTCACCTACACATCTAGGTTCGGAGCTTAAAGCTCACCGGCTCAGGCCACCTGCGCCTGTGCTGCCCCTGGCGACAGCCAGGGGAAGCTGAGTGGGGGCAGCCTCTTGCTCTGCTTTGCCACAGTCCCCACCTCTCCCTCTTGCCTCTACCTGGTCTGTTGCTGGCTGGATATAACCCCTGTTTCGAGGCAGCCTTTCTGTGGTCGGGTTCCTGCTTCCCTGAAAAGGTCAAAGGAAACCTGAGAGCTGGCTGTCCCTACCTCCATCCCCACCCTTCAAGGGCACACGTATCCTCGTCAGTCGGGAGACAGATGTTCAAATTCAACGACGAACGTGCACTCTGATTACCCCAGGAGGCCCCAGATGAAATCCCGCGTGCCGGGCTGCGCTGCCTGAAAATGTCAGTGTGCGGAATTGTTTGTCCTTGTCCCCTGCCGGGCTGTTCGATCCATCTTGACTCTTGGGATAAATTTTGAGATTGAATTAAAAAAACAAACAAAAAAAGCCATAGACCTCTTTTAAGCAGGGGGTGGCTTCTCGGTGGCCACAAGACGACGCGGCTGAGGCCCGGCGCCCTGTGCCCACCTGCCTGGCGGCCTTGCCCCCGGGCGGCAGTGGGGCCGCTGGGATTCGGAGCTGACCGCCTAGCACTCTCGTCTCCGTGGCAGAGTTCTAGCGGCTTCTTTGGTGCAGATGGCCCCTCTGGACCCCTGGAGCCCCGGGCCTGCTCCTCCTTTTTGGGAGCGGGGTCGCACTTCCCAGTTGGGCGAGTTCAAGGTCAGGGAGTCCTCAGCGCATGGACAGATGCCCAGGAAGGGGCGTGTGGCTGCCTCTGCCCTGGGCGTGGCCAGGGGCGCCCGTGGTGACCCGCGTGTGGTCTCCCTGCTGGGCCTTCATTTTATTATTTTTAGGAGGCACTGGAGATTGAACCTGGGGCCTTGGACATGTGAGGCCGGTGCTCAACCGCCGAACCACCCCTGCTCCGTCAGGCTTGCAGGAGCAAGTCCAAGACCCCACCTGGAACCCACGGCTCCGGGGCCCGTGGGGCCACCGTACCCTGCGGGAGGGGAAGCGCCGGGACCGAGGCCCCCAGGAGGGCAGGGGGAGGACGCCGGAGAGCTGGTCCCTGGACGGGCTTTTGATCCTGCCTCGTTTATTTAAATAGAAAAGAACATTTGGTTTTCTTCCCAGTCAAAAAGGCGACCCCGAGGCTGGTTGTAAGAAAACAGTCCTGGGGGCGGGGGGCCTGGGGGTCGCAGCGAAGCAGGACCTGGGGGCGGGGAGGGGCTCGGGTCGCGGTGCCCTTTCCAGAAGGAGGCGAGCGGGGGGGTCCCGCCCCGGGGAGGGCCAGGGTGGGGGCCCGGCAGACCCCCGGGCTCCTGGCCCCTCCGAACGGGTGAGCAGGGACCCCCCCCCCACCCCCACGGGCCCGCCGGGACCGCGGGCTCCTTCGGTGGCGGCGATGAGACGCTGCGCGGACGGCTCCCGCTCACAGCTCGCTGTGCGCCGCCGCGGCCACCATCACCACCTTGGACAGCTCGGCCTTAAAGCTCCCGGGCCTGTGGGCCACTGCGAGAGAGGACACGCGGCGCGGCGTCAGGCTCCGGCTGGGGACCCCCGGCCCTGCTCCAGCGGGTCAGGGACGCCCCCGCCCCAGCCCTCCCGCTGCGCCCTGCGGTCCCCCGGGCCCCGCCCTCTCCCCAGAACCCCTCCCCGGCTCCTCCCAGCACCTGCCCGTGTGGCTCGGGGGACCCGGCGGGCGCCCCTCCCAGCCGGCTCCGTCCCCTTCCCCGACCTCCACGCCCGCCGCCTGGAGCTTCTGGCTGCAAGCATGGAAAGCTCGGCCCCAGAGAAAAGGGCCGTGGAGCCTCCCTACAGAAGCCGGGCTGCCGGGACGGGCTCTTGGGGTTTCTTTTTTTAGGAGGTACCGGAGATCGAACCCAGGACCTCGTACGTGGGAAGCAGGCACTCAGCCATGGAGCCACACCCCCTCCCCAGGATGGGCAAAGTGTGTCCCGCAGCCTGTTTTTTGTACAGTTGGGGAGCTGAGCATGGATTCCATGTGTGGTTAAAAAAAAAGAAAAAATCGAAACAAAAATAGTACTTTGCAACAGATGAAAACGGTAGGAGCGTCACGTTGCAGTGTCTGCAAATAAAGTTTTATTGGCACCCGGCCACTCGCTCACGGGTGATCTCTGGCTGTGACGGAGACCGCGTGGTTTCCCTCGGGTCCTCTAGAGGCGGTGTGCCGGGCCTGGTGTGAAGCCTGGGGCGGCCCCGACAGCCCCTTGCCCACCGGCCCGAACCCCCGAGGGGCCGCGCTCCCGTCCCGCTCGGTCACTGCTGGGCTCGTGGACGGGCCCCGCCCCCTCGGCCCACCTTTACGTACCTGCGGTTTTGGTCACTTCAAACTCCTCGCTGTTGAGGGGAACGTCGCTTTCTCTCTCGAACGCGGCTTTTGACTGGAAGGGAACAGGCGGCACCTTTACCGCGGCCGTTCTGGCCGGGAAGTGGAGCGCAGGCCGCCGGGGGTGAAGCAGGTGACGGCCGTGCCCCTCGCTCGGGAGGCGAGGGCTGCTCTCCTAAGCGCACGAAGAATCTGACGGAAGTGGCCCGTAACCTACTTAAGAGGTTGTCGCTGGCTTAAAACATCATGACTACCTGACAAATCTAAGGGAGAAAGGTGTTTTAATACCTTTTTTTCCCTTTCTGTGAATAGTCTATGAAGATGCTACCAGCGCCAAATGTCGTTTTTTATAAACCTGGATTATGTCACTTTCGCATCCGCCAGGAGAAAAGGTTGTTAAAATAAAGAAGGGGGAAGCGGATGTGGCTTAAGCATTGAGCTCCTGCCTACCACACAGGAGGTCCCAGGTTCAGTTCCTGGTGCCTCCTAAAGATGATTTAGACAGTGAGCTGACATGATGGGCAAGTGCGGCGAGCTGATGCAACAAGGTGGTGCAACGAGACAAAAGAAGGAAAACATAATGAGACACAACAAAGCAGGGAAGCGGAGGTGGCTCAAGCGATTAGGCGCCTCCCTCCCACATTAGAGATCCTGGTGCCTCCAAAAGAAACGAGGAAGACGAATAGACAAGGCAAGTGCAAACAATGAGGTGGGGAGAGAAAAAGAAATCTTAAAAAAAAAGAGAAGGGGCTCCAGAGTAATTGTACAATGGGGCGATGGTCAGTGTGATGTGTCTGCTGGACCAGGAGGCTACCGTCTGGTCACCCAGGTGGGCCTGATTTAATCGGCTGAAAGACCTTCGGGCAGAGCTGAGGGCTCCTGGAGGAAGACGGCAGCTTCGGCCTGCGCCCGAGCGTCCCGACCTGCCCTGCGGGGGCCTGGGCTCACCGGCCCCTGCCGTCCTGCCCAACTGGCTTCTCTGGTCGAGTCCCGGCAGGGCCACGTGGTTTCCCAGCAGAGCAGCGGGCTCCGAGGCTGCAGGTCGGAGGCGCCCGTGGCCGAGGGGCTCCGGAGCCGCCTGCCCGCTCCCCCCCCCCGCCCGCCCTGCTCGAGCCCCAGGGCGCGTTTCCTGGCTCCTGTCCCACTGGGTCGCCGTGGTGTCGGCCAGGACCCTCTGTGGGCTCTTAACAGCCTGTCGGCGGCTGTGGGGTTTGCACAGCCCCCCCAGTGTCGGCCACCCTGACTCAGCCGGCCTCCAAGTCCCCGCTGGCCTGTGCCATCTGTTCCTGCCGGGAACAGACACGCCCCGTCTGGTTAAGTTCAAGACGGCGCAGCCCTAGAGAGCTCTCGGATCCGGGGCTGCTCGGGCGCCGGTGGGGTGGGGGCTGCCGCACAGTGACCCCAGGGCGCCTGCGTGGAGACCCAGGCCGAGGTTGAAACCCTCTGCCCTGAACCAGCAGCTCCGCGTCACCCTCGTCACCATCAGCCGCTGAGCACGCGGCCCCTGCCGGACACCACCCCCCGCGCTCTGTGTGGCCTCGTCCTGTGGGCCGGATGAGGAAACTGAGGCACAGAGGGGCGGGCTGGGGCTGCGCTGCGGATGCCGGCAGCTCGTGAACTGCTCCATGCCTCCGTCTCCCACACCCCCATCCTGCTGCTCTCCGCTGCTCTGTGCCCGAAATCCCGGCCTGAGCGTCCCAGGCTGGAAACCTGCACCGCCCCCCCCCAAGGTGGCGAGCCCCGGGACACGAGACGCCGCCAGCCTGCCCTCCCGGCACCGGCGTCCCGGGTGCCAGCGGGCGGGGAGCCCACGTCACGAGGTCTAACGGAACAGACGCAGGCACGGGCTGGGTGTAAAGGCCCCTTCGGGCTCAGGACAGGCCTGGGGACTCCAGGACACTTCCAGTGGACGAGGGTCGCTCTGGGCTCTGCCCCTGGACCCCGGGGGGTTTGGGGAACGGTGTCCTGCATCTCCCCAGGTGGCGGAACGTCAGGGCACGCCCTCCTCCCCGGCGGGCGAGGGACAGCGTCTGGCCCCCGCAGCCCCCTCACTGGCCCCGCCCCGGCCGGTACTCACGTAGGCCATGCCGTACTCGATCTCGGCGCCCCGCACCTCCGCCTTGAACTGGGTGAAGTACAGGTACGACTTGCCCTGAGGTCTGCGGGAAGGGGCAGGCGGAAGGTCAGCGCGGGGCCCGGCGGGCGAGGGGCGGGCGAGGGGCAGGCGAAGGGTCAGCATGGGGGCCCGGCGGGTGAGGGGCGGGCGGAGGGTCAGCGCGGGGCCCGGCGGGCGAGGGGCGGGCGAGGGGCGGGCGAGGGGCGGGCGAGGGGCAGGCGGAGGTTCAGCAAGGGGGCCCGGCGGGCGAGGGGCGGGCGAGGACCAGGCCCCTCCGCTCGAGGTGGAGACCGTTCCTGGGGTCCCGCCTCGGGGCCCTCTCCCTGCTGCCCACGCCCCCCCTGCTCCGGGTGGGGCCCTCGTGTCCACGCACGGACACTTTCTACTGGGGGCCCGCCACGAGGGGGCGCTGCGGTGGGGGCTGGGACCGCCCGGGGAGAAGGGGAGGGGGCGGCGGCCCTGGGCAGCGGGCCAGCTCCTGCAGGGGTCCCCAGGAGGGGCAGGCGGGACCTGCTAGGAGTGGGGTGGAGGGAGGTGGGCAGATGGAAGGTGCCGGAAGGAGCCAGCAAGGCGATCACGCCTGGGGCTGGAGAGGCCCCCGCCGCTGGGTGAGCAGGCTGTGAGGCAGGCGGCTGGGGCAGGGAGGCCCGCGTGGGGGTGGAAGGAGGCGGCCGCCCGGAGAGCAGCCGAGCAGGACACAGTGGGCGGGCCTGTGGGGGGTGGAGGGGCTGCGCCAAGCCCCCCAAAATCAGCCTGAGCTGGACACATGGGCGGCCCCGACCTGGAGCCTCCCTGGCTCTGGCCACTGCCTGTCGCGCTCTGAGGACGAGGAAGGCCGGCTCCAGGGGTCCTCTCGCAATGGGGGGGGGCTCTTTACCCTGGCTCTGCCTGCCCTCACGGGGGTCCGTCCCCCAGAGCGGTGAGGGCTCCCCTGAAACTCCCAGGTGAGCACCCATAACTGTGCCATGCCAAGCAGGAGGCTGCGGGCGGCCCCCCGGGGTTTTACTTTGCTTTTGTTTTTAGGGGGTACTGGGCCTTGAACCGGGACCCCGTGCAGGGGAGCAGGCGCTCAGCCGCGAGCCACGCCCACGAGGGCTCCTGGGGCGCCCAGGGCCTGGGGCCTTCGCTGCTCACTGTCCCTGGCGGTGGCCCTGGCCCCTAGGACAGCCCTGGCCGCACAATGGCCGCGCCAGGAACACGAGGTCCTGGGGGCGTGGGTCCCCCCGAGGCCGGCCACTTGGGTCGAGCTGAGCTCGAAGGGGCAGGGGGGCGTGCCTGGGGAACGTGCAGGGAGAGGGGGCGGCTGGGGAGCCCTGGAGGGGGCCCGTCCACACCAGGCCACGTGTGGGCTTCAGAGGGGCCGTGGCCTCTGGGCTCAGGGTGGACGCCGTGGGGGGGTGTTGGGGTGTCCTGGGGGGAGAGAACGTTCTGGAGAGAACTGCCTGAAGGACAGCAGGTTTGGAGGCGACTCTCGGTGGGAATGCTGGGGTGCGGCCAGGCCCCTCCAAGGCCATGTTCTCGCCAGACCCGCTCTCCCCGGGCACGGCCTTGTCGGAGGCCCTGGCCCCCACCCCTGGGCCAGCAGCCCCCACCTCCCTGGCCTCTCCCGCTCACGACCGTCCTCTGCCCCTGGGGCCCTCCCCTCCGGGTGCTCCGAGCTGGGTCCCCAGCCCGCCACTGCCCAGGGGCCCGCGCTGGGCTCGATCGGGGTCACGTCTCGGGCCCCGCCCTGCCCCGGCCGCCATCCATCGCCCACCGGGGCCCGCGGCCTCGCTTCTGAGCACCCGGGCCCCGCGGCCGCCTCCCCATTGCTCCCCCTCCCGCCCCCACGCGCTGGCCCGCGGCCCCCTGGAGGACCGGCACTGTGAGGCCTGGGTTCTCCTCACGCGGCCGCGTGGACGGGCCCTCAAGACTGGAGGCTGACGGGGGACGGCCGGGCGCCAGGAGACGGACACAGTGCGGGCCAGTTTCTACGAAACGCCCGGAAGAGGCCAGCCCACAGAGGTGGAGAGCGGATCCGTGGGTGCCGGGGGCTGTGTGGACAGGGGACAGCGGGGGGCTGCTGATGGGCACGGGGCTTCAGGGGTGACGAGAAGGTGCCCGATTGAGTGGTGACGGCTGTACAGCTAGAATGTACTAGAACATGCTAAACTGTTTACGTTCAAAGAGTGAATTTTATGATATGTGGATTTCATCTGAATGGAAAGAAAGTCTCTGGAAAGGCCCTTTGCCAACTCGGAGCTGCCCCTGGGGGGGCCCAAGCTGGCTGGGGACTTCGAGCCCCTCCGGCCTGCCTGCCGCCCCCTCCCGCTGGGTGGCCTGGCCGCCTTGGCGTCTCCTTCCTTATAGCTGGCCTCCCGGCTTCCTTTTGGCCTCGGCGTCAGCGAGCGTCCTTGGGGAGTCCTCCCCAGTCGCCCCAGCACAGGACGGGGCCGCCCCGCTGCCCGTGCGCCCCTCCGGGGGGGGCAGGCCGGGGTCCGACCTGCCAGTCCCTGCCCCGCTCCCCCCATGCCCGCCCCAGGGCCGGCAAAGGTGATGGCGGCTGTCCCCCGCCGCGGCCCCCGCTTACCGCCAGATGGTGCAGGTGAAGTGCTGGTGGTCCTCGCTGGTGCCCAGGCTCATCTGCCACTTCTGGGGAGAGGGGAGACGCACGGGCTCAGGCCCGGGACCCCGGAGCCGCAAGCCTGCCCTGTCCCCTCCAGGCTGCCCCGCTCTGCTCGGGGGGCCCCGTGTGCCAAGCCGAGCCCCCCACCCCGCTGCCCGCGTGGAGGCCCGGCACACCCCTCGTGGCGGCCTGCGGTTTGGTGTCAGGAGGTCACCCCTAAAAGTCGCCCCCATGGGCTCCCGCAAATGGGGACGTGCAGATGACTCTTAAATAGAGGAGGAGAGGGACGTGGCTCAATGGAGAGGGCGTCCGCCCACCACACAGGAGGTCCAGGGTTCAAGCCAGGCCTCCTGGCCCGTGTGCAGCTGGCCCACGCGCAGTGCTGATGCCCGCAAGGAGTGCCCTGCCACGCAGGGGTGTCCCCGCGTAGGGGAGCCCCACGCGCAACGAGTGCGCCCCACAAGGAGAGCCGCCCTGCGTGAAAAAAGCACAGCCTGCCCAGGAGTGGCGCCGCACACACGGAGAGCTGACGCAGCAAGATGACGCAACAAAGAGAGACACGGATTCCCGGTGCCGCTGACAAGGATATAAGCAGACACAGAAGAACACACAGCGAATGGACACAGAGAGCAGACAACTGGGGGGGTGTGGGCAGGGAAGGGGAGAGAAATGTAAACAAACAAACAAACAGAGAAGATGCCCGGCTCCGCTTACATAAAAAAGCAGCTTTTGCAGGCTGAGCTGCAGCAGGAGGGTCACGACCGGCAGCCCCGCAGGGCCAGGTGGAGGGGCGGCCTCCCCAGGGCTGGGGGGTGAGAGAGCCTGGCCTGAGGCCGGGGCAGGGGACAGGCTGGAGGGCCACGCGAGGGACCTGTGGGCTGGCCTGGGAGGCCTCCCGACCGTGGCACCGTCGGTCTCCGGGCTGTGATGCCAACTGCAGTTTTGCAAGACGTTAGTGTTGGGGGAGCAGGATAAAGGGCAGGCGAGCCAGGACCATAAAACTTCTAGAAGAAAACGTAGGGGGACAGCTTCAAGACCTTGTGGCAGGTGGTGGTTTCTTGGACCTTATGCCCAAAACATGAGCACCAAAGGGAGAAACAGAGAAATGGGGCCTCCTCAAAACTGTAAACACTTCTGCGCCTCCCAGGACTTTGTCCAAAGAGTGAGAAGGCAGCCGACTCAATGGGAGAAAAGAATTGGAAATCACGTGTCAGATAAGGGTTTAGTTTCCGTGATATATAAAGAGAAGCTACAACTCAACAATAAAAAGACAAATGACCCGATTAAAAAATGGTCAAAAGACTTCAACAGACATTTGTCAAAAAAAAAAGAAATGCAAGTGGCGAAAAAAACACCTGAAAAAATGCTGAATATGACTAACGATTAGGGAAATGCAAATCAAAGCTACAATGAGGTATCATTTCACACCCATCAGAATGGGCACTATTAAAAAGACAGAACTACAAGTGTTGGAGAGGATGTGGAGAGAGGGGAATGCTTATTCTCTGTTGGTGGAAGGCAGAATGGTACAGCCACCGTGGAGGACTGCTGGGCAGTTCCTAAAGTTGAACACAGACTTGCCACGTGACCCTGCAGCACCACTACTGGGTACATGCCCAGAAAAAGTGAGGGCAGTGACACAGACAGACCTCTGCACACCCATGTTCACAGCGGCGTTATTCTCGATTGCCAAAAGATGGAAATAGCCTGGTGTCCACAGCCGATGAGTAGATAAACTGGTCTGCTGACACAATGGGATATTATGCAGCTGTAAGACATGAAGTCGTGAAGCATCTGATGACACGGATGACCCTGGAGGACATTATCTTAAATTAAGCAAAGCAAACCAGACACA
Source organism: Dasypus novemcinctus (assembly GCF_030445035.2). Lineage (NCBI taxonomy): Eukaryota > Metazoa > Chordata > Mammalia > Cingulata > Dasypodidae > Dasypus > Dasypus novemcinctus. The sequence goes on along the minus strand of NC_080691.1, from coordinate 81,540,397 downwards.
AAAGGACAACTACTGTATGATGACACTGTTAGCTAAATACACTGTGGGAAGCGGATGTGGCTCCACCAACTGGGCTTCCGCCGACTGCACGGGAGGACCCGTGACCGCAGGGCCTCCTGGTGAAGGCGCGCTGACCTGCGCAGCGAGGCTCGGCAAGCGACGCAGCACGGTGACCACACAACAGAAAAAAGGAGACGAAGGGGAGAGTCGAGGCGTGACACAGTGGAGACCAGGAACTAAGGAGGCACAAGCGACAGGGGCCCTCTCTCCACACAGGAGGCCCCGGACCGAATCCTGGTGAAGCCTAGAGGAGAAGAGGAGAAGAGAAGACCAAAAAAAAAAGTGAGAAAGAAACACACAGAAGCTCTCACAGCAAATGGACACAGACAGCAAAACAGTGAGGCTGGTGGAGGAGGGGGTGAAAAAATTTCTAAAAACATAAAAAATAAACATGTTGTGTGGCCTCGTGAAGTTAATAACCAGAATACGGGTCACCAGAGAATATAACGAGGTTAGAGAATGGAAAAAAGGATGTGTTAAATTTTGGAAATGAATAGAAAAGGTGAAAACACAACATAACGTCTGTAACTAGCAGTGCTTTGTATGGGTAGGACAGTGGTTGAAAGGAAGTCCAAGGTCACGTACACGACTAGAAGGAAAGCTAAACAATGTAACGTTAGCGTATACAGCCTAGGAAAACCTCACGTGAAATAAGAATATGAGTAATACTGCATATATAAAACTCTCTTTCTTTGAAACTGAATACATGTATGTTAATATTACAAGATATTACTATCAAGCCAAAAAAAAAAACCCCACAAACTGTGTTATGCTAAGAAAAAAAAACCAGACAGAAAATACTATATATTGTATGACTTCATTTACATGAAATGTAAATATAAATCCATTTATAGAGATGAGGTTAGACTAGTGGTTATGGAGGGCTGGGGAAGGACTGCTAAGGGGTCTGGAGTTTTTCTTTTTGGAGTAATGAAATTACGCCAAAATTTTTTGTGGTGATGAATGCACAGCCTTGTGATTATACTAAAAGCCACGGACTGTACACCCTGGATGGATTTATGGTGGGTGAATATATTTCAATAAAACTTTATAAAGTGTGTTAAAAAAAAAAAGAGCAGTCAAGACAAATGATTTCCTACAACTGCACGTGACCCTATAATTATCTCGAAATGAGAAGTTTAATAATAATAATAATAAAAAACTGCGCCCAGCAATCACACCTCTGGGGGGAGACCCCACTGAGGTAGCTGCTCCTTTGCACGAGGTTAATTCACGGCAGCATTTGTCAGGATTGCAAAAGGCTGGAAAGGAGCCCATCGTTTGTGGGGAGCAGGTTAAATAAACTGGGGCAGAGAAGGCCAAGGCGGCCACTTCGGGGCTCCGACCCCTCGGAGAAGCTTTCAACGATCAACAGGAGCTGGCAGAAACACCTTTCTCAAAGCTCCAGAACACCACTCAGGCGCCGCAGTAACAGGGCGTGTGCTGAACGGAGAAAAAGGCCGCTTTCCTGAAAGCAGCACGATCTCCTGGCGCCCTGGCAGCCCCTCCTCCACTCGCCGGCTCAGTGTGGAGCCCGACTGCGCTCCCAGAGCAGATCCCGGGGCGGATCCCAGAGCGGATCCCCAGTCCCGTTTGGAGGGAGCAAAGTAGCCCTCGTGCACATCATGGGAGCCTGTGGGTCTGGCCCCACTAAGACTCGCTGTCCCACAACCTGCCCTGCGCCGAGAAGGCGGCTCACCAAGCTCTCCTACGGGACGGGCAAGCAGTCAGGCTGTGCTGCCCGGGGCGGTGGGGGCTGGCCGCACGACATGCAGTGCGGTGCCCTGGACCAAACGGAAACAGTTTTCTAGGGAAGGGGGGACGTTCGGAACACTCTACCCAAGACAAGGGGCGCGGGCAGACGGGACCAGGGTGGCCTCCACTTTGGCCTGGGGCTATCCTCTAAGCTCATGGTATGGAGAAGCCCTAAGGAGAGCTCTCGCACAGGTCAACCTGGAGGGCTGGGAAAGGTGCTTTCTTTTGTCCTATTTTTGTCTGTTAGCTCCCGGCATTCAAGGGATGCTCTGTGATAACACTAGCTGGAAACCAGCTTAAGGAACACACACCTCAGAGGCTAAACTCCATGGATAACACACTAAATTATCAAAACGTCCAGGTTTCAACACAAAGAAACAGGAAGCGACCTTCCAGGCAAAAACAATTAAAATATTAGAAACCACCCTCTTTCTGGGATTCATAAACTGCCACAAAAACAGAATAAATCAGAGAGGGAGAAATTATGAAAAGGAACCAGAGTAGACAACCACAGTAACAGAAACAAAAAAATTCTCTAGAGGCGATCAACAGCAGATTAGAGCTGGTAGAAGAAAAAATAAGAGGATCTGAAGAAAAGACAATTAAAATCAGTCTGAGGAAGAGGATGTGGCTCAAGTGATTGGGCTTCCGTCTACAATATGGGAGGGCCCAGGTTCAATTCCTGGGGCCTCCTGGTGAAAAGCGTGCCCACGCGGAGAGCCAGTGCCCACGCGGAGAGCCAGTGCCCACGCGGAGAGCCAGTGCCTGTGCAGCGAGCCAGTGCCCATGTGACAAGCCACGCAGCAAGATGACAACACAACAAGAGAGAGACGAAGGGGAGTCAAGGCGAGACATAACTGAAACCAGGAACTGAGGTAGGGCAAGTGACAGGGAACCTCTCTCCACATCAGAGGTCCCCAGGATCGAATCCCGATTGAATCCTAGAAGAGAAAGATGAGAAGACAAAAGAGAAATAGATACAGAATATCACACAGCAAGTAGACACAGACAACAAAAACAGCCAGGTGGGGGGAAAGGGGAGGAAAAAAGTCATTAGGTGAGTTGCAGAAAGAAGAGTGAGCAGAGCCTCAGTGACCTGAGAGTCGCCACCCAGTTTACCAATATATGCATCGTGGGAGCCTCAGAAGGAGAAAGAGCATTGAAAGGGGCAGAGGAATATTCGGAGACATGATGGCTGAAAACTTCCCAGATTTAACAAAAGACATAAATCTACACTGCTGAGAAGCTCAACCAACTTCAAACAGGATGAACCCAAATAGATCCATAGTACAGTCAAACTGTCAGATGCCATGGATAAAGAGAATTCTGAAAGCCACACGAGAGAAGCAAAGCGTCACCTACATGGGAGCCTCACTTAGATGAAGTGTTTTTCACTGGAAACTGCAGGCAAGATGACAGTGGGAGGATGCATTTAAAGAGCTTAAGGCAGGGGAGTGGATGTAGCTCAGTGGCTGAGCACCTGCTTCCCATGTACGAGGTCCTGGGTTCAATCCCCAGTACCTGCTAACAAAAACAAACAAACAAAACACAAAAAACTTAAAGCAAAAAATTGCCACCCAGGAATTCTAGATACAGCAAAACTCTTGTTCAAAAATGAGAGAGCAATTAAGATATGTCCAGATAAACAAAAGCTGAGAAGGAAGCGGATGTGGCTCAAGCGACTGGGCTCCCAGCTACCACAGGGGAGGCCTGTGGTTCGGTTCCCAGTGCCTCCTAAAGAAGACAGCACGATGGTGTGACGGGCAGGCACGGCGAGCTGACACAGCAAGATGACACAACAAGGAGACACAGGAAGAGAAACATAACGAGAGAGACAACAAAGCAGGGAACGGAGGTGGCTTGAGTGAGTAGGTGCTCCTTCCCATGGTGGGGGTCCCAGGTTCGGTTCCCAGTGCCTCCTAAAGAAACAAGGAAGACGGACAGACACAGCAAGTGCAAAACAACAAGGGGGTGGGGAGGAATAAATAAATAAAAGTAAATCTTTAAAAGAAAAGGTGAGGGAGTTCATCACCACCAGGCCAGCCCTATGAGAGATGTGAAAGAGAGTTCTGTGGGCTGAAGGGGAAGGACAAACATAACAGATCGAAGCCACATGAAGAAGTACAGATCCTTGGTGAGGGTAATGCCACGGGATGGATACCAACGCCAGCACTATGTAGTTCTGGCTTGTAACTTCGTCTTTTACTTCCTACCAGAACTAAAAGTCAAATGCATGAGATGTGATGATAAATCAGCATGTCACTCGTGGTAAGAATTACATACAGGTGCAGGGACAGAGGGGGCTGTGACTACCACCTGGGATGGCCTGGGACTGTGCACCTAGAAAAATATGCTCTCAACATAATCCACGCCTGTGGGGTCACGTGAACCCACGGTAAACAGGACCTTTCAATGAGGTAACTTCAGCTAGGAGGTGGCCCAGCTGGTTCAGGAGGGCTCTTAATCCCATTACTGGAAGGCTTACAGCAGGTTTTCTTCATCTTTATTGTTCCGTGGACCCCTGTGCCAGTCAGGTGAAAACCACGGACCTTTCTCGGAATGTAGCGGGACAGAGTTTTATCACACTCGACATCGGCTTGTCTTTAAATTCAATTTTAGGATTATTCAAAATTACGTTTTACAACTTTCCCATAATTACAATACCTGATAACCTAACACGGTTCGACATCTGTTCAAACAGTCATTTTAAGCAAACATTTAGAAATTCGAGTTTTCCCACAGCATCATAAAACCATCTCCACCATCTTTACCAACCTTCGTGCAGGCAGTTATCCACTGCACTCAGAACCACTGCAGCACTTTGAAATGCTTACGAATTCCAAAAATAGATACTGAATTATGTTTGTAATCTGGTCTGTACCTGGGCTTAAGTTATGATTGGGGCTTTGATTGGGCCACGTCATTTCGGCACTGAGTCCCCGCCCCTTGGTGGGTGGGGACTTGCAGATGAAAGGCAAGGCAAGGCACAGGAACTGAGGGTTTTTGATGTTGGAGTTTTGATGTTGGAGTTGGGTGCTGGAGCCTTAAGCTGGAGCCCCAGGAAGTAAGCTCGCAGAGGAAAGAGAAGCCAGCCTGGGAAGAGAGGAACCCTGAGCCCAGGAAGAAGCAAGACCCAGGAAAGGAGGAACCCAGGAAGCCTGAGCCCTGGCAGCCGTCGGCAGCCGTCTTGCTCCAACACGTGGAAATAGACTTTGGTGAAGGAAGTACCTTATGCTTATGGCCTGGTATCAGTAAGCTCCTACCCCAAATAAATATCCTTTATAATAGCCAACAGGCTTTTGGTATTTTGCATCGGTACCCCTTTGGCTGACTAATACAAACTGCATCAAAATAAAAATCATGCTAGGTCCACACTGTACTGTGTATCCTTTAATACATGTATCATTCGCCAACATCCCACGAGAATAATGCTCTTCTGAATTTTCAATTCGAGCTCCCGGACCTCCTGAGATCTTTCCACGTGGGGGTGGTGGACCCCCGGTGAGCCCCTGCCTTACAGGGCAGGCCGCACGGAGAGCAAGCGGAGGGAGCCCCCGGAACCCAGGAGGGAAGCCAGGAGAGGCTGCCACGTGCGCTGCCGTGTGACAGCAAGGCCCGCGGCCACGGAGCGCCGGCAGCCAGCCCGGAACGCCGCCATCTTCCGGGAGAAAGCGTCGCCTGGGGAGGCCTTGACTTGGGACTTCTCCTAGCCTCAAAGCTGCGAGCCAATAAACTCCCATTGCTGAGGCCAGCCCACTGCATGGTATTCGCTTTGGAAGAGGGAAACGAAAACACAACTGAACGTAAGCAGGCATCAAAGCAACGAGGCTGGTATAGATTCAGGGTGTTGAAGCCCTGTTGTAACGGCAAGGAAAATATCGGGGATACAGGGCTCCACTGCCGCTGCTGCCTCAACCTGGTCTGCGCGCCAGCACCCCCCTGCCGACGACTCAGCCGCACAGAGGACACGAACGAGCACAGCGACAGAGAGGAACCTGCAGAGGGATCCAAGATGAATGCGAGCAAGAATGAGCAGGATGACGGTGACAGGTCCACTGGAGGCTTGAGCTGGGATTCAGGCAAGAAAGATCTGACGGGGCACTTGTCTGGGTTTGGAGAGGTTTAGACTGCGCAGTTACAGCAGCTCCAGTCACTGGAAGGTCAAGAGAATTGGGATTCCGGCTTTTCAAAGATGCTGCTTGTGCTGATAAGGTTTTGCAACTGAAGGAACACAAACTGGATGCCAGATTGATAGACCCCCAGAGGGCGAAGGCTTTAAAAGGGAAAGAACCCCCCCCCCAAAGCCTTTGTGGGTGGTTTGAGCCCAGATACTTCTGAAGAACAAACGAAAGAATATTTCAGAGCATTTGACTGAAGACGTTGAACTTCCTATGGATACAAAAACAAATGAAAGAAGAGGATTTTGTTTTATCACATACACAGATGAAGAACCAGTAAAGAAATTACGAAGAGAGCAGATATCACCAGATTGGCTCTGGGAAGCGTGAAATCCGAGTTTCACAGCCCAAGGAGGTATTCAGGGAGCAAGCGCAGCCAGAGAGAGGAGGGAGAGGGGCTGCGGCTGGTGGACGAGGCGGCACTAGGGGTCACGCACGCGATCAGGACCGAAACTGGAGCTATGGGCACGGACAAGGGTATGCAGACTCCACTGGCCAGCAAGCACACACGGCAAGGCGCCTCGAGGGGTGGCAATCACCCAAACAGTTACCACCCACACTAAAGGACCCTGGAGACAAGAGGAGGAAACGCTAAAGCAACCCATCTTGCAAGACGACACTGAGGACTGGTCTTCTGTCGGTCTGATTATTTTGTCAGAGACTTTCTGGTGCGCAAGACGCAACCGTGCAAGCTGTATATGGCTGCTCATTAGTTTTCTTTGTTTTTCCTTTGTCCTTTGCTATCTGGGTTATGCCTCGGTGTGGATTTGTGTGGATACAAATTTTATTTGTATGACTTCATACAAATGCTTCCGTACGTGGTTGTTCTTGTGTCAGGTACTAAACGGCTGTGTAAAAATGTAATTTTGAGTAAGCAATAACGAAGGCGTGGCTTATTTTGTGGGGAGTGCTGGTCCAGAGGGAGGAAGCGCGGTCCTTCACGAACAGCCAGCCACGGTCACCCTGCTCCCATTTTTCCAGATGTGTGCTCCGCCCTAGACTTCCTCTCCGCTATCTGAAACTTCCACCATGCTCTTGGAACAATGTTCTTTGCCATCTAGTTGGGGATAATTGTCATGCTATTGTGACCAGCTGCAGTTTTCTGATAGGCCGTGAATCTTCTGGATCTCCCAGGATACTGACAAAAATCAACCCCATGCAGAGAACTACAGCGTCACCCCAAACCCCAGACACCCCGATCCACCAATATTAATATTTCGCCACATTTTCCGTCTTTCTGTCCGTCTGTCCGTCCGTCCGTCCGTCCGTCCGTCCGTCCATCCATCCATCCATCCATCCATCGACCCATCCATCTATCAATCCCTTTTCTGATCACTTGAGCGTCAGTTGTGTATATCATGCTCCTTGAGCATTAAACTGCCAGGTACATTTCCTAAGAACAAGGATCTTCGCTTACGCAGCCTGGAAGTTTGAAAGTATTTAAAAATAAAATGTTGACTTTTAAAAAAAAGTATGTTGCAGAACAGTGAGAATTTTAAGCTCTCACTTAAATGGAAAAAAAAAAAAGGAAAACAATATCCTCATGCTTGCTTGTATATATAAAACATGGAAGTCCTGGGGGCACAAGAGATGAATAATCCTCGAAGCTGGGTGGCAAGTGGACCAAGGGAAGGCACCGGAAAGCTTTCTATATAATTTTTTGTTTTTTTGTTTTTAACAGTGTGATTGTTGTTTTTTTTAAATTAAATTTGAAATAACGTAAATATCTAAAATGTTCCCAAGACACACTGCCACCAGTTTATTCTGATTTTTCTGGCTGCAGAAAACCCGGCCAAATAGTATTAGCAAACCTACCACTGCGTTCCTGGCTGCCTGGGGCATTTTTATGTTCCGCTTGTAAAATGATTGGTGTGGTGATCTCCCCAGAGGAACAATGGACTTGGATTACGGTCTCCCTGGTTTAATGCCGGAGCTTTTTCTTTAGCGGAAAAACATGGCCATTTGTAGTTAATTGTAATGGGAGCAAATGGCCACTTGGATGGGCTTTGCTGGGAACCAATTATACGTGCGTGACAATGGACGGCTGCCGGCGCCGCCTCAGCCTTTTCTTCTTGTTTTTCCTCCTATTTAAAACCTGAGGCCGCTGAGCCCCTGGAAAGAGTTTCAATCTGTGAAATATATCTGGGAAAGTTTTCCACAGTTCTTAAAAAGCTCCTGAGAATGAGACCAGTATTTAAATAAAACATAACGAATGCAAGTGAATTTAAACCCAGGTGTCACTGGCCTGAGGCTTAGCCTCCGGGGGAGGGTCTTTGCGTGTTGGATGGTGACCGTCCTCTCCACAGTGGCTGAGGGTCACGGTCTGCTGCAGGGCGGGGCGGGAAGTGGGGTGCCGTGGCAAAGGCATGAGACTTGGCACCAGATGCTCTGCGAGCCTGCCTTGGGCAGCCTCCCTGACATCACACAACAAGGGGCACTGACAATGCCCTACGGGCATGATGATTAGCAGTGCCTGCTGGAGTAGATGACACATACACTTACGTGGCAGCCACTGTTGTTTTACTGGGGTATAATTAACACACAGTGAAACGTGTCCACTTCAGTGTGCAGATGGGTGAGTTTGCAAATGCTCAGCCGTGTATCTTCCATCACAATGAGGATGACTGGTTAAAAATATGTCCCAGGACCCTCTGGAGTCCACCCACTTCCTGCAAGCTCCTGGTGACACAGTGTCAATGCCCGCAGTGATGTCTTTGCAAAAACGCTGTTCCGGTGGAATCGTACAGCGTGTTGTATTTTGAGTCTGCTTTCACTCGGCATGATGAGTCTGAGATTCATCCGTGTTGCTGCATGAATCACTAGTTCACTCGTTTCCTTCCCCCGTCCCTGGCAATCATTAAGCCCCTTTGTGTCTCTACGGATTTGCCAGGACATTTCACATAAATGGAATATTACAAGAGGTGGTCTTTTGACTCTGGCTTTATTCAACATGACGTCTTCATGGTTTGTCCATGTAGCAGCATGGACCAGTGCTTCGCTCCTTTTTGTTGCTGAGGAGTATCCCAGTCCACGGTTGGGCCACATTTTGTCTATGCATTCATCTGCTGATGGACAAGTTTTGTCAAGTTTTGGCTATTATGAGAAATGGCGCTATGAACATTCCTGTGCAAGTTCTTGTGTGGACTTGAGTTTTCACTTCTCTGGAGTAGATACCCAGGGTGGGATGGCTGGGCCATATTGTAAGTCTATGTTTAGCCTTTGAGGACATGCCAAACTATTTTCCACAGCAGCTGCACCATTTTTTTCTTAAAGATTTATTTTATTTAACTCCCCACCCTCCCAGCCCCCACTGTTTGAGGTTGCTGTGTCCATTTGCTGCATACTCTCATCTTCTCTTTAGGAGGCACTGGGAACCAAATGCAGGACCTCCCATGTGGTAGGTGGGAGCCCAATCACTTGAGTCACATCTCCTTCCCAATTATATATTTCCATTAAGAGTACACAAGAGGGAAACGGACTTGGCCCAGTGGTTAGAGTGTCCGTCTACCACATAGGAGGTCCGTGGTTCAAATCCCGGGCCTCCTTGACCCGTGTGGAGCTGGCCCATGCACAGTGCTGATGCGCGCAAGGAGTGCCCTGCCATGCAGGGGTGTCCCCCGTGTAAGGAGTGTGCACCATAAGGAGAGCCACCCAGCACGAAAGAAAGTGCAGCCTGCCTAAGAAGGGCGCCACACACATGGAGAGCTGACGCAGCAAGATGATGCAACAAAAAGAGACACAGATTCCCGTGCCGCTGACAACAACAGAAGTGGACAAAGAAATAAGATGCAACAAATAGACACAGAGAGCAGATAACCAGGGTGGGGAGAGGGAGGGGAGAGAAATAAATAAATATTTAAAAAAAAAAAAAAGAGTACATTAGAGTTCTAATTTCTCTATATCCTTGTCAGTACTTACTGTTACTTTTACTCTAGCCATCCTAGTGGATGTGAAGTGACATCTCGCGTTTTGATTTGCATTCCCCTAATGGCTAATGATAGTGAGCATCTTTTCACATGCTTATTGTCCATCTGTACATCTTACTTGGAGAAATGTCTATATTCAGATCCTTTGCCTGTTTTTTTAACTGGGTTGTTTTTTCGTTAATGAGTTTAAGTTCTCCTTACAAATTTTGGAGTAGTCCCTTATCAGTACATGATTTGCAAATATTTTTAGGGTGCCACCCCTAAATCCCTGGATGGCTCCCTCATCTGTTTGCTCGTTGCTTTTGCTCATTGTCTGCTCGTTGTCTGTCTGCTTTTTCTTCTTTAGGAGGCACCAGCAACTGAACCTGGAACTTCCCATGTGGAAAAGGGCACTCAGCTGTGGGTATCTGAGATGCCCCCTATCTCAGACGGAGCTAAGGATGGTGGCACAAAGGTGGCCCAGCAGTCCAAAAGCAAGGTGCTGGCGGGATCGTGCCATCTCCAGTCCGGGGCGTTCTAGTGGTGGCCTGCCGGCAAGCCAGGAAGCAGTCCCTGGCTTGGTCACGTGGCCATCTACCCCGTCCCCACCTGTGTCCAGTTTCCTCTGCGGATAAGGCCTCCAGTCCCGCAGGAGGAAGGCCCGCCCTGCTGCAGTTGGGCCTCACTGTAGCTGATAACATCTTCAAAGACCGTACCTAGGAATGGTTCACACGCAGGCCTGGGGCTTAGGAGCTGAACGTGCCGTTGGGGGGATGTGATTCAAATCTAACACACGAAGCAAATCCTGCGGGTGAAAACTGCCGACAGTGCCCCCCAGCCCCAAATCTGCTGAGAATCTGTCCAGCCATGTGATGTGGCCAACAGGCAAGCAGACTACTGCAAAATGTATTTTATTTCTATGGCCACAGATTTAGTCCCATGGATCCCAGTCACCAGCCAAGCTGAAGCGCGGCTGAGGGTGCCTCGTGTGGCGCTGCTGGTCACTGGCAGTTGGTCACTTGTGTCGTCTCTGTCAAAGTCGTCGATCAGAGCTGCTTTGGAACAAGTCTGTGGTGAATGGGTTTGCTTTTCTTTTAGGACGATTGCCTCTGGGGTGAATCCCTGCATCACAAACAAGCGGCTGGAAGCCTGTGTGGCTGGTTTTACAGCTCGTGACCCAACGGCCGCTCTACGAGGAGGCACCAGCCCCGGTGGCTGCAGCTGAGCGTGCGTGTCCTTGGCTCTCTGCGGGACGGTCTGTCTTGAAGAGTCTCACCCGGGAGCCGCATTTGCTTCTCTCAAGAGGCCGGGCGTTTCCGGGCCCAGAGCAGGGCTACAGGGCAGTGGGAGCTGGGGCACGGCCTGACCCCCGCGTCCGTGCGTCTAAAGCGGGGATAGCAACAGTAGAGGCGTGGAGGTGCGGCGAGGATGAGACGAGACGTGTGTGTGGCTCAGCGGGGCGAGCGTGATCGTGCTGTGCCATGAATCGATCCTCTCCACAACGAAACGGGCGCCCGAGGCACAGCCACGGGGAGGAGGGAGCAACCAGACTCACTCGAGGGCAGGGCCAGCGAGCTAGGACTCATTATCAGGAGGAACGTTCTACCACTGACACCATCCAACCATGAGGGGGAACGGTGGGGACGAGCCCTGTGGCCAGCAAGTGTCCAAGGGCAGGGCGGAGAATCACGAGACCTGCACTGCGAGGCTCCCGAGCCGCTGGGAAGGTGTATTTGCTACATTTTGTTAAAATACTAAAGCTGGGAATCCTTCATGTTTACAAATAGGGTATATTTGAAATAATAAAGGCGGGCTCGTGTCACTCTTGCCCTGTGGCACTCATCAGGGGACAATTCTGCTCCCACCCACCCAGGGGTACTTGGTGACACCTGATGATATTTTTGGTTGCCATGACTTGTGGGGTGCTACCGGCACCTAGTGGAAGGAGGCCAGGGGTGCTGCTCAACACCCCACAATGCACAGGGTGGCCCCCAGCAGAGAGGACTATCTGGTCCTCCTGCTACAGTCAGGAGACCCCATTCTTGCCCGTTTCCTGAGCGGGAGGGAAGGAGGTGGCCCCTCAACCAACCTGCTGGGAGCTGGCACCATCCTGAGTGTGCCCACAAGGAGTGGCAGGCGTGAGAGGGGCTTATGTTGTCGGGGTCCCCCAGGCGGCCTCCTAATGGAGGCTGTGAGGGGGCACGGTGTCGCGGACTGCTCTGGAATGACAGTGAAGTGTTTCTCACAGTGGGGGAGAAGAGCAGGATTCGGGAAGCAAAAGATGCTTTCAGAAGGGCTATCGGTAACGCCGGTTTCTGCGGCCTTATCCTTTCATTCCTTCTAATGACCTCAGGGACAAAGTCCCCGCTTTGGGCCTCCTCTCGTCCGCCTGCCGCTCTCCCTTCAGACAAAGCCGAGAGCTGTACCTTGCTAGACTTTAATGATGGCGGTCACTCACGGAAGAATTACGTGTAACGGTGATTTTAGTCTTCTGTTGCTACATGTAGTGGTTTCCTTAACAAATCACTGCACACTCGGCGGCTTACAACAGAAAAGTTATCCTCTCACAGAAGGTCACAAGTCCAAGGTCAAGGCGGTCAGCAGGGCAGCACGCCCTCTGAAGCTTCTAGAGAAGCCTTCCTTGCCTCTTCCGACTGCCGGAGGTTCTGGGGATTCCCTGGCCGGTGGCTGCCCTGCAGCAGTCTGTGTCTCCATCGTCACAAGGCCTTCTCTTCTCGGCACCTTTTCCTTGTCTATCAAATCTCCCCCTTGTGTCTCTTACAAGGACGCTTGTCATTGGATTTAGGGCCTGCCTGGATAATCCCGGGCAGTCTCTTCCTCTCAAGACCCTTACTTTGATTGTATGTGCAAAGGCCTCTTGTCCAAGTCACATTTGCAGGTTCCAGCATGTCTTTTGGGGAACCACCCATTCAACCCACTACACTGAGTAACAAGCTCCCACAAATTCAGCGGCTCAGAACGAGGTGCCTTTATTTGTTCACTCTCCTGAGGGTCACAACTCTGGGCACGGCCAGACTGCATTCTCTGCTCAGACGCTCCCGTGGCTAAACTCAGGGGGTTGGCTATGCTGGGTTGTCATCTGGAGCTTGGGGTCCTCTTCCAAGCTTATGTATAAGGCTGGGACAGGAGCTGGTTCCTTGCAGTTGTGGGACTGAGGTCCTTGTTTCCTTGTTGTTAGCCAGGGGCCACCCTCTGCTCAGAGAGGCTGACTGCACTCCTTGCCATGCGGCCCCTCCAAGCCAGCAGCAGCGCATTGCCTCCTTCCTGCACTTCAAACCTCTCTTACTTCCTCCTCAGCTACCAGTTGGAGAAAAGAGCCAGTCCTACAACCACCAGGAAGTGAATTCTGCCAACCACCTGAATGAGAGTGGCAGAACCTCTAGAGAAGAGCCCAGCTCGGCTGACACCTTGGTTTTGGCTTTATGAAGAACTTCTGACCTACAGAACTGTAAGATTATAAACGGTTGTTGTTTGAAGCCGCTATGTTTGTGGTTATTTGCTATGCTGCATAGAAAACGAATCCAACACCCTCTAGCAGAGGCTTGTGGCAACAGCAGATTCATATTTTACCACCCTTCTTCTGTCCAGACATTTGCTTGCTGTGCGGAATAATGAGAGGAACCTATCACCATGTCTATTAGCCAGCCAAAGGGGTGCTGATGCAAAGTACCAGAAATCTCTTGGGTTTTATAAAGGGTATTTATTTAGTATAGAAGCTTACAGACACCAGGCCATAAAGCGTAAGTAACTTCCCTCACCAAAGGCTGCTGCTTCGTTTTGGAGCAAGATGGGGCACAACGTCTGCCCGGGTTCAGCCTTCCTCTTCCTCTGAAGGCTCCGTGGTCCCAGCTTCTGCCAATGTCAGCCCACGGCTGGGATAAGTCTGTCTCTCTCCCAAGGCTCATTTCTCTCTGAGCTCAGCTGCTCTGCTCTCTCTCTCACAAGGCCTGAACGGCTTGTCTCTCTTCCCGGGGCCTCTGCTGTGTCTATTGGAGCCTTCTGTCTTTCCTCCTGTATCTGCTTCTCTGTGCGTTTACTTCCAGCATCCAAATTCCAGGTAACTCCTCTGCCATGTAGTTTTCTCTGTAAGTGCCTGCCCACTAAGGCGGCAGGGACCCAATGTCCTACTGATGTGGCCCAATCAAAGCCTTAATCATTATTTAATCAAGTAAAAGTGAAACCTCTGAATTTAATACAATCAAATATGCCCAGATGAACAGACCAGTTCACAAACATAATCCAATATCAATTTTTAGAATTCGTAAATAACACCAAACTGCTACACCATGATTGAAATTAAGTCCCCTCTATCTTACTGACGCAAGACTAGTTCAGTGAGTGTGAGCTCACGTATGCTCCCCTGGAGAGCATCACCATATAAAAATGGATGTGTCTGAACTAAACAACATGGAGCTTTGAACAACTCACCTCATTGGTCCCTCCTTGAGAGGCGTAGGTGAACACACAGGAGTATCTGTCCTAGAGAATGGAAAAGAGAGGGGAAAAAGGGCTTGGCAAGGGATAATGTTTCAGGACTTTCTTCTGAGATCCAGAAGCAAGACAAGATGTTCCCCCTTTGAGCATCGCTGAGGGGGTGATGGGGGGGGGGAATTGCAAGATCCTTCTAGCCGCTGTTGCTGGAGGCCAGCCCTGCACGGCCTTCTAGGGACTGCAGATCCCTGCCTGCCTCCCTACCTGTGAGCCCCTGGGTCAGGGGAAACACTCCCTGGGACTCCTGGGGGATGGAGAACAGGAAGGGGAGGTCATCCCCTAGCACCCACCCCTCTAGGAGCACAGGCTTTGGGAGCAGGGACCCACGGGGTCTCAGCTCTGCTCTGCTGTGGGTTCTGGGTAGGTGAAAACCGCTCCGGGCCTCTGTTTCCTCATCTGTAAAATGGATCTAACAAATAGGGCACTTGGTAATATCCAACTATTGATACCACTGTTACAGGCAGGGAAACAAGGTGAGCGAAGAAGGGACTTGCTCCACCAGGCTGGGGACGCAGCTGGGCCAGACCCAGAGCTGCTGCCTCCAGGCAAGCTCCTCCCCTGAAGGCACGGCCCCACCCGCTCCACGGAAAAAGAGGGGACCTGGTGCAAGGACAAAGTCCTGCCTTCTTCCGTCACCTCTCCCTACCCCTGGGCCGCCCTGCTCGCCGAGGACAAGGATTAGCCTGCCCCCGACCCCAAAGGGTCTTGGGGATGGGGCCGGCGGGACATTCTGGGCAGGTGAAGGGTGACCCCTAACTTGAAGACGCCCATGTGGGTAGCCTCAGCCTGTGAGAACTCTCCAGACCTCAGGAGACCCACCCCCGAGCAGCTAGTTCCGCCTCAGGTCGCAGCCTGACAGCCTGCGCCCCGCGCCTCAGGCCCCCTCCAGACGGCCCGCGCCCCTCCCCACGGCCCGCCGCCCGCGGGCGCCACCGCCCAACCCCCCCGGGGTAGATGGGCGGCACATACCCCCGGGCCCACGCTGTGGGAGAACGAGTGCACGACGCCCCCGGGCCTCACGTCAAACGCCACCGTCGTGGGCTCGGACACCGCCTCCGCCGGCCTCAGCGTCGCGGCCGCCAGGAGCAGCGCGGCCCACCAGCCCGCACCGCCGCCGTCCCGCTTCCTGCTGGGCGCCGCCATCTTGGGATCCGGGCCGCGGCGGCGGGGGCGGCCGACGGGGTCCGGCGAGGGACACGTGGGGCGTTCGCCGGCGGCCACGTCGGCGGCGGGGGCCACGTGACCCGGCGGCGCCCCACCCCCCTCCGGGCCGCCATCTTGGGCCCGGGAGCCAGGGCGGGCTGGGAAGTCCTGGGGGCTTTTCTTGGGCGGCCCTGGAGGGCTGTGGGCTCCGGGTACAGTCGTCCGCGCTTAGGAGCCTTGTGACTGCCACGGCCCTGTCGATTACTGAATACAGAAGGAATGAGGGAAACATCAGTAGTGGGCACAACGCCTCATTGCTGCAGGGTGACCATGGATGGATGCGAAAAATTGGGGGGGGGGGCAATCAGGATGAGAAACAGGATGTTTGCGTGGTCCCAGAGCACTTCCCCTCCAAGACGCTTATCAATTACAAACGGGGAAAAGAGTCATTTTACAGCGGGGCAGCCCAGCAGACACCACTTTATTCCAGCGACCCAAGTTAATGGCACTTAAAAAAAAAATGAAAAAAAAAAAACCCAAAAAGACTAAAAGAAAGAAAGTTAACGCTGCTAGTAAGGAGACAGTAACATGATGGCCCCACCGATGAGAGGCACTGAAGAAGAGCCTTCGGTTCTGTGGGATTCTTGCCAAAAATCTGTTAAACTTTAGTGGAGAGCAACCATCAGACAAACCCAAATGCAAGGACGTTC
This sequence comes from Dasypus novemcinctus, assembly GCF_030445035.2. NCBI lineage: Eukaryota > Metazoa > Chordata > Mammalia > Cingulata > Dasypodidae > Dasypus > Dasypus novemcinctus. The sequence goes on along the minus strand of NC_080691.1, from coordinate 81,524,134 downwards.
CACAAGATAAAGGCGCGGGGCTCAAGTCATAGAGACAGAGTCTGGGAAACCATTGACTGAGGAGATGAGGTACCTAGCGGACCTCGGTAGCCTGGGCTGGGTGCAGGGCCAGATAAAGAACATCAGTGGGAGATTTGGCAAAACTCTAATGAAGTCTGTAGATTCGTTAATAGGATTGTGCTGATGTTAATTTTCTCATCTCAAAATAGCCTGGTTTGGACCCTGGTTATGTAAGGTGTATTAGGGGAAGCTGGATGGAAGGGGTTTGGGAACTCTGCAATTTTTCTGAGTCTAAAATTATTGAAAGGAAAAAAGGTACAAAGAAAGCAATTCCTACCTTAAGGGGTTGTCAGGAAGATTTTTTTTTTTTTTTAAAACGAGGTACTGGGAATTAAAACCAGGACCTCACATAGAGGAAGCAGGCGCTCAACTACTGAGCTACCTCCACTCCTCCAATGTCAGGAGAATTGGTCAAGTCCCTAGCACCAATCTTGGCTCAAGAAAAGAACTTTAAATAGTAGCTGTCACTGGTGGTTTTTGTTTCCTGATTGCTAAAACACCATGCAATGGGTTGACTAAAGCAACAGGAATGTATTGGCTTGTGATTTTGAGGCTAGGAGAAGTTCAAAATCAAGATGTCAGCAAGGTGATGCTTTCTCCCCAAGGACAGTGACACTCCAAGGCTGGCAGCCAGAGATCCTTGGTTCTTGGCTTTTCCGTCATAAGGCTACACCTTCACCTTTCTCTTCCGGGTTCCACTGACTTACAGCTCTTGGCTGCTCTCCACGACTGACTTCTCTCTCCGTCTGATTTTCACTCCATTTATAAAGGACTCCAGTAATCCCGATGAAATGCCAGCCTGGTTCAGTAGGGCAGTTCCTTCACTGAAGTCACCTCTTGAAGAGATCCTACTCACAATCAGTCCACACTGGTGGACCAGGACCAAGAACGGGCCCAAATCAGGATGCAGCATTCAGTCCACATTACACGGTGATAACGCAGTGAAGAAATCCCAGGTGTCATTGCAGCCTTAGTCACAATAGCCGGAAGGTGCTGAATGGATACATGGAATGTGGTCTAGCCATACATTGGAGTATTTTTCAGCCTTAAGCAGGAATGAAGTTCTGAGACGCGCTACAACATGCATGAACCTTGAAGACATCGTGTTGAGTGAAATGAGGAAGACACAAAAGGACAGATGCTGTTTGAGGCCACTTCTTTGAAAAAGCTAGGATATGCAAATACAACGAGAGGAAAAGTAGAATGCAGGTTACCAGGGGCGGGGGAAGAGGGAAACGGGGCGTTTAAGCATAATGTGTAAGGTTTCTGTGGGGTTAGGTGGGAAAGTTCTGGTAATGGGAGGTGGTGAGGGTACTGCAACATAGTGATTGTAGGGAAGTGGACTTGGCCCAGTGGTTAGGGCATCCATCTACCACACGGGAGGTCCGCGGTTCAAGCCCCGGGCCTCCTTGACCCGTGTGGAGCTGGCCCATGCGCAGTGCTGATGCGCGCAAGGAGTGCCCTGCCACGCAGGGGTGTCCCCCACATAGGGCAGCCCCACGCGCAAGGAGTGCGCCCCGTAAGGAGAGCTGCCCAGCGCAAAAGAAAGTGTAGCCTGCCCAGGAATGGCGCCACCCACACTTCCCATGCCGCTGGACAACAGAAGCGGACAAAGAAACAAGACGCAGCAAATAGACACAGAGAACAGACAACTGGGGGAGGGGGAGGAATTAAAAATAAAATAAAAAAAAATAAATCTTTAAAATAAAAAAAAAAAAACACACAAAACATAGTGATTGTAATTTGTTCCACTGAATGGTGTTTGGGAGTGGTGGAGATAGGATGAGTTTATGTTGTATATGTGTTTCCACAATTGAAAAAGAGAAATTTCAGGTTTTCACCTATAGAAGGAAGTAATTTGTGATCACAAATTGCTTCAAGTTTCAAGAAGGCACCAAAAGGCTGGTCTGGAGTGTCGAGGCGTAAAGTGGCTTTTCTACACATCCGACAAGAGAACATCTTAGAAGACCCCGCAGCTAGGCTCTGTGGCACCTTGAGACACTCGAGTCACTGTTCCCCGCCCCTGCCCGCTCCACCTGGATGGAGGCTGCCGCTTGGGCACTGCTCCCTCCTGCGGCAGCCTGCTCTGAGCTGAGATGCCTGCTAGCAAAGAGAAGTGTCTTCCCATTTACGCCTACCTGCTCTGGACCCGTCGGGAGGAAACTGACTCCAGAAGTTCCAGGGCCGCCTTCCTCTCCCTGGGCTGTTTTTGCCAGGGCTGCTCAACACGGCCCCATGCTGCTGCGCCTCCCCTTCCCTCTTCCGTGCTTGACCTTCAGCCTGTCCGTGGGCAGGTCTTGGGGAGGCCTTTACTGTGACTTTGCAAGGTATTTCAAGTGCAAGCTGTTTTGTTTTGTCTGCTCTTTTTCAGAAAGACCCTGAATTTTTTGTTTTTCCTTTTTGCCTCCCCAAAAAATAACCACACCGAAGGGATTAAAACAAAACAAAGCATTGTTCAAAAGATGCTCTTTCTAATCACTGTCCAGCTCACAAAACCTAAAATATGTATTATCTGACTCTTTATAGAAAAAATTGGCTGGCCCCTGATATTTTGGACAAAGTCCAAAATAACCTACATATCCAGACTGGGGCCCGGCGAACTACAACTAAGGCACGTTTGCACTGCGAATAGAACGCAGGTGTTAACAAAACACTGAGGAATAATGGGCTCCAACCATCAAGGCAGAGTAAGGGAAAAATACCCATTAACACGTATAGGTGGCCACCTGCGCACGTGTATTTATGCGTAGCCTGTCCCTGAAAGGAGGTGCCGAAGAGGGGGGAGCAGATGTAGCTCACTGGTTGAGCGCCTGCTTCCTGTCAACGCGGTCCTGGGTTCACTCCCTGTAACCTCCATTTAAAAAATAAAAATAAAGATGAGGGGTAGTTGGCTCTGGGGAGGGAGGGCATCTTTTCCGTATACTGTACATCCTTTTGTATTCGACGTAAAAAAATTAAAAAAGCAAAGAGAGTCGCGCTTTCTGAAGGATTGGGCGAACATGGAGTGGAGGGGCGCCCACCCGCGCTGCTGGCGACGCAAGGCCGTCACTGGTGTGTGTCGTCTGCACAGCGGCTGGTTGGCCCCGTAGTCTTGGCTGCTGGGGCAGATCAACCGGAGGCCGGGTGTGCCTTGCCCTGCCCTCCCTGGTTGGCATCTCGTCGCCCCTAAGTAGAGTCGAGGCGTTGGGCGAGTCGCAGACGTGCCAGGACAGCTGGCGTCGGGGAGGCGCCCGGTGAGCCTGCAGGGCCGGGCCGTGGGCATCGCCCGGTGCCCAGTCCCTCCCTGGGACATGAGCGGGCAGCCCTGGTATGCGCGGGCCACCCACCTCTCCCCCTGCTGAGGAGGCTGCCCTGGGAGGCTGGCCTGGACGGCGCCCGGTGCATCAGCCCGATGAGGGACATCTTCCCGCAGGGCCGCACCCCCGGCCCCCTCCTGCTCAGAGGACCCGCGACCGGCTTCAAGAGGCCTCGCGTGGGGCGAGAGTTTCCATCTGGAATTGTTTAATGAGTCTACTTCTTACACACATAATTATAAAAGAATAAGAATTGACAAAAATATCTTCTTTCCATAATATGTAGAGGTGGCTTGTTTCTGTTTTTTTTCTGTGTTTTTTTCCTTTTTTGTTTTTTTTTTCCATTGGCCCGCCCCTGGCAGAACTCTTGGCGGGGAGGGGGGATGGAAGGGGCAGGGGGGACCTGAGGTGGGGGTGGGGTTCAAGCCTTGACCCCAGAACCCCACTTCGTAGGGGCCAGGCAGAAACGTGGGGCGGGTGGCCACTGACCAGCAGGGAACTGGAGCTCGGCGGGCGCGGGCGCGGTGGCGGGGGCAGCGCCCCGCGCAGCTCCCCGGCCAGCCCTCCACGGCGGGCTTGGGAGGAGCAGGGCTCGGACAGGGGTGGCCTGAAGCCCCTGCTCGGCAGCAGGCCCGACTTCGCTTTTTGTCTTTTAAATAATTAGGAAAACTGCGCACTCCCTCAGGAAAAAAAAAAACACGAAGGAAAAGCAGGGTGGGGGAAGAGAAGGCAGAAGGCAAGCACATGCGTCTGCTGGGGAGGGCGGCCGTCCCACTGGGCACGGAGAGGCCGCCGGGCGCCCGGGGCAGAGGGTGCTCAGGTGCTGCAGCCTCTGGGTGCTGACAGGACAGCACCGGGCGACCTGGCCCAGCTGCTCCCAAGCCCTCCTGGCCCTGGTGGCCCCAGCTCTGAATTCTCTGGTGCCCAGTGGAGCTCCGATCCCCTTCTCCCAGGAAGCCACGAGAGGACAGGGGCCGCGGGGGGCGGGCTGGGGAGCTGCCGTTGGAAACTGGCCTCCCTCTCTCTGTCCTGGTGACGAAGCAGCAGCAGGCGAGGAAACGGGAACGGTAGAAAAATAATTGAAGGCGTTCGGTCGGCAAAGGCGGGTGGCTGGCCGGTGGGGGCGGCAGGAGGCGGCGCCGCACCGGGGCCCCTGGGCTCTCCTGCCAGTGGCCCACGGGGGCAGGGGCGCCACTTGTGCTCTGAACGTGAAGGCTGCGGGCGGGCGGGCCAGGGGCCCGTGGGGCCGGGCTCAGAGGTGCTCCTGGAGAAAGTGCAGCAGGGTGATCTCGTAGTGCTCGCCAGACTCAGGGCAGCGGATGCTGTGCCTCTCATTGGGGTAGATCTGGGTGGAGAGAGAAGGCAGCACTAGGGCCATGCCCTGCCACCTGCACCGCCCACACCCCGCGGCTCCTCCCCTCCTTCCCGCCCCAGCACCCTCCTCCTGGGGCAGGGGGTGGCGAGGAGGGAGAAGCACGGCTCCGGAGTGGGCAGTCCTGGGCGCAGATCCCACTTTTGCCACCAAGTTCATGTGTGACGTGGGGCCAGTGACAACCTCCTGACTGTGCTCCCCCCTTGAAAATGGGGTTCACTAAGGTAACATTTGTAACGTGCTGAGCGTTCACATTGATAAAACACTGAAAAAAAACTACCGTGTGTCCCCCCAGGGTGTGAGGAGCTGCTCTTGGTGGGAGGACCAGGGGGTCCGGCCTCATGGCTGTTTGAGTCCTCACTGCAGCACACCACGCCCTTGGCCTCCAGGACTGCCTCGCTCAACTTTGTGAAGTGTTTTCTGGGCCACTCTGCTTGCCTTGGGGCCCTCTTATCACCCAAAGGAAAACCCTTCCCCAGAGAAGAACAGTGACTAGTACGCGTCAAGCGCCGTAAGCACAGAGCCAGCCCCGAGCCCCAACCAGGCTGCTGTCCCGGGCTGACGGCGGCGGGGACCCAGGCCTCTGCTCTGGCATGACACAGCCTTCAGCAGCTCCCCACTGCCTCCTGGGGCCTCGGGGGACAGGCGTAACCTGCTCCACCAACTCCCAAAGAACCCGGCCCAGCTCGCACTGGGGCTGGGGTGGGGGGACCAGTCAGGCTGTCCCTCCCTTGCCTCTTCCCACCGACAAGGCAGGAGTGAGTTCCTGAAACCTGCCATCTCTCTAGGACCAGATGACCCATGGCCCAAGGAGCGTGCTGAACCGCCCAGGGTCTCCCCTCCTCACTCCTCCCTTCCTCAGCCCTCCCTGGATGCTCACACCTCCGGCCACACCCACTACCTGCGGGGAGCTCTGCCAGGACACCCTGACGGCACCAGGCCCCTGATGGCCCCCTGCCTGCCTGCCTTCCTCCCCGCCCCCATGCCGGGCGGCGTCCTAGCAGCCTGGGCACTTCCTCTGCCCCTGGGGCTGGGAGGGCAGGAGGGGGTCTGTCTGGAACTCAGCAGGCTCCCAACCGCAGCCCCAGGCTGGCACAGGACAGTGGATGGATGTGACATGCAAATCAAAAGGGCCTGGGGGCCGGCAATCGGCAGACACCCCCCACCCACCTCCCAGCTAAACCTCTTCCAGCCCAATCTCTTCCAGCAGGGAGCCAGGCCCACCCACAGGTGCCAGGAGTGCACGGGAGTGACACACTTGGCTCCAGGACCAAGGTCCAAGACCCTCACAGGCGGGGCAGCGTGGGTGCTGTGTGTGTGTGTGGGGGAGGGGGGTTGGGGGGGTTCGCTCTCTCAGGGGAGCCCCCTCCCTCAGCCCCACCCTGTGCACCGCTGGGACTGCCCAGGCCCCAAGGTCCCCGAGACCCTGGGCTGAATCCCTGCCCAGCTCTGTCCCTCCTGTTCTGTGAGCCTCGGTTTCCCCTCTGCTAAGTGCAAACCGAAGCTCCCGAGGACAGGCCAGAGCGCATGGAGGCGACCCGTGGTGATGGACCCCTTCAGCCTCCAAAGCACCTCCCTCTGCCCCTCAGGCCTCCCTCTCCTGCCAGGGCCACCACCTCCTATTGGGTCCCACCCGCCCCCATGGGCCCCTCCCCACAGGGCAGCCTGAGGGACGCTGCTGGAATGGAGGAAGACAGGCACCAAGACTCGGGCTGGCACCTCTCCCCTTAGGGCAAAGCCAGCTGCCAGCAGAGGCCCCGCCCCTATTGCTGAAGCCCCGCCCCATCGAGGCTCCACCCCGTATTGCCGAGTCCCCGCCCATCAATGCTCCACCCCTTGCTGCCGAGACCCTGCCCATCAAGGCCCCACCCCTTACTGCCAAGACCCCATCCCTCATCAAGGCCCCTTATGGCTTAGGCCCCACCCCTACTGCTGAAATCCTGCTCAAGGCTCCGCCCCTCATCAAGGCTCCACCCCTCTTGCTAAGTCCCCACCCCTTACCGCCAAGACCCTCGCCCCTCACCAAGGCCCAGCCCCTTACTGCTGAGACCCCTCCCCTCACTGACAAGGCCCCCCTAATTGCCAAGGCCCCGCCCCTCACTGACAAGGCCCTGCCCACCCCCACCTGGCCCATGAGCTGCTCCCTCCCTCTGCCCGGGCTGTCCACACTGGCTCCCAGGTGTAACTCCATCCTTAGGTCCCTCTTCACATAACCTCCCCTGGGAATCCATCTCTGACCCCTGGCAGGGGCTTTCCGTGCCGGGTACACTTCCTCCCAAGTGCACGCCCGGGTCTAAAACGCAACTTGTGCCTGCGCGAGCACTCTGGCGATGTTGACTGCTGCCCGCTGGACGTGAGCGGGGCTGGGCCTGTGCTGTTTCCCAAGGGCTCCCGGCGCCGAGGACCGGGCGAGGTGCGGCCAGGCAGGAGACACGGGCCAGCCTGGGCTCGGGGGGTGTCGCGGCCCACCCACCTGGAGCTGGTACGGCTTGCCTGCTCGGATCAGCTGGGAGACGAGGAAGTTGGTGTGGAAAAAGTGCACGTTCTCGTCCAGGAAGCCATGGAGGATGAGCAGGCGGTTGGGCCTGGAGGAAAGGTGGGCGGGGGCTGAGGCTGGCTGCTGGGGCACGGGCTGCCCCCTCCTTCTCCCACCCACCATGTCACCGGGGCAGGGTTGCGCACCTACGCGAGGAATGGGCCCTGAGCTACGGGGAACCTTCTGGAACAGTGCCACGATGATGGGAACGCTCTAGAGCTGCGCTGCCCGATACAGCCGCCACCTGCCATGCGGGGCTCTTGAGCACTTGGAATGTGGCTGGTGTGGCTGAGAAACTGAATTTCCTATCTCGGTTCATTTTAATTAACATGAACTTGAACTTAAACGGCCATACGTGGCCAGTGGCTCTGGAATCAGACAGCGCAGGTCTTGAGTGAGCTTCGAGCCTGGCTGCACAGCAGAACTCTTGGGGAGCCCAGGCTGCACCCCAAAAAGAGCACGCCTGGGAGGGGGACCGGGGGAGGATTTTAATTTTCATTTCTTGTCTTTTTAAAGGAGGCCCTGGGACTGAACCCAGGAATGAACCCAGGATCTGGTACATGGGAAGCAGGTGCTCAACTACTGAGCTACACCTGCTCCCCAATGAGAGTGGGTTTTTTCATTCGTTTGGTTTTAGGAGGTACCAGGAATCGAACCCAGAACCTCAACAACTGAGCTATCTCTGCGTCCCATCAGATGGTTTCTTAAGCATCTCCGGTGGTTCCGACGGGCAGCTTGGGTAGAGGGGGGAGAAGGTGCGGCAGGGGAGGCTGCCAGGGCCAGCGGTGCCATTTCCTTCCAACCAGGGAAAACAGCTAACACGAAAGCAGGGAACGGGACGTGTGCGCTGGTCCCTGAAGCCCGGACGTGGCGGCTGCTGTCAACACCTACATTCTGAGCCTTGTGGGGTCGGAGCACGGAAGGTGCAGCGTCGAGACCGGGCTGAGGCTGCCCTGGGCTCCTGGGGGCTGACCCGCGGGCAAGGGCTTTGGGGAGCCTGCCAGGGAACGGGGGGCGCTCTCTTTCCTTCCCTGCCTCCTGAAGCGCCCCCAGCGGGGGCTGGAAGACAGGGGCTGGGGCCCGCAGGCTGGTGGGGGGCGGTGAGGCCCGCAGGGAGGGGGCAAGGAGGCCGGCCTGCCGGGTCACGGGGGCTCCTGTGGGCGGGGGCGCAGGGGCCTTACTCGTTGGGCAGCTTCTCCACGTGCAGGGCCACCGAGCCAGCCTCGTAGCCATGCTGGTTGTTCTCGGGGACATCCATGTAGCGCTCGGTGTACCCTGTGTCGTAGGCCATCCACACTGTGACCGGGGCACCTGCGATGGCCACCTGAGGACGTGGCGGACGGGGTGGAGAGAGAGAAGCGTGTTGGGTCCCGGGAGCCGGCGCTCGGCCGGCCGTCCCGGGGCCTCCCCCGAGGACTGGGGGCTGTCATGCACACGGGGGTGGCTGGGGGGCCCTCGGAGCGTGTCTCCCCGAGGACGGCAGCCCCTGCCTCCTTCCTGCCTGCGCCGCCGCCTCGCCGCCGCCGCCCCGCGGGGCCCGTGGACAGGGGCGGCCGGCCAGGGCCCTCCCCCGCCGCTCTTCACACCATGCCCCACCTCTGCCCTTCCGAGGCGGGGGTCCCGGGCTCAGCCTCCCACCGAGAGCTGCTGGCGGGGTTTTGTGCAGCTGGACGCGCTCCTGGGATCAGTGGTGGCGGGCAAGGAGGAGGGGGGCTGGTCCCCATGGGGCGGCTGCGGGGAGAAACAGCCACGTGGCAAGGCTCCTGCCGTGCCTCCCCCGGGGGGACGGGCCCGAGCGGCAGGGGGCGTGGGGGCCGGCGGGGAGGGGGCCGGGGCGGGGCCCACCTTGAACACCTGGGGCTTGTGGATCAGCCCCATCAGCGACAGGAAGCCCCCGTAGGACCAGCCGTGGATGGCGACGCGGCTCAGGTCGATGAAGCCGTACTTCTCGGCCACAAACTGCAAGCCCTCCACCTGGTCCTCGATCTCCACCTGGCCCTGGGGACGAGGCCGCCCGCGTCAGCCCTCCTCCCGCACCTGGGCTGCCAGCCCGCCCCGCCCGGGAGCCAGCAGCCCCCAGGGGCGGCGCGGGGAGGACGGAACTGGAGCCAGGCCCGCTCTGCCCCCTCTCTCTGGGCCTGTTTCCTCAGCTGTCAAATGGGGACGTTAGCGTTGAGAGGACCTGTCTGTAGGTGGGCGTGAGGATGAAACGGGACGGTGTCCTGTCCTCAGAGGCCTGGGTGCTGAGGCTCAATAAACAGCTCATACCCTCGCCACCTCCATCACCGCCATCAGCACCTCCACCATCTCCTCCATCACCACCTCCTCCATCACCACCTCCATTGACATCACCATCATCATCACCAGCTCCATCACCACCATCACCATCGTCACCACCCCGTCACCACCACCGCTTCTTCCACCATCACCACCATCACCAGCGCATCACCACCACCTCCTCCTCCACCACCACCTCCTCCTCCACCACCACCATCACCACCACCAGCTCCATCACTGCCATCACCATCACCAGCTCCACCACCCACCACCATCACTGCCATCACCAGCTTCACCACCATCACCTGCTCCACCACCGCCATCACGGCTATCACCACCACCACCACCTTCATCACCACCACCACCATCATCACCATCGTGACCATCCCCACCACCACCACTACCATCACCAGCTCCATCACTGCCGTCACCACCATGACCAGCTCCACCATCAACCACCACCACTACCATCACCACCATCACCACTTTCATCACCACCACCACCTCCTCTACCATCACTATTTAACCACCACTACCACCATCACTACCACAACCACCATCATTACCATCACCACAACCACCATGACCAGCTCCACCACCAGCCACCATCACTACCATCATCACCAGCTCCATCACTACCACCACCACCACCACTTTCATCACCAGCTCCACCTCCACCTCCAGCACCAGCACCACCATCTCCACCACGACCTCACCACCGCCATGATCACCGCCACCACAGTCACGGCCGCCACTGCACTTCCGTCAGCATCACTTATCGGCCACCTGTCTTTGCTCCCCCCAGGCCTCAGGCACCTCCCCTTCTTGGGATCCCGTCAACCTGGCTGGTACCAAAGAGTCCGGATGAGCCGAGCTCTTTTCCGACCGTGGCTGTGGAACCAGGGGATGTAGACATGCTGAGCCGCAAAGTGGGATGTCCCTCTTGCTTCTAAGAGGCCGCCCTGTCCATATCAGGGAGGTGCGCCCAGAGCCGCCTCTGCACCCTGCACCCGCCCAGCCCAGTAAGGGCCCAGAAGCAACCAGGAAGCCGAGTTACCATTTGATTTTTCAGGGCCCCTTCGAACCGGAGCCCCCGCTGACACGAGCCCCGGCCGTCGATGACCACCACGGCGTAGCCCAGGGACGCCAGCGTGTTGAGCCGCAGGTACTTGATGCCTTTGAAGGAGTTATTCACGAGCTGCACCTGAGAGGGAGGAAGGCGGCACGAGGAGGGCAGGCGTTGAGCGTGGCCGGCGTCTCCTCTTCAGCAGACGCCAGGCAGGGTGGGCAGGGGGGCAGCAGGGAGCCGAACCAAGGCGTCTGAATTCCATCGTACGGGCGACAGAGGCCCAGATGGGTTCTGGGGTGAGGAGTGCACCCCTTCTGGGGCCCTGTGCTCCTGAGAAAGGTCCAGCTCAGGCTCCCTGCTCAGCCCCTCCCCGAGAATGCTCCCTCATGGGTTCAGCCGTACTCCCTGGTTTGTACTGCTCAGTTTTCTTAAAACAAAAAAACAAGTGCAAGATCTGGTGGGGTGGGCGGGCTGGGAGTTGTCTGCTCTGAGCAGCCGGGCTCCTATCAGGGCTCCCCTTGGCCCAGACTGTTTCCCGTGCGTGGGGGCGTCCCGCGCACTGCAGCGTGGGGAGGCCTCTGCTGCTCCATGCTGGCTGCACTAGTGCCACTGCCCCCCAGCAGTAGTGACAACCTCCCAGGGGGCGGGATCGCCCGTGGGGGCGAGCCGCTGGCATGGAAGGAGCCCAGCTGCCAGCCCGCTCGGCGTCCCCTTAGCTAGTGGACGGGCTGTGGCCTCGGCTGGGAGTGAGTGCGGGTCACATCACGGGACTCGGGGAGACTTCTCGGGGGGGCGAGGGCGAGGGTGGGGTGTGTGCAGAGACGGGAGGCTGCCGGGGGACTGGCGGGGCCTCCCGGGAGGGCCTTCCCCTGCCAGGGCCGCCACGCGCCCCAGCACTGGGAGCCGAGGGGCAGGGCCGGCACCCACCTGGGGGCCTCCATAGACGAAGAGGACCGTGGGGTGCTTCTTGCCCGCCTGCACGGCGTGCGGCTTGTAGATCATGCCGTAGAGCTGCACATCCGACTGCGTGTGGAAGTGGAAGATTTCCGGGGGCACGTAGTCTGGGGGGCAGCCTGCGGGGGGAGAGCATGCGCCGTGGACCCGCCAGCCAGGCTGACTGGCGCCTGCCCGCCACCGCCTCACCCCGGGCCTTGGGTGGTGCTAGGGACTGAATCCTGCCCCCCACAATAGAGGGACTCAAGCCCTAGTCCCCCCCGCTTCCATGGGATGAACCGTTTGCAAACGGGACCCATGATGCTAAGGTGCAGGCTCAATTGAGAACACGACACAAACAGTCAGAAGAAGCCAGAGAGTGAGCACGGGCGAGAGCAAGCCACGTGATGGAGGCAGCGCTGTGAGCCGAGGAAGCCCACGGCGGCGGCAAGGCAGCACCAGAGCACGACAGGCTCCGGGAGAGAGCACGGCCTGGCGACACTCTGACCTTGGACTCCTGGCCTCCAAATCTGTGAGGCAGGAACTTCCTGTTAAGCCAACTGGTGTGTGGGATTTCTCACAGCAGCCCTGTAAGCTAAGACAGGGGCGGCCTGGAATCGTCCCATCTTTTGCCGCACTGTCCGACGGTTTAAGTGAGGCTCCTGGAGCAGGTGTGGCTCAAGCAGTTGGGTGCCCAGCTCACGAGATGGGCTAGCAGGTCGAGCTGAATCAACGAGGAGATGCAACGAGAGACACAAAGAAGCAAGGGCCTCAAGCAACTGGGCCCCTTCCTCCCACATGGGAGGTCCCTGTTTTGGTTCCTGGTGCCTCCCAAAAAGAAATTGAGCATACAACGAACAGACACAGAGAGCAGACAGGAAGTGCAAACAAAGGGAGGGGGATAAACAAGTAAATAAATAAAAAGAGAGAGCCTTCTGGGGCCAGAGAGGCCTCTGTCCTGTGGGGGGCAGGCGGGTGGTTCCCACAGCTGGCTTTTCAAGCACAGATTCTCCTAGGGGGAAGCAGCTCCCCTCTCGATTTCTCTCCAACCTTTCTGGGTGCCCTGACAAGGGCTTGGGTTTGGCCTGAACAGCACCCTACCGCACCCTAACTGCTCTACAGAGGTGACGATGCCTGGTGGCCTGCCCAGAAGAGCTGGGTCACGCAGGACCTTGTTTGCATGGTGTTGGCTGCCGGCACTGGTTTTTGTAGAGTAAGCCTGGCTTTCCAGTCCTGGCAGCAGAGCGGTTTCTCTATGGTAAGGTCACGTAGGTGAACAGAGCCGACTTAAATGCAAACGGACAGACAGCGAAACAGCCCAGGGGTCGGCAGGCTTTCTCTGGAAAGGGCCGGAGGGCAAACATTTCTGGCTTGGCTGCCCAGACGGTCTGGGCGGCCGCTACTCTGCGCAAGCAGCCCTGGTTCGTGCCAATCATCGGCTGTGGCCGGTGGGCCAGGATTCGCCGGCTACCACTTTAGGGCGAGACTCGGGGCTTCGGGAACACTGCGAGGGGCCAGGTCCTGTCTGAAGGGCCCGAGGCCCCCTTCCTGCAGACCAGGCCAGGGCGCCAGAGCACAGCTGGGCTGCAGCCCTGCCCTGCCCTCGGCGTCCCCCTTTGTAAGACCAGGGCGCCAGGTCCTAGCAGCCTCGCTGGCGAGGCCAGGAGGCACTAAGCCACCGGACAGGGACGCCTTCCATCTCTATGCTCCCACAGGGAGGGGACGGTAACGTGCTCTCTAGCCGTCAAACACCCAGGCAGGCCGGGCATGCTCACGGTCTGGGACGGTCTGGAAGTCCAGCTGGGCTGGAGCAGGGTGAGGAGCTGCGGAGCGCTTCCTGGGTGCCAGGCGCCCATGGGGCGTTTCGCTGGCGTGCCTCACGCTCTCGCCATACCGTCTCGCTGATACATGAACACGCGAGGGCGGTGGACTGCCGGCCCAGGCTCCCACCGCCTGGACCCTTGCGGGGCCAGCACTCGAACCCGGGCCCTCGGGGCTCTGCTGGAACCTGCCGCCGCCTCCTGCTGCCCCGAGGCCCCTCTCCTGAGGCTCTTTGCACAGGGACTTTGGGATACGGGCTGGGTGCCATTGTGGGTGGCCACCTCTGGACCCAAAGGCACCTCAACTGGGGCCCCCGCTGCCAGCTGGGAGCGGGTGCCCCCCATGTGGGTATCGCCCTGTGTTCTCAGGGGCTGTTTAGGAACCGCTCTCCCCCCTGCCCGAGAGCCCACCGAGGCTAGGGCTGTGCCTGCCTCGTGGCTCTGTGCCCGGCCCTGTCCCCGGCCCCATGGCGCCGGGGGTCACTCACTGGCCGCCTCCATCATGCTGGCCCAGAAGCGCGGCTGCTTGTGCAGGGGGTCGTCGTCGGGGCCGCTCAGCTTGTAGACGTGCACGCAGGGGGGCGAGCTCACGCTGCTGTAGTGGCTGATGAACATGTCGAAGTTCTGCGGGGGCGGGGGGCGCTGAGCACCGCGGGGGGCCGGGCGCTGCCACCCCCGACGCGCCTGGGAGGACCCCCCCACGCCCCCGCGGGCTCTTCCTCCGCCTCCGCTGACCCTTGGGGACCACTGGCCCCGTTTGCTGCACTCGCTCGGGTGTCAAAATCACAAAACTCACACGGCCAAGGGGACGCCGTTGTCGCCACCCCCTACTTTGCAGGTTGAGGAAACGGAGGCAGGGGGCAGGCTGCGCACTTCCCAGCTGGGGACCCACCGGGCACGGCCACGGCGCGGGCTCTGCCCCCCGCCTGCAGCTCCAGAGCGGGCCCGCCTGCCCCGGGCGCTGGAGGGGGGCCCACCTGGCTCATGGAGCAGCTGTGGGAGAAGCCGGGCGTGGTGAGGCGCACGATCTCGCCGGGGGCGGCGTAGCTGACCACGTAGAGGTGGTGCTCCAGGGGCGTGTCGCGCGTGCCCTGGAAGTACACGAGCTTCGTGTCCTCGTTGACCCAGATCTGCAGGGGAGAACGGGCGCCTTCGTCGCGTGCTCCCAGGCTGGTCCCGGCCGCCGCCCCCACACCGCTCACGGAGCAGGGGCACTTGGGGCGCAGGAGGCCGCCCTCCCGAGACGGAGTGAGGGGCGCCACTCGGCGCCCAGGGATCCCTCCGCGGGCCACCGGGCCGCACTGACCCCAGGGCCTCAGGAGCGAAGTGCACCCGGGCCGCCCACCCCTGGGCTGAGGAGGGGTCACCCTGGGCCCACTGCCCGCCGGGCATCGGTGCATCCTCTGTCCCTGGCACTCAGGAGCTGAAGGGTGACGGCCGCGCCCTCGTCAGTTTCCTGGGGGACCCCCTTAAGCGATGGCATGGCTTGGGGGCAGCCACCAGGAGGTGCCAGAGCCCGGGCGCCTGCCAGCGGCTCAGACTCTCCAGCGCGAGCCGGGGCGGCTGTCCCCGAGGGTGCCCGTGCCTGATGGCCCACCCAGGCGGGACCCAAGAGGGGCAGAGCCTGTGGGGCCGAGGACGTGGGGGCGGCTGGGGCTCTGGGAAGGCCCTGCACTGGGCCAGGGGCCTGGGGGCGAGGCTGCCCCTGGGGAGAGGCGCACAGCTGCGTGCGGGGCAGGTGCAGGGGGCAGCGCAGGACGGACGGGCACGGGAGCACGACCGGGACCCCCCGACCAGGGCTGGGTCACCAGAGAACCTGCTAGTGATCTCAGGCTGGCGGGCGGGCCGAGGGGAGCGGCTGAGGGGCCCATCAGGCCCCCCAGGCCCTGACGCAGGGGTGGCCATGGTCGGCTGGGGGCCACGGAGCCCCCGCAGGGCAGGGGGTGCCCAGGAGGCACGCGAGCCCCTTCTGCACGGCGGGCAGGGCCTGCCCGACTCGAGTCCCCGCAGGCAGCTGTTTGGGGGTGGCAGGGCCTCGGCCAGGCACTGCCCGCTGCGCCCGCCGCTCAGGTACCCCTCTCGGCATCTCCCCCCAGCAGAGCCCGCCGCCCCTGCGCCCCAGCGTCAGGAACACGGGGCTGAGGGGTGCGGGCAGCTCTGCCTGCCAACACGAACCAGGCTGGCACCTGCCCTGCGGTCACCTCGCAGGGGGCTCAGGGACCAGCCCGGCGGCGGTGGCAGCGGCAGAGAGCTACCCACTTCGCCTGGCACTGCGCGGGCGAGGACGTTCCCTAAAGCGCACGCCCTCTGACCCGCTGAGCGCCTGGGCCTCCCTCCCGGGGACTCATCCCGGAGGCGGCCAGCGGCGTGGACAAAGGTTCCCAACGCGTTTCTGAGGCTGCAGGGAGGGTGACGACGGCAGAGCAGGGCGCTGGTCGCCTCACGGGGGCACAGGTCCCTGTGGCTGTTGTCAAAGCAACCCACTGAGCCCCTAAAACACAGATGCCGTCTGTCTCCTAAGAACCACGGACACGCGGAGTCGACACGGTTCCCCCTGGGGAGGGCAGGGGTCCTGAGCCGGGATCCGCTTCAGCCCCAGCGGGAACCACTGGGCTTGCTCCGTGTGGTTTTTATAAAGGGTATTTACTGGTGTGTGTGTGTGTGTGTGTGTTTAATTTATTTTATTTATTTCTCTTCCCTTTCCCCAGTTGTCTGCTCTCTGTGTCCATTCGCTGTGTGTTCTTCTGTGTCCGCGGCTATCCTCATCAGCGACACTGGGAATCTGTGTTTCTTTTTGTTGCATCATCTTGTTGTGTCAGCTCTCCGTGTGTGCGGCACCATTCCTGGGCAGGCTGCACTTTCTTTTGCGCTGGGCGGCTCTCCTTACGGGGCACACTCCTTGCACGTGGGGCTCCCCTACGCGGGGGACACCCCTGCGTGGCACGGCACTCCTTGCGCGCATCAGCACTGCGCATGGGCCAGCTCCACACGGGTCAAGGAGGCCCGGGGTTTGAACCGCGGACCTCCCATGTGGTAGACGGACGCCCTCACCACTGGGCCAAGTCCGCTTCCCTCTTTATTTATTTTTTAATAAAGTATATTTATTAGGGCTTTTTTAAAAATAAAGATTATTTATTTGGGGTTCTTTTTTTAATAAAGAATATTTTATTTTGTTTTTTCTTATTATTTTTTTAAAGATTTATTTATTTATTTAACCTCCCCCTCCCCCGATTGTCTGCTCTCTGTGTCTATTTGCTGTGTCTTGTTTCTTTGTCCGCTTCTGTTGTCGTCAGCGGCACGGGAAGTGTGTGTGGCGCCATTCCTGGGCAGGCTGCACTTTCTTTCGCGCTGGGCGGCTCTCCTTACGGGGCGCACTCCTTGCGCGTGGGGCTCCCCTACACGGGGGACACCCCTGCATGGCAGGGCACCCCTTGCGCACATCAGCAGTGCGCATGGGCCAGCTCCACACGGGTCAAGGAGGCCCGGGGTTTGAACCGCGGACCTCCCATGTGGTAGACGGACGCCCTAACCACTGGGCCAAGTCCATTTCCCGTTTTATTTTTCTTATGAAGGGTATTTACTTGTTTTTTTTTTAAATAAAAGGTATTTGTTGGTGTTTTTTTCTCTTTTTTATAAAGGATATTTATTGGAGGTTTCTTCTTCTCTTCTTTTATAAAGGGTGTTCCATCATATTTTTAGTTGCGGCAGCACGTCATTAACGAGGGTTTTCTAGGAGGGCTCGTCATGGCAGCTGCAGAGCCGGGCGAGGGAGTGAGTGAGGCGAGTCATCTGTGGCTCTGGCCTGGGAAGAGCCAGAGGCGTCCTGGAGCTGGGACCCTCCAAAGCCCCGGGCCGGGCGGGTGGGGGGCTGTGGGAGCCAGCGCCCTCCTGGCCACTCCCCGCCTCCCAGGCCCGGCCCAGGGGGAGGGCGCATGCGGCCCTGGAGGGAACGTGAGAGGACCACCCTTCCTATTTTCGTACTTTCAAAATACAAAGATGTGCAAGCGGTAAAACATTCAAACGTCAGGGAAAAGCTGCGCGTGTGCCGACACAAGGCTGCCCCGGGGCCTCGGATTATGCCGAAGCCCTGGTTCCCGACCGGGACGCGGACGCTTGTGGCCGGCACTGGGTGGGATAGCCGGGGGGGCTGCTCGGTACCCTGCTGCGCCCGGGACACCCCACCCCAGAGACTGCCCCGGGTGGGAGCGTCCACAGCACTGGGGTCGAGAAGCCCCCATGTCAACCTGGACAGGTGGGAGCTACCGATGGCCCCTTTCACAGAGGGGGAAACTGAGTCCCGGAAAGTCCCTGGGAGCGAGGGACAGAGCCTGGCTGGGGGCCTGGGGCTGCGCGAGAGGCCCGGCCACCGCCACCCCCGAACAGAACAACCTTCTGTCCCTTGCTGTGCGCACCGGGACGCAGACATAGGCTTTTACGGAAGGGGGCCTGCGCTCGAGGCTTTCAGCTGCTTCATCCCCCCTCCCCTGTGTCAGCCTCCCCGGGCAGCAGCCCCAGAGGGTGAGGCAGGGGCCTCCCCACAGCCGCGGGCTGTCCAGCGGGCCTGGCTCTCCCACCCCATGACTGGTGGCCATCGCTCACACGCTCACACGTTCGCCAAGAGCCACTTTTTCCTATTTGCAAGTGTCCCTGTGGGAGTGGCTGGGCCAGACAAGACCCGCCGGACGTGGGCACGCACGCCGCCCGGACCTTGGAGAGGTGGAGCCATGCGCCCCAACCAAGCTGAGGGGCTGCCCGGCTCCCCTTCGTGCGCCAGCCCTGGAAAGGGGATCCATTGGCTGTCCCCCTGCAAGACTGTCAGAACCTGAGCCAAGATCACCCCAACAGCGCGTAGGGTTTCGTTCTCTGTGTCTGAGCCTTTGCCCCAGCAGAAAGCTACCCAGGAGGGAGGCAGGGCGCCAGGGAGGTGCGCGCAGGGCCCCTCTGCAAAGTGCAGCATCTCAGAGAAGCGGGCCGTAGTGGGAGGCCGCTTTAGGGTGCTGCGCGGGGGTGGAGGCGCACCTCCCCTCTTGGCTCTGGTTTGAGCACCTGCCGGGGGAGCCGGCGTGACTGACCCAGCGCTGCTCTGCGGGGAGGGGCAGGAGGCGCCCTGGCCCACCTGGGGCATCCAATGGGTCCTGGACTTCCTTGGGTACGAGCGGGGCCCAACCTGCGGGGACTCACCCCAGTCCCTGCCCCTTGCGCCAACACTGTGTCCCGGGAGTGCGCTGGGGAGGGGGCAGCGGGGGTGGGAGCAGGGCAGTGGGGGAAGAGCAGCGGGTGGGGGGGGAGAAGCCACAGGCACAGGGTCTGCGGGGGGGCGGGGGGTGCACGCTCGTGTGAGCACACGTGACGGTGAGTGTGGGCACGTATGAGCATGTCAGGGCATCCGAGGTTGCCCATGTGTACATGAATGCAGGTGTGTGTGAGCACCCGTTCATGCGCGCGTGGCATCGTCAGTGAGTGAGGTCATGCTGTGTGGACCTATCTGTGTGGGCATGTGGGTCAGTGTGGGGGCGCGTGGGGACGCGTCTGAGTGTGGGAGTGGGCGTGCGCGTGCACGTGTGCAGGCGGCGGGGGGCTGGGGTCGGGTACCTTGGAGCCGTGCCTTGCCAAAACCTCCCATT
The DNA here is from genome assembly GCF_030445035.2 of Dasypus novemcinctus. NCBI lineage: Eukaryota > Metazoa > Chordata > Mammalia > Cingulata > Dasypodidae > Dasypus > Dasypus novemcinctus. The sequence goes on along the minus strand of NC_080691.1, from coordinate 81,505,150 downwards.
CGCCGCTGGTCAGCGCGATCTCCTCCTTAATGGGGCACTTAAATTCATCTGGAAGTAAGGAAAGGAAAAGAGGTGAAGAGGACACCCTGGACTCGGCCGAGATCTGGCCAGGAGGACGCGGGGGTGGGGGCGCGGATGCCAGCGTGCCCGGGCTGGTAAGGGGAACCCCGGGAGGTCAGGGCCGCTCCAGGTGGCCGCAGAAGCCCAGTGTTTCCCAAGGAAAACCAGGGCATCTGAATTTTCACTGCCGTTTTTTATCTCATTTTGGAATTCTGCACAGGCCCAACAAAGGATGTCTGCGGCAGACTCCTGTCCTGTGGCTCTCGGGACGTGCTGGGGTTTGGGAGAAACAGGCCTGGAGGAAAATACCAGTCGGGGGTAAAGGCTGTGGCGCTGTCACGATAACGTGTTTTGGGGGGTAGATCGTGCTTGGAGATTGCGCCAGGGGAGTATCACGGGGCGTCTGCTGCTGCATACTGGGAACTAAGAAGGTGGTTTGTGGGGGCAGCTACTTTTTTCGTGTCCTCCCAGGTCTCAAGTAAGCTTTCCGGAATGTCTACCCAGAAGGGGATGAATTTCCTGGACGAAACTCCACGCGCAGACCTCTCCGCGGGCCCGAGCCGATGCACAGGTAAGGGGCCGACTGCTCGCTCAGGCCTCCGCCGGGGTGGATAACCCGTCGGGCCCCGGAGGCGTGTGTGGGACGGGGAGCGGACCCTGACCCAGTGCCCCTCGTGTGCTGGCCCCACGGGCTCGCCGACCTCCCCCGGGTGAGAGCTCAGCCCTCAGGCCCCTGCCCGCCCCCATCTCGGCTCCCACCTCCCCATTCCCCGTTCCCGGGGCCTCTGGCGGCGCACTCTGCTGCCCGGAGGCGAGCCCAAGCCTCGCGGACGGACACCCACGGCCCAGAGGGTCCTGCTAGGCACGCCCCAGCCCTTCCTCGTGGGGCTCCTCGCCGCTGTGCGAGCCACATTTTCCTGTCTCAACACTTCCCTCAGCTGGGGCAAGTGTCCCTGCCCATCGCTCTCCCCAGAGAAGCTTCTTCCAGAAGCTTCCAGAACTGCCTCTTGCTTCCACAGGACTCCCTGTCCTTGCCGTTAAGGAACTCATTATGTCCTGGCCCAAAGCTCCCTGCGGCCTCGCCCTCTCTGCTGCCCAGTCACTGCCCAGTGCACGTGCTGCATGACAGGAGCCTCTGCCGAGGAGTGGGGGCAGAGGACGGTTAGGCGAGGCGTGTCCACCTCACAGCCCAGGCAGGCGGCCCTGGGGGCAGGAGCTGGCCTGACGGGCACTGCGGAGCCCTGGGACGTCCATGCCCTGGCTACGGGGCAGCTGCTGAGGCTCCAGGCGGCGGCCTCCGGGTGAAGCGCGAGCCTGGTGCTGTCTCGGACACAGGACCGGGGGTCTTTAAGTGGAATCTCCCTGTGTTGGGTGGGGGCAGCGAACTCCAGCAGATAGACAAGCTGAAAATGCCCGATGCCAATAGCCAGACAAAACTCGCCTGCGAGACGGGCCCCAGGCCCCCGGGGAGGCTGAGTCGTGGCCGGGACAGCACCCCTGTCGGCAGTTGCTTGCCTGCCCCTCAGCTGCTGCTGACCCCACTTCTTCCTGAGCCTGTTGCCCTGGCGCCCAGGGCCCCCGCCCCACACTGGGGGCTCCCCTCAGTCTCGGGTGAGCTCGCTGCCAACCAGGGGCAGAGTCCGGAGACGTCTGTGGACTGGGGAGGGGGGCGCCGCTGGCAGGGTGGGTGCAGGCGTGAGAGGCCGCTCGACCCCCCACAGCGCCCGGGACAGCCCCACCACAGAATGATCCGGGTCCCAGGAGGAGGCTCCAGCCCTGCCGGTGCCCGCCTGGCTCCGACCACGTCTCCTGCCCAGTCCCGAGGCCGGGACGCCCCTCAGCGGCAGGGACGCCCGCGTTCGCTTCACAGGCCTCTCGTGTATGGTGGACTCTGGGCCCCCGAGCCTGCCCGGGCCACGTTGCCGGGATTAGGTGCTTCAGCCTCAGTGTGCCCAAAACCACAGTCTGGATTTTTCTCTCCTGAGGCCGCCCGTCTCACAGTTGGGGCTCCAGCAGCCGTCCCGGCATCCGTACCTCCAATTTCTCAGACCGCCCCCCCAAGCCAGCGGCCAACCGTGCTGGCTCCGCTGTCGGCGCACCCGGAGCCTGCCCCCGCCCCCAGCCGCCGTGGCTCTCCTCGCCCCACAGTCCTTTAGAGCTGAGGCCGGTCGAGCACTTCCCGCCCCCTTGGGTAAAGCCCGCGGGGCCCTGCACGACCCGCCTGCTCCAGCCGGCCAGGTGGGCCTGCCCCAGGCCTCTGCCCTCACACCGTGGCACCTGCATCCTGAGGACCTCCCACTCGCCGAGCCCCCCCTCGCGCTCACCCCCCGCTGGCTGTGTCCTCCTGCACCTTGCTCATCACCTGAGATGTGCCTTCGTTGTTTCTGGCTTAGTTTCTGCCTGTCGCTAGAACATTCCACAGGAATAGGAATGTCTCTTTTTCTGTATCTGTAACCCCAGCACCCAGAACAGGGGCTGGTTGCTTATTCTGTAAAGAACTCTAGAATATAATAAGCCATTTCAGCTCCGTGGGCCAGACTGCCTTGGTTGCTACTACTCAGCTCCACCGCAGCCGCACGAAAGCCACCACGGACGATATGCGAACAGAGGCGCAGGGCCACGTACCAATAGAGCTTTATTTACAAAAGTGGGAAATGGGCCAGATTTGGCCCAGGGGCCGCCATTTACTGACTGACCCCTGACCTACAAAAGGGCCCGGCACGTGGCAGGCGCTCGATAAATCTCGTGGCTGGGACAAGTGCGTCGCCGGCCACGTGGGACCCCTGCCGGGTTGTGTCCCCGGAGCGACCAAGGACCGTGCTCACCTTCCCCGGGGCTGAGGGGCTCCGCCCAGTCGTAGCCGGTCTGCTGCAAAACCGCCGTGACTTTGTACAGGTGGCAGAAGCCCGTCTTGCACTCGTTGGCGCGGAGGAAGCAGATCTCCTCTTCGCCCTCTGATTGGGGGAAGGGATAGAAGATGTCATGGACCTGGGCGAGGCAGAAGAGAGAAGGCAGGTCAGGGAACGGGGCGCAAAGGCACGGGAGACTGGGCCCCGGACCCCACGGACAACCCCGTCTCAGCCCCGAGCGCACCGCTCCACACGGGGGCGGGCGTGCGGCCTGGGGAGCCCCCTGCCCTTACGTTGATCCACACATCGGTGACCTCCTCGTACACCACGTGCGGCTGCACGTTCCTGGGGACGGCCCGGGCGAACGCGCGCCGCTGCTCCTCGCTCTCGGGCGTTGGGATGAACAGGGCCGGGGGCAGGAGGACGAGCTGGAGCCGCTGCTGCGGTCGGTCGAGGAGCATGGTCCAGGCGCTGCAAGGGAACCCCGGGAGAAAGCTGGAGCTCCTGCGCCAAGGCCGCGCAGGCGGGGCCCGGGGTTTCCGTTTCAAACCCGCGCGGGGTCAGAACTGGTCCCCTTTTTTTCCCTGTGCCTGTGCATGACTGAGTCACCCCAAGGATGAGGGGGAGGACGGTTTGCCTAACTCTGCAATCTGAGTGTTCTGACAACGTCACACGCTATTAGAGTGGCATTTTGCAAACTTCCCCAATTTCTGCCAAATCCTTGGCCCGCTGGTGTGACTGTTTCAAGTTTTCCGTTAAACGGGCAATTTTTTTTCAGCTTTACTCTATTTTAGGAGATCTATCACTACTAGAGAGAGGAAGTTGGCATCTGGACGCAGAGGACACAACTAAAACAAAATAAAGTAGGGACTTGAGATCCCAATGAGAACCTGCTGGCAGTCAAAAAGGCATTTGAGCCTGAACTCTGGGGCTCGCTCTCTATTAAAAAAGGAGCCCAGGAAGGGTCTGGAGCAGTGGGGGGTCAAACTTTCGAGGGCCACAAAGCCAGAGGGTTTCTGTTGCAATGACTTGATTCCGTCTTTGTCGCGCGAAAGGCACCACACATCGCGCATGAGCGAATGCGGCCGTGTGCCAATAAAACTCTACTTGCGGGCGCCGAAGTGTAGACTTCGTATGGTTTTCATGTGCGATGAGCTATTATCCTTCTCTTGATTCCCCTCCACCACCACCCCTGCCCCAGTCGTTTACAGCTGTGAAAACCGTTCTGAGCTCGAGGGCCACACGAAAGCAGGCAGTGGGCCGGGGAGATGCGAATCCAAACCACGGGACACCCCTGCACACCTGCCAGGAGGGCTATGAAGGCAAACACAGAAAGCGAGCGTCCGTGAGGACACAGGGCAAGGGGACATGCCTGTGCCTTGTTGGTGGGGACGTCAAACAGTGCTGCCGCCGTGGGAAAGCCTGGCGGTTCCACGGAGAGTGAGACACGGGGCTACCACACGACCCGGCAGTTCCGCTCCGAAGCACAGACCCCAGAAGGACGGGAAGCAGGGACTTGGGCAGACACTTGCGTGCCAAGTGGAAAGCCTGATTCACACGTGCCGCGGGGTGGAAGTGGCCCACGTGCCCGCCGGCAGATGAAGAGGTGAACAGGCGAGGTCCGCCCACACGGGGAACGGTATTCAGCCTTATAAAGGAACGGGGGCGGCGGACTTGGCCCAGTGGTTAGGGCGTCCGTCTACCACATGGGAGGTCCGCGGTTCAAACCCCGGGCCTACTTGACCCGTGTGGAGCTGGCCCATGCGCAGTGCTGATGCGCGCAAGGAGTGCCCTGCCACGCAGGGGTGTCCCCCGCGTAGGGGAGCCCCATGTGCAAGGAGTGCGCCCCGTAAGGAGAGCCGCCCAGTGAGAAAGAAAGTGCAGCCTGCCCAGGAATGGCGCCGCCCACACGGAGAGCTGACACAGCAAGATGACGCAACAAAAAGAGACACAGATTCCCGTGCCGCTGACAACAACAGAAGTGGACAAAGAAGACGCAGCAAATAGACACAGAGAACAGACAATGGGGTGGGGGGGGAAGGGGAGAGAAATAAATAAGTAAATATTTTAAAAAATAAAGGAGTGGGGTTCTGACCCATGCTATGAAGCCTGGAGACATCACGTTGAGTGAAACTATTGAAGACACGAAAGGACAGATGTTCTAGGTAAACACGAGAGAAGATAACACTGTCTAGGGCAGGCAAATCCACAGGTAGGGAGTGAGGCAGACGCTCCGGGGGGCTGAGGTGGGGGCAGGGAAGGGGTTCTTGCTTCACGGGTGCAGGGCTTCTGTGGGGAACGATGGCACAGGTTTGGTGATGGACGGTGGTGAGGGCAGCACAACACTGGGGATTTAGTTAACACCACCGACCCAAACCCACGGAAGCAGACAAACGGCAAGTTTTATGTTACTAATACTAATTGAAAAAAGAAAGCAAGCGGGCAGCAGGCTACAGCTCGTGGACCTTAGTTAGGGCTCTGGGTTAGACGGATGGGAAAAAGACAAGAGCTGGAGAGGGACGCAAGAGGGAAGAGCTTTACTTTGTGAGCCCGTGTTTCTCACCACGGGAGGCTGGGCACCCTGGAAATCGCCCTCTTGAGGTCTGCAGCCCAGGTTGGGATTTATTGTCAAAATGTCCAGTGACACCAAAACCAAGACTTTTAAAACCCCGTCTGCTCTCCCTGCCTGGCTGAGGCTTAGCAGCAGTCTTGGGAAACAAGGGGAGGCCGGGTTGGGAGCCGTTTCCAGCTGGGCCCAGCCCAGCCTTACACGGGTTCTGGAAAGGAGACCGTCTGAAGGCACAGATGGCAGGAAAGGCAGGGAGGCGGGGCCTCCGGGTCCGAGGGTCCCAGGGCGAGCTGGCGGGTGCTGCCCAACGGAGACACTTACTACTTGCCGTCGCGGGTCCAGCCGGCCCTGGCGATGTACTCCACCTTGGGGAACAGCGAGCTGAAGGGCTGCACCAGCTCCTTCTCAAACGTCGACACGATCTAAAGCAAAACCAGACACGGTCACGCTGCAGCCTGCCGGGGACGGCCACCCGCGAGGCAAGGCCCAGACTGCGGCATCCTCGAGCCTCCACGTCCACGCGGGAGGACGCGAGGAAGGGAACTGTCAGCGAGCCTGACGCTCACTCGTGTCAACCCCGCACGTCCCCTAGCTGCCTTGTTCGGGCTCCTGCAAGTGCGAGAGGTGGAGGAAGCGCCTGGAAAAGCCCGAAGGGTGCGTCTGCGTGGGGCTGGGCAAAGCCAGAACGGGAAAAAGGTCACCCGGGGTGGACCTGCCTGAATCTGCCAGAATGTTCCAGAAAGAGTGGACAAAGGGTTTGCCAAAAACAAAAACAAAACCACAAAAGAACCCTCTAAAAAACAAAAACAGACTAGCTTTATCTTCCGTTCTGCCTGGAAACGTCACGTGAGAAGCTGTTTCCGTAAAAATGAGCCCAGGCTCGGGTGGTCTGCTCCGAGCTCTCCACCGGGCAGCTTGCTCTGGGCTCTCGATCCCGACACCTGCGAGGCCCTGCGTGTGGGATTTGAGCAGCGGTCCACTGTGACGTGGCTGGAGCTGGCGGAACCCTCCGGAGCTGTGAGCCTGCAAGGCGCCCACTGAAGCCGACAGCACCGGGCTAAGGGGGAGACAGGACGAGGGGAGAGAACGGGCCCACAGAGCCGCCGTGAAGGGCGCCCTGGGCAGGGCGCGGCCTGAGCGGCCCCACGTGGCCCGCTGCGCTAGAAGACGCGGCCGGGCTTGGGTGTCGCGACGCCTCCCGCAGCGAGTCCTGGGGTGACGGGGACCCCTGCCCAGGACGCTGCTGGGGCGGGCGGCGGCAGAGGAGGACCCGGCCCCCGCGGACCCCACGATGGGTGAAGGGTCCGGCGAAGCGTGGGGTGGGCTCGGCCCAAGTCGCCGGGAGGCGCGGGGTGCTGACTGAGGCCTGCCCCCTCCGTGGAGCCCTCTATTCCGGAACTCGCCCTGCCCCGCAGTGTGTACCCGGGGGCTACGGCGCCGAGCACGCCGACCCTCCCCGGCCCTCAGGACCACCTTGGGGGCAGGCACCGGGAGCTGGGGGCTCCCCTCTCCTTGTTTCCAAGGCAACAAGACTGGGCTCAGAGCAACGAAGGGGCTGCCCGAGGCCGGGTGGCCGGGGAGGTACACCTGGCGGCTGGGACGGCTGGGCCCCGGCCACGCGGACCCCCGCCCTGGGGAGATGAGGCTGCCCGCTGCCCCCGCCCGCCCGCCGTCTCCCGGGCGTGCCCCGGGCCTCTCCCTGCCCCCGCGGCCTCCGGGGACGCGCCGGGCGCCCTCACCTTGCCCTGGCTGTCCGCCTGGAACTCAGCCAGCTTCAAGGCGATCTTGGGGTTCTTGCTGCCTACAAAAGGGAGAGCGCGGTGAGGGCCTCGGGGCGGCGTGCGCCTGCCGAGCACGGGGTGCAGACCCACGGCTGCCGGCGACGCCCACGTAAAGTGACAGCCCGGGGGGCGGGGGCCGAAAGGTCGGTGCCCAGGAGAGCGCCCTCTCCGGCTCGGGCAGGGAGTCCCTCAGGCAGCCTCCGATTTTGGACTTGCTGTCCGAGGGTACCACAGGCAGGACGGGGCACAGGTGTGGGGGGAGGCGGCGGGTAAGGATGGTGCTTTTACGTGTCGCAGGGGCCGTGGACAGGAGGCCTGAGGGTGGCATCGGGCCTGCGTACGTGTTTCTTTACTTTGTTTTGTGTTTTTAGGAGGTGCCGGGGACCGAGCCCGGGACCTTGTGCGTGGGAGGCAGGCGCTCAGCCACTGGGCCACACTCACTCCCCTTGCTCATAAAGACTTTAAAATAACTCCAGCGCCGTGTAAGGACTGGGAGAGCTAGCCTCGCAGCCTGGATCTCTGGCTTGTCGTGAGAACGCCAGGCATGCCGGCCAATGCCACACACCAGGGAGGCTGCCACTGTCCACGGCTCCCTCCAGCGGGACGTGGCCCCCCGCACCCCTGCCGGCCCGGCCCTGTCCCCAGTGCCCCGGGGCATGGGACCGAGGGGGGGCTGGCCCCACAGCCTCTGCTTCTCTCGGTCGCGCTCCTGCTCCTGAGCGGATGCCCTGGCCACATCGCGCCCGGTTCCACAAGGGAGGTGAGTTGGCGCCCTGAGAACAGGCGCAGCGCAGCAAGAGGGACCAAGAGGTGACCGAGGAAGTGGGGTGAGAGGGAAATAAACCTGGGGGGCCAGCACTGTGGAAAGGTGTCGCCCGCGGGCCTGTGCTGCCTTTTCGGGGCGGGGGGCCACTTGCCCCCCATGCCTGTGCCGTTCACGCGCTCGGAGCACTTGGCGCCTCCCTTAACGGGTTAAGAGAAAGGTTGCTACGGCGCGGGGACATGGTGGTCAGACCCTGGCGCCCCCGCTCAGGATTTCCCGGCACGCAGCAGCGGCCACGCGTCTAGGCACCCGCCGTGGCTGCCCGGGGCCCAGGCAGTGACCAGCCGTGAAGCCGAGGCGCCGGCCCCCGCCCGCACGGAGGCGGCCCAGCGACCTGAGCCGTGGGGCGCGAGGCCGGACACTCGAGCGAGCTGAGGCGGGGGCTCCGGGGTGCGGCCGGCACCCACCTGTGCGGGGGTAGCGGTACGAGTCCGTCTTCCTGTCCTCCAGGGCGGGCGAGGGCACGTGGACGACCTCCACCTCGGACTCGTCGACCTCCTCGTACAGGAGCCGCAGCGTCCTGAGGCCTTCGGGCCCTGGGGGGGAGGGAAAGGTGCTGGGCTCCGGGACCCCCGCCCGCGGGGACCTCTGCTCTCGCGCCAGCGCGGGCGGCACGGCGCGGCCGCTGGGCTCCGCCGGCTGCAAGGCCTCGAGCCAGGCAAGGCTCCCTGGACGGCAGCGCCGGGGCTCGGGCCGGGCACGGGGGTTCTGCGGCCCACCAGGACAGGCCTGCGCGGGGGGCTGGGGCCTGAGGAAGGGGCTCGCACGGGGGCAGCCACGGGGCCTAAGGCCCAAAGGGAGGGATGAGCACCAGGACGAGCCACTGGCCGCAGCGTGCAGGCAACTCGGGCAAAGGTCCTGGGGCCACCGAGGCAGCAAGTGCCAGTTAGGGCACGAGGGTCAAGCCCAGGCCTGGTTCTGGGCCCCAGGTGACGTCTGGAGACGCCTGTGGTCAACCCGCCTTGGGGGAGTGGGTGCTCCTGGCCTCTAGAGAGCCCGCGCCACATGCCTCACCCCACAGAGAACGGCCCGGCCCCGAGGGTCCCGGTGCCCCCAGCCCGGCCTCATCTTACAGATCAGGAAACTGAGGGAAGGAGGCAGAGCCGCAGGCCAAATCCCCGGGACCCTGATCCCCAGTCGAGGGCATCCAGGCCACCCCGCTTGACGCCACGGCCCCCGGTGGAGGGAAAAGGGCCGCTGTCCTCTCCAGGGGCAGGGGGTCACAGGCCTGAGGCGCCTCTGAGGCGGCAGGCCTCCTCGCCTCCTGCGCGCTGCGCCCTGCGCCCTGCCTAGCTCCTAGGGGTGGCAAGCCCCCCCTCTCCATTTGTGGTGGTAAAAAAAAGTTCCCTTTTTAAACCTATTTCAGTAAAAGGCAAGTTGATTCGAAGGCAGAGAGCAGAGAAGAGGTGAGGGGATGAGTGCGTCTTGAGAGAGAGGACTGCCTGGTTCGGGCAAGCCTGGTTTGGGGGGCTACGGCCACCCCCCAAAAACGCAGCTGTGCCGCGGAGCCGCCAACCGGTGGCCCCAGAGCCACGGAGCCCTGGCCGGGAGCCTGGGCAGGAGGCGGCCCCGACACCACGCCAGCTCCAGCGGAGGCGCTGAGGCTACCGCCGCCTCCCGGGTGACAACGTCCCCAGGCGTCCGAGACTGACCGGCCGCCCGAGTAAGTGGCCACCCCCTGTCCAGGGCGGGCAGAAACGCAGGTAAAAGGGACCTGCTGATTTCGCTTCTTCCAGAATGGGCTGGCGGCAGGTGCCGAGGCTTGGGACGTGGGCGGCCTGGGCCCGCCCTCCTCACGCTGGGAATTCCCGCAGCACCGCGGGCGCCAGGGCTGGAGAATCCTCTGGGGAGCCCGGCCTGTGCGCTGTGGATGGGAGCTGCCCCCTCCCAGTCGTGACGATCAAAAGTCTCTAGGCACTGACAAACGTCCCCTGGGGAGGTCCCATCGGCCCCAGCTGGAAACCGCTGATACGGTCCCAGAACGTCACCGAGAGACCTGCGCCAAGATGCGTGTCGCAGCAGCATCTGTGACACCTGAGCAAACCCAGACCCCAACGCTGGAAACCACCAAAGTGCCCGCCAACGAGGAGCTAGGGCAACACCCGGCCGTACACCCGTGCACGGGGCGGTGACGATGTCAGAGCTCCCCACGTGCTGACGGCGAAAGATCGCGGAGGCCTGTTTTAAGAGGAAGAAGCAGCGAGCAGAGAAGCACCGGGAAGAGGACTGTTGTAGGAAGAGTAGAAGCGTTTCTGGAAACCAAGGCAGGCCCTACCTTCCCAGGAGGCTGTGGGACACCACCAGTAACCAGTGAACCGGTCGAATTCTTCCTGGATGACAAAGGTGGCCACACCTGCAGACTTGGGGTCGTCCAGGACGTTGGCCAAGCCTGGAGAGGGAGAGACGGGCAATCGTCTAGCGGGCAGGCACGGAAGAGCTCAAGGAGCCCCGCGGCTCCTCTAGAGCAGGGCTCCTGGCACCTGGGGCCGGAACCTTCCAGAGGCCCATCCTGGCATCATCGTCTCCTCCACACAGCGCCAGCAGCACCCACCCCCGGCTGTGACAACCAACAGCGTCCCCTGGACCACAGCCGGCTGAGCAGCACCGGTGCTGACAGGGGAATGGGGAGCCCAGGACGCGCTGGCTGCGCGGAGGGCTGCCAACACCCGAGCGCGGGACGCGGCCACGCCGGGCAGGCCGGGGCAGGCGGGAGAGCCCAGGGAGCAGGTGAGACGTGGGCCTGGCGGGGGAGGCAGAGAGGCAGCAGGGAGGGCGCCAGGGGTGGTGGCGGAGGGGCCGGTGGGCGGGCGCCGGCCGCCGCGGTGGGCTGGTCCACGGCGGGGAAACCCCATGGCGGGCAGGGAGAGCTGCTGCGCCATACAGGCGCCAGGGGTCTCTGCACAGGGCACGGCGCAGTGAGCACAGGGACTGGAGGACACGGCGCTGGGGGCGGGGCGCCCCGCCTCACCTTTGTGGCAGAAGGTGAGCCGCCGCTCCTCGCCCGTCTCCAGGCTGGCCACCCACAGGTCGTTGTTGTTGATGAAGGAGAAGAAGGAGGGGTCGGCGGGGCAGATCTTGGGGTCCATCCGGGGCCCCGAGCACTGGGTCTTGATCTCCAGCGGCTTCAAGGGGGACACCTGAGGACACAGGGCTCCCGGCTCAGGGGGGCTCCCGGCCCAGGGGGCTCCGGCTCAGGGGGGCTCCCGGCCCAGGGGGGCTCCCGGCTCAGGGGGGCTCTGGCTTAGGGGGCTCTGGCTCAGGGGGGCTCCCGGCCCAGGGGGGCTCCCGGCCCAGGGGGGCTCCCGGCTCAGGGGGCTCCCGGCCCAGGGGGGCTCCCGGCTCAGGGGGGCTCCGGCTCAGGGGGTCCCCGCCCTGCCCAGCCCCCGGCGCACCATGAAGCCGTTCTTGCCGCCGTCGCGGCAGTGGAAGAGGCTGTTGTTGGCCTGGAAGAGGAAGAGGCCGCTGTCGCCGTGGAAGTCGTAGGAGGTGATGCCGAAGACGCCCAGGCGCTTGCGCTCGCGCAGCAGCTCCTCCTCCCGCGAGTAGGCGCCGTGGTGCGGCGTGGCCTGGGGACGGGGCGGCAGCCGTCAAGGGGCGCCCCTCCCGCACAGCCAGCCCCGGGCTGGGGGCCTCCGGCCGGGTGGCAGCAGAGGGGGCTGCCAAGGGCCAGAGCCACCCAGGGCCGGCGGGGCCCGGAGTGCCACGGGGTGGTGACAACGGCTCAGCCCCCACCCACGGGGGGCAGGCAGCCGGGGCGCCCTGCACGGCGGCCTCCCTTCTGGAAGCCCTGGGCCTGCCCGCAGCGTCCCCCGCCTGTCCCCAAGGCCATCGCAGGGCCCCCTGGCTCAGGTAACACCACTGGAGCCCTCTGCCCCCGGCCCAGCAAGACCCCCATGGCCCAGCACCCACCCCACGCACGGCCCCCTCCTGCCAGGAGCACTGGCTCTACGGCCCCGGGGCGGTGGACCAGCAGGGGGCGGTGCAAACCTGGGGCGGGGACCCAGGGAGGTAAGCGACAGGTTTTGCCGTGTGCCTGGTCAGAGGAGATGCCGGAAGACTGGATGAGGCAGGGAGGAGCAACAAGGAGAAGACGCTTGGAGAAAAGAATCTAGGGTGAACCAGGCCAGAGGCCGACCTCCTCGTTCTCGGCAAACATGCTTGGAAGCATCCCGAGTTCAGGAGCGCGGCGCCTACAGCCCACCCCCGAGTGCTCAGAAAAAAGGATGACGAGGGCAACCGAGGTGGAGGGGAGGTGGGGCGGCTAGACAGAGGGCCAGACAGAGGGAGCCGGCGGGCTGGCGGGAAGGCTGGACAAACTGACAGAAAGAGCAATGGGGCAAGTGGAGCAAAACGTTCAAAATCGGGGGATCTGGGGATTTGGGGGGTACGCTGGCGTTCTCTGTATTTTTGCAACTGTCCTGGGAGTTTGAAGCTATTTTTCAAATAAAAAGTTTAAGGGAAAAAAAAAAAAGGGTTCCAGATCCAAACACACGCCAATGCTGTGCTGAAAGCAACACTCCCGCCGGCCTGCAGGCCCCAGGGCCTGGCAGAAAGAGGAGCCGTTGTGCAGGCCCCGGGACCCTGGAATGGCGCTACGACCAAAACGGAATCAAAATATGCCCCAAAGGATGTTATGGAGACACATGAAAAATACGAGCACGGAGACGAGGCGCTTTTTGACAAGGTCAGAGTCCCCGCACTTGGATGGCTGTGCAGTGACGTCTGGGAGTGTCCTCGTTCTTGGGGAACACACCTGGAAGTGGGAGGTGCTCGAGGAGCATCAGGTGTACGAGCTCTGCTCCGACGCTTCGAAAACGGAGGCGAAGAGAGAGAGAAACGATGGGCAGAACGACGCAGAGAACGAGGCGGAACGTTAAAAGCTGGCCAGGCTGGGTGTCTGGGGGGTGGGGGGCGCTGGGACTCTCGCACCGCGTCCGCTCCCCTTGGAATGGGTTTTCTATTATTTTTGCAACTGTCCGGTGAGCTTGAAATGGTTTCACAGGAAAAACGTTCACAAAAAGCCGAACAGTAGACCCCTAGGAGACGCGCTTGCCTCCCGCCGCCCAGAGGAGGGCGGGCTCTGGGGGGGCGCTCCTTCTCCGCCAGGCTCAGTGACAGGGCCTGGGCCCGGGTGATTCCAGGTCTGTGGTGCTGCGTTTCAAAGGACCAGGTGCTCCTAAGAGCACTGATCGGAATCCCCCGCTCTGCAGTCTGAGCGCAAGCGGGGAGGCGGGGGCCGCCAGCCACGGGGACGCCGTGCCCGGGCCCTTCTCTCTGCGCTGCAGTGGCCCCTCCAGGGCCGGGGGTCGGGGGCGGGCTGGCCCACATAAGTGCCTGGGCCGGGGCTGCCCATCGGGGTCGGCCTCCGGCGCGGGGCCCCACCCGGGGCGGCAGCGGCTCACCTGGAAATGGTCCAGCATCTGCTTCCAGGACAGGAGCAGCAGCGCCTCTTTCCGCACCTTCCTGGGGATCTCCGAGTAGAGGAGGGAGTTCTCCCGGCTGCCGTAGGGCATCCCTGCGGAGAGGGGGCGGCTCAGTGGGGCCTCGGGGGCGCCCGTTTCCTGCACCGGCCCGGGCTGCTGGGGGCACGCCCCTCCCCGGCGAGCCTCGGACCCCGGGTTTAGGGCATCAGCGACAGGTTCTCCCCCGCACCACTCTCTTGCCCTGAAACATCCAAGAAAGCGCGCAGGGTGGCGGGAAGGCGCGGGGGGCGGCGGCCACCACGAGCAGGGTGAGAGGGGCTCCGCAGCCCCTTCTCTGTTCAACAAGGATGCAGAGGGCAAGACAGCATCACCGGGGACTAGGGTAGGGGCGACACGGCTGGAAGGGACTGCAGAGCGTGTACCGGATGCGGGGCTTCTCAACCTCAGCGGGGGTTGCTCCCCGGCGGGGGCGTCAGCAGCCGCCCTGGGCTCCCCCGCTCGAGGCCAGCAGCACGCTCCCGGGCGGGGCAGCCACGAATGTCACACGGTGTCACCGCCGAGGAGCACGGATTGAAGCTAACCTTACCCACGTATAACATGATGAGAGCACCTGCACGACGAGGATTTTGCGTGTTAAATGATCACCATGTGGCGGCAGGAGGTTGCCCGGGTTTCCACGTTCTCACGTGCCTCCATTTGGGGTGCATCTTACCGTCAAAGGGGTGGTTTTAATTTCCTGGTGGCCGATGAAGCAACGGCGTAGCTTACGATGGGCTGCGGCAGATTCCAGGAAGGCGGTGTCGTGGTTATTAACACCGTTTTTGGCAGACCCGGGGTGAGCCTCTCTGCGCAGAGGTGGGAGACCAAGGATGGAGGAGGCGCCTCCCGTGCCTGCAGCGGCACTGCAGCGCACGCCGGGCTGGGGTCCGACCATGACACGGGCTGCCGATGAGTTACGGAGCACGCCAGCCCCTGGATGCTCTTTTGATCCTGGGTTTCTCCAGCTCAGCGCGGTGCTTTTACGTCACCAAGACTGCCAAGACCGCCTCACGCTTGCTTGTTGCCCTTTTCCAAGAGCAGATCAGGCAGGCCCCGTGCCCGGTGCTTCCAGAACAAAGGGATGAACAGTATCTGTCCATTTATTTTATTTCTTTTTTCAAAAGATTTACTTATCCCCCTCATTGGTTGTGCTTGCTGTCTGCTATATCCATCTGCTGTGTGCTCTTCCACACAGAAACTGAACCCAGGACCTTCTATGAGACACCTCGGCTCCCTGCTTTGTGTCTCTCATTGTCTTTCCTCTTTTGTGTCTCCTTGTTGTGTCATCTTGGTACATCAGTTTGCCATGCCTGCCTGTCACACCAGCTCGCTGTCTCACTCACCTCCAGGAGGCACCGGGAACCGAACCTAGGGCCTGCTGTGTGCTAGGCAGGAGCTCAATCACTTGTACCACATCTGCTTCCCTGCCCATTTATTTATTTATTTTTAAAAGATTTTATTTCTCTCCCCTTCTCCTCCCCTCCCCCCCGGTTGTCTGTTCTCTGTGTCTATTTGCTGCGTCTTCTTTGTCCACTTCTGTTGTTGTCATCGGCACGGGAATCTCTTTTTGTTGCATCATCTTGCTGTGTCAGCTCTCTGTGTGTGCGGCACCATTCCTGGGCAGGCTGCACTTTCTTTCGCGCTGGGCAGCTCTCCTTGCGGGGCACACTCCTTGCACGTGGGGCTCCCCGACGCAGGGACTCCCCTGCGTGGCACGGCACTCCTTGCGCACAGCAGCACTGCACGTGTCTGCCCATTTACTTTTATCTTTACGGGTAGCTTCTTTTTAGGGACCTGAATCTTTCCATTTATAACAACATCTTGGTTGTGAAGTATGCTCAGCAAAAGAGATTTGCAAAAAAATACTAAGTTAATGGATTTCCTTTAATTTTTTGAGATTTATCTACTCCCCCCGGCCACTGTGTTGTCTGCTCTCTGTGCCATTCTCTGTGTGTTCTTCTGTCTGTTGTGTTCTCATTAGGCGGCTCTAGGAACCAATCCTGGGACCTTCTGGAATGGGAGAGAGGCGATTACTCTCTTGCGCCACCTCAGCTCCCGTTCTGCTATGTCTTCTTACTTTCTCTCCTCTGTGTCTCGTTGCGTCATCTTGCTGTGCCAGCTCTCAATGTCGGCTGGCACTCTTGCACAGGGGAACATTCTAGCGTGGGCCAGCTCGCCCTCATCAGGAGGCCCTTGGCATCAAACCCTGGACCTCCTATATGGCAGATGGGAGCCCAATCGGTTGAGCCACTTCTACTTCCCAAAGTTTCCTTTTAAAGTGGGCCGATGGGGGGAGACTGAGGCCCAAGCTCCATGGTGTGGTGTCTTTCATTCCCAGCTCGAGGTGCAAGCCTGGCCCTGCCACCCACACAGCAGCGGGGGCTTCCTTCCTTCTCAAGTTCTCCTGACAGGTGGGAACAAGAATCACGTGATGTGTGATTCTACGTACCTAAAGCTTCAGAGCAAGCAGATCCATAGACAGAACGTGGATTAACAATTAGGTTGCTGGAGGCTGGGGGAGACGGGGGAGTGGAGAGGGACTGCTAGTGGGCAGGGGTTCTTTTTTTTTCCTTTTTAGCAATTATTAATTGTTGTAAAGTACACACAGTGTGAAACTGATTTTCTCCCCAAGATAGCCCCCTCTTTTTGTTGTTTTTCTTTCTCCCTCTGCCTCCCATGCCATCCATCCACGGGTCCATCCCTTACTTGTTGCTTTTGCTCGCTGTTTGTGCTCGTTGTCTGCTTGTTTTTTCTTTAGGAGGCACCGGGAACCGAAACTGGCACCTCCCATGTGGGAGGGGGGTGCTCAACTGCTTGGGCCACATCCGCTCCCTGCTCATTTGTTGTTTGCTCATTGTCTTGCTCATTGTTTTTCACTTGTCTATATATTTTTTTCTTTAGGAGGCACCGGGAACCGAAACTGGGACCTCCCATGTGGGAGGCAGGTGCTCAACTGCTCGAGCCACATTCCCTTGACAGTCATTTCAACCATTTTAAGTGGATCATTCTTTTGACATGAAGTACACTCTCAACACCGTGGAACTTTCACTGCTCTCTATTTCCAGACTCGTTCTATCATCCCGAACCAAAACTCATACGCACTTAGCAATCACTCCCCACTCCTCCGTCCCCATCTCTGGTAACCACGGTTCTGCTTTCGGCCTCAACGAATTTGCTTGCTCTAAGTTTTTCACATAAAAGAAATCATACTCTATCTGTCCTTTTGTGTCTGGCTTATTTCATTCAAAGTGAAGTCTTCAAGATTCACCCACGTTGCAGTGTGGACCAGCCCCTCGCTTCCTCTCTTGGTGAACACTATTCCACCTCGGGGTGGCCTGCGTGCTGCTCCGCTGTCAGTGGACCCGTGGTGGGCTTCCACCTGGCGGCTCTCGTGACCTGCGCAGCGACCAGCGAGTGTGCAAGCACCTGTCCAAGCTCCCTGCTTTCAATTCCTTTGGGTCTACACCTAGGAGGGGCATTGCTGGGTCACCGGGTGATTCCACGTGTAACTTCCTGAGGAGCCGCCAAGCTGTTTTCCACACTGGCGGCACCATTTCCAGTTCCACCAACAGCGTCCAAGGGGTCCCATTTCTCCACACCTTTGCTAACACCTGGTTTTTTCAAATTTTAAAAAAGCCATCCTGGTGGGTGTGAAGTGATACTTCATTGTGGTTTTAATTTTCTATTTCTTTAATGGCGAACAATGTTCAACATGTCTTCCTGTATTTAGCTTTCTGAGTATCTTCTTTGGAAAAAACAAATCCTGGGCTTGATTTTTAATCAGGTTTTAATCGGGTTGTCTTACTGATGCTGGAGTTCTTTATATAACCTGAATTTTTAAACCTTTATCAGATACACGGTCTTATTGTAGTAACGACCTAGTTCAACTAGTACCAACCTAGTTTCAGTAGTACACAGACTCCCTATTTCTATATATCTCCTTGCCTCCCTTTTATATTGTTACTGGCTCAAATTACATCTTCATTCGTTGTCTGCCCATTAACAGAGATTTAAGTATTTTAGGGAAACAGATGTGGCTCAAGCATTGGGTGCCTGCCTACCACATGGGAAGTCCCTGGTTCAGTTCCTGGTCCCTCCTAAAGACGACAAGCAAGACAGCGAGCTGACGCGAGGGGCTGGCAAGGCAAGCTGATCCAACAAGATGACACAAAGACGAGATACAACAAGGAGACACGTGAGAGACACAACAAGCAGGGAGCAGATGTGGCTCAAGTAATTGAGTGCCTTCCTTCCACACGGAAGGTCCCAGGTTTGGTTCCTGATGCCTCCTAAAAAAGAAGATGAGCAGACACGGAGAGCAGGCAGCGAGCTCATACAATGGGGGGGGGGGGGAGAAAATAAAATAAAACAAAATGTTATTTTACATGTTTGTCGGGTAAGTCACACGGGGGGAGAAAGCAGTTACAAACAAAAGAACGGTAATACGGGATTTTCCATTTCCACAGGGGTCACCTTTACCAGTGTTCTTCATTTCTCTCATGCTTCAAGTTTCAGCCTGAAGGGCTCCCTTCAGCACTTCTTACAGGGCAGGTCTCCTGGTAACGAACTCACTCAGCTTTGGTTTATCTCTAAGTGCCTGGATTCCCCCTTCACTTCTGTAAGGTCATGGAACTGGGTAGAGAATTCTTGCTTGCTGGTTTTCTTCGTGCGTGACTTTTAGATATGCCGTCCCAGGTCTTCTGGTTTTGGATGGGAAATGCGGTCTAACCGGGGGAACCCCTCATCCGCCAACAAGTCGCTTCTCTCCTGCTGCTCTCGGAATCCTGTCCATGGATTTTGACAACTGCGCTCTAACACCCGTTTGTGTATGTACCTTCGAGTCCACCCTGTGGAGTTAGCTGGGCTGCCTCATATCTTCATGTCTTTCATCAGCCATGGGACGGTCCTGGCCTTGTTTCTTCAAATGCTTTTTTGGCCCCTCTCCCCCCTCGTGTCCTCCTGGGACTCCCCTGGTGTGCGTGTGTACGCTTGGTGGTGTCCCACGGTCCCTCGGGCTCTGTCCGCTCTCCTCCGCTATTTCTGCTTTCCTGCCCCTCACACTGGGTGTTCTCTATTGTCTTGTCTTCAGGTTCACTGAGCCTTTCTTCTGCCTACTGAAATCGGCTGCTGAATCGGAGTTTCGCACTTCTATTAACTCTGCTATGTAGCTCCAAAAAATTTCTGCTTGTTTCCCTTTTATCACTTCCTTCTCTTTTGTTCAGATGCTTTCCTGGTTTCCTTTAGTTCCTGTGCAGGGATTCCTGTGACGCACTGAACACACTGAAGACAGCTGGTTTAAAGTCTGATGAACAGTTCCAATCTATGAGCTTCCTTGGGGACAGAGTCTAGGAAATTCCTTATTTTTTCCTGTGAATGGGCCCCACGTTCCTGTTTGTCATTTTTTTTGTTGCTGAGAACTGGAAACCGTATGATGCTGTTTCAACTCTAGACACCTGGTTCCCCCAGTCCTCCGGGCGCCCAGCTGCCGGGTGTGCGCTGGTGGTGGTGAGGGCTGGAGCTGCCAACCCGACTATTTTCTTTTTAAGATTTATTTATTTATTTATTTCTCTCCCCTCTTCCCCCTCCCCCACCTTGTCTGTTCTCTGTGTCTATTTGCTGTGTCTTCTTTGTCCACTTCTATTGTCAGCGGCACAGAAATCTGTGTCTCTTTTTGTTGCGTCATCTTGCTGTGTCAGCTCTCCGTGTGGGCGGCGCCATTCCTGGGCAGGCTGCACTTTCTTTCGCGCTGGGCGGCTCTCCTTACGGGGCGCACTCCTTGTGCGTGGGGCTCCCCTACGCGGGGGACACCCCTGCATGGCCCGGCACTCCTTGCGCGCATCAGCACTGCACATGGGTCAGCTCCACACGGGTCAAGGAGGCCCGGGGTTTGAACCATGGACCTCCCATGTGGTAGACGGACGCCCTAACCAGTGGGCCAAGTCCGCCGTCCCCAACTTGACTTTTCTAAACCATTTTTGCACCCGCACAGGGAATGTAAAGAGAAGAGAGAAGAGTAAAACAGGCCTTCCCTCTTCGGGCTCCTCTGCCGCTTCTGCCTGAGGGGTTTGGAACCAGGGCCGCCCACCAAGCTGGCCCCCAGTGACCCAAGGGAGCTGATCAAGAGCAGTGGAGGGGAGCGGGTGCTGCTCAGTGGGTGAGCGCCTGCTTCCCACGGACAAGGTCCTGGGTTCAATCCCCAGTGCCTCCTAAAAACAAACGAAAAGACGAACTCTCCTTGGGGAGCCGGTACTGCTCAGGGGCTGAGCGCCTTCTTCCCATGGACAGGGCTCAGGTTCAATCCCCGGCACCTCCTGAAATGAAAAGGAAAGCAGTGCCCGGCGATCAGACCCACACGCCTGGTTGGAGGCCTCGGTGCTTAGAGTCCGCCCTGGCCCAGCGGGCGGCACCAGGGGCCTGGGCTGCCGTCCCCGCTGACGCCGGCCGTGTGGCTGGAGGACGGGGGTTGTGGCCGACCCATGGGGAGTGCATCACTGATATTTACCAGCCTCTCCCTCCTGCTGTTCCCTGGGAGCTGCGCAGTATCAGAGTTCCAGGAACAGCGGATCCTGACAGCGCCTGCCGGTTCTGGAGCAGCTTTGGTGGAGGGCTCGATCCCCGGAACTGCCTACCCCGCTGTCTTCTCACTTTCCCCCTCGCAGGGTTTTTTTGGGTGAAGGAAATGTTCTAAGAATCAGTGTGGTGACGCCACGTAATTGGATATGCTAAGACCAACGATTCATATGCTGTTGAGGAGTGAGCTTCCTGGGATGTGAATCATAACTTTAGAAAAAAGGCCTCAGGCAGCAGCGCGGAAGGCTGGGAGGGAGCAGGCGGTGGTTTCAGGCACGTGGCTTCTGCTCTGGGCCTGCCTCTGTCCACAGGGACTCTCTGGAAAAGCCAGAAGTTTCCAAACAGGAAGTCCAAGGAGCAGCCTTGCCAAGGCCACCGGAGCCACCTTCCCTGGCGAGCTGGTTAATAAGTGATCGCGCCCAACAGCCCGGCCGGCGCACTTCCTGGGTGAGCCGCTGCTGGCTCAGCGACGACGGTCAGGGCACAGCCAGGGGCTGGGCCGGCGAAGACAGCGACGACTTCTGCCGTCGCCGTCCCGCCCCTGCCTTGACGGGGCCGCGTGGACTCGACTCCCCGGCACACACATCTGCTGGCGGCCCACGAGGCCACAGACGCAGCAGGTGACCCAGGCCTGCGCAAACGCCGTCGACCCTCACTGCGCCAGGTCAGCGCACCACTGGAGCCCGCCCGGGACGTGGGCTTCCTGCCCCCGCAGGGGCCTGTGGGTGGTGGGGGGAGGACGTGGTCTGTGTGGGGAGCCGAGGGGAGATGGTGGGAGCCCCTGCACCCCAGCAATGGGAGCAACACGCCCCGTTCTGCCGACCCAGCCTGCGTCGGGTTCCATCACCCAGCCCCCGACAGCCTTGGCCGGTGGCCCGGAGGCGAGCCCTGCGTGACGCCCAAGGCCACCACCGTCCCCAGTGGGGAGGCGGGTGCACAGAGGCGAGCAGCCCAGGCCCGCACCACCCGCTGGGCACCAGCGACACCCGGGGGCTCCGAAGGGGACCGAGCCGCCCTGTAACCAAGTGGGGGCCGTGGGGAGGACCCCAGGCCTCGAGTGTGAGGTGGCAGGGGTACATGGCGCGGGCTGGATCGATCCAATGGCACCACGTCGCCCCGAAAGAGACGGGATGGCTGCTGGGCTGGGGTCTCCTCTTGCCCACGCCTCGCTGCCCCCGTCTCCCTGGGGTGGGTCCCCCACCCCCACACTCGCGGGCCGCAGCTACCCGGACGCGGAGCAGACATCTGTCCTACGTGCAGCCCACCGTGGATGCGCGCGTCTGGAGAAGGCCGACTGGTTGTCGCCAGAGGCTGAACCCCGGGCGTACCCCTCCGGGGCTGGGGAGGTCGTGGCTGGGGGGGGGGAGGTGGAGAGAAGGGGGGGACTGGGAGCGCAGGCGCGAAGAGGACGGTGGGGACGGAGAGGGGTGGAAACACAGGTGGGTGCCCGGGCCTGTGGGGCCTTCCCGGATGCGGGGGTCAATCCCTGGCTTCCGGGAAACCTCCTGCTGGGGCCTGGGAGGCGCCCTCGACGGCTCGCGCTGGCTCAGCGGGCCCACGTTTCTTTCCAGAGCCCTGCAGAAGGCTGGGAGTCCAATACCACACGCCTCACCCTGCGACCTTTGAACCGGTGACCTGACCAGGCCAAGCAGGACTGCGCGGTTGGGGTCGAGCTGGAGGGGCGGTCCTGGCTCAGCCGCGTGGACCCTGAACGCGGTCCCGAGGGGCCTCACAGCGAGCAGGCACAGGCTCTGACAGACAGACGTGGCCGTGGACGCAGGCAGCGGCAGCCACGAGACGCCGCAAGAGGCGGTGCACAGGGGCGGCCCCGGCGCCTCCGCGGGGCGCGTGGTCCTGCCAACCCCTGGATTTCGGCCCCGGGAGGCGGCGTCTGGCCGGAGGGCTGTGAGCGGAGGCGCGGGTGTAGCGTTAAGCCGCCCGGTTTGTGCCGCTCAGCAGCGGCAGCCGCAGGGGACCATGGAAGCACGGGGCCCGGAACTGAACTCGCACTGAGTGCGTGGCTTGAGGAAGCACGCGTCGGGGGGCTGGGCGGCCGGGGACCCCAGGAGAGGAGAACGGGGGCAGGCTGCCCTCCGTTGTGATCGGGCCCCCAAACGCGGCACTTCCGGTCCTCGCCGCCACGTGCGTTCCTGGGGACGTGACGCAGGCAGCAGCCCCGGTGCCGATTCGGTGCCCGCTCCTATTTGGCTAGAGCCAGCAGGCGTTTTCCGTCAAGGGCCGGGGAGGAAATGTTTTCGGCCCACGGCCTGCAACCAGCAATGGGCAACGTGGGAACGCACGGACGTGGCAGGGCTCAGGCGAAACTTTGTTTCCAAAACCAGGTGGCCGTCGGGTGCGACCCCGCCTCCTCCTCCGACCTCACCACGGAAGCGTGCCTGGCGCCGCCGGGGGATGGGCACGGCGTCGGGCGCCTGTCGCCGCGCAGAAGCGTTCACCGCGGGGCCAGCCGCGAGGGACGGACTGGGTCTGCCCACGGCCGAGGCTGGCATTCGTCCGCGCACCCCAAGAGCTCCTGAGGGCCCCCGTGGGCAGGCGCTGCTCCCGGGGCGGCGAGTCTGCGTGAGAGCCTGGCCTGGCGCGCGACTCCAGCGCCGCCCTTGCCTGCCTGTGGGTGTCTGGAGGCGCTTTTGAAGGTCACGGCTTTGAGCGGGGGCGACAGAGGACACTTCTGGCCTCGAGTGGGTGCAGGCCTGGGCTGCCGCCCGACTCCCTGCAGCACCCAGGGCGGCCCCCGCCACCAGGAACGGGCCAGCCCCGCCAGCGAGCAGGCCGCGGCTCCTTCCTGCTCGGGAGGGCCGCCGGGCGAAGGTGGCCTCCGTGGAGCCCCGTGCCAGCTACTCACTGCCCGCTGGCCGAGGGCGAGGCCCCGGGCTGACTGCCGAGGCCACTGAAGGGACGGCGACCCCACCCAGGCCCCGGAGGCATGCGCGCTCCGGGCTCCTTTTTCCAGGCCCTGGGGGCTTCCGGACACGTAGCTGGGGGATGAGCTCCCCCAGGGGCATCCTGCGCCCAGGCCCTAGACCCCCAGCCCAGGCCTGTCACCAACCCCACCAGGCTGGGACCCGGCAGTGGAGACGTGCCTCGGGGCGGGGCCAGGCTGCCCGTCGCCCTGGAAACCAGCTCAGGGACCCGAACCCCGGCTCTGAGAGCGGCGGGGTGGGGCTGTGCTCTGCTCCGCCTGCCGCACGCCCGACCCTCGCGGGGGACCCTGCCGCCCCCCTTCAAGCAGGCCCCAGGCCGTCCCTGCCCACGGGAAGGGGCCTCCGAGCAGGCCAGGGCGCAGGGGCGCGCCTGGGGCCCCTGGCTCACCCAGGTAGTAGAGGCGGTGCGAGTGCGGCCCGGCCTCGTCCGTCTTCTGCACGAACTGGAAGTCGTGCGGCGCCTTGTTGACGATGAGCCCCGAGTACTTGCGGCTGCCGTGGATGATGCTCCGCAGCCCGTCCCACGAGCGCTTCTGCACCTCGAAGCGGGACGCCGGCTCCTCCGCGGCGGCCGCATCGCCCCGCTCGGGTGCCGGGCCCGTGCTGGCCATCCTGTCCGCCCCCTCAGAGTTCAGCGGGAAGCTGCGGGGGGGGGGACAAGCGGGACGACGGTGAGCGGGCGGGCCGTACGGAGTCCTACCCAGCAGCCGCCCCCGCGGCAGGCACTCGGGAATCATCCAGACGTGCCCCAACCCGCCAACCGCCCTGGCTCTGCCCCCTAAATACAGCTAGTCTCCCTTGAACACTGGTGACCCTCTAAAGAGCCAAGCCAGGAGCGGGTGTGGCTCACGCAGTTGAGCGCCTGCCTCCCCGTGGGAGGTTCCAGGTTCAGTTCCTGGTGCCTCCTAAAGAAAACAAGCAGACAATGAGCAGACATTGAGCCAAACAATGAGCAGGAAAACAGATGTGGCTCAAGCAGTTGGGCTCCCGTCGACCATATAGAAGGTCCAGGGTTCAATGCCCAGGGCCTCCTGGTGAGGGCGAGCTGGCCTGCGCGGCAAGCTGGCCCACACAGAGGGCCAGCCCACACAGGAATGCTGCCCTGTGCAAGAATGCCACCCAACGTAAGAGTGTTGGCCGATGCAGAGAGCTGGCACAGCAAGATGAGGCAACAAGGGACACAGAGGAGAAACAATAAGAAGACATAGAAGACCAGGGAGCTGAGGTGGCACAAGAGAGTAATGGCCTCTCTCCCATTCCGGAAGGTCCCAGGATCGGTTCCCAGAGCTTCCTAATGAGAATATAAGCAGACACAGAAGAACACACAGCGAATGGACACAGAGAGTGGACAATGGAAGGAAGGGGTCAGGATAAGTAAGTAAATAAGTCTTAAAAGAAAAAAAGAACAGATAAAGAAAGGGCAGATAACAAGCAAAAACAAAACACTAAAGGAAAAGGGAAAGAGTGTTGCTCAAGCAATCAAGCGCCCGCCTCCCACATGGGAGGTTCCAGGTTTGGTTCCCGGTGCCTCCTAAAGAGAAGACGAGCAGGCAACAAGCAGACATTGAGCAAAAACAAGGAGCAGATGAGAGAAGACGAGCAGAGAACAAGCAAAAACAAAACAAGACGAGCAGGGAGCAGATGCGGCTCAAGCACTTGAGCACCCTCCCACATGGGAAGTCCCGAGTTTGGCAAGAAAAAAACAAACACAATGAGCAGACAAGAAGCACCAGCAACCAACCAAAAAACAAACGAACGAGAAACAAGGAGCAGACAGATGAGGGAGCCATCTCGGGGCGGGGGGACCAGGCCACTGACACCGCTCCCCTGAACACAAGCCACCTTCTGCTGCCTGGACTCCCCACATCCACTGCAAATCACATCCCGTCGCTGAAAGCCCTGCCTCGGTATCCCACGGCGGCTCGGCCAGGACCCCAAGGTCTCGTCGCCCCCTGCAAGGCTTGCCATGCCCTGTTGGTGCTCGCCGCCCCGCGGCCCCTCACACAGTCCCCCTCCCGACGGCCCCGGGGCCTCTGTGCCTGCTGTCCCTGCCGCCCGGCACACTCTCTTCCTTCTCTTTGCTTGACTCGTCGCTAAGCAGAGCTCAGCTCAGAGCAAGGGCGGGGCCTCCAGAACCTTCCACCACCATCCATCCGGAAGCTGGCTCTTCGGTCACCCTCCACGTGCCACCTGGCTCCGCCCCCCTCGGGTGCTCCGCTCCATCTCCCCGCCTAACACCCGCCTGCCCCACGGCTGCGTCCTGGGATCTCCCAGGGCTGGCGACACCCACGGCAGGCAGCCCACCCACGGCTGTGGCGTGCACCTCTCCCCCCCCCAGTCACGGGCGGACACGCTGGCTCCCGGAACGGGGGCTGGGCCAGGCTCAGCACCTGGCCCTCGCGCCCATGTGCTGTCGGCGTGCTGTCCGGCAGGGAGCCCACCCGGGGCCGCACCGGCCGTGCTCGGGGCCCTGGGAAGACACACGCCAGGAACGGGGCAAGTCAGGACAGGAGGAGGAGCAGGTGCTCGGCCGCGGACCCTCCCCTTCCGCCTGCCCCCGTCACCTACACACTTCTTGGCCAGGTAAATATTTGTTCTAAGGAAATATAAACATGGCCGTGGCGGGCCAGGCCCGGGACAGCCCAAGGGGCTGAGAGGGGAGGAAGGGGGGAGGCAGAGACAAGCCAGGGTTGCCCCTCATTCCTCCACGGCCGCCGGACGCCCGAGCCCTTCCTGGGTGCCCCCAGCCCTGGGCTTCCACGGCGCGGCCCCAGGGCAGACGCTTTGCTCGCAGAGGCCCGGGCTCGCTGTGGGAAGAGGGGCCTGGCTACGCCGCCGCCCGTGAGAGAAACGGGGGCGTGGGGTGGCCGGGTTCCAGGGGGACCACGGGTGGAGCAGGGCTGCCCCTGGGCTGTGGGGCGCCCCATTCCCGGAGGACCCCACCCCTTGCTAAGGAAAGGCCCCATGGGGCCTGCCTTGAGGAGCAGCGGGGAAAGGGCGCTCGAGACCGTGACCTTGAAGAACCAGGCCTGTCTCGCGGCGGCCACCTGAGGTGTGCCCCTTCCGTGCCAGGTGGGGGGACCGAGACCGGCGGGCGGGAGGGCCGGTGCCCAGACAGCGCCGCCCGCTGAGGCGCCCCGGGCCGGGCTGGGGGAGACCTCGGGCCCTCGCGCTCCCGGGATGCCGGCTGGGCCCAGGGGCCGGGGGCCGACACTGGCAAGAGCCCCGTGCGGCCCCTTGGGGAGGTGACGGGCGAGTCACTGCCGGTGGGGTGGCCCTTGTCACCTTCCGGCTCGACCCCGGCGCGGACGGGAGGCAGGGACGCTGCAGCCCTGCTGAGCCCCCCTCGACCTGTGGCAGGGCCCAGGGGGACGGCAGCCAGTGCGGGGGTCTCCGCTCCTCCACGGAGGCTCAGAAGAGATGGGTTGCGGATGCCAGAGTTGCCGGGGCCCCTTTGGTCAGAGACCGGGTCGGGGAGCGGCGGGGGCTGGCGGGGGCCACGTGGGGCCCCCTGGCCTGCGGCAGGGCCGGGGCTTTGTCCCCAGGACGGGGGGCCAAGCAAGGGCCGAGGAGGGAGCGGCTGAGAGGTTGAGAACCAGCTTGGGCCGAAGCGCAGCTGGCAGTGAGCCCACAAAACCCGGCCGCACTCGCTCCTCGGAGCCGCCCCCCACCCTGCAAACTCCGCCACCCCAAGGGCCCTGCTCCGGGCAGGGACACAAACAAACAACAACAACACGGCAGGGACACAAACAAACAACAACAACGCAGCGTCCCCAACTCCCCAGCAGGACTCCACCAGCGAAGGGCCGCGCAGCGTCCCGGACAAACCAGGCAGCCCGTCTCCACAGCAATCAACAGCAAGGCGATCAGCTTATCTCGCCTGCCATCGCCGCAGAGAGCCCAAGGAGCGAGAGCGCAGTCCAGGAGACGGGACACGAAGCGGGACATCAGGAGGTGCCTCCAAGAACCTTCCGGAAGGGGCCGGATCTCCGAGCCGGCTGGCTCGAGCCTCTCCCTGCCGCCCTCCCACCAGGAGGCAGGGGGGTGGTTCTCGAGGAGCGAGTCACGAGGGGCCATGTCCCCAGCCGGCGCCAACGGGGGAAGCGCGAGCAGATTCCAAGCCACTCGACTCCAGACTCCAGCCCGCCTGCGCTCTTCTGACCGGCCAGGGGACGCCTTCGAAGCCCGCGACGCCCCTCCTCAGGGACAGGCCAGGTCCTCGGGACTGAGGGTGGGGACAGCTCGCCGCCCCCGGAGCATCTGCTAAGGGCCCCTGTGCGGCGCGCAGGGAGGGCAGTGGGGGGGGCACGCAAGGAAGAGCTGTGGATTCCCAGTCTTGGCCGCGGCGCTGAGGTTCAGGCCGACCGCGCAGTGAGCGGGCGCTCGGCGGGCACCGGGCCACGGGCGGGGCGTCTGGAGGGCACCGTGTGGAACGAGGAAACGCCTCTTAGGGCCCCTTAGGCGGCAGGCCCGGAGAGTGGAGGTGCCTGGGGGGACGGCAGGTAGGCCTGGCGCCACCCCGGCGTCTGCTCTGACAAGCGGCCTTCACGTCGAGTCTGTTCGCCCACCGGCACCTTGTGCCCGCGTCGGCAGCTGTCCTCGCGGCGTGGGTACGCCTGGGGCACCGGGGCCCGGATGGCCGCCTATTTTTGGGCCAGGCATCTGGGAGCCCCTGACCTTCACGCCACCCCCGTCTTCTCAGGGCTCCGCTTCCGCCCGTCTCCCCTCCCCCAGCACTCGTCCCCTCGCAGAGCCAACGAGCCTGCGAGCGCCGGGGACTGGGGACCCGACAGCGGGCTGAGTTTGCCCGGCTGAGGAACTGCCACGGTCTTTCCGCCCCGCGCCAGGCCCCACGTCACGCCCGTCGCTGCCTCGGATCCTCGTGGTGAGCTTGGGGCAGGGGCTTCCGGGGTCAGGCCCGTTTGGGGGAACGGAAAACAGGCTAGGAGAGGTCGACACCGCACGGCGAGGCCTGCCGGATCCAAAAGCCGCGTCCTGACCACCTGACCGCCGGGCCGCGGTTCCCAGCCGCCGTGGCTCTGCCCCCACCCCTGGGAATGCTGGGCCATGTCTGGGGACACCTTGGCGGTCACGGGTGGACGTAATGGTCAAGACCAGGGGGGAGGGGCTGCTCCTGGCACCTGGAGGGCGGAGGCCGGGGACGTGCGCAGCACCCGATGGCGCCTGGGCCAGTGCCCGCGCTGGAGGATGAGCCAGCTCCGGCCAGTACGGGTGGAAAATGCGGCACAGGGCAGTGCTGCATCCTCACGCAAGATAACCTGAGCTCAGCGAGGGGGGCCCCGGGGGAAGGGAGAGGAGACGCTCCCTCCGATCCAGAGACTTGGGGCGCCACGGCCTGGCCCCGAATCGGAGCTCCCAGGGCGAGGACACCGCAGCGTGCGTCTTACCTTCTCCAACTGCCTGTGTGCTCGTTGTCCAGGCGTAACTTCTTAACTTTCCGCATGAACCGCTCAGCTGGCTTCGGGACCGGGGGAGCCTGCGGTGAGACGAGAGGCCGGGTGGCAGGGACTGCCCGGAGCCAGGAGCGCACCCTCTTGTCCCTTCCCGCGTCCGGGCAGCCCTCTAGGCCTCCGGGGACTCCCGGATACTGAGGACCTTCCGACGACGCGGGCGGTTCAGGCCCTGCCCTGACACGCGAGAGGGGGAGGGCGTGTGCCAGGCCCTGGCAGCTTCCTCTCCGGGCGGCTCTCCCAAGGTGAAAGGGGGATCTTGGCCGACGCGAGTTTCGAATGACTCCAGGGATGCCGAGCGCGGGGCACCTGCCAGGAGCGGAAGCGTTCCCAATTCCTCGCTTCAGCCCTGCTGACCCTGCCCTTGACTGCGGCGCTCCGGCCAGACCGGCCTCTCCCTGACACGCATCCCAGCGCAGGTCCCTTTCGCTGCCTTTGGCACTGCCTGCTCCTTCTTATCCTTCCAGGCCCCGAACACCTCTCCCAAGCTCCTCCCCCGTCACCTCCATCCCCAGAGCCCAATCGCTCCAGGACAGACGTTCTCCACTGGGGGCAACTCTGCTCCAGGGGATGCCGGGCAGTGTCTGGAGACCATCGTGGTTCTCACGACTGATGGGTGCTCCCGGGATCGAGTGGGGGGAGCCAGAGATGCTGCTCAAGACCCCCCAGTGCCCAGGGCGGCCCCCAAAGCCAACCGGAGCAGGGCGGGAGCCTCTGCAGTTATTAAGTGGGACGAAAACCGAGTCCCAGCTCTAGGTCACACTGGACGCCAGAATGGGGTCCCGGTGGGTGAGACGGTATAAACCAGGGTGGCCCCAGCTTCTGGGTTTCCCCTCCACTCCCGACGCAGTTTGTGTATTTAAACGTGTGCAGCCTCCTGGGATGGCAGCAGGCCGGGTGCTCATGGGACACAGAATCTCTTGCCAAGGGAACCCGTCTAGGTGTTCAAAGACAATGCAGCAACTTTTGACCATGAGACAAAAGTCATGATGGAAGACGGGAAGCAAACGTTACTGTGAAGAAGGACCAGTTTTGCTCTCAAGTCAGCATTGGAAAACGTGGGCTCTGGTGTCAGAGACGGGTTCAAATCCTGACGTCTGAGCTATGTGACGTTGGGAAAGCCACTTAAACCTCTGTGCCCCAATGTTCCCAGCTACAAAACGGGACTATGGTGCCTACACCTAGGGCAACTGTAAGGATAAAGCGAGACGGTACACTTTTACTTTTTTTTTAGGAGGTACTGGGGATTGAGCCCAGGACCTCGTAAGTGGGAAGCAGGCGCTCAACCACCGGGTACCACTCCCAAGTTGGTACACTTTTATTAGAGTACAGTGCCTGGTGTATCCTAAGCTGAGTGACAGTTGATGTTTTCCACTACACAAGTATTTAAAATCACACGAAGGAGAGACTTGAACCAAAGTCCCTTTTGGAGCCAGAATCCCCATCACTCGCCTCCTGAGGGCCAGGCGCTGTTAGGTGTGGGAGAGTGGAAGCCCCTCTTCTCCAAATCCCCAGCTGGGATCACACTCTCCCCTTTGTCTCCCCCAGATCTTCAGAGGGTTCTGACCAGCGGCCAGAGGGGGAAAATGGGCATTGGGTGGATAGAAAAGTCTCCGGCAAGTGACAGAAAGTGGCAGCCACTGCCACAGGCAGTGCCTCCAGAGCCTGACAACACGATTTCCTGTTGGTTTCTCGGTCCCTGAGCAGGCACATGAATCCTGCCAGCCCACGGCCCATCTTTCCTGGCTGCCCAACGCCCAGCACACTGACCTTCTACAGAGTCGGGGTGGCTCCCATTCCAGCTGCTGGCGTGAAACACCGACCTGGACAGAATTAAACGTGTCGTCAACACGGTGGGCTGGAGGAACTGGCGAACCAAAAGCTCCCCGACCACTCAGGAGTCTCCGACTGCCAGGCTTAATTCTCTCTTCCTGGACAGGCTATAGGTACAGCCTCACAGCCCTGCAGCACTGATTTTACAGCCTGGGCTGCTCAGGGGAGAAAAGCCTTGCCAAGAGGACTCAAACGAAACCCCCAGGATCCAGCTAGGGACTACTAGGGACTTTACTCCCAGCTCCTGGAAAGTAGGTTCAGTTCTTACTGCCGAGGCAAGTGACTTCCTCACAGCTGGCGGAAGCCAGGGGTGGGGTCGCGGGTGAGCAAAGGGAAGGGGCCACGGGTAAAGGTTCAGCTGCCACACAGAGGAGGAGGAGGCGACAGGGCCGGCCCAAGGTTTGGGTGGGGAAAGAGACGGGGGTCCGGACACCCTTGGAGAGAAAGGGCTGGACCTTGTGGGGACGGGGCCGGAAGATCAGGAGGGGGTGGCAGAAGACCAAGCTTCGGGAGCTGGTGGGGAAGGGCCGCCAGGCACGGAGATGGCCTCTGCCCTCACCCGCCGTGTCTGTGACTGCGTGGGGATGGCAGCAGCGGGTCGCGGGCCCTCCAGAGGCGGCTGGGAAGGGCGACGCGGCCACGGTCGGTGGCTGCGAGAGGGTCCTGGGCGCGGCCAATCCCCCGAAGGGCCGACGCCAGGTAGGGGGCCGCCTGGCTGGCTGGCGAGCAACGGGCTGGGTGCGAAGCCCCGCCGGGGAGAGCGGAGGCCGGGCCCGGGGCGCAGGGCAGCCCGAGGCCCGGGGGCCGCTCCGTGGCGGGGCCGGGGCGGGCCGGGGCGGGCGGGCGCGGCTCACCGGGCTGGGCAGGGCTGCGCAGGGCGTCCCGGGGCCGGCGGCGCCTCAGGCTCGCGGCTCCATGGCCCGGACTACGGCCCCGGAAGTGGCGGGCGCGGGGGACGGCGGCGGCGGCGGACACGGGGGACCCGGCGGCTCCGGCCCCTTTGACCCGGAAGTCGAGGAGCCTAGGCGGCGGCCTGGGATTGGCCAGCGCCCGGGCGGCACCAAAGAGCCCGAGGCGCTTGGGGGGGGACACGCGCTACCCGGCTCTCGGAGGCGGCGTAGAACATCCCATGGGGCAGCGTCTTCCGGCGCCGTGAGGAACGTGGAGGCGAGACACCCCCGCGTGACTTGGTATCGCCCCGTCCAGCCGATGAGCCACCTACAAAGGAAGCGTAGCCAGCTCATTCTTCGCCCAGCGTTGGTGGTATAGTGGTTAGCATAGCTGCCTTCCAAGCAGTTGACCCGGGTTCGATTCCCGGCCAACGCAGTTGCATTTTGCTACTACTCACTGCAACGCATTTCAATTAAAAGCATTACACCGCAAGTGGCAGGTATGCGGGAGTAGTTTTCTAAAATTCCGCAGTCGGGAAACGGACTTTGGCCCAGTGGTTAGGTCGTCCGTCTACCACATGGGAGGCCCGCGGTTCAAGCCCCGGGCCTCCTTGACCCGTGTGGAGCTGGCCCATGCGCAGTGCTGATGCGCGCAAGGAGTGCCGTGCCACACAGGGGTGTCCCCCGCGTAGGGGAGCCCCACGTGCAAGGAGTGCCCCCATGAGAGCCGCCCACCGCGAAGGAGGGAGCAGCCTGCCGAGGAATGGCGCCGCCCACACTTCCCGTGCCGCTGACGACAACAGAAGCGGACAGAGAAACAAGATGCAGCAAAAAGACACAGAAAACAGACAACCAGGGGAGGGGGGGGGGAATTAAATAAACAAAAATAATAAATCTTTAAAAAATAAAAAATAAAATAAACATAATCTTTCTCTTTAAATAAAAAAAAAAATAAAATAAAATGAAATAAAATAAAATTCCGCAGTGAATTTTGATAGTTACGAGAAAGGAAGAAAATGTAGACCGTGTTCCCGCCCGGGATCGAACCGGGGACCTTTCGCGTGTGAGGCGAACGTGATAACCGCTACACTACGGAAACCCTCGGGGGTGTTTCTCGTTGCACATTCACAGGAAGAAATGTATTTTATTGTACTTTGTTCCATTGGCGTTTCTGATATGAATGGTATTTGGTGGCCATCAGTGGAACTCATTTCAGCTCTTCTTGAATGCCCAGAAGGAAAATGAAGATTACTTCTGACACACCCACCTTTATTACTTTATCGTCTATAAACTCTCTATTAAAGCAATCCAAGACAAAAACTGCCCAGAAACCAACGCTGCATCAAGCCAGTGTTTCATGGGTTCAGTTCGTAGATAGAATCTACGTTACAAATGTCCCTTGTGTCTCTTTCTATATATTTACCATTTTGCTTCAGCCCAAACCACTTTCTAAGAGAACTTTTTAAGAAAGAGATTTGTATGAAGTGTGTATTTCTGCACACTAGGTAAAAGAAATTTGGAAGAAAAAAGTCAGGAAAGTAGATCATTCAAATGACTTTTCATCTCATGACTTGTGAACGTTTCTTTCTAGAAAGGAGAAGGAGAGGAGAAAGAAAGAAGGCTGTGAGGTCTGATTGTTTAGGGCTGGAATTAGGGTGAGGCAAGTGAAGCACTGCCTCTTCCCAGTGCAAAAGTTAGGGTGGCTTCAAAAACTCATTAATTGAGATGAATTATTTTATGCAATATTCTAAAAAAGTAAAGATTAATCTAAAGTTTTGGACTCTAAGGCCCCCCTCTATATAGCTTTTTTTTTTTTTCCGTCTTTTTAAATGGCATGTGGCCATTTTTAAACGCTGGCATCCTGTAAGGCTGAGGGAAGGACTTTAGTCTTTACCCTAAGAGCAGTGGGAAGACGTGGAAACTTTCTACCTGGGAGGGGTCCTGATGCAATGTGTGTTTTGCAAGTCTTTCTCAGGCTCTGAGGAGGGGTGGGGAGAGACTGTGTGTTGGGGGGGTGGAAAAGGGGTGGAACAAGACTGGGAGGAGATGGGACAGACAATGTGCAAGCCCTGCGGGAGGCAGAGATGAGTAGACGTGTTGAAGGAATATTTGGTTCTCACCCCCCTGGGATGGCTATAATATGGTGCATAAAAGACAGACAATCGCAAGTGTTGGCAAGGCTGGGGAGAACCTGGAACCATTAGCCACCGTGGTGGGAAGGTAAAATGGGGCATTCCCTTTGGAAAGCAGTCTGGCAGGGTCTCGGAAGGTTCAGTGTGGAAATACCGTGTGACCCAGCAACTCCCGCTCCCAGATATAAACGCGGGAGAAATGAGTACAATATCCATGCGAAAGCATGTTCATGTCAGCATTATTCACAATAGCCAAAAAGGGGACATATTCCATATGTCTATCAGCTGGTGAATGGATCCACAAATGGGGTTCCTTCATTCAGTGAAGTATTATCTGGCCATAAAAAAGAGTGAAGGCTTGATACATGCGACAACATGGACAAACCTTGAAAGCATTTTGCGAAGTGAAAGAAGCCAGTCACAAAAGGACACAAAGGGTATGATCCCATTTATATAAAATGTCCAGAAGGGACAACTCTATAGAGTCAGGAAATAGATTAATGGATGCCGGAGACTGGGGGCAGGAGGGGAGTATGGTTTCTTTTGGGGATGATGAAAATGTTCTGGAATTAGTTAGTGGTACTAGTTGCATACCCCATGAAAATGCTAAAAAAAAATTGTATACTTTAAAGTGGGTGAATTGTGTAGTATATGAATTCTATCTCCATAAAGCTGTTAAAAAATGTTCGCAGGACTTGGTGATAGAGTGGGACTGGAATATAAGAACGATATTGCCAACAATGACCCTTCCAGAAGATGAAATTTATGGGGAAGTGGGCAATTTGCTACTTACTGAGTTTGAGCTGCCTTCAAGAAATTTAAAAAAAGAGAGAGAGGGTAGCGGGTGTAGCTCAAGTGATTGTGCACCTGCATCCCATGTATGAGGTCTGGGTTCAATCCCCCATAAAAACAAATGAGTCAAGTCTTGATCATAAGGCTCAAAATCTCAGAGGAGAGGTCAGAGCTGAGGCTAAACAGTTAATTCTCATTATTTGGGGGTAGTTGTGCAAACTCTGAATTGGTGAAGACGGAACCATTGCTCCTGGGAAAATACAGGGTTACGCTCCTGTGGGCCTTTATATCTAACCCCGTATTGCGTGGCATACTATTTAATTCAACTTTGCTTCCTCCTTAAATTTTCAATGATTTCCCAGGCAGTTCCTTGTTTCACCAGCCTTTCACAGACTGCCCCCATGTAACCCTGTCTAGAAACAGTATCATTGCCTTCAGAACATGTTAGAGCAACCTTTAAACAAAGTCTCTGAACATTTAAGCACGGTTAATCATAAATCGCAAAGCAGACAGGTGACTGGAGCTCATTAAATAAGGCGTTGATTCATTAACGTTGAACTCACAGCCAGCAGTGCTATAACTCACGCCTGAAGAACCTACTTTGACACAAGTATTTCCTCCAGGAGGGGCCATCAGCACCTTCTTACATTTAGAAACACTGGACAGCACTTCGGCACTACTCTGGGAGACCATTTTAAACCCCAAAACCCCCAAGAAGATGTACAGAAATGCAAAAGAGTAGCACTCAATGGACTGGGAGGGGGAAGCAGACTTGGCTCAATGGAGAGAGCGTCCGCCTACCACATGGGAAGTCCAGGGTTCAAACCCAGGACCTCCTGACTTGTGTGGTGAGCTGGCCCATGCACAGTGCTGCTGCGTGCAAGGAGTGCCATGCCACACAGGGGTGTCCCCCACGTAGGGGAGCCCCACACACAAGGAGTGCTTCCCTTAAGGAGAGCTGCCCAGCGCGAAAGAAAGTCCAGCCTGCCCAGGAGTGGTGCCACACACACAGAGAGCTGATGCAGCAAGATGATGCAACAAAAGAGAGACACAGATTCCCAGGCCACTGACAAGAATAGAAGCAGACGCAGAACACACAGCAAATGGACATAGAGAGCAGACAACTGGGGCAGGGAGCAGGGGGATGGGGAGAGAGATAAATAAAAAAATAAATCTTTTAAAAAAAAGACTGTGAGGATACGCACTGACAGCAGGAGAGCTGAAACAAGAAGGCAAAGAGTTGCCCAGTTTAACCTCAGATAAGAATGTGGGCGTTGGGTGACTCAAATTTTTTTGCGCTCTGCACATGTCCACACATGACCATGAAAGTGCTATGAAAATGGAATCCATGAATAATGAGGACTGACTATGCATGTAAAACTCATCAGAGACAATATTTGAAGGCCTGGAGGATGACAAAATTGTACAAGGAGAGGGACAATGGGTGAGACTAGAAGCAGTTCTAAAAAAAACTGAACCTTGAAAAGCCCTGTCTAGAAGGATGAGTCTGCAAAGGAGAAAAGGAACTGGACAGGGAGCTAGGAGGAAGGTCAGGAGAATGTCCTAGAAGCTCAGGGAAGAAAGGAGGGAGGGGTCAACACAGCCTAGGGCTGCTGAGAAGTTAGAAGACAACTGAAAACCTGTCAGTTGGGTTTGGTAAGACCGTGGCTGTTGGTAACTTCAGTGAGAGTTGTTTTGGAGGAAGGGCCAGAGCAGAAAAAGACATCAGAGAAGTTGAAACAAGGGACGGATTGGCCTTGGAGCGAGGGAGGCACAGCCATTGTGTGATGTACTGCAATGAATTAACTGATCCCCTATGGTTGGACATTTATGTTACTTCCAATTTTTCAATGTGTGAACAGAGCTGGCCTGGACCATCCTTGTTGCTACATTTTGAACACAATGTTGCCCTATTTGTCTGCTTCTCTTTGCATCAAAATTCCTTGAGCAAGGCGTCTCCACCCATGGCACTTAATTCCACTTCCCTCATTCTCTCTCAAGCTAGGGTGACCATGCCACAAGGTTTGGCTGAGACAGTCCAGTGTCTGCTCCCTCTTTTGCTCCCCTTTGCACCCAACATCTCAGTCCTCAGACTTCATCCCTCTTGGGCTGGAAACCCCATCTGTGCTCTGATGACACTCCTCCCCAATCCTCCCCACCTCAGCACCCATAAACTCAGTCCCTACCAATTTTTTCAATGGTTATTAATCTCAGAAACCATCCTATTGTAGATTTGTTTACTTGTTCCCTTCTGTCTCCCCCACTGGGCTGTGAGATACACAGGGGCAGGTTATTTTCTTGTTGTTTTTGTTTTGTTTATTCTATTTTGTTCACCCCTGGATCCCTAGGTGCTCAGTAAACATTGGTTGAAATTAGGAACAAAGAGGAGAAAAAATGCTTGGGGAGGGAGAGAGAGTAATACAGGTGGGCTTCCTGGTGGAGGAGGAAGATCTGGGAGGACCTTCTATCTCCCCTGTGAACCCTGTCAAAGCCTTTGGAGCTCACTTCTGGGGAGAGATCCCCCTTTGAGATGGCTTTTTGGGCGCTTCAAACCCACTCGGCTCTGTGACGGGTGCTGTGTGACACCCAGCAATCACACTCCCTCTCTGGGCGTCATTTGCCTTGGTGGGGTCAAGAAGGGGTTGGCAGAAAGGTTGGGGGGTGGGGGCTTCCTCCTCAGCCCTAAGGGACCATAGTCCATTTTACCACTAGGTGTCAGCAGGAGCACAGCTGAGCATCATCTGCTCCCGGCCTCCTCCCTCCCTCCCCTCCCGCTCCTCCCAGGAGCTCGAGCCTCAGCCCTAAGCTTAGATCACCCCCCTCCCCGTATTTGCAGAGGCGCCCCCTCCCCGAGGAGGCCGGGGTTGGTGGGCTTAGCCATTCCAGGAAGCTCCAACGAGGGTTTCAGGGAGGAAGAGGAAAAGGCAAAAATAAATGCCTAGAAACACCTAGGGATTCGAATTCCCAATCTGGGACATGTTTCTGGCCAATGCTAGCTGCGTCAGTATGGCTTCCTTGTCTGTCATTGTCTGCTCACTGTGTCTGCTCGTTGTGTCTGCTCGTCTTCTTTAGGAGGCACTGGGAACCCAACTGGGACCTCCCATGTGGGAGGTGGGTACCCAACCATTTGAGCCACATCTGCTCTCTGTTCATTGCATCAGCTTGTTGCATCAGTTCTTCTTCTTTAGGAGGTCCTGGGAACCAAACCCAGGACCTCCTATGTGGGAGGCGGGTGCCCAATTGTTTGTGCCACATCCACTCCCCAGATCCCTTTTTATGTCCAAGAATAACGTGTGGAATAATGGAAATAGATGCTAGACATCTAAGAAAATGTCATATTTTGAATTCATTGAATCCTCCCCAAGCCCCATTGCCAGGCTATCCCCCTCATATGGTACAGTAGATCAGGCACAGAGAAGTTTAGTAGTTCACCTGAGGTCACCCAGTTTCTAAGTAGCAGAATGGGGATTTGAACCCAGGAGGTCTGACACCAAAGTGCGTGCACTTCACCATGAAACTAGACTGCCATCCAAAAAGGTGACGTTCCAGGAATTCATGATAATTACAAATGAAATAATAGAAGTTCATTGAGCGTCCTTTGGCCACTGGACAATTCTGCCTGGCTCTTTATAGGGTCATGGGTATTTTGAGAGCTAACAGCCCCACAGCTTTCTGGGCAGTGGCTAAAGAACAGAAATAGCCCAAATGCCCACCCACCTGTTTCGGTGTGGCCATAAAAGGAAGATCCTGTGTGTTTTTAGCTGGTGCAACGCCGGGGGCGTGGGGATATGCCACCATTCATAGAAATCGCAGCCCTAACAGGATGTGGCTGTATATGAGCGCATTTGTCATAGGCACAGGCTATCCCTGGAAGGGATCCAGGGAAAGGGAGGCAGGGGGTCGGGGGACCCGGGATCTGGGGCACGGGGAATTGGAGGGACGTGGCACTCATACACGTGTGTGTGATAAACTGTCATTTTAGCCGCCTTTTTCTTAAACTTTTTGTTTTGAAATCATTTCAGACTTACGGAACAATTGCTTAAACAATCGGAAACCTGTACGAGAACCCCAACAAGCCTTCTGCCCAGATTCCCAGAGCCGCCAAATTCGAGCATTTTGCCACGTTTGTGTATAACTCTATCTATCCAGCCGTCATCCATCCACCCCTCCATCCACGTGTGTATCTATTTTGTAAACCTTTGAGAGCAGGTTGGATACATCATCCTCTTTGAACTCACAATACTTCCATGTGCATTTCCTAACAAGGAGGCCCTTTGCTTATGTAACCCCTTTAAGTGCAGTGATCCAAGTTCAAAGAAATGTAACATTAACATAAAGCTGATAGTCTATATCCCGATTTTTTCCTGTGTCCCAGTAATGTCCTTTTGAGCCTTTTCTGTTATTCCATCCAGGCCAGGATCGTGTATTGCATTTAGGGTCATTGTCTCTTTAGTTGCTCTTTCGTTTTTAAGTGTGCAATTCAGTAGTAGTAGTAATTTCATTCACAATGTTGTGACACCATCACCACTGTTTCCAAAACTTTTTCATTCACCCCAAACAGAATCTCCATACTCATTCAGCAATAATTCCCCATTCCCCTCCCTCCCCAGTCCCTTGTAACCTCTAGACCTCTAACCTGCTTTTTAATCTCTTCAAATTTACCCATTGTTTATATTTTACATAAGAGAATTCATGCACTAGCTGTCCTTTTTATGACTGGCTTCTTTCTCTGAGCATTGTGTCCTCAAGGTTTGTCCATGTTGTAGCATGAATCAGGACTTCCTTCCTTTTTACAGCTGAATACTATTCCATCACATGGATGGACCACTTTTTTTTTTTAAAATCCACTCACCCTTCGATGGACACAGGTAGCCACCTTTGGGTGGCTTCCATCTTTGGGCTCTCATGGATACCCTCACCCACTTTTATACAAGTCGAACTTTTCAACTATTTCAAATGTACAGCAAAGCGGGTGGGGCAATAGGTTTGTTGCTTTAATTCTAAAATCGCTTTTCTTCTCCCGCTGATTCGAATAAAGAATGGCCCCCTGTTTATGGTGGAACCAAGAACGTAAAAATAACGTGCTTGTGAAACTGCTAGTGTCAAAAGGCGGAGGAAGGCAGCTTCTGGATAGTAACACAAGGGAAGCAAAGAGCCTTGTTTGATATTTTACACCCTTTCATATTGAATTTTGATGAGCCAGACGTTCGTTTCGTAATTAAAACCCATTAAAAATGAAAAGAATAGATACTATTTCCTTATTTTATTTTCTTAAAACAATAATTATCTTAAAACAATAAACAAGCCATGTCTTCAACAAGTGATGCCCTCCTTGAACTGGTCTCACTTTTTACACTTCAGAATGAATTAAGAAAATCATGATAATTAGCACAGAGATGCCAGGTGTTGATACAGTTTAGCCATCGCTACCTTATCATCTAATCCCTGGAAGCTGGACTCTCATTATCTCCATTTTACAGATGGATAAACTGAGACTCAGCGAGCTCAACTTACTGTAGGAGCTGTGTGTGCACTGGGGAGAAAGAGGGAGAGAGGGAGAGAGAAAGCTGGGGGGAAAGAGGAGGGATGAGAAAGAGAGAAAGTGAGAGAGACAGAGAGAGAGAGGCTGAGGAATTTCCTAAACCATCTTCCAACCCCCCTGCAGAAGTGCTATTGCCACTAAGTAGAATTCTTGCTATTTCACAAATACTTTTTTTTTTTTTGCTTGCTGTCTGTTTGTTCTTTCTTTAGGAGGCACAAGGAACCCAACCTGGGACCCCCCATGTGGGAGGCGGGTGCTCAACTGCTTGAGCCACATCCGCTCCCTGCTTGTTTGTTTTTGCTCATTGTCTGCTCATTATCTCACTCGTTTTCTGCTTGTTGTTTGCTCTTCGTTTGTCTTCTTTAGGAGGCACGGGGAACTGAGCCCAGGACCTCCCATGCGAGAGGGGGGCACTCAACTACTTGAGTCACATCTGCTGTCCCCGACAAATACTTTTAAAATGATTTCTTCCCTCAGTGTCGTGACCACAGCAAACATTTATCCTCCAGGCCAGCATGGCAAGTCTTTGATTGGTTGGCCTGGGAGGCTCTCGGAGGCTGCGGCGGCCCCCACTCCACTGCATCCTTGCAATTCTCATCGATTTATTGAGTGGTCCTTTTTGTCTGCAGCCTGCACTGACACACACACACACACACACACACACACACACACTGCCACTTGGGAGTCTCTAAATTCTGTCACACACAATCCTAACACCAGGTAACAGTGACTGGAGAACTCCTGAGTGCCGGACAAGTCTCTAACGCGTCTCTTCCTCCCATCTGTCCATTTTACAGATGGGGAAACTGAGGCCCAGAGAGGTGAAGTCCCATGGTGGGGATTTTAACCCTGGAAGTCTTTCTCCAAGCGCACCTTCCCCCCTTCTCCACGTTGCACGGATGCCTGTGAATGCAGAAATGGCCTTCTCCACCAAAAGATGATGACAGAATGGCTTCTTTTCCTCTCTTCCTCCTGTGGGGACGCAGGGGTGGCAGATACACGAGGCTGTGCGTTCTCCGCGCAGAAGCTGCTGGAGGGGGGCTGACACTTTCCTCCCTCCCGCCCTCGGTGGCTCACACCTCCCACACCTCAAGGCCACTTCCTATTATTGAGGCTATTCTTAGCTCTGCTTCATCAAACTGCCACCCATCTGAAGGCTCCATGTGGGGAGACCTGGGGCCTCCGTCTCCGAGGGGGAGTGAAGGAAGAATGAGAGGATGCTCTACTCACCCTGTACCCCCATGTCGACACTTCCCCCCCCCCACACACAGAACCTGCTGGAATTTCCCCAGCTCTGGGTTTTTTTCTCTGAGTCTTTCTTGGGTGGTATGGTAACACACCCTCGCTGTGTGACCTTGAGCAGGTGGCTGTCCCTCTCTGAGCCTAAACTTCCTCATCTGCACTATAGGAATAATAATAGTGCTATATCACAGGGGGTATTGGGATGCATTTTTTTAAAGGATGTATATATGTATTTCTCCCCAGCTCCTCATTATTGTTTCTTTTTTTTAGGAGGCACTGGGCACTGTACCCAGGGCTTCTAATGTGGGAGGGAGGCACCAGTCTACTTGAGTTACCTCCATTCCCTGTTCTGTTGGGTCTTTCATTATGTTTTTCTTCTTGTGCCTCTTGTTGCCTCATCGTGTTGCGTCAGCTTGCCGCGCCTGCCCGTTGCGTCAACTCACTGTCTTGCCTGTCTTCCTTAAGGGGACCTGAGTCTTCCGCCATCTCTCTGTGTCGCCATAATTGTGCTCATGAACGTCCTGGCTGACGCTCTCAAGGGCGTCGACCACGCCGAGAAGAGAGGCAAACGCCAGGTTCTTCTCAGGCTGTGCTCCAAAGTCATCGTCAGGTTTCTAACTGTGGTGATGAAGCACGGTTACACTGGCGAATTTGAAATCATTGATGAGCACAGAGCTGGGAAAATTGTTGTGAACCTCACAGGGAGGTTAAACCAGTGTGGAGTGATTACTTCCAGAGTCGAAGTGCAACTCTAAGATCTAGAAAAATGGCAGAATAATCTGCTCCCATCCTGTCAGTTTGGTTTCATTGTATCAATGACCTCAGCTAGCATCATGGACCACGAGGAAGCAAGGCGAAAGCACACAGGGGGACAAATCCTGGGATTCTTTTTCTAGGGATGTAAAACATACATGCAGATAAAACGCCTCTGTGGGAAAGAAATAAAAAGGAGGCACTGGGAACCTCCACTCTCT
This sequence comes from Dasypus novemcinctus, assembly GCF_030445035.2. Classification (NCBI taxonomy): domain Eukaryota; kingdom Metazoa; phylum Chordata; class Mammalia; order Cingulata; family Dasypodidae; genus Dasypus; species Dasypus novemcinctus. The sequence continues at coordinate 81,463,218 of NC_080691.1, read as the reverse complement.
GCTTTGTTGCGTCTCTCATTATGTTTTTTCTTCTTGTGTCTCTATTGTGTTACCTTGTTGTGTCAGCTTGCCATGCTGCCCATCACTCCAGCTTGCTGTCTTTCTTAGGAGGCACCAGGAACTGAACCAGGGACCTCCCATGCGGTAGGTGGAAGCTCAGTCGCTTGAGCCACATCCACTTCCCGGGACGATTTTTAAAAAGGGGAGGGAGGGATTGTACACAGGTGTTTGTAGCAGCCTTATTCACAACAGTCAAAAGGTGGAAGCAACCCAAGTGTCCATCAACAGATGAATGGAAAAACAAAATGTGGTCCATGCAGACAAATGAAATATTATTCGTCTACAAAAAGGAATGAAGTTCCGATATACGCGATAACATGGATGAACCTTGGAACCATTGTGCTCTGTGAAACAAACAAGAAGAGGACAAAAATTGTGTGACGGCATTTATATGAAATGTCCAGAATAGTCAATTCTTAGGGACAGAAAACAGATTAGAAGCCACCAGGGGCCAGGGGCTAGGGGAGGTGGGAAGTGGGAAAAGTTTTTTTCAGGGACGCAGAGTTTCTTTTTGGAGTGACGAGAAAATTTTGGCAACGGACGGTGGTGATGGCAGCTCAGCCCTGGGAATGGAACGAATGCCGTCGGATTGTCCACGTAAAAAACGGTTAAAATGGCCAATCTTAAGTTACACCATTTTGGTTTGATTTTTTTTTACCCCCCTCCCCTCCATGTCTCCCTGTCTTTCTGCTCGTCTTCTTTAGGAGGCGTGAGGAATCAAGCCCGGGACCTCCCATGTGGCAGTAGACGGCCCAACTGCTTGAGTCACATCTGTTTCCCTGACACAATTTTTAAAACGGAAGTTTGAAAAGAAGCCAATTACAGGGTTTGTCACATAATAGATGCTCCAAGCAGAATGTCCATGGCGACTGTGGTTTGGCCCTGGGGCCCCTCCAGTGGGGACATGACATGCACTCTGGAAATGACAGCTGGGCATGTGACCTTGACGTTGACCAAGTCACCTTCCTTCTTGGGGCCTCACACCCGATGTGGGCCTTCTCACCCCTGACGTCCATGATGAGAAAGGATCTACCCCCAGCCACTGACCGCTCCACGTCGTCATCCCATTCAACCCTCTACATTTTCAGCTGAATTTTCCAGTTCATTTACTGCACACTCTCTGTGCACCAAGCCTGCCCCTCTTGCCTTCACACTGCCAGAGGGTCTGCTAACAAGTAAAGAGCATGGACCTTCCAACAATCACTGCTGATGCTTGCTGGGCACCGGTTGCACAAGGGGGCAAACAGCATCCCAAGCCTACCCGGCTATCATCAACTGTAAAATGGGAGTTTAAATAGTACCTGCCTTTGGGGCTGGTGTGAGGATAAAAGGACTGCCTGAGGCTCAGTAAATGACTCAGAGGACTTATCCTTTCAAGGGCTCTTCAGCCCAGCCCCCTCCCCAATTGCCCCTGATCTGCCCCCACTTAGGCAGGGAGACAGTGCAGTCTACAGATCTTCCTTTCTGCCTTCTTGCTGTTTCTGCTTTTCCCCAAGAACTAGCCCCGTCTTGGCTTTGTTGTATCCATAGTCCATAGCCGCATGGATCTCAGTACAGACATGGATGGACAGATGGATGGATGGATGGATGGATGGATGGATGGATGGGATGAGATGGGATGGATAGGTAGGTGGGTGGATGGGTGGGTAGGTGGGTGTATGTATGGATGTATGTATGTATGGATGGATGGATGGATGGGTGGATGGATGAGTGGGTGGATAGGTGGGTGGATAGGTGGATGGATGGGTAGGTAGGTGGATGGGTGGGTATGTGGGTGGATGTATGTATAGATGGGATGTATGGGTAGGTGAATGGATGGGTGTATGTATGGAAGGAAGGAAGAAAGGAAGGAAGGAACGAACGAATGAACGAACGAAAGGACTCCATTCTAGAAATCTTTCTTTGTTTGAGTAAATGAGGCACACTTGTCAAACAGCCTATTCTATTCACTCTCCATTTGCCCTCCAAGGCAGTGAAGTCTAGCGGCTAGGGACACACTCATTGCATTCAAGTCTTGGGTTCAAGTTCCGGCCTTGCCACTCAACTGCTGAGTAACCTCGGACAAGTCACTGGCCTTCTCTGTGAAGTCTGGATGTTGCCAAGTTTGAGCGAGCAGATACCCAGGAAGGGCTTGGAATGCTTCTCCCGTCCACGAAGCACTCAGGAGGGGGGCGCGGCGCTCCTCCTCCGTTTCCTTACCTATTGGGGGCGTGGGCTCCCTGCCGCTCCCCATTTCAAGGATGGCCCTGGCCTCGCCTCCTTCTTCCCTCTCCCTGCATTCCTCCTCCTGTCTCCAGAGGCCAGGCGGAGTGGGCCGCAGCCGGGAAACCCTGGTTTCCAGTGGGCTTGACCAGTGGGGGGACGGGCAAGAGACCGGAGGGTGGGGACGGAGGCAGAGGGACCTGTGCCCTGCTGGGCCACAGGCTGCCTCCTCCGCCTAAGCCAGCGGGTCTTAATCAGGAGTGCTTCTGTCCCCCAGGGGACCCCCGGCAATGCCTGCAGACACTTTGGGTTATCACACCTGGGCAAGGGGTGTTTCTGGCATCGAGCGGGTGGAGACCAGGGGTGCTGCTCCACATCCGACATCGCACAGGGCAGCCTCCCGCCCCCGTGACAAAGAACCGTCTGGTCCCAAATGCCTCTAGCGAGGGTGGCAAACCCTGAGCCAAACGGTCACCCGATGACAGCCAAGAAAGAAGAATGGGGGACAGTGGTCCAGCACCCCCCATTCTCCCAACACGACCTCACTCCAGGGCCACGTCCCTGAGGGGGCCTGAGTCACCTGTGTGACTCAGACTCATAGTTCTTGCGCTCTCCTTGCCGAGCGGTTACAGCTAAATGTGTCTCTAGCCCGAGTCCACTGTAATAAAAATAGCCAAGCGGTATTGTTTACCCCTGTGTGCGCGCAACTGACGTGCGTTAGCTGGTCGACTGCTCCGTGGCACGGGGGCACGATGGCCACAAGTCCCATTTCCTGGTGAGGAAACTAAGGCCCAAAGAAGTGAAGAAATTCACCCAAAGGCACTTAGGAAGCAGCTGGCAGAGCCCAAATGCAAACCTGGGACAAAGCCGGTGCTCCCACCCTCCTTCTACACCGCTGGGTCTCGGCTGGGGGGTAGCTCTGTCCCCTGGGGGGGGGACAGGCAATGGCTTTTGGTAGTTATTACTGGGGTAGGGGTGGGGGCCTCATCATTTTCCTATGAATCTCTCCGGAGAATCTGTATCTGCGCCCTCTCCTTGCCCCTGTAAGATCCACGGCAGGAGGTAAGGGCTCCCCGAAATTGCCAGCCTTCGCCGCACCCACGTCCCTGCAAGCCAACGCGCCCCGGTGGGGCTCTCAGGGTTCCGTTTGGAGTGGGCCAGCCGTGTGCTGCCAGGACCCCACGCCCCCACAAACACTCCCCCGAGGACAGAGGCGCAGGGGGTGCAGAGTGGCTCTTGATTGGCGCCTCCCAGACATTGGGACTTTGACAGTCAGGATTTTTAAGCAAGATTTGGGACAAGGGAGTACCCCAGGACAGGGCCGGGCCCGGAACCATTTCCAAGATGGCAACACTGAGACTGGGGTCTCCAGGGGAAGCGAGGGCTGGGAGAGGGGGAGTCAGAGGGTGGGGGGCAGGCAGACAAAGCAGGGGAAGGGTCCCTGAGCTGGGACCGCCTTCTCCCCGGGGGAATGAGACCAGATCCCAGCCTTTAATGACCACAGGCCCCGGGGGATGTGGTGAAGGGGAGCTGGAGGCGGCGGGCGGGAGGCCGGGGCCTGGGGGGCTGCCTCTTGACAACAGAGCCCCCCAGTTAGCCAGGCATAGAGGGGGTGAGGAGCTGCGGCCCCCCGCCCCCCACCCCTGCCGATCTGGGCCCAGGCCCAAGGAATTCAGCTCCACGAGGATCGATTAAGCCACAGCAGGAGGTCGAGAGAGGCGGGCGCGGGAGGGGGGGGCGCAGAGAGAGGGGGGAGGGGCCCGCCCTGCGCCCCGGGAGCCAGGGCAGCGGGGGCGTGGGTGAGGGAACTGCTGGGTGAGCATCCCGGGCGCGGGCCTCGCGGGTCCCCACCACGGGGCGTGGGGCGGAGCGCTGACCTTCCCCACGTCCGCCACCCCCCAGAAGGAAGAAGTACGGGGGTGCCCACCCTCCAGAGCGCCGGAGGCGCAGCCTGGCTTTCCTCGGCCCACGGAGGGAGCCCGTCGGCCCTTCCGCCGCCAGCTGCCCCTCGGGGGGACTGCCGGGCGGGGAAAGGGGGTTGGTAGGATCTGGGGGGGGCTCCCTGCCCCCCAGGTGTCCTCCCTTCCCGCCTCACAGACGACTCTTCCAGAGCCCCTCCCCCCTCTCACTCCCCACCCCCCTTCTCCCGTTTCAGTTTTCTGACCCCCCCCCCCGTGCCCCTTTCTCCTCTCTGAGCCCCCTTTCCACCCTCCGAGCCCCTTCCCCTCGCCGACCCCCTCTTCTAGCTCCCCCTCCCACCGCGGAGCGCCCCCTCCCCTGGAGCGCGGCCCTCAGCGGGGCCTGGCTTGGGAGGCCAAGTGAGGCTTGCCCGGCCCCCCGGGGGCTTGGGGACAGGGGTTCCCCTCCGCCCCCCACTTCTCAGGGTTCGGCGGGAGGTGTTTCTGGAGCTACCGTCTCGACAGGCTCGGGGAGGGGGAAGGGGCTGGGGGAGGTCCGAGAGGGGGAAGGGAAGGGGGAAGGGGCTGGGGGGGGTCAGGGGCTCGGGGAGGGGGCCAGATGGGGAGGGGGTTCGGAGCAGGGCAGGGGCCGGGCGGGCGAGGTCTTGGGGGCGAGACGGCATGGGGGCGCCATCGGGGACCGCCTCGGGGGCTGCGGCTGTCGCTGCGAGTGGGTTCGCCCTCGGGGGTGGGGAGGGGGGCGTCAGCGCTGCCATGGTGACCCCGCTCCCGCGGAGCCGCCGCCTGCGCGCACACGCCGCCCGCCCTCGCGCCCCGCGGGCCCAGGCACACACGCGTGCGCACGCACGGGCTCGGCCGCGCGCCCCGGCCGGGGGAGACCCGGGGCCAGAGAGGAAATGACAAGGGGCCGAGCGCCCGGAGGGCTGGGGGCGGGGAGGGGGAGGGGGAGGGGTTGGGGGAGGGTCAGCGAGGAGGAGGAGCTGGGGGAGCAGAGGGGGAGGGGCTGGGGGAGCAGAGGGGGAGGGGCTGGGGGAGGGTAAGCGAGGGGGAGGGGCTGGGGAGAAGAGGGGGAGGGGCTGGGGGGTCAGCGAGGGGGAGGGGGAGGAGCTGGGGGAGCAGAGCGGGGAAAAGCTGGAAGGAGCAGGAGGGGGAGGGGCTGGGAGAATCAGCGAGGGGGGGAGGGGCTGGGGGAGCATAGAGGGGGAGGGGCTGGGGGCGCGGGGGAGGGGGAGGGGCTGGGGATGAAGGGGGGGGGCGAGAAGGAATCCCTGTAAAGAGCTGCTGGATGTGTGACCCCCACACACTCGCCCCCAGACACTGACACCCCTGTCCACACACACACGACGCCCATCTACACAACACGCGGACGCTCGCACAGGCGAGGCCGCGGGGAGCTCGAGGCCCGCGAGGTGCCCCCTCCAGAGGCGCCCCGCACCCCGGAGAGCAGGGGGTGCCCTGGCGCTCACACCCTCCGCGCCTCCTCTCATCACTCCACCCCAGCCCGGGGCTCGGACGCACAGACACACACAGTTCCACGGAAACGCACGCGGACACACGCGCGGCTCCGGGGACACACACATGGTTACACGGACACACACTGACACAAAGACACGCCGTCAAGCACACACAGACACAGGCTCGCACACGGATGGTCACAGAAATGCACAGACCCCGCACGCCCGGCACACGCAGCCCCTCTCGCCCGCGCCCTGCACGCTGCCAGGGTCTACGTTGCCGCTTTTCTCCCCTGCCCCATCTGCCCGCGCGCTCTCTGGGTCTCCGCGCACAGCCTGCTGGTCTGTGCTTGTGTACTGAGCACCTGCTGTATACCTGTACAGGGTCGGCCGCTCCCTTTGCCTCCACCTGTCTCTTTCCATTGGTCTCTCTTTAGCCCTGTCTCTCTGTTTCTCTCCATGTCTCTCTCTCTTTCTCCCACCCTGCTCCTGTGTCTCCCCAACTCTGGCCTCCTTCAGGTTTCCTGATCCCTAACCCCTGACCCCGGACCGCTGCTGGATACCGGGGCTCTTGGAAAGCGACATTTGAGCTGAGCACCTGGGTCACAGGAGGCAGCCACCTGGGGATGAGGCATTTCTGGAAGGAGGAGCAGATGCAAAGGCCCTGTGGCAGGAACAAGCTGGCTGAGGGATGGTGACCCAAGGGGGAAGAGGTGGGCCACTGCGGCCGGCAGGGGTCAAGCCATGGGGGGGTTCAAATCCAGCACAAACGACTTCAACAGTCCATGCCTTGCTCCCCCCCCCCCACAGTAAGTTGGGCGTAGTAAGAGTATGTACCTCTGAGTTGTGTCAGGAGGAAAAGAGTCGATACACGCAAACCATGTATAGCAGGTAAAGCACCTGGTGTGCGCCGGTAGAGGTTATGTTTACGGGGTTGATCCTCTCCCGTGGGGACTAAAGGAAGGATTTTAGGAGAGGATGAGGGGCAGGGCCGGAATGTTCTATGTGTTCAATTGGATGATGACTTCATAGGTCTACACATATGTAAAAAGCATTGGGGCCAAACAATGAAGGCTTGTCTACTTTACTCTTTGCACGGTATGTCTAATCAAAAGTAGAAGAAAATTAACTCGGAAGGTCCCTTTTGCCCCCGCTGGGCCCCCTTTGTGCCCGAGGTAGGGAACGTCTCAGATATCCACAGTGCAGAGCCCTGGAACCCCGAGGCCTCTCTGATGAGAATTTGAACAAATAGACATTTCTGCAAAGAAAACAGCCAAATGGCCATCAAGCACATGATGTTCACTATCACTAGCCGTTAAGGAAATGCAAATCAAAAACCACCAGGGCTTCTCAGAGAGCCCCTGTGGTTTCCTGCTTCAAAAGTGCTCAAAGGGGAGTGGGTGTGGCTCAAGCAGCTGAGTGCCCGCCTCCCACATGGAGGCCAGGGTTCAGTTTCCTATGCTTCCTAAAGAAGACAAAAACCAACAGACAACGAGTAGACATTGAGCAAGACCAACGAGCAGAGAACCAGAAAAAATGAGCAGAAACAAGCAAAAGCAACAAGGAGACAACAAGCAAAACAAAAATCGAGCAAGACAATGACCAGACAATGAGCAAAATGAACGAGCAGGGAGTGGATGTGGTTCAAGCAGTTGAGTGCCCACCTCCCACATGGGAGGTCCTGGGTTCGGTTCCCTGTGCCTCCTAAAGAAGACAAACAACCATCAGAAATTGAGTAAAAATGACAAGCAGACAATGAGAAAAAACAATGAGCAGACAATGAGCAAAAAAAACAACAAGTAAGACAATGAGCAGAAATAAACAAGCAGGGCGCGGTGTGGCTCAAGCAGTTAAGCGCCCGCCTCCCACATGGGAGGTCCCTGGTTCGGTTCCCAGTGCCTCCTAAAGAAAAAACAGACAGCGAGCACACAATGAGCAAAAAAAAAAGACCCGAGAAGACAATGAGTCTGCCATCGACTGCCTCTTATGCCAGCCTGTCCAAGTCTGACTACTTTGACTGTGGAGAACTTTGCCTAATATTTCCTTCGCCGATCACCAGAGGAAGTGGAGGGGACATGCTGAGAAACTTACGAAGCTGCAGAACCAGCGAAGGTGGACGAATCTCCCTTCCTTCGGGAAATCGAGAAAGCAGGACGCGGATGCAGCTGAACGCAACGGAGTGCGTGGCGACACTTGGACGAAAGGATGAATCAGCCGCTGCTGGAAAACAACCCCCACTTGTGTGACTCATCGGGACATTACCTGAATGAACAGGTAAAATCCCTGAAAGGTTTGGGCGACCACGTAACCTAAAGTGGGTGTGCAAGATGGGGACCCCCGAAGTCTAGCTTGTCAGAAGAGTTAGGCTGGCTTCCCAGAGCCCCAGGTTGACTTTTTTTTTTAAGATTTATTTTTTATTTATTTATCTCCCCCCTCCCCCTGTTGTCTCCTCTCTGTGTCCATTCACTGTGTGTTCTTCCGTGTCCCTTTTTGTTGGGTCATCTTGCTGCGTCAGCTCTCCATGTGTGCGGCGCCACTCCTGGGCAGCCTGCACTTTTCTCACGCGGGGTGGCTCTCCTTGCGGGACGCACTCCTTGCGCGTGGGGCTCCCCTACACGGGGAACACCCTGCATGGCAGGGCACTCCTTGTGCGCATCAGCACTGCACATGGGCCAGCTCCACACGGGTCAAGGAGGCCCGGGGTTTGAACCACGGACCTCCCATGTGGTAGGCAGACGCCCTATCCGTTGAGCCAAATCCACTTCCCCCAGGGTGACTTCTGGGGTCGCCCGGCAGAGCCTGCATGCTGAATTCACCTTTACCTTTTTTTTCTGGGCATTGTAGGAACAGCCGCTAGGTACTTTCACCTGTACCATGCCTTCAAAAGAAGCCATTTGCTATCCCCCCCACCAAAAAACATCCTGAGATACCGTTTCACACCAACGCATGGTGAGCAGAAAGAAAAGAACGTGTGCAACAGGTGTAGCTCAGTGGTCGAGCTCATGCTTCGTATGTATGAGGTCCTGGGTTCAACACCAGTACCTCCTAAAAAGAAAGAAACAAACAAACCAACAAGAAAACCAGCTCTTAATGGGGGGCGGGTGTAGCTCAGCAGTTGAGCACCTTCTTCCCACGTACGAGGTCTTGGGTTCAATTCCTGGTGCCTCCAGAAAAAAAAAAGAGTGTTGGCGAGGATTTGGAGGACGTGGCGCCCTCACACATTGCTGACGGGAATGTAAAACAGTTCCTAAGAAAGCGAAACAGAGAATTCACTTATGAGCCTGCAATTCCACTCCTAGATATAGACCCAAAAGAACTGAAAGCAAGAACTTGGACATCGATGTTTGCAGCAGCCTGATTCACAACAGCCAAAAGGTGGAAGCCACCTGAGTGTCCATCAGCAGAGGGCTGGAGAAACAAAATGTGGTCCAGCCTCGCAATGGAATATTACTCGGCCGTCAAAAAGATTGGATAATACTCTTCTTCACATAGTTGAACCTCGAGGACGTCATGTTGGGCGAAATAAGCCAGACACAAAGGGACAAGTATTGTATGAGTCCACTTACGTGAAATAATTAGAATATGCAAATTCAAAGCGACAGAAATTCGACTAGAGGTTACCAGGGGCTGAGGGAGGGGAGAATGGGGGCGCATTGCTTCATGGGAGGAGGGTTTCTGTTTTGGGGGTGATGGAAAAGTTTTCGTCGTGGATGGTGACGATGGGAGCACAATATTGTGACTATAATTAGCGGCACTGAATTTTACACTTGAAAGTGGTTAAAATGGGAAATGTTAACACAATTTTAAAAATTAGTCATCTGTCCAAAGGAAGACCTGGTCACATTTTTATGCC